>NC_045715.1:34992396-35616758 GCF_009834535.1 Camelus ferus
TGAGAACAGCTCCTGCATGCAGTAAGTCAAAAACGGCGCAGTCAGGTCCCAGCCCTCTTTGAAAGGAAACGTGTGCGTTACAGGTACACAAGGAGTCCAACAGCAAGTTAAGATGTGAGGTGTGCCTAAGGACAGGTACAAACAATAGGAACAAAGGAGGAAGAGGGGCAGTTGGGAGAAAACTTTGTGGGGAAAATGTCTTTTGAACTGAGCCTTAAAGAGAGAAATTTTAACTAGTGAAGATGGGCAAAGGGAAAAGAACATTCGAAGCAGAAGCTGAGAACAGGGAACATGGAAAAGAGACGATATCACTGGTCAGGCGTGGACAACAGTGCCTTCTCTCCTTTCTGTTACTAATACGTGAACTGCTCACGTTGTGGAAAGGGGTCGCCCATTTCTGGTCTAATCATTTGTCATCACGTTTGCAGAAATTCTTCCTTTAATCCAAATTAAATCATTTTCCTCGGCCTGCTGTAAAGTGAGTTCTTTCCAGTATTAATGATTTCATCATTTTAGCATCCACGTCTCTCTGTCTTGTTTATTATTAGGTCAGTGTTTTTCAAAGCCCTCTGCCCACCAGCAACAGAATAAATTGGGACTGGTTGCAAAAACAAATGCAGATTCCTGAACCCTGGCCCACATGGCTTCTTTCAGCATCTTTGAGAGTACGTCAGAAGAATCTGCATTTTAACAAGCTCTTAAGTGATTTTAACATTCACTCAAGTTTGAAAACAACTCTCCTAGATCTGTTCTTTCCCAAATTTGCTGAGCATAGAAATCACCTAGGAGTGCTCGTTAAAAATGTGGCTACCCGGTCGTTCCCGTGCAGGTTCTGATTCTGTGGCTCTGAGGTGGACTACAGGGAACAGAAGCTTTAACAAGAGCCTCGGTGGCACTAGGATCAGGCGAGGTTGGGAACCACGGCGTATTAGAATGAATGTGCACTTTGGGTTAGAGAGGTACTTCCAGTCCTAGGGCAGCCATTTATCAGCTGTGTGATCTGGGCAAGTTTCTTAACCACTCTGTGCCTCCAAATTATCTAACCTGCTGGAAGCATAAATAAGTAAATGGCTTAGTATAATGTTGGCTCCCTCTCGTCCCCTTGCCCCATCCTCCCCCAAAGTCCCGGCTCAGCTCTCCAGCTCTGATGAGAAGCAGAGCAAGGACAACAGTGATGGTAAAATGCCACCCAAACTCACCTCTTCCGAGAGAGGTGGCAAGGTGCCCGCAGGGAGACAGGGTGGGCTTTGGGAGCTGGCCTTGCTCTTGGCTGCCTCTGGGAAGTTGAAATGGGACTGATGCCCATGATTGAATCAACACTCAGAACTGACCGGTCCTCTAAAAATAGCAAGACGTCTGGCGGAGCCTTAGGAAAAATAAGGTTCTATCCCAACATAGAACCCAGGCTTGCCTTAAAAGGAGGGGCCGCTGCTTTATTGCCTGCCTCCTCAGCCAGGTGATGGTAAGCCCCAGATAATCTGGCTTGTGCCTCAGTGAGCTCCAGAACAGCTTCTGTTTCATGGACAGCCACCAAGAACACCAGCAGCCACTGACGCCAGCACAGAAGGTCACAAGTGCTCAGCGTCCAGAAGGATGCGTCTGTGCGCACCGCTCCTCCTGCAGACACTAGAAGGGCCCGAATCCCCAGGAAAGCGTGCAATTTTGATTGCTTTTTAAGAAACTATTATCGGCCCTGACCAGGGGGCAGAGAAGGGATAGGGAGGGCTAACAAGCCTATATTTGAAATTCAGAGGGTGAGATACAGGCGGTTTTCCCACAGAGTCCTGCCTTCCTTTCCTCATCCAGCAAAGGGCCGATTGACTAAGGCCAGCTCTGTCATCAGAGGGCAAGGCCTTGTGGTCAATAAGGGGACAGTCAGAGCATCTTATCAAATATATTTTTTCATAAAGGTCCTGAAAATGAGACTGGACCCCTGGGTATTCAGAACCTCTAAGGATTCTCGTCAGAAAATGATACTGATGAATCTCTTCCCTTTTAACAAATCTTTTTCAAACATATGAAAATATTAAAAATTGTTATTTTTTTTTTTAAAGAGGGAACAAAAATTGTGAAAGAAATAGTTTTGATGGGGGGAAGGGTATAGTTCAAGTGGTAGAGCACATGCTTAGCAGGATGAGGTCCTGGGTTCAATCCCTAGTACCTCCTCTAAAAGTAAATAAACCTAATTATCTATCCTCCCCACCAAAAAAAAAAAAAATTAAGTATTTATTAATACAATAATAAATAAATAAAATCTTTTTTAAAAAGAAATAGTTTTGGTCATAGTTAAGTTTTCCTAAGTATCTTAGAACCACTCCTTGCATGACTGTTATGTGAATGAAGCTTTTTAACGTGGGTCAAATATAAGGACCTCCATGCAGTGGGTAGTTTCAGTTGCCTATTAATATTAATTAATATTAAGTATATATTAAATAAGAGTAGCAAGAGCATTAGAGACCATTTACTAGACTTCTAATACTATATTCATGGCACTTTACATAAATCTATCTCATTGAAGCCCCCCGTTGAATTATAGTGAAGTATTATTATAGTTACTTTACAGATGAGGAAACTGAGACTCAGAGAGGCTAAGTAACTTGCTCAGGATCACAGAGCCAGAACGCACAGATGCCCAAGCCATGCTCTTCCTCCCTATAACCCTCTGCCACCAATCATCTTCAAGATTATATTGCCTATAATTCAGACTTCTCCCTAGCTTAACCCATCCTTGATTCTTCCCAAACCCAAGAGCCTTTCTGAGGACCGTTAATGGGAAATCACCATCCTCCCTTCTCTGTAAGGTCATGTCTGAGTCACTGATGTTCAAATACTGCCCTGCTTGGTGAAAGAAATAGGAAAGAACTATAATTGTGGTTGATGCTGTTGATGCTATCTTGACTGTTACTTAAGTTCTAAATACTTTTAAATGGAACTTACTTCTCAAGAACAAGGGAAAGGTAAGGGCTTTTGGTCCACTGTTCTGACTACTGGGCAGAAGACGGGGAAAATAAATCTTGTTTTCAATAACATGTTGAGTGACATTTTATATGGCCATCAGCCTGTTCTTCTAAGAAACTCAAGACCCTCACATGTGTTCTCTCATTAATCTTCAACCCTCCCTGTGGTGGGCAGATGGGGTTACACAACCACTGCAGGAATGAGGGAGAGGGAGGTGGTGATGTCACCAACACCACAGAGCACACCAGTGGCCAGGTAACACACCATCCCTCCCATTCTCCATACTAACACTACCAGCCAAAGTTAGAAGATTGGGCAGATAAGAAAATAAATAAATAATCGGGGGGGGGGGGACCTACACCCAGCTGCTATACCAATGTCCTCTGCCCTATGCAAAACTCAGAGAAACATGTCTTTATATTCTCCATCCTAGACTATTTTCCTCCTATTTACACTTGTTCTGAAACCTTTTGATTTTTGTGGTGGTTGTTTGTTTCGTTTTGCTTTTCCAACCTACCCTTCACTTCATTTCCTTATCTGTCCTATGAATTTCTTTCCTGGCATCTTAGATGATGTGCGAAAGTAGGATGAGACTCAAAAGCGATCCAGTAATTGATTATTTAAGTACATTGTTGTTTTTTTTCCTGAATATTTTGAAGTGAACTTTTACATAATCTTTTGACCATATAAGTTGGGCTTGACAAAAAGACCAAATAATTTACATCCAAATGCCAGCTTATGACTGGCAGGTTTCTTAAAAATTGGTTCTTTCTAGTTCTCGGGACCAAAAAACTCGGTCTCTCTTGTCTATGAAACCCTCACTCCTGAAACGCACATGCCACGCTCTTAGAGATCTTGATCTGCAGAATTGAGCAGTTAAAATGAACCTTTACTCAGCTCTCTGTGCCCTGGTTCACCAGAAGAGATGAGACATTTTAATCTTCTCAAAGGTACAGCTACATCTATCTTCTCCTTGCCCCCCTGACTCCCCTCCCCATGAGCCCCAGTTCTTGGGGGAGGAAGAGCAACCCCACACTCTCCCTCGTGTGAAGCTTGCACTTGACTCTGGGGGAGAACTGTTTTCACAGCAGAAGCTTATCCACTGCCACTGGATTAAATTCAATGAGCTATTGGATGATTCCTGAGATCAGCCAGAAAGACTTTGACTGGGGGGCCTAGGACACCTAGGACATTTTCCTATTTTCCTGAGAAAAGGTATGGTTTCCAAGCTACCACCATCAGCAGCACCCCAAGTGCACAGCTGCAGAGGAATAAATGTTCACAGAGTGTAAAACCCATGGACATTTTCCTCCCTTGCTTCCCTCTGACCTCCTACCTTCCAATCCTCTCTCTATGGATTGATGCAAGTCTGCCCCTCCAGCCTGATACGTTTTTTAAAGGATTACTATTTACATATATGTACACCAATTCGTTTCTACCACCCACCTCTGTAAAACCAGAGAAAAATCACGGCTACGGCTAGAGTAGTGAGGATTCAAGGAGTTTGTCAAAGAACCGAAAATCATCCGTCACAGAGAACACATTTGAGAAAAAAAAATATCTGTTCTTATTTTTATTACTTTTATGATTAGAGAAAAAAATCTGTTCTTATTCTTATTACTTTTATGATTAGATTTCATTAACTGCCCTGGTCAGTGCTGTGAGTCTCAGACCTTCCTTGGGGGTGCAGTTCCTCCAGTAGCATCCTCCCCGTTTCCTGGCAGAGTTATCAGGTCCTCCGAAGCTGAGAACCCCATTTCCCTCCAACCCGGGTGGCCCGTCCGGACCCCGGGTGGCTCCGCAGCTGCCAGCGTCCCTCACTCTTCCGCGGCTCGGGCCTCACAGATCGCAGGGCAGGTGATGGGCCACGGGGAGCAGAGACGAACAAAAAGATCCTTCCCACAATGAACAATGGCGCTTGGAAGGCTGCGCCCGCAGCTGCCACCCGGCAACGTGCGCCTGAGGGCGTGTTTCTAAACCAGGTCATTCTCTGCGCACGTGCGCGATATTTCTTAGTAGGATTCTCTCTCTGTTTTGCTTTGTTTTTTAATTTTTAAATATCCTTCATGGGATTCCAAACACTAAAAAAGAATCTTATGGTACACCAAAGCCAAGGCAGAGTAATTAATAGTAATAATAAAAGGTCCAATCGATTATTAACGGCACCAAAATAAGCCAGGGGAGCTTGCATGCCGTTTATTTCTGAACAGTAGAAGGATTGGGGTCCCCCAAAGTACCGCCATGCCTCACAACAGGTGTGTTCCGAGATAGTTTGGGGGGAATGATGGGACGGATGTAAGGGGGTACTGGGGACCGCGCTCTCCAGGCTTTCCCACCTGGAGGAGGAGGAGAGAGGGAGGGGCCCACAGCTGAGAGGCAGGGCTGCATCTGGACGATGAAAGAAACCAGGCTGGGGCCAAGACTGCTTCCCGAGGCCACATACTTCTTTATATCCCCATACGGATTACTTTGCTATGGAATGTAAGGAAGTGTGTGGTTTCGGCGAGCGCCTCTCCGCCGCCCCAGGTCCCACCCAGAGTACCTGTCCCTTCTGCCTCACCCCGGCCTTGTGCCAGCAGGCATCCCTCACAGAGGAAGGGAGGGCCTCCGAATCCCGTCCAGGGCCCCCCACACGCCCAGGTTTCCCTCGATGTTTCATCCTCATCCCGAGTCAGGCACACTGATCATCATCCTGGAGTCCTCCCGGTGGCCAGCCTCCCAGACCTCCCTCCTCAGGTCCAGAGAGGCCATGTCACCCAAAGGTTTGTCACAGGGTCAGCCTTCGCCCTCCAAGCTCCTCCCTCCATTCATATTGCTCCTGAAATGAGATGTTTCTACCAAACAAACTGAACTGCAATGCCTTCCTATCCGCCTGCATCACTTTCTTTCATAATTATCCATGCCTAGGGCAGGTCATGCATCTAAAAGTGCTTTTGCTGCAGATGGGAAGGTGCTGTGAGGCTCAGGGGACTCCAGCCTCGGGTCACACAGCCAGTCCTCTGACCCTACTCTGCTGTCTTTTTCTCTTCACATCACAACCCTGTGGCAAAGCATCACGGGATGAGGCTGTTTGCAGAAAAGGCTTGAGGCGCTGAAATAGTTATTCATTCATCCAGTGGGTTAAGTTCCCTTCTACCCTCTTCCTTTAACCCCTGGTTCCCAGCCTTGACTCTAAAGGGCCTGAACCCACACCAGGAAGGAAATGGACAAATGGGGGGAAGCCCAGAGCATGAGGGGAGACTGTGGTCCCCCAAGGCTCTGGCCATCAGCTCCCCCGGCTCTGAGAAGGGTCTCCATCTCTCACTGAAGCCCAGCCCCAGGAGGTCTTGGTGCATCCACAGCTCCAGTTCCTTCTTGTGAAGGGAGTGCATGTGCCATGAGAGCTGGGGCTGCATTACGTTTATACTACGAGTTCTCAAGCAGAACCACAGACACAGGCGGGATTTGATGGATGTGTGTTGAGATGCACAGGAGGGAGCTGTAAAATGGAACCGAGAAGCAGCAAAGCCAGGACGAGGCATGAGGAGGAAGGGGAAGGATGAAGGGAGGGTCGGCCACGTTTGCACAGCAGGCGGCAGATGCAGGCCGACTGGCCAGAGGTGAAGGCTCAACAGCACCCACAGCATCACGAGCCAAACCCTTCCCCGGGCTGCAGCAACACAACGACCCCCCCCCACCTGCCTCTTTCAGACCTCAGACTGGTGCCTAACGGCCTTCAGGGGAAGCCAAACTGAATTCCTTGAGAGTTAGGGGAGTCTAGAAGAACATGGGGGAATGACTAAAGATGGGGCAGCTACAGGTTGGAATACAGAAACAGCTTTAGATCAGCAAGTCTCGACTGGAGGTGATTTTGCCCCTCGGGGCACATTTGGCAATGTCTGGGGACATCCCTGGTTGTCACATCCGGGGGGTCTGACTGGTATCTAGTGGGCACAGACCAGAGATGCTGCCAAACACCCTGCAATGCACAGGACAGCCCCCACCACAGAGACCCACTGGAATGTCAATAAACCGAGGCTGAGAATCCCTTGCTTTAGATCGAGGTGCCTTGAATGAATAAGGTCTCCCATGTGGGCATTATTATGGTAAACTGTCTTCCAAAGAAAGTTCCTGCCCTTCTTTTACAAACGTTGGTTAGTCTTCAAGTCTGTAAAATGGGCAGAAACCCTTCCCTTTTCTAAATTACGTCTGCTCCAAAGACAGTTTTCCTTTTCCTTCCCTGATACTGATTTCATGTCATCTGCCCAGAAATCGAGGGTCTGTTGTGTGGGTGGGCAGGATGTGAGTAAAGAAGAGGAGAGAGATGATGAGGTCCGGAGTCCTGAGTTGAAGAAATTGCACTGCCAGAGGCTTGACTGATGAGCTGGACACACACGTGATTTTTCCACCCTGATGTCAGGCCACCTGGCTGACCTCCCCTGCCCCCCACCACTGCCTGCTCCCTTGCTCCCCAGGAGGAGCAGGAGGATGGTCGGGCTAGGACAAGGGTAGCTGGAGGAAGAGCTGGTGAGTCATGAGCCGCAGCCGCAAGACACCTGTGTCACAGTGAGGAGGCAGAGAGTGAAGGTGAGATACTTAGGGCAGAGCCCTGGGATGCTGGCAAGGAGGAGGGGACCTTGAGCAAGAAAGATGTTTCAAGATCGCTCTGCAAAAACTGTTCTAGAACCCAGCCACAGCACCTCGCTGCCGCTTCTTGGTGTCTTGTTCGGCACTTTGCTTTCTGGGGTGTCTAATTTTTCCAGGCAGTGCTCCCAAGCTGCGGTCTACCTGACAGAGGTCCACTTGGCTGGGGAAACCACTTTTCCCGATCAGTGCTTTCAACAAACTTCAGAGACGAAATGAAAAGACTCACAGCTGAGGGAAGGGAGACGTGGAGGACAGGCTGGAGTAGCGAGTGAAACTTTTGGCCTCAGAAGCAATGGGAATTGTCCGTAGGACTTTCCCACGGCCCCTGAAAGTGTCCCTCGTGCCCACCAGGGACTTAGTGCTGGGTGCCTTTCCCTTGTTTTCCTGACCCTTACAACAGGTAAGCGAGGCAGGTGTGCTCCACTATAGTACAGATGCAGAAACTGAGGTTTAACCTCCTAAAAGCAAGAGAGCCAGGAAGCATCAGTGGGGTCTGAACCCAGGTAAGTGTGACTCCAAGGCCACAGGCTTCCCGCCCCGTTGCACTTCTCTTCATCAGGGAGAGGAAATAAAAGGGCAGGCAAAGCCCAACCCAAGGACCATTTCCTGGCATCATCCAAAATGTCCTTTGCAGGGCAGAGGGAGGTATAGCTCAGTGGTAGAGTGCGTGCTTAGCATACACGAGGTCCTGGGCTCGATCCCCAGTACCTCCATTAAAAAACAACAAAATGAAGTAAGTTTTATGAAATAAGTAAAAATTTGAAAAAAAAACAGAATATCCTTTCTTCCTACGTCTTCCCCCACCCGCTCAAACACATGATGAACATAGCGAGTCCACCTTCCTGGGGAGTGTCTCCTTAATCAGCTCCTCACTTTCCCAGAAATGCAGAGGAACCAGTGGGTACCTCTGCTCATCCACTGGTTCTCAAACTTTAGCTGCATCAGAAGCCCCCGAAGGGCAAGTTTTAACACAGATCTCTGGGCCCAACCGCAGATGTTTGGGACTGGTAAACGTTGCTTTTCCTTTGAAAGGTCAACCTACAAGTCCTTACCCACTGGAATCCAGACTCCTCCTTTCAAATCTACAAGATTCAAAGATTTCCCCTCCTCCCTTGAGCAACCATCCAGTCAAGTCTGGCCATCTGTCAAAACCAAACAACCTCAATGCCTATCAACTCAAGAATGACCAAATAAACTGTACATAAACTCACATAGTAAAAAGCTATAAAATAGTGAGAATTAATAAACTACAGCTGCCATCAGATGTGGATAAACCTTACAACTATCATTTTCAGTGAAAATACCAAGTTACAGAAGACCACCTATGGCATGATACCATTTATACTGAAAAAGAAGCAATAAATTACCTAGGAATATATGCATAAATGGTAAAAACTATAAAGAAGAACATTTAAATTATAAGAAAAAAGAAGAGTTCAGAGTAATAGTTACCTCTGAGGAGAAACCAAAGAGCTACTTTGGGGAAAGCATTCAGGAAGCTTCGACAGTACTGGTTTAACCAACTCTTATTCTAAGGTAGATGGCTGGTTGTGCATATCGGTTTCATCATTATGGGTCATAACTTACAGATGTGTTACATTTATTCTTTCATAAATATTCCATGTTTGGATAAGAAATTGCAAAATTGAATTTTTTTGAAAAATCAAGATGTAAGGTATTCCAAAAACATACACCAAAATGTTACATTTATTTTGGAAGATGGGAGGCGGGAGAATCGTGGGATACTTTCATTTCCCATATTCTATAATTCTATCTCATGTTAGTTTTCCACAATGTTCATGTTAGAAAAAAAGAATAAGGATCTAAGAAAGAAAATAAAGTCACACACGCAAGATACAAATTACGTGTGGTTCTTAGATAACCTGTGACCGGACGCTCTGGGCTAGGCAAGCTCCCGGGATCTGATTCAACCGACTCTCTCATGCCAACTCTCTCTGTGTCACAGGCTTGGACCAGCGATGCTCGGGAGGTACCAAGGAGTCCTCACCCTGGAGGCCGCAGTCACCTCCCGCGGGAGCTGCCCCCTGCTCTGGCTGGTCAAACGGAACCAAGTCCGTCTTCCTGAGAGGTTTGGTCCCCTTCAACCAGCTCCAGCAGGGCTGGCAAAGCCCAGTTTTTGGAGAAACAGAAGAGATTCACCTGTGGCTGAAATTACCTACTAATCTTTCTCTTAAGAAGATGACTCTGATTTTGTTATCACACCCTCATGCTCGCAGGAAGTGAGAAAAAGGAGCCTTGGGTTCAAACGGGAGCCAGATTTCCACACCCAACACCCAGAGCTCTGTGTCTGCAAACCCACGACTAGACCCAAGCACGTGCTCTTGATACAGAGTAAAGATTTTAGGATGGAAAGGGTTTCAGCCCAGAGCCCCCCAGAAGAAAAGCATGAGCCCCAGAAGACAGGGCTCCTGCTCACAAGGGGCTACCAGTCTAAGAAAATTAGATGTGTGACTATGGCAGAGTTCAATGGAATTGCAAATCAGAGCATGGTTAGTTCAAGACGTAATTCCTTTACCCAGCCCGCTGGGTACCAATAAGGCTCTGCTGACCCAGTCAGCCCAAAGATAGCTATCTGCTAAGAAATACACATGTGACTCAGTTTCCCATCTGCAGAATGGGGCTAAAAATAATCCTGGGCCCTGCCACATATGGTTTTCTGTGGAATGGAACGAGAACACATGTAAAGGAGTCAGAAAGTTCTCAATGATTTATTATTTACCTGTTATTAAGGGGAGAACATCCTCACCTGCCTTCCAATTTCTCTTTCAAAATTTGTGTCTTTCACAGTGTACCTAGGAGTGAGCCCAGGACTTAGCTAGTGCTCACTTACGTTTGTTGTCTGAACTCCGGAAGCCTGTGTGTGTATGCTGTGTTCTGACACAGATGTGGTCCGGTGACGTCGAGACCACCAAGTTTCCACACGGGGAGGCGCAGGGCTTATCTGCATGTGCCTCGGGGTCAGGGAGACCCAGGCTTGAATCCCACCTCTCTCATTTATTAGCTCTGATATATCCTTCCTGAGCCTCAGTTAACACTGTATAAACCTTAGTTTCCTCATCTGTAAAATGGGGACAAGAATACTGAAAGTTGATTTAAGGACTTAAAGAGATCGTGTTTCTAAAGAGCTATGTAGAAGCCCTCAAGAGATGGTGGTGTTGGTTTGCTGTTGGACACACAACAACTTAAAGACAATGTTGTGTCCACAGGCACTCGTGTGGAAGAGAAAGACCAAAAAAATGTTTTTAAATAGAAAAACTCAAAAAATAAATAAAACCTCATTACAGGGTAATTTTATATTCCAACTATTAATTCTACTCTCATGTAGCACACCTTCATCCTTGTATGTGTTACCAGTGTATAGTAAGTTTCACTAAAAAATGAATACTTCATACATGAGACTGATCTTATCACTTTTAAGAAACATATTGCCTGCAAAGGCATTTATGAACACTGTCAAGAGGCCACTCCATAACCACATGTCCTCCTAGGTACATGAAGGCCATAGTGTGTGTGTTCCAAAGGTGTGGAGTGTAGACATAGGCGCTGCAGTCAGACCACCTGGGCTCAAATCCCAGAACCCTCACCCCTCAGTAGCTCTGCCCCTCTGGGCAAATTGCTTGACCTCTCTGGGCCTGGGTTTCCTCATCTATAGGATGGGGATATTAATAATAGTACCCACCTCATAGGGTTTTCATGAGAATGAAATGAAAACACATGTAAAGGTATAAAACTAGTGCTGGGTGCATCATCAACTTTTAAGAGTTTTTATTTTTGACAGTGTGCCTGAAATGTTCCTAAAACTAAGCTGGTGTTCAATAAAAAATATATTTAATAAATGATCACTTCTTTGTCTTATATTCTAAACATGAAGTATGAGGTCATGTGAACTCTGGTTAGATTATTTCTGCGTACCTCCTTAAATACAGCACACTGGTGCAAACCAGGAGTAGCGGGTGGGATGTTGGCCAGCTCGCTCTGCCTCCCCAGGTCTGCAGTGTGATGGGGCTTCCCCAAGAGTTAGATGTGTGCCTGGTGTTGGGGGTTGGGGGAGGGGAGAGACAGTAGGGCTCCTGAAGCCCAGTGAAGAGCTCCTGGGAGACCAGAGGGTTAAATGGCACGAGAGCAAATATGGCACGGCTGAAGACTGGGTATACCGAACAAGGAGGGACCTTTTCCTTCAGGGAGAGCAGAGGTCACATAGGTAAAGGTCAGATGGACCACGGCAGGTGCAGACAATAGGAGACTAAAGAAAGGGCCCCTTTCAAATTTGGGACTTTATGGCTCAAGTACCTGATGAAACTGGACAGGATGTCTGTCTAAGACCAAATAATGTCTTCCTCTATGCTAGGAAGAAGGCAGCCCACATACAGCTTGACTTGACTTGAAGGATACCTAGCCACTCCCACCTCCTGGGTGGTTTTGGAAGCCACTCTGTGCCCTCAGCGGGTCCTAGGTCTTTCGACAAGAGTCAGAGAACATGGGGTAAACATTACCAGCTAAATTTCCCACCTTGCCTTTGACCACCCCATCTTTGAAGGCCATGGGTTGCATCCAAACTCAGGGTACCATCCTGGCCCCTGGTACCCAGCCTTTGAGAATACAACTGCGATTCAAGTTTCCATCTGATTTTCATAAAACCAGAAGAGAAGCAAAAGTACCCCTGCTCCCATCAGACACTCAAAAGAAAGGCAGAAGCCTTACGAAGACATATGTTTTCTGGTAAGTTCGAAGGGTCTTGCTTTCTTTATGCAAAAGTCCGACAAGATCAAACGTGTGTTAGTCAGGAATTGAGCTCAGTCAAAGAGCCAGGCGTGGTGCCCAAGCACTGCCTTCGCTCATCCTGCCACAGCCCCCTTTCAGGGCAAAATCTAGGTTAAGCCGCCCAGTGGGGCATGTGGTTTTGCTCTTGCTGCCGTGTCCCTCTGTATGTGTTTCTGTACAATCATCAATCCTGTGCCAGGAAGAGGCAGTCCATGACCACGTCACCGTGGTCAAAACTGAACCTCTGGGTCACCTTCAACACAGATCCCATCCCCCCCCCAGCAAGCTCCTCCCCAGGAGGAGTTGATGGTAAAGAGTGCTGGGGCCACCTGTCGCGCAGGAGTTCAGAACAAAGAGGAAAATCCCCTTAGACAGAGCTCATCAAAGATTTTCTTCTTGATAATTTCCATTGCTTGCAAGACCTTGGCCAACAGGCAGCTCATACACTGCCACGTGGAGCAGATCGTGGTGTCCCTTCGCTAGAGCAGAGTTTATCCACGCATATCCATAGAGGACGCAGTCATTCACTCCACTGAGAGTCCTCCCTCCCTGCTAACAGCTCAGCCCCTCTTCCTTGGCCATTCTCTTTACAACCCCTCCTCCACTCTCCTCACCAGGCTTCTATGAGAACCTTTCCTGACCACATACTGCTATCGGATCTAAGCAACCCAAGCATGCCCTTTTGTGGGAATTCGGACATGAGGTCTATAAAAACCAGGGATACACGTCCTTAGAGCGCTAAAATAGAAAGATGTGAAGCCCTACAGCCAGCCCCAGTATGTCCAGCCAGTGTTCAGTAAGAGAGAAGAATGAACCAATTACATAAAAAGATATCAAAGATAGAAGAGATACAGAGTCCGGAGGCATCTAAGTCCCAGACCTACTTATTTCCAAGGCCCAGTTCCTATATCCTGTATCCCTTTTTACCAGAGACACTCAACACTGAAATAATGTCACTTGGAAAGAAAAGGATCCTAATTCACATAGTATCGAATGCACACTCTTTGACCCCTTTGATGTAGGAGTTTATTCTAAAGCTGTATTTCTAAGTGGCAAAAGCAAAATAAACATGATCCATTTTCATTTAAAAAATACATCTATGTGTATGTCAAGAAAAAGTATGGAAGAATCTGGAACAAAGATCAATAGTAAATATTTCTAGATGGTGGATTTTGGGAGCGGATCTCTGAATTTTCTTTCTCTTTTCTTTTTTTTTTTTAGTGGAGGTACTGGGACTTGAACCCAGGACCTTGTGCATACTAAGCATACACTCTACCACTAAACTATACCCACCCTGAATTTTCTAAATTTTGCCCAATGGATATGTATTACTCATACAACAAAAAGTAAGCAGCAAAGGTTTTTTAAATTGTTATATATATTTTAGTTTTTCTCAAAGTTACACATGGGCAAAGTTCACATTTTTAAAGCTTTTAATGAAACAGAGTAGTCCTCTGCCCCACCCTCCCCAATTTTTACTCCCCAGTTGTATCCACATTCAAAACAATAGAAATATTAAGGAGAGAACATAGGTCATGAAAATGCATGGGGATCCACTGTGTGCTAGTTCATCTAAATATGACCATTACTGCGAGGAAAAAGCCTGATGGCTCTTTGAAAAGCAAATTCGAATTCTGACACTGACTCCAGCCTGTGGAGTGACCGCCCGAGTCCTTGTAGGCAGAGGAAGTTGGGGTGGGAAGGGTCACTGCAGAAGCCACTCTTTCCAAGACCCACTGTGGACCTGCTCAGACCATCCTCCAACCCTAGGAAAGAAGTTTCACGTGCATCCTCAACAGAATCTTGCTGCTGAAAACGCTCTTTGATCAGCCCCACATAAATCCCCCTGCTGCTCTGAAAACCCATTTCCTCTTGAGATTTTCTCTGGGAAAACCAACAGGAACTGCATTTTCATCGACACCACCCCCTAAATTTTTTCAATTCTTTCTTCGGAAGATTAATAAATGGGTCTCGTCTACTTAACAAAATGTTCAACTCAAACATCAGTAATTCTTGCTCTCTTGACAGAAACGAGTAGTGTTATAAATGAAAAATGCACTTAATGGAAGCAGACATACAAATACAGAAGCATGTGTAACTTCCTGAGGGGCCAGAGCCTGACTCAGGGGCCCCGTTTAAACTCCTCCATGTGCTTTTCTTTCAGTTAGCAAAGACACAAAGTAATCCCTTTTTTCTCACAATTCCAGGAAAAAAAAAATGATCGCAGTGAGAGCAATAACTTTGTGTATCTCAAACATTGCTGTTTAAAACGTCCTTCCTTCTTCCCTTTCCCTCTGCTGGCCTGAGAACCTAACATTTTACTGTGGCCATCTGGGCGCAGCTGTTTTGACCCTTGTGATGGACCTTTACATCCACTTCATGGCTCATTAAAATGAACCATTAAATGTTCATTTTCCTTAATACCAAATGACATGTATAACCACACCCTGAGCCTTATCGCCCATCTTCCTCCAGTCCTAGACTTCTCTCCACCCCATGGGGTCACCTGGAGAAGAGGGACGAAGTGAAGGTGATGTAGGCAGGTTACCTGGTAACTTGTGTTTTACAAAAGAGCTGGTGGCTCACAGTTCCTTTTCCAGTTGTCATGGAAATATACAAGGAGCCACATCACAATCGCTTTTTAAACTACTCCTTCAGTCAACACACCCAAAAGCTTGGGTTGGGGTCCACAGCCCCCTGAAGCAGGACATCCCCACAGTGACTGGGAACCCTTGGAGAGCAGTTGCAGTCTGACTCATCATAGCCTCTAAGGAATTTGCACACTTTTCCTTTCTTCTTCAGTTTTTTTCAGAGAAGAACTACTGGTCTGAGAAACTGTACCCAGTGGCTGAAGCCCACAGTGATGTCCTGGTTACTCCATTGTTCAGCGTATCTGGCAAAACTCATGTCTCCCCTTCCATCTCCCCGCCTTCCATGTTCTCTTCCTGAGGCAGCAGCTGTGGGCACCTCAGGGAACGGCGTGACTGTCATCCTAGAAAAACAACCATGTGCTGACTGGCTTCTCCTGGCCTTCAACCTCCAAACCAAGGGCACTAAGTGAAGCATGTTAGCCAGAGTGACCCCTGTTCTGCTGGACTCAACCAAACCGGAATGTTCCACGGTGGCCAGGGGCTCGCGCCAAAATAAAACACCATCTACAACAGAGAAAACTTCTCCCTGCCTGTGACGGCAGACACCACACACACACACACACACACACACACACACAGAGTGGTATAGGGTAGAGACACAGTCCAGAGAAAGGAAGGCAAAAGGAATCCTTGAAAGAGTAAGTTGCTTCTGTTCCAGACATTCCTCCGGTTCCCCGTCTTTCCAAGTGCAAATGGTACTTTCAGTTACTCCCCACTGAAGCTCACCAATGTGCTTTACTCAACACCACCCACAGGTGTGCAAGGACTGGTGTATGCCGGGACATGGGCATTTGAAGCGGGGTGCAAGGTAGTGAAGGAAAAGGAGGAGGAAAAAGAAAGGAATTTTTTGTAAACATTGAAAGCAAATACTGTATTCCTACATTACGTCTCTTGCAAATAAGCCATTGCATGCTGGGAAGTTTCTGAGCAGGAGGAGATAGCTCCTTCTCAAACTCCAATTCTCAAACTGCAACACTGTAGGCTCTTTTTATTTTATCCACAGAAGTGCTTTCTGATGAAGCAGAAGGATTTAAGAAAGATCTCTAGGGGAACTGATTTGCAGAATCATGGAAAGGCGGACATTGAGAACCCTCTACATCAGCTTGAGGGGGAAGGAGGGCAAGTAAGACTGGACGGGGAAAAGCCAAGCACGCCCTGGCGGGGAGAGCTGAGATGAGCAATGGTCGGGGGCCTCTGCAGCACATCCCTGACTTTCCGGCTCTCAACAGGAAGAAGTGTTTGCTTATCATTTATGTCACTCCCACTTCCCCCAGCAAACACGTACAGTAGACCCTTAATATTTGCCGTTTTGACTCTTCCGAAGTGACTCCAAAGGCCCATGACATAGTCGTTTTTACTGAGAAAGGAATTTGTGCTGTGTGTGGAAGTGAGTCACCTAAGAAGTGAGTGAACCCCAGCGGCTGCCCTTCATCCACCCCCTCTCCCCAGCTTTGGGGGTTCTCATTTCGTCCACAGTCTCATGTAATCCTCCCAACAACCTCGTGAGATGGTGTCAGCATCTTTATTCTGGGACGGTGAAGCTGCAAAATCATATGATCGGGGACTTGAGATGTAGGTCGTCTCAAAGGTTCTAGAGCACTTGAAGACAGGATATGATCTGAAGTATGTGCATGAGAGAAGCAAGCCAGAATTTGGAAGGAGATGGTCACTGCAGTCAGGCATTAAACTGCACCAGGAGCACCCCGGCAGCCAAGGCAAAGAAGGAAATACAACAAAGTTCAACAAACTGAATAACATAATGTTTCAATCTGTACGCTGTTGCTTAAGATATCGTCTGTAATTGGTTGTTGGACAGAAAGAAATTTCTTCAAAGAGCCAGGGCACCACTGGAGCTAAAGCTTCTCTGCAATCCAGTAGGCAAATCTCACCCTCCACCTCACACTAATACGTCAGTACTACCAGAACGTGTGTTCTGACCAGCTAGATTATTTATTTCAAAGATTTATTGAACAAGGCTACTCTGTAGTATTGTTTTTACCAAAAATTAAAAAAAGAAGAATAGTGTTAAGTGTACAAAAAGAAAAAGTACCTCAATATGGCCAAGAAAAGAAAACAGGCCAATGAATTCACCATTACCCAACATGCTAAATGATTACAAAAATCTCCAAGGAATATATTCTTCTTATGAATACACTGTCTCTTATAAACGTTATTTGCGAGAAATACAATCACGAAACAAGAAGGTATTAACAAATATGTTAACGGTGGTCTGATCACAAAAGCCCAGAAGCCTCTACAGATGAACACTACTAAAAGAGAGTTAGTTCTCACTTTTAAAATTGTCCAGAAGGTAGAAAAAGTGCAAATGCCACCCAGTTCATTTTATAATACTGGTATAATCTTGACCCTAAACCCATTTATGAACAACACAAATAAAATTCTACTATCATTTTCATTTATGAACATGGATGTGATAATTCTGAGTAAAATATTAGTTAAGTAAGTTCAGAGAGTAGCCAAACTGTAATAACATGTGATGATCAGGTAGACTTTTCCCACAAAGGAATGTAAGAATAGTTCAACACTTTAAAAATCTACCTATATAATTCACACATTAATAAGAATAAAAAAGCAAAATCATCTGATTATTTCAATAGGTATAGAAAGGGTGTTTGGTAGATTTCATCAACTATTTATAACTTTAAAGACAGCTCTTAATAAACTAAGTTATATTTCAAGTTGGTGAAAATCATACACCAAAAAACAGCAAAGAATATTTCATGGGGAAACTCTGCTGCCTTTCTTTTAAGATAGGGAACAAGATATCGTAGCAGCACTATACACAACAGCCAAGACATGGAAACAACCTAAATGTCCTTCAATGACTGGATAAAGAAGATGTGGTATATTTATACAATGGAATACCATTCAGCCATAAAAAATAATAAAATAATGCCATCTGCAGCAACATGGATGGACATGGAGATCATGATCTAAGTGAAGTAAGCCAGAAAGAGAAAGAAAAATACCATATGATATCACTTATATGTAGAATCTAAAAAAAGAAAAAAAGAGGGCACTAATGAACTCATCTATAAAACAGAAATATACTCCCAGACATAGTAAAGAATTTTATGGTTCCCCGGGGGGAAAAGGGGTGGGAAGGGCTAAATTTGGGAGTCTGAGATCTGCAAATGTTAGCCATTATATATAAAAATAGATTTTAAAAAAAGTTTCTACTGTATAGCACAGGGAACTATATTCAATATCTTGTAATAACCTTTACTGAAAAAGAATATGAAAATGAGTATGTATATGTCTACGCATGACTGAGACACTGTGCCGTACACCAGAAACTGACACACTGCAACCGTACTTCAATAAAAAAAAATTTTAAGATCTATCAGAGACCCACAACCATAAGTTAGTTCAGTGTAGTATTGATGCAAAACAGAAAAATAAACTAATAAAACAGATTAGAGAGCTTAGAAACAGACCCACCTACAGAGAAAAACTTCATGTGACAAAAATGGCACCATAAGTCAAACAGAAAGAGATCGAGTATTTAGAAGATGGTGTAGAGAAAACTGACTCATTTTATAGAAAGAAATAAAACTGGATTCCTAGCTGGAGGTAGGAAAGAAAAAAGATAGAAAAAAGATTTCAATGCTAAAGTAAAGCTTTAAAGTCAATTGAACCTTAGCTGTGGGAAAGCACTTCTTAGACAAAATCTCAAACCATAAAGTAAAAGAAAGGATGGATTACATCAGAATTAGGCACAAAAAAAAAATTGCTGGGAACATGCTGATAGCGCATGACTTGCTTTGTTTTTTTCCTGCTTCTATTGAATTCAACCCTGCACACACACACACACACACACCTCAAAGAAAAAGCTTTAAAAGCTCTCAAAGTAGACTTTTTTCCTTTAAATCTGCATCCTATTCCAAATATAAAACAGCCTTCCTCTTAGGGGTTCCCATGGGCCAAGAGCTCTGCATGATTGTAAACATGTTATAAGCATATATTCTAAATATTCCATAGAAGCAACTGCATTCCACAATGCTAGGTTGGAAGTCTCCACACAGGGATGGAGTCTCCATTGCTTCTCTCCTGAAGATCAGTGGAACCCTGCCTTGCTGATGCTCCCCTCCTGCAATTGTCCAGTGATGCTCCCTCCGTCAAGTATTTCTGGGGTCCCCAGAAGAGTTTGGCCCTGTTGTTTCTACGTTTTTCTTTAGCTATTACATCATCTGTAGAACCAAGACGTTAATTAGGAGATTATCATGTAAAAGACATGAAGAAGGCAGCAGTGGTCAGCGTGAGGGTCCCCAAGCCCCTGGCCAAGCACCCTCTTCCCTTTCATCTCTCTCCCTGGCTCCACTGTATGTGGAACCACAAGCACATCACAAATCCCAGCCTGAAAACCAATCATCCTGTCCAACCCCATTTTATAGAAGAGAAAACAGGACCCTGAGAAAGGAAACAGGACCAAGGTCAGATCCTGCTGACATGAGTGTTTTTTGGTTGGTTTGGTTGGTTGGTTGGCTGGTTTTGGGGAGGGGGGGTTATTGAAGTATGGTTGATGAACAATATATAAGTTACAGATGTATCTTTTTTGGAACAAGGAATCGTGACTAACTAGGTGGCGGTGGAGCTAAAATTCACACCCAAATCTCCCATTTCTACTTCATTCCCTTTGCTGCCCATCTTCGCTTTTATCCACTGTGAAGCAGTGGTTAAGAGCATGGGCACAGGAATCAGATCTCGGGGATCACGGTTCCGGTTCTGCCATGTCTCAGTGGTGTGATCTGGGTGAATCACTCAACCTGAAGATGCCTCAACGGGTTAAAATGAAGATAGTAATGATATCCACCTTACCGAAGTCTCACAAATATTAAATAAGATGACCCATGGAAAGCAGGTCCTGCTCTTTAATACACTTTCAATAAATATTGGTGGTTATTATTATTATTATTATTATTATTATTATTATAGCCTGAAGAAAGATGATCTGAGGTTTAGTTTATAATAAATGCTAGCTTGGTCAAGCACCACTTAATTTGATGACATGCTGGAGGCAAACACAGTGGAAACACTCAATCCACTTTGCTGAATATAAAAAGAGAAAATTCCTGAGGATGGCGAAGGTTTCTGCTTTTCCTCAAATTTGCCACCAGGTGGCAGCAGTTGACAATGGGAAGGACAATTTGGTACCAGTTTAATGCTTCCTCCCTTTGAAACACCAGTAAGAGCGTCCCTTAACAACCTTCATTAAGCACAGATGTTTGTAAAGCCCTGTATGAGAGTAGAACAACTTCCTTTTCTCTCTAGAACTCCTCCAAAATGTATGCTGACAACAAGGGTTTAAACACAGAAGAACATACTCTAGTAACATACATGCAGTTCCTCAGCATTGCAAGGGAATACTAGAAAAATGCCTGCCTTTGGAGAGCTTAATTCTAGCGGAAGAGACACGTAGGAAAACACTGCACAGATAATTATTTAATTTAGTACAAAGTATGAAGAAGAAACACTGAGTGCAAAGAAGTCTTAGAACAGGACCATCCACCTCATCTAGGTGATATTTCTGACACACAACAGAGCTTGGTGGTAGAGAAATCAGACTGTGTGTGCAGACTGCTGTGTTCAATGCCCAACCATGCAGTCTACAAGTGGTGTGATTCTGGGCACGTTGTTTAGCCCTCTGTTCTTTGTTTTTCTCACTTGAAAAATAAGGATGGTAATAATAGCATCTCCCTCTGAAAGTGGTTGGAAGGAGTTCGTGGGCCAATATAGAACACTAGTGGGTCAGTGAGAACACTCTGCAAATAACTAGTAAGCACTGTTTCCCAAAGGTCCGCTGTCATCAATGGAGATTCCAGTGGGTTCTGGAGATCTCTCTAGGATGTCCATCTGCCACTGAGCTCACTGTAGACACTTTCTTCATTCGCAGCTAATAGAGGAAGATTCTCTCTGGGACCTCAGCCAGTCTCCCACGTACAAATTACAAATTCTAACCTACCTCCATCAGTCCTAGTCGTCAGCTTAGAAACAATTCCTCCCGCAAAAATTGTCCATGTGTACCAGCCTTCAAGGAAACACAAATTATAACTGCTAAACGCAGTCCTTTGTGCCACCATTAGCCAGATATGTATTGTTATTGACTACACTGCTGTTTTCTTTTAGTTTGGACTGTTTATGATAATGATGCCAGTAAGGATTCAATAAATAGTTAACATTCACTTCATTCAATAAATTGAATAACATTGTTGACCTGAAACAAACACACTGCCGGATATTTCTCCAGCAAAGATGGGTTTATTTGGGATCCATAGAGAACTGCAATGCAGGGTCTGCAACCATGATGAGCCGCATGCAAGCCCCACAAGGCAAGGGAATGAGAACACTTTTATATGTAGAAGGGAAGAGAAAGTGCGGAGGGCTGTAGTAAACAAAAAATCCACGGCTTTTCATCGGGTGAGTCCTTGCCAGGAAAGGAGTCTCTACAACCTGTTGGGCTCGGCCATCCTTGCTGGTGTGAGAGCGCCCCCTTCTGGTCTCCCGACTGTTTTATCGACGTATCGGTTTACTAAATTTTCACATGTATACTATAAACTGCACTCTCCTTCTCTGCTAGAAGGAGTATAAATTGGAACCTATATTCAATAGCTTGTAATAACCTATAATGAAAAAGAATATATATATGTATAACCACTATGCTGTAGACCAGAAATTAACATTGTAAATCAATTATACTTCAATTTAAAAACAAAAACAAAAACACAAATCCAACCTGGTTTAAACAACACTTTAGGGAAAATGAAAGTAGCTCTTTATCAAGGAAGCCAGAATTTACGTGAGCTTACCTAAGATATGCTAAGGGTGAGTAGATACATATCTTTTTTACTTCTTGTAGGGATTAAAGGGTCAGATTTTTAACTTTGGTCGGAAAATCTTTTTTGTAGGGAAATTACACCTCTTTTATCTCTCTCATCCTGTCGCTTTGTCATTATTGAGTTACGATCTCTTTCATAGTTTCTGTAAGTAAACTTGAAACTTTATTTCCTTAGAAAATAGGTCATAAAATAATCTTAACTGAATCCATCTATTTCGCTAACATTCAAAGCTTAACATGTTCACAATCCAGCATTTTAAAGTACAGTGCTAACCTATTTTGTTAACCCAGCAACCTCTGGTCTTCTTGCTAGGGGATATAAACTATAGATCCTTTTTTGCTTAATAATTTTGATCATGCCTCTTAACATAAAAATTATATATACTTTCTTTCCTTGCCCTTATTTTGACTTGATTGCCTAAAACCTATTAGACATTCTCCTCTTATACTTTATAGTTCTACTATGGGAGCTAATTTACCAACAAATCCCACTGAGTTAAATTTGGATTCATTCATTTCTGAAGTGTCTCTTCTGTAAAAAAAAAAAAAAAAAAAAAAAAAAGTCTTACTTTTTTGTGATATTTAGCATACAGGAAATTTAGGATGCATTGTTGCAGGTGGTTCAGCTTTAAATACATATGGTCTTTCTACCCTTAAATATTATCTATCTCAATTCTTCTCCATAACTGGTATTTTTAAATGCCTGTAGTGAGTTCGTCACATAACCATCCATTAGCAATTAATCAAGTAAAGTTGGAGAACCATGGTTTAGCAAGCTTGTGTATCTCACATGAAATAACAGAAATTGTAGGACAGCCAGGATTTGAACCCATGTGTCTGACTCCAATACCCCTGAAAGAACTTCCAGTATTACTGGGAAGATAAACTACACACACTAAACGACAGATCAGTTCTTTAACAAGTGGTACATACAGTGTGCATGCTCAGTGGGTCTGTATGGTGGAGGTTTATTTTGTAAAAGCTCCCCCGTCTCCTCCCTGGTTAGGAAGCACTGATCTAGGAAGAGAGAATGAGAGAAGTTCAGTAGAAAGTTACAGCCTCCCGGACTGAATATGACCAAGGAACAGTCACGCTGTGGATCTTCGGGGGTGGGAGGGATGCTGGCCACCCATCAGTCAGAGCTCAGCACCTGGACCACTGCATCTCCCCTCATCCAGCTAAGATGGCACCTCGCACCCTCCCCACTAAACCCCACCACTCTCCTACGTTTCCTCCTCTTCAAAACAGGTTAGTTTCACATCTTCCAAACATCTTTATGAAAACCTAAAAGGAAAAATGATGATAAAATATGAAAGTAAAAAGAAAAAGGTTGAACATACAACATGACAGATATGAAACTTAGATAGCTAAACCCTAGTCACTAATTTCTTAATCAACAAAATGTTATAAATACAGAGATCTCTGTTCTCCTTTTCATCTAGAAGAACACCTCTACCTAAAGTCATTTGGGGTGGGGGAGCCTGTTAAAAAACAAATCTCAGTTCTTTCCAGAATCCAGTTTTTCATCTTTCAAATTTATCCCCCGGCCCCTGCCTCCTTCAACCAGACCTCTCCACCTTAGCCCCAAAATCCATGTCCTGACAGCCCTAGCCTGTCTCATGAGAAAAGCCCTTTTCCAGCCCAGGCCTAAGTCTAGAACATTCTGACACCCTGGGGGTTCTAGACCACACTGTATTTACTTCTCCCGGCAGGGACTAGTGCTTGGCTCAGCCCTTAGTGAGTCCTGGTTTCTTCACCTTGAATGTCTCCAGAGCATCCCAGCAAAGTTTCCTCTTGGCCTGGCTCAGTCCCAACTTCATCCTACCTTCTCTCATCCAGTCAACCCCCTAAATAAAGCTTCTTCTTGTCAAATGTCCTGTTTCTCTTAATGAAAGTGGTGAATCCTCATGGCTGAAAACAAAGGCACGTATGCATGAATCTTTACTTGTAATTTTAGCAAGTTCTCAGGTTCCTGGAATCCCATCCATAGACTTCCTAGAAATCCAGGGACTCGAAATTAAGAATCCCTGTCTAAGGACCTCCCATTTTTCCCGGGTTCTGGTCTAAGGAAACCCCACCGTTCCCAGCTCATGTGTAAGCAGAGATGAGTAACTTCCACAAATTCCATGTCGTCCATTAACCTTCTCAACTCTTCTCTCAGATGGTGAATTGCTAGCAAAAGTTTAAAGCTTTATAATCGCACTGTTTTCAAACCACACAGCCACACAACAGTCAAAAAGTCTAATTCCTGAAGACACAATTTACAGGAGCAAAGACTTGCTGAAAGATTGAGAGTGCTGTGTTTGCAAGACAGAAAACTAGCTGGAAGGAAGCAGATAAAGGTACGATCAAGGTCGGGGCTGGATGAGAAGGGTAGTCCCACGTGTGGAGGACCCTGATGTACAATAGAGAAGCCCAAATGTGATCTAGCCTGCAATAACTTCCCAGAGGAAAACTTTGAGGAGACCGACGGCTAAGGAAGATGGATGTGGCTTTGATGAGCAGGATGGACTGCAAGGAGAAGGGTCTGGAAACAGGGAAGTCCCAGTAGAAGGCGATGACTACTGGAAAAGCCTGAGGGAAGGGGGACCTGAACAAGGGCTAAAGAACTTCTCCCACCACATGGCAGAAAAACTCTGAGCCTCAGTAGGACTCAGTGACAACTAGTGACAGGACTCAGAAGGGAGGCAGCAGAGGAATAAAAAAGGAAGCTACGAGGATGTATTGTACAACAAGGGGAAGATAGCCAATATTTTATAACAACTATAAATGGAGTATAAAAATGTAAAAAGTGACTCACTACATTGTACACCTGGAACTTACGTGGTATTTTATATCAACTGTACTTCAGCTTTTAAAAAGGCAATGAAAAGTCAAAGACAATGGAAAAGTTTTGGACCTCACTTGGAAGATACCACTTAAGGATAAAACAAAACAAATTAACTAAATTTACAAATGGGGGGAGTTCAGTTAGAAATTGGGATAAATTTCCAAGGCAGTTATATATCTCTTTCTCTGAATGTGTTTAGATAAAGCATAGATACTCAGGCAAGTTTTCAAGAACACCTATTGATTGGATGAGCTCTCTGGGTTATTTCCACTTTTTATTCTGCAGGTCTATGATTCAAAAGCCATGTCTACATGCTATCCAACCCTACAGATGAAAAGTGAAAAAATTAGCCCACCTGGATGTAACAGTACATAAATAAGAAATAAGTTATATTTGGCAACAGGTAGACAAAACATTCTGATAACTTGGACTTTCTTCAAATGTCTTGTTATTTTATGGACATACCCTACATGAAGCCATCAATCTCATTAGGGTGACAACTAGTGACAGGCAGACTTTATCTTCTTTCTATATATTCCACAACACACAAAGTTTTGAGCTCCTGTAAGAACTCATTGTGATTGGTGATGAATATGCCTTTGATAATTAAAAAATAATTGCACATAATATTTATGACTCTGTGCAAAAAACACTACATACAGAAACTCTTCCAATCCTTCCAATAACTTTATGATGTAAGTACTATTATTATTATGGTGGTTGTTGTTTTCACTTTAAAGATGAGGGACTTGAGGCTTTGAGAACATTAAGGAATTTGACTAAGGTCTCATAGCTAGGAGGCGACAGAGTGAATCCGAGTCTAATTCAAAGCTTTCCTACTCATTTGCAAACTTTTGAGTGTGACTCAGCCAGTGCATCCTCTAAAACTATAATTCTTGCTACTTTTTAATCATTGTTTAATAAATGTTTGCCAGATGGACAGATTGGAAGGAAGGATGGACTGGATGGATGGGGATGTTTGATGAATCAGGACAACCAGTGGGCAATATATTTCTGCTGAGATCCAAGTTATCAAACAAAAGCAAAAAGTTTTAGAGTCTTCAAATGTTTACACCAGGCATTCTGCTGAAGTGTCTCTTCTGGCAACAAGCATGAAGGCAGATGAGTGAGTTCCTCACCTCGGTCAAATGGTCCGTCAACCACTTCCTTGATGGCTTTTTATTCATCCTGTCGAGCAGCAGCTGTGTTTAGCCCACGCAGGACCCTGGCTGCCTGTCTCTCACTTTCAGGTGCTAAGCTCACCGCAGGTGGTCTACACATACTTTATGCAGCCGATCTTATCAAAGAAAAGCTTAAAAACCACATGGGTTCAGTAGGATCCACATAGACTGACATAAAATATGTAACTATTTTTTAAAGTGGGCAGACAATTGTTGTGAAAAGGCAACCAGCCTTTTCAGACAAGAAGACTATCTTGAAAAGACAATAAACAAGCATACATTAAATTTGTAGAGTGCTAAGGACTGCAACTTACCAAGTTTAAGTCTAGTGAAGATAGACCCTCAAAGTTTTAGACATAAGTATAGAGATATAGAGACATATACACATATTACAAATATAAATTGTGTAACACATGTATACATAAGTTATATACATATATATTTAAAATATAATGCCATCAACAAAATAAAAACAATTCATATCACTCAGGCTGAGGAGGAATAACGAAGCTCAGAGATCTGGAGGCATCCTTACCAAGATTTGATGGTGAGGAGGAAAGAAACTACTCTGCCACCTACGTATGTTTTTATTCTGTCATAGGAGGAAATTTATTAGAGTACACACACCATTTAGAAGATCTCCCCAGCCCACATTCCTTTTCTTTGAGATTAGAGCTAACTTTAACCTCAAAGCTGGACCCCTGCCCTCAGCAGTCCTATGTGCACAACATGACCCCACTCAACCACAGCTTATTAGACATGAAGGTCAAGTTAAGCCAAGCAGACTCTCCTGAGACTAAGGCTTGGACCTGAGAAATGCACATCAGTGGACCTGAAAATATGTGAACCTGGGACAGCCAGGAGCCCAGAGAAAAGGAATCCACAGAGAGAGCAACGACATAGCTCAGGGAAGAGGGGGTTTGAGAAACTGAGAAAGCAAATGCTTGACTCCTGTTCATTTTTTAACTCTTCTTCCAGTACTCGCCTGCTATAATTCCTGCCCTTGGTTTCCTGGAGCCATCTTTATATCCTTATAATTAATTCCACATTTTTTCTTAAGCTAACTCAACTGAGTTTCTATTACAAACAAAGAAAACACTGTATAATCTTCAAAATTTCTTAGTAGAACAGAGACAATCACCCAAAAACCCTCAAGAGTTCTATGTCCTATAGTAATAATATGTATTTGAGCAAAGATCTAATGAGTAAGATATTTATCATTGTATTAATGGATAATGAGTAATTTTAAGTGAACTGAAAATGCACCAGAAGAAGACAAAATCAGTAAATTATGCTATAGACATACATTTGATTCTAACCAAATATTTTTAAAGGATACACATGTTGGAAATTTTTCAAAAGTAATTGCTCTTCATCTATCATCATCTCACATTTGGCATCAGACTCAGGAGGCTGAACTCAATACTGGTCTAATGTTTAAAATTCTGACTCCTGCAAAGTTTTTCTCTATAGCTAAAATGCATTATGACTGTAATGGCCTAGTTCTTCAGATCAAACAGAAAACCAATCTGATTCATAGCCATCATATAATACTCCCCTATGTGGTTCTCATGCTTAAATTCTACTTCTCCCAACCCCCACCTTTTTTTTAGAAAAAGAAAAAAGAAAAAGAAAGTAAAGATTACTACTCTTCTAATCCATCTGGGAAAGTAGGCACTAATCCTTTTACCCCAATCCTCAGTGAAACATGTATATTTAGACACCACTCTCTGCCCCTCCCTTTATTATTTTTAGGAAAATCTCCACTTCAAGGGAATCACAAAACAAATACAAATCGGAGGTGTCTTAGTGTAGATACAGGCACAGCACTACGCAGCGAAGGACTGCCGGCAAAGCAGAGACAATGCACAAGAGCAAAGGAAAGGGGTGGCGCCACAAAGCGGATGAAAGGAAAACAGTCGGGTAATGTTTAAGACTTCAAATGTTTGACACTTCAAAAATCTCATACCCAGCCGTAAAAAAGAGGGAGACAATGCCATTTGCAACAAAATGGATGGACCTAGAGATTATCATATTGAGTGAAATAAGTCAGACAAAGACAGATATCATATGATATCACTTATATATGGAATCTTAAAAAAAATGATGCAAATTCTATTTACAAACCAAAAATTAGACTCACAGGCATAGAAAACGAACTATGGTTACCAAAGGGGAAATGGGCAGGGAGGGATAAATTAGGGGTTGGTGATTAATAGACAAACATTACTACATATAAGATAGATAAACAACACGGACCTACTGTACAGCACAGGGAACTATAATCAATTTCTTGTAATAATATACAATGGAAAAGAATCTAAAAATATATATATGTATGTATGTATGCATACATATAAATGAAACACTTTGATAGATACCTGAAACTAACATTGTAAATCAACTACACTTCAACAGAAAATTTTTTAAAACACAGAAAAAAAAATCAGAAAGTCAGCTTCAGAGAGTTGGAAAGCCATGCTGGGCATTAGTGGTTCAGTGGTAGGATTCTTGCCTGCCAGAGAGTTGGAAAGCTGATTGCAAAATAAGTTTTTAAAATGTTTTCAATATCAGCATTTTCAGTTTGTCATAGTGAAAAGACCACAGACCTGAGAATTAGCCGTATCTGTGATCCATTGCAGGGCCGTCACCTGCCAACTAGGCGACCTTGGACTGGTGACTGAAACCTGCCAAACCTTAGTTTTCTTTTCATAAATTTGGGTAACAATATCCTATAGGATTGTTGTAGAGACTAACTAAGTGGATAAACATCCAAAAAAAAGTCTTTCTCTGTGACATTACACAATTTATATCATTTACATTTACTTGACACCAACTACATAGCAGACCACTGTTTTTAATACTATCATAAGCCTTTCTGTTGTAAATATTTTTATTGATGTCTTTAATGGCTATTGCCCTTGTAATAACATTACCTAGCATTGTTAACAAGCTTCATAGATCTCTGTCAATTTATCTTAAGTATTATTATTATTATTATATTTGATTGTCATGCATCTGTGAATAGATCACAATACATTAAATTCATGTTCTTATGGACAAGATAGCGTATTTCCCTTAATAAAGCTGTTGACATCAATACAATTTCTACTTTTTCTTATCAAGCAGAAATTGGTGGGAACGTATTTGGAATCAGAATAATCACTCCTTGCTCACCATGGGAAAATGCAAACCAGAAAACTGCAACTTCAAGAAGCCTGAACAAATAAATCTTTTTATTTAATAATTTATAACCTTTAATATAGTGAATGTGTCTCATTAGAATTAAACTTCTCATACTACTATAACTACAAAGAAAGCTTTGTTCTCCTAACCCATCCTGTTGGACCTTGTCACTCGGTCATTTTTCATTTAACTCTTGGGTTGGAGTTGCTTCCTTTCGAGTCAAGCCATTATGGAAAACAGTTGGGACTTCCCAGTGCTGTGAACTCACAACAGTCACTCTACCTATGCAACCAAGCGTGTATAACCCTGTGGATCTTGCTCTTCCTTTACTTCTACGTCCTGACAACACTGCTCTTCAGCCCAGTTCAGTCCCTTTGCAAAGGTAGAACTCTACAAAAATTCTACTGAGCACCCAGGGAGGAGGCTTGTTGCTGCCACGGGGAGATGGCATAGAGAAGTCAAAGAAATTATGAAAGGCACTCATAATTAGGTAGCTTAATTGGTTAAATGGTCTGCTGTTCACTCATTTCTCAAGATGTTAGACAGCCAACTGGTTTCAAACACACGCAAACAAAAAAGCTTTAAAAATACAAAATGTTTAGAACATATCTGTAAGGTGAGAAAACAGGTTACAAATCAGTACTAGATTATGGCCTAATTTGGTAAGATAAAATACTTCTAGCTTTTTTTCAATGTATTTTTTCAACTAGAGTAAGACCCTCCAAATGATGCCAGTTCTGTAAAATAACAGGAGCAGTAAACTCCAAAAGCTTATTTCTAAGAACCAGGATTGTGGATTCACTTTGTTTTCCTCCTTTTGCTTTCCACTCTCTCCACCTTCATTATTTTGTATAACAAATGGGCAAATATGACTTTCACGGTCAGAAAAAAACCTATGGATGTGTCTGTGTGTGTGTGCGCACTCACGTGTGTGCACATGGGTAGACAGATAGATGATGGATAGACAGATACAGAGATAAAATACATACATTCACATATGGGGTGGCAGTTCTGACAAGTTCAATGCAATATAGTATGGTAACCCTTGAAATTCCTCTTATCAGTGCAATAATATATAAACCAGGACAAATTAATAACTTGTAGCAGGGACTATTCCTTTCCACTAACCAGGATGCCTGTGTCTACTATCCAGGGCACTGGTTTCCAGGTTATCTTAGTGCCCAAAAAGCCCGATTTGTTATCAGCAAACAGTTGGTGAGCACAGAATATGAATAAAGGGCCTCGATTGCCCTGAATGACGGCTCCTTGGAAGCAGGGCCTTGTCTGCTTGTTCCCCGCTCTATCCCCGAGCTTAGCACGGTGCCTGATATATAAAAGGTGCTCAAGAAACATTTATGGAATGAAGGGCTATTTCACCCAAGCCATGTGGAATCCTGAAGAAATCTCCCTACTTGCTTACAGAGTAGACATTCGATGAACAGATAACTAGTCAGATCCAATGTCTGACCCTCACAACCAATGTCAGACCCTCAGATCCAATGTCTCTCTTTTCTCAAAAAAAGTTTGACAAACTCTGACAGATTCTCGGACCCTGACATTCTTCTAAAAGTTAATATTTAATCAACGTGCATTGACCACTTAATACGAGCAAAGGTACATGTATTATTTAATTTACTCCTTACAACTATCTGTGAGTCGTATTCTATTGTTACTTCCATTCTGTAAGCATGGAGCCTGAAATGTGCATGATATAATTTTCCCAAGGGCTCACAGCTACCAAAGTAGGGCTAGATCTGATCAGGGGATGTCTAATGCCCAAAACCTGTCTTTAACCAATATACTAAGAAGGAGCCCCTTATAAGCCCCACATGAAATTTTTTTTCAAAATGTAAATATAGGAAAAACCGTCTCTAAGGAATTAGCTACCTTCTTCTCTGCTGATAATGAGAAGTATGTAACTGAGCATATTACCTTTTCTCTTTGGCTGCCAGGAAGCTCAGAGACAAATGTAAACCTCAATTAGAGTAACTCTATTGGTCCCAATGGACTGTGACTTTGAGTTTTCTTTTTCCTGATCTTGACTTTTGACTATATTCTCTGGACCTGATTCATATTTTTATATCCACTTTATTGCCTGAATTTTTGTTATAAAGTATCTCAAACCCTCCTAAAGATTTTGGAATAAAGGAATATAGCATCATTATGTATTGATTTTACTATATTTCCAATCCGCGGAGAAGCCACCTCACCAGAGTCTCCTCTATATTGTCTAAGAAGGAAAACCAGTTAGCAATTTGTTCCGGGTCCACATGTTTATATCCTTCCTTTGAAATATATGCTGCGGTTGTCACTAAATCATATTAACTTCAAAATTGCTGAAAAGAAAATAAAGCTGATAACCTGAGGGCCCAACCTCAGCGTGTGGTTTGGTTTGCTCGTTTAATTTTAGACTTTACTTTTCAGTGACATCCGTTCAGACTTGAAACTTCAGGCATTTGCTGACCTTAATTCTCAGGGTATTAGATGAAGTCAGCATCACTTAAAGGGAGGGCCACCCATAAAAGAAATTTGCATGCATCTGCAAACGTATAGGGATAGAACTCTGAATGCGTTTGTTTGAAAAAAAAAAAAATGGAAAGTTTTTGACCCACTTTAAATCAGTGTTTCAGTAAAAAGCTAGCGAGAAACCCACCTAAGGAAGAGGCTTGGTTTCCATGAGGTTAGTAGTAGTTATTACTCAGAGGAGAAACTGACATGCTCCTACGATGAGTTTGGTCGTGGATGTTCACGTAGAAATTGGGGAAACACTGATGGATTGCAGTGGTTTTTAAGATGACGTGATGCAATGTGTCTTCCTTCTTGGTCTTGTCACAACTTCCAGATACCATCTCGGTGCTTAGGGACTGGGAAGGATGTGTAAGAGCAAACCCCATTTACCCAAAGGACAAAGGCATCATGCACTATTTGGGAGTCACCAGAAGCACAATGCTTGTCAATCAAATCCCTCCCGCGGATTTCAACGTTCTTTTGGCCTCGTAGATTAGGTTTGCTTTTTAAAGATGTCCAAACAGTTTTGCAATCTGATTCCATCAGATAAAAATAGTCCGGTCTGGACTAGGACTAGGTCTCTGCAGCATCAAAAGCCAATAGCCAGAAGAGAGATAATGAGTTACTCAAAGGAGCTGTTCACAGAGGGTCTTCGTCAGGGAAGAACAACCCACCACGAGTTAATGTGACCAGTGGACCAGTGGTGAGAAAACAGAATCCAAATGTTGAAAAAGGATTCTGCCTCTCATCTCTTAGCCCTCACCAGCCCGTTAACCATGACTTGTTCAGAAGTCCTCGTTGATAATCATTCTTTCAATGTGTCATGTCATATAAGGAGGGGAAATTCCTCCAACAGAGATTCCAGGTTCCCACCAACCATTCATTGCTCAGGATGGCCCTCAGAAACACAGCCGTAGCGATACCTCACAGTGTCACCCTGGAAAGGAACAGTGATACTACCGGGCTGATACTAAGATTGGTATTTCTTATTTAATAAACCATGGTAATTTCATATATATATTAAGTCCTCCATTCTTGAAAGACAACAGCATTAACCTCAGAGCTGAGTCCCTGGTATATAACACCATCAATACTTTGAAACTGGAGACAGATGAACTAGACCTTGATAAACTGGATCTTGAATCTGGATCTCGGCTAAATTCTGACTTTTTCAACTCCCCAAGGCCCTCCACATCACCCTCTGTTGCAAACACTCTCCTCCCTCAAGACCACATCTTCCTATTAAGTATCTGACATTCCTTCTTGCACGCTGGCCCATTTCCAAAATATCAGCCCCTAGATTTAAAACCCAAAAGGATTCTCTGTAGCTACCCATTACCCTCTCTGTATTCACTCAAAACCAAGAGAAAGGGAGTCTTACTGGGGATGTGCACAGCACTGGGTAACATGACACCCATTTCTTTGAGTAGCCAGTCTTTAAATTATAATACGCATTCATCACTAATGCCTCCTCCTACACAGTGACCATTGCTATTTTAATTTTTAAAAACTGTAGAGCAGAAATGGAAAAGACAATGGTACCTCCACAGGAACTCCACCACCTACATAGAAATTTTTTTTACATAACTTATGTACGTTTTTTTTAAAGACAGTCCTAATTTAAGGAATACATTTTCTTCCATCTCCCACATTATTTTCTATCATTAAGTAGAAAGGAATGCTATTTTGATGATCTAACAAGGTCAAGGAGACTTGGAGATCATTTCCCTAAACCAGGAAGCCCAAAGACACTCCTCCCCACCTCACCCAGCTCCCAGCTCCCAGCTCCCAGGCTGTAGCTCTCTGTGCCTCATGGGCAACTGTTTCCCAAGCCCGCAAAGAAGCAAGGCTGATAAACCTGGGGAAAATCACTAAGCAAAATCATAACCCCTAATTCACTGCCCCTAATTGTTCTTTCACTGTTTTCTTCCTCTTAAAATTCAGGCCATCAGAGATTACCAGGTGCAAAATGTCATTTTCTTGAGCAGGAAATTGAGCCTCAAGGACAGGAAGTACCCAAGGGCACAGGTTCAAGGCAGAGCCACTAGGAAAACAAAAGTCCCCTGTTACCCAGTGTTCCAGGCACCTAATTTCCAGTTCAGCAATTCAGTCTCAGCAGACGAGTGTCCAAGCCTGATCCAGCTGCCTCTGTAGAAAAATACCCCCCAACTCTGCACACCATCTTTGTGCTTCCGACTGTTCCTCCAGCTCAAGTGTGCATCTGAGAAGCCAGTCCTACTCAAGACTGGTTGCTCCTGGCTCCCACCACCATCTCAAGATGATCACTTTTACTCTTTTGGGAAAACCCACCTTGTTTCCCAATCTGATGTTAAAGCAAGGGTTGGTATTTCAAAGGACGGTACACAGGGTGGATTTTGTTGACACAGGAGGCAGGCACAGAGATAACAGCGAGAGTTGTGTTTCCTCCTTCACTGTCAACCAAGAGAACTGGCAGCCAATACATTCACCTCAACCTCTTCCTCTCCCGAAAGCAACAAGCAAAGACTCTTCCACTTAAGGATGGTCCACAACCTTGTTACACTACCTTCAAAAGGATCAGGATGGAGAGTCAAGGTGTCAGTTTAATCTGGTCACTGGAATGCAACTGGGTCCCAAAAAGAATATTCAAGATTCTAAACTACCCTAAAAACATTATTTATACTACATTTCAGTTGAAATATTGAGCACTTACTACTTACTACACACCATGTTAGGTGACACAAAGACTAATAAGATGACTACCTGTCTCCAGGTAGCTCACTGTTTAGCGGGAAAATCAGATATGCAAACAAATGGCATGCAACACTCTAGAAATAATGCATGAACAGCTGTGTCCCAGAGAGAAACCAGCCACACAAAAGCAATCTGTGAAGACCCATGTTGCATAAAACTCAACAGGAGGCACCATGGGAGTAACACACTGGCACTAAAGGATGACAGTAAAATCTAAAATTGGAAATAAACATATGTCTAAAACATACTTTTTCCAGCCAAAGAAAACACAACACAAGACAAAGAAAAGTTACTAGAGAGGTAGGTGTAAGCTCCGTATTATATGAGAGCTGCTCATTCCAGCTAAAGTGATCAGGAGAGACCTCCAGGACTAGAAGACACATTTGAACAGGATTTGGAAGGACAAGGGGCATTATTTTGATAAACTGAGGGCAGGAAAGGGCATTTCAAAGACAGTACCTAACAGAAGCCATGTAGGCATTATAGATCTTTCTTGACTTATGATGGGATTACATCCCAATAAGCCCAATAAATTGAAAATATCATGTTTTATACACTTAATCTCCAAGCATCATGGCTTAGCCTCGCCTACCTTAAATGTGTCCAGAACACTTACATTAGCCCATAGTTGGGCAAAATCATCTAACATAAAGCCTACTTTATAATAAAGCGTTGAACATCTCATGGAAGTTACTTAATACTGTACTGAAAGAGAAAAATAGAATGGCTGTCTGGATCCAGGTAGTTGTAAGGCTATTGGTCATTCACCCTCGTAATCACGTGCCTGACTGGGAGCTGCTGCTCACCGCCTCTGCCAGCATCCCGAGAGAATACTGTACACGTGTAAATAGCCTGGGAAAAGATCAAAATTCAAAATCTGAACCATAGCTCCTCCCGAAGGCATATCACTTTTGCACCATTGCAAATTCAAAAAATTGTAAGTCGAACCATCGTAAGTTTCAGGGACCATCCATAGAAGGAGGACCATCAGGTTCCCACGAGCCCAGGTCACGGAGTGTGGTGGGAGGTGAAGCTATAAAGGTTGCAGATCTCAAATACACATTCAAATACTAACTCAAATAGGAATCCAAATGCTAAGGGGTTTGCATTTTGTTCTGTAGGCAAGAGAATGGGACAAGAAAAGGCACAATCAGAGCCCTGCTTTGAGGATCACTGTTGCTGGAATGGTTGAAGGCGGGTGGAGGGCAGTGATTGGGAAGAGCAAAGGTGGCTATTAAAATAGACCAAGAGGGTGAGAGTCTGAGTTAGAGGAATGGCAGTGGGTCTGGAAATAAGGAGTAGAAATGAGAGACTCAGCAGCTTGTGAGATTGCTACTTGCTCCCATGTAGCAGAGGGACAGGAGAGCTCTCAGCGACCCCCTGTCCTCAAGGGTGGATGATGCTCTCAATACCAGAACCAAGGAAATCAGGAGACGCTGCCTCCCACTTCCTCTTCCATCTATGCCTGCTTCGCCAGTCAAGGTCATCTACCATCGCCACTGAGCTGCAGCTGCTCGTGGTCTTCCTCCCACATCAGTCAGGGTCTACCCATCCAGGAAAGTAAAGCTCACTTCAGGCATTTGCAACAGACAAAATTTCATGCAAGGAACTGGTTACCATGATGGTTGAGACTGGCATCAGCCAGAGGCTACCACCAAGACTGGAAGGAAAAGGGAGCAGGTGGTACCCCAGGAGACAGTGGAAGACCTTATTCTCCCCCACTTCCTTCTCCCCACTCCCACTCTTACCCTCCGATTTCCCTTTGGCCAAACCCAGCTGAAAGCCAGCTGACAGTGGAGCCTGAGTAAGGAGCCAGCAGGGTCTGTCCTCTGAGACACACAGTAGAGCAGGGCAAGGAAGCCTAGACCTTGGGACAAATGGGCCCAAGACCCAGCAGATTTCCTCTGTACCCAGCTGTTGACTAAGAACTGCTGGTCAGTGCCCCTGCGTCCCATGCATGAGATCCCAGCTGAGAGGACCCTCACTGGGGCAAAGGGGCAGAGATGGGGGGACACGGAGCCAGCCACGCCTGCACCTGCTCATGCCTTTGTCCTTGGGCTCATCCTCAATGGCTCTGAGGAGGAGCTGTTCTCAAGGACCTGAAATCCAAGCTCACTTCACTCAGAGACAAGGAAGGAGGGAACCGTTTCCTCCACTTTCCTTCTTACCCACCATCCCTCCTCCCTTTTCCTGCCACCATTCTCTGCTCTCCATTGCCCTCCTTTTCTCTACCCCCACCACCCTTCTTCAGACTGTACTTCCATTTTCAATTCCTCCCTTCGTCCACCTACATCTTCTCACCCCTTCTTCCTCCTGAAGAAGAGCATGAGGTAACAAGTTGCTTGGTAACATGCAGTGTTAGACATGCCTTTGATGGTGAATCTCATGTCTCTGGAGCCTAATCAATTGTTCCTCGAGCAGAGTAGACATTCCACAAAGCAATAATGTATCCTGTCATCATTAAATTATGTCTGCACTTTTTTTTGTTTACTATGGCGAGAACTTGGGTAGCTTCTGGAATGGTCTCCACCACATCTGGCTAGGGAATCTGGTGAGGCAAGGAGCTACCAAATAAGAAATCAAGGCATATGACACCACAAGATTTGAAAGTTATGTCAAACTTTCATTTCCCCACAAGCCATTAAAATAGAAGGTATCTTTTACAGCAGCTCATGGGTGCCCATAAATAAATGATTTATGTGTCTCTGCTCAGCTTCTGACAAGTAACAGTTCCTTGAAGGCTCAAAAGAGGACAGTCTTTAGAAATGTGAATTTTTGTCCTTCCCATTTTCCTTCAGAAGCAGGTAATACCCGTCATGAAGGGGAGGTTCTTCTGTGACCTCATTCGGGGATGGAACTTTTAACCAAAATGGTGTCACCCCTGAACCCACTCCGACACGCCAACGTAAATGACCACAGAAGGAGCAGAGCCCTATAAAAAGAGAGAAGGCAGCGCTACACTTTATCCATCTCGCAGCAAACACAGGCTCATCCATCCGCAGTTAACGGGGAGAAACTACCATGGCTCCTGGAAGACCTTCATCCGCGGTGAGTCCTGCACTAACGTGTGATGCTCTTGTAGGTTTGGACCAGATGATATTTCCGTACTGTAGGCATGAAATTCTGGACTCTAACTATGGAAATCCAAGAATACTGTATAGATAGGATGGGAAATGAAACCTTTGATAGATACTTGTCATTGTATAGCATTTTCAAGAACTGGTACACATCAGTTTGAAAGTTGAGATTAAAACTGAAAGATAACTATACTGGGGCTAAACCACACAAGAAGTGTCACGTGATGCTGGGCAGTAAAAAAAAAAAAAAGCATGTTTATTGCAAATCTGTTTTGCTGAGTACAAGGGATTTAATATCATTCTCCCGCCACATTTTTCTTTAATCTAAAATAAGATGGGTCAATATCCTTGAGGATGTAATAAGTTGTGGCAGTGACTTTTCTTTCTATTATCCTATTATTATACTATAGTCTTGGTACATAACCCTCTTTATCCTAATTAGATGCATGTATAGCTGTGGCTTAGAGTAAATGGTCTTTATATTTTTACTTCTTTTTTTTTCTTTTTCGGGGGAAGGGGAGGTAATTAGGTTTATTTATTAATCTTAATTTTCTTTTTTAATGGAGGTACTGGGGATTGAACCCAGGACCTCATGCATGCTAAGCATGCACTTTACCACTGAGCTATTCTGCCCCCTTATATTTTTAAAATTTCAACTTAAAGTATCGTTTTTGAAACCCAATTTGCTTACAGAATCAATATGTGTAAATTTAGAAAAACTGGAAAATATACCTAAGAAAACACAAGGGGGATCCAGTTTTTGTTAGATGTTTGCCAGTGGTACCAACAGAATTTCTAACATCAATACTGATACTACATGAATTTTCTACAGCCTCTTCTTCTAAGGTGCACATCTGACTTCACACAGGGTTTGACAGAATGCAATGAGAAAGATCAGTGGCTCAGGAGGGCATTTCTTCCTAGAAAATCAAGGTCATTTTCATCCCAATGACCTGATAACAATGCACGTACCGACTGGATGATGACTTGCCATTTTTACTAAAATTACTGCTAGCCAATGAATAATGTGGCTTTTTTAAGTCAAAAAAAAAAAAAAAAGAAGAAGAAGAAGAATGCTCAAGACTGGTAAAAAACTCCATGGTCCTAATATTATTTTGGTCATCTAACCAGTTTTTCATTTAACTGATCTGAAAATTTAGCATAGATTGTCCTGGAACGTAGTGTGTTCTCCACGATCAGCGATACAATCGTCACCGCAATTTGTTAACAAAAACCAGGCGGCACTAATCGAGTCTCCCACCTCTGTCTCCTTCCCCACTCAGTTCCAGTTACTGCTGCTGCTGCTGGGTCTGGCGGCAGTGGTGAAGGCAGGAGCCATAATCCCACAGAGCCCAGGATGCCCGATTACCGAGGACAAGAAATTCCCTCAGCACGTGAAGCTCAACTTGAACATCCTTAACCGGAACACGAATCCCAAAAGGCCCACCGATTACTATAAACGGTCCACCTCACCTTGGACTCTACAGTACGTAAGAACCCCAGATACAATCTCTGCATTCTTCTACAGAATATGCATCAGACTGCCAGTTAAATCACCTTGAGAATTATATTACTCACACAGAATCATTAGTCAAACCTGGACGGGCCACTGTGCAAACCACTGATTCTCAAACTTTCATTCTACAGGCTTCTTTGATAGAGCACAGGACACCCCCTCCCCCATGACACCTGTTCTTGGTTCTCATTGTCCCTGACACCAAAAACCCACCAAATTAATGGTGGTCACCCCAATATTCATGATACCCCATTTATCATAGGAGAGTAGACCTTGAATTCTCTTTACCAGAGCAACCATTGAGAAGATTTGTTGAAAATAACTATTAATTAACTGGGGGTTTTCACACTTTTTAAAAATCATACTAGCACTGGGAAAATATAGCTTGAACCCCAGTGGAGGAAAGATCATGCTGTGCATTTCCACCTCTTTTTGAGTTAAGTCTTGATCTACACCCCCTCAGATTTATATTTGCTGTGCCCTTAGTATATCTAGTATTTAGACCCCATGAATGATTAAATACAAAATGTATTTTGATAGTCTGCTTTTAGGCAAATAAGCCTCAGTGATGCGGCGCCTACAGATTCACCTGATTGTAGGGTTTCTTGTTACTTCTACTTATTAATAACAGTTCAAGTACATCAATTCAAAAGTCAAAGCAAATTATTCGCTCAGCTGGAGGACAGAGAGAGGTTACTGAGGGGCTTACGATTTTGTTTCCAGCGCTTCATGTCAGCCTGTTTCATGAACGTGCTGTTAGGTGAAATTCTGATGCATTCCCTGTTTCAAAGACACGCTTCATTATGTAATGTTAACAGTTATCTCCTTCCTAGATGATTCCCTTAGTCTTTTTTTTTCATTTATCAAATGTACCCTAAAAAGAGTATCCTTTGTATCAAACTTAAATCCTTTCCATAGTTTCAGTCTCTTATTTTGTTTATTCCTCAAAGAAATTGGGAGAAACTAATCATTGTCTTCTTTTCTACATTTCATATGCTTCGAAATCTAAGTTTTCTCCCAAACAACTTCTTTTCAGGATAGTAACAAACAGCACTTAGGGGATTCGCAATGCCTATAATTTGTCACCCTGTGAGTTTGCCTACCTTTGTTTATTCCTGTTTGATTTCCTCTGCTTTACCAGGAATTCACTTTCTTCCTGGCTTTTGTCTCCCCTGCAGCCGCAACGAGGACCCCGAGCGGTACCCCTCTGTGATCTGGGAGGCCAAGTGCAGCCACTCGGGCTGTGTCAACGCTAAGGGGAAGGTCGACCACCACATGAACTCCGTCCCCATCCAGCAAGAGATCCTGGTCCTGCGACGGGAGCCTCAGCACTGCCCACACTCCTTCCGGCTGGAGAAGATGCTGGTGGCCGTGGGCTGCACCTGCGTCACCCCCATTGTACGCCATGTGGCTTAAGAGCTTTTGGCCTGAACCTCCCCACCCACTCCCCCTCCACCAAATCAGTTAGGCTTTCTGAGGAGTAGACCCAGCCCCTTTTCTGACCAAACTCACCACGGTTCTTAAAGTTGTACAGCCAATGGAAGTTCCAGAGGGAACACTTTGGTGCAGAGGTGGAATCTGAACCATTTTTCCCTTTCCCCAAGGAGGAGGTTTTAGACTGAGTATGAATTTGCTTCTTGTTGGCTTTTCTAACGGCTTTAAGTTATTTATGTATTTAATAGGCCCTGAGATAACTTTGGGTCATAAGATTCCATTTTAATGAATTACATACCTTATTTTTGTATTTTTTAAGACAAGATTCCAGATTTGGGAATTTTATTATTTAAAAGGTTAAAAAACCTCTATTTATATGAGCTATTTATGGATCTATTTATGTTTCTTCAGTCTTTAGAGAAAGGTGAGGTAGCATGAGTATCTGTTCTGCCTCAGGAAATCTTAGGATTAAATTCTTAGTTTGTACTGCCTATGTTCATAGGATTTTCTCATTGTCTCTTAGGAGTACACGACATGATTGAAAAGAAAGACTAAACCTCGTTTCATATTTATTAACTTAATTTTGTAAATTGTTGACGTTTCACAAGAGAGATGGCAAGTCTAATTTTGCTCTGTTAAACTCCTGTGATAAAACCAATTTGTACCAATAAAGTTTGAGAAGAAAATTTGTTTCCTTGATTTTTTTTCTCATTAAAAGTCTTGCAGCAAGCTCAGCTCTTTCTCAGTTGGAAGAGCATGCCAATTTGTCCACAGAGCAAAACAAAACATGCCTTTGAGTAAAAACATCCTCCACCCACCCCAAGTCCAAGTCGCAATTTTACTCTATTCAAGTCAACAGAGAACAGAGGCTCTCACGCTATTAAGCCAACACTGTGGACACAAGCATGCTGGAACGGATTAAGCAAATGAAAATAATGGGAAAATGATGTGTCATTATTGAAGATCAGTTTACCACAGACTCACAGGCATAGAAAACAAGTTTATGGTTACCAAAGGCGAAGGGGGGGAGGGATAAATTAGGAGGGATAAATTGTACCTGGGATTAACAGGTACAAACTACTATATATAAAATAGATAAACAACAAGGTCCTAATGTATGGCACAGAGAACATACTCAATACCTTGTAATAGTTTATAATGAAAAAGAATATGAAAAGGAATATATATATATATATATATATATATATATATATATATATATATATATATATATAACTGAATCACTATGCTGTACACCTGAAACTAACACAACCTTGTAAACCAACTGTACTTCAATTTAAAAAAAAAATGTTGTTTAAAAAAAAATCATACAGAGGGGGAAAAAAAAGACCCTCCCAAAAATATGACCTGAGTTTGGAAAGGAAGGAGGAAGTACTGGGAGGAAACACTGTTTTCAGACTAGATGGCCAGTGTCTCCCATGAAGATTCATGCCACCCAGAGATCAAGAAATGAACCCTTTTCTCTTGCTCGAGCCACACCCCTAGGACACCCCCTCCTTTCCCTCGGCACTCCAGGACACAGAAAAGAGCCACTGGGGCAAAACAAACTTCAAATATGAGAAAAGTTCAGCCCAAGTAAAATAAAAACTGAATGTATTCAATTTCAGAGTAGTTTCAAGTTTCGAGTCATAATCATGTTCCCTCGTCACAGCCCAGTGTCTTGTCTCGCCCTACTTCTGGACGCCGCTGAGAAGTCTCGGGCTGGTATCCTGAGCTCCCTGCTTCTCGAAGACCATCCTCTGCACTCCTTCATTCTTCAGTCCCATCCAGAGGCACGTGGCTTTTCTCCGTTTCTTTTACAGTTCCAAACCCAGGGGCCAACGTCTCCAGCCCCTGCACCTCCCAATGTTCTGTGCATGGAGATCTTGAGTCTCATGGCCATTCCTATCATGGTCTTCATCCACCAGACCCCTGGGCAGCCTCCATGCATGGTTTCCCACAGCCTTTACGCCTGGAAACCTCGCCCTAAAACCCTGATGTTCACTTCCCAATCTTCCTTAAATGGTGGAGGTGAAAATAAAAATGAGTTTTTGTTTTGGGATGGAGGGCAAAAAAGAGCAACTATATCCACTGTTGTGTTCCATGATTTCCCATCAGACTGTATTTCTGGGAATTTTGTGGGTGGCAAGAGGCAGCTGCCTTCCAAGTCTCTTCTCCCATGATATGTGTTGCTTTTATTCTTCTTTATTAAAAAATTGTATTCATTTTCCCCAGTTAGCACCACCATTCACCCACTGTCTCCACTAGAAACCTCTGAGGCATCCCCGGCTCTTCCTTCTCTCCTGCACTCCTGACACCCACACATGACCAAACTCATTACATTTCACTTCCTGAAAGCTCTCAAATTAACCCTGTCCCTGCTCATCTTCGTTCATCTTTGCTCATTGCTCTCCTGCTGATGGAACAGTTCCCTACACGTCCCTGCTGCTGCTGCTTCTGCCCCCTCAATCCATCCTCCAACCTCCATTTCTGGCACAAAAATCAGATGTGACAAACGCACCCTCAGTCACCTGGCCCGTCCTGGTCCTCCTTTATCTCATGCTGCTTCCTCCTGGGTGTGTCACTCACAGTGAAGTCCCTGTTGTGTCCACCCTGCTGATCTTGACCTCACCGCCTGTGTCATGCAGTCCCCTCTACCTAGAGCCACCTTCTCCCCTCCTCTACTCCCCTCCTCTACTCACTACCCTGCTGTTATGATCTGAATGTTTGTGTCCCCCTCCAAAATTGATATGTTGAATTCAAACCCCCAAAGTCATAGGATTAGGTGGTGGGAACCCTTGGGAGGTGATTAGGTCATGAGGGCAGAGACTTCATGAACCGGATTAGCGCCCTTATAACGGAGGCCCCAGAGAGCTCCCTCACCCTTTCTGCCAGGTGAGAGTGCGAGTAGCCTTGGACCCAAAAAACAGCCCTCACTCAGCTGTACTGGCACCTTGATCTCAGACTTCCAGAACTGTACGAAATAAATTTCTGTTGTTTATAAGTACCCAGTATGTGGCATTTTGTTAGAGCAGCCCTAATGGACTAAGACACTGCCCTCCCCATTCTGCCCAACCCCCACTGCTCTACTGATGCTTTAAGACGCTGCACAGGTATCCACCTCCTTTAAAGAGCCTTCCCGGACCCCTTAATCCAGCAGTCCCAGATTAAGCCTCTCTCTTCTGGGCTCCAAAAGCACTGTAGGTATCATTTATCACTACTCTGACATATAAAATTGGCTTTTAGCCAGTTTGCGGTCCCCTGAGAGCCAGTCCATCAGCACCTGATCTGGCATGCAGTAGTCAGTACTGAAGTAAACCTTGAACCAATCGCAGAGACACCTCAAAGTCAACAGAGGCAAAATGAAATGCACGAGCTCTACTCCCCAACTAGCTTCTCTACTGCCTTCTGTATCTACTCAAAAGACATCACCTGCTCATCTGAGCAAGAAACCTGGATTTCTGCCACTCATTCCCTTCATCCAACCAGTAGACAAACCCCTCATCTGCCATCATGTGTCCTCTCCCTCCTCCCTAACTCCAGAGTCACGCGTACCGTTGCACTGTACTGTGACCCCAACTGGCCTCTTTGCTGGTCTTCTTTATAATTCAGTGTCCCTTACACTTCTGGGGAGTCTAGTCAGTGTGTAATTAAGAGCTGTTGCAACAGACAAAGCTCAAATAAACAAGGTTTCTTCCTCATTCATGTTACAGTCCACCAGGGATCCTCAGGGAGCCCGGGTCCACTCAGACATTCAAGGATCCCAGTGGACAGAGGTTCTGTCTTCTTGTAGCTGAACTAGAACTGCACCGCCCCATCCAGCAGCCACCAACCTCATGTGGCTACTGAGCCCCTGAAATGTGGCTTGTCCCAAGTTGTGTTAGAAGTGTAAAATACGTACTGATTTCAAAGGGTTTTTTTTTTTTTTTGTTATTTTCAAGGGTAATTCTTTGCAAGAGCTCAATTATTAGTTGTGAGGGTCATAATTTCAATGTGTGGCTCACACAGAGAGGGTGCTAACAGTATTCTCTGCATGCATATTTCCTAAGAACAAAGCATGAACAGTCTTATTAGAGACAGGCAGTGTACACGATATTAGGGGGATGGTGAAAATATTCTTAATATTTTGAGGGAGTTGGCGCAGTGGAACACCAAGATACTTGTTTCTCATTCTGGCTCCTTAGTTCTGGGGGTTCTGATATTCTCTCTTTTTTTTTTGAAATTGATATGCAATTAACATATAACACTGTATTACTTTTAGGTGCACAGCATAATGATTTTATATATATATATATAAATGATCACCACAATAAGTTTAATGTCTATCATCACATTTAGTTACAACTTTTTTTCCTTATTATGAAAACTTTTAAGATCTACTCTCTCAGCAACTTTCAAATATACAAAAATAGTGCTGTTAACTATAGTCAATGCTATACATGACAGCCCCGGGACTTATTTATCTTATGACTGGAAGTTTGCACCTTCTGACCATTTTCACCCATTTCAATATTGTTTGAAATGTAAAAAATCTGGTTAGATTTATACTGATAAACAATGAAGTGATAATAGGTGTGATATGATACCTCATTGTGGTTCTGATTTGCATTTCTCTAATAATTTGCAGTGCTGAGAATCTTTTCATATTCCTGTTAGCTATCTGCATGTCTTCTTTGGAAAAATGCCTATTCAAGTCTTCTGCCCATTTGTTTAATTGGGTTTCTTTTTATATTAAACTGTATGAGCTGTTTGTGTATTTTGGACATTAGCCCCTAGTCGGTCACAATCATTTGCAAATAGTTTCTCCCATTCTGTAGGTTATGTTTTCATTTTGTCGATGGTTTAACTTTGCTGTGCAAAAGCTTTCAGGTGTAATTAGGTCCCATTTATTTTTGCTTTTATTTCTTTCTTTTTCTGATCCAAGAAAATATTCCTATGATTTATGTCAAAGAGTGTTCTGCCTGTGTATTCTTCTAGGGGTTTTATACTTACAGGTCCTACATTTGGGTCTTTAAACCATTTGGAGTTTATTTTTGTATTTGGTGTGAGGGAGTGTTCTAATCTCATTGTTCTTCCTGTGTCTGTCCAGTTTTCCCAACACCACTTGTTAAAGAGACTATCTTTTCTCCACTGTATATTCTTGCTTCCTTTTTCACAGATTAATTGACTGTAGGTGTGTGGGTTTATTTCTGGGCTCTCTGTTCTGGCCCATTGATCCGCATATCTGTGTCTGTGCCAGCACCACGGTTTAAATTGCCATACCTTTGCAGTATAGTCTGAAGTCTGCGAGGGTTATAGCTCCAGCTTTGTTTTGTTTTGTTTTTTCCAAGTATGCTTTGGCAATTCAGGGTCTTTTGTGGTTCCAATATAAATTTTAGGATTCTTTGCTCTAGTTCTGTGAAAAGTGTCCTGGGTATTTAATAGAGATCGCATTAAATCTGTGGATAGCTTTGGGTAGTATGGCCATTTTAATATTAATTCTTCCAATCCAAGAGTATGGGATATCTTTCAATTTCTTTGAATCATCTTCAATTTCCTTCATCAACGTTATATAGTTTTCAGAATAAAGGTCCTTCACCTCCTTGGTTAAGTTTATTTGTAGGTATTTTTTTCTGATATGAGGGGCCATTTAAATGGGATTGTTTTTTCTGACATTTCATTATTAGTTAATAGAAACTCAACAGATTTCTGTGTGTTAATCTTGTACCCTGCTATCTTGCTGAATTCATTTATCAGTTCTAATAGTTTTTGGGTGGAGACTTCAGGGTTCGAATTTGGTTTTTAAAAAATCTAACCATATTCTGGCAATAAGACATATCCCTAAAACCAAATAACATAGAAAGTTTAAAAATGAAAGGATAGATAAGAAATATATCAGGCAAATGCATACCAAAAGAAATCAGGGATGATATTATAAGAAAAAATAAAATTCAAGTGGTGTTTACAACTAACTGTTCACAGTTACAGATGTCTTTGTTCCTTCTCCACTCCCGATGCTTCACTTGACTAAAAATAAATAAGAAAGAGTAAAATTCAGAAACATTAAATACAAAAAAAGTCCCCTTACTTGGATAGAATTTAGAATAATATTGAAAACTAGAATAATATTGGAAAAAATAAGTTGCTAAAATTTATGCACAGGCATAGGATAACATTCAAATATATAAGTCAAAACAACTTTAAAAATGCAGACAAATGGCCCAATCAGATGATCTTTTAATGAAACTCAGAGTCCAGAAATGTACCCACAAACACCAAACTTCCAATCAGCTTTTATCTTAATCTCAAGCAGAACAGACATCTAAGAAAAATCCCTCTAACATCGAAGACATCAAAATAAACAAACAGAAAATAGCAATTAGGAGGAAACAGAAAATATGCAGAAAGAAAACCATTCAAAAAATCTAAGAAATATCCTCAGAAAAGATAGTGTGTCCATGATAGCAAAATAGGATACTACTTTAAAGAGAAAACTGCAGAGGGGGTGAAAGGAAGATGCGCTGGGAATTAAAGTCATGATAGCAGAGAGAACGCCATCAATAGAACGCTAGAAGAGAAAGCTGACAAAATCTCAAGGAAATAAAGCATCTGGAGGAGCAGATGCGTCCCAAATACAACTCTGCACTGGCTTCTGGGGGCAGCTGGCCAGCTCTGCCTCACGGTCCCCATCTTACAGCTCCCAGGGTTTCTCCAGGTGCTCCTGCAAATTCAGGGAAGCTGAAGCCAGACCATGACCAAGATATAGGAGTGGCCTTGGCTCCCGGGAGCCTCCCCTGACTTGCTGAATTCATTTATCAGTTCTAATAGTTTTTGGGTGGAGGCATCATTCCCCTGACAGTGGGAATGATGCCTCCCACCTTCAACCAAGTTTGTGTTTGCCACAACTTAGTTTGCTTTCCAAAACTAAGCAATCTATCGTTCAGGGGTAGATTTGTATCAGTGTGATACAATCGTAGAAAAGAACAAGAAAAGCCAGCATAGTCGTTTCTAGACCGAAAAGAGGGGGAGGAGAGGAACACGTGGGCTTCAAGTTCTAGCAATGTTTCACTTCTTATCTTGGGCAGTGAATGGAGTTGCTGATGTTTCAATTTTGTTTGTTCTTATTTATTGCTTATTTAATGCTTTAAATTGTACACATACATTTTATTCATTCTTTTGCATATACGATGCATTTCACAATTAAAAGTTTTTAAAAGATAAAAAAAAACAAAGAAAAAAGATAGACTCAGCTACACAAAACTATAAACCTTCAATATGTTAAAACATTAAACTGAAAGGCAAACAACAAACTGAGAAAATATTTGTCACAAATACCACAAGAGGTTAATGTGTGGACTATGACCTGCGTACTAGTCACACTCCCACCTCCAGGCCTTTGCTCCTGCTGTTCCCTCTGCCTGGCAAGTCACTGTTCCCCTGAGAGCCTCATGAACTTCCTTCCCCTTATTCAAGTCTTTGGGCAAATGTCACCGTCTCAGTGGAGGCAGCTCTGAGCACCCTGGCACTCCCTCCAACGTCCCTGATTCATTTTTCTCCACAGCACTCACCTCCTAATACACTATTTCACTTATTTATTCTGCTTTCCTCTATCTCCTCACTAGACTGAAAGCCCCCTGCAGGCAGGAACGTTTGCCTGCCTTGTTCAATGCTGCATCCCCAGGGCCTAGAGCAGTCTGCCACCTTGTACGTGTTCACTGGAGGTTTGCTGACCGAATGATTATGAAAAGCTCACGTTAATTGGTAAGACAAGCATGAGAACATTGGCCCAAAGGATGGAAGGCATAAACTGATGACATAATAAGGCATCAAAATGACTTTGAAGCACATACAGAAATATTTACTATCACTAACAATCAAATAAATTCACATTAAACAATGACCTATCTTTTGCCTATCAAATTAGCCAAGTTTATTTTTTTAACTAGAATAGCGTTGGCAAGAAGGTGCTAAATTGAGCAATTATTCACTGCTAATTAGTGTAAACAGATACAACATTCTGAAAAGCACTTTATAACTGCATTCCAGAACCTCAAAGACATTCATATCTTTGGACCACTCTCTACTCTTCTAGATAGTTATCAGAGCAAAATAATTTTAAAATATATCAACAAAACTGTGTACAAAACTATCATAGTTTATCACAAATATCATGAAACATTTTTAAATGTTTAAAATGTAGTATAAATACTTGGATAAAAATTAGTATGTGAAAGATAAAATAATTCAACCATTGAAAATAAGATTTTAAAAAATCAGGGAGGAAATACTGGGAATACAGGAATTTAAAATACTAACAGGAACCACTCTGGGTCATGGGAAGTGGATAATTTTCATGTTTTCTTTATAATTTCTGATTTTAAATGAACATCTATTTCTTTTCAAATGACGGTGACTTTATGATCTGAAAAGCTGGCAGCTTTAACAATAATGGTTGTTTGGTCATTTGAATAAGTCATTGCCATTTTTAATGAAACACTATAATGAATGGAAAATATGAGATTATATGAAAATGGCTCTAAGAAAGAGCCAACATCTAAAACTTGGAACCATAAAATAAAATAAAATAAAATAAAATAAAATAGTAAAATTAAAAATAAGATGATAAAGTAAAATAATAAAATTAAAATAGGATGATAAAATAAGATAATAAAATAAAACTTAAGAATGGAGGCCACCACGATCACAGCCATTGCACCCCCTTGTGGCAGGAGCGCCAAGGAGGGAAACAGTAAGGTAAGAGTCCACTCTAGCTGGAAACAACTATAAAATCCAGCAAATGATACACTCTAAAAGCAAAGCTCCATATTCAACACATCAGGAGAAACATCTCACCCACACAAAGCATCACTGAAATAAACATATGCTCCCATCCTTTCTGTGCTGTTGGGTTCGTTCCCCGGGGCTGAGACCTGCAGCCACAGGACTGTGTTCTACAGCACTGACAAGTGGCCGTTCATCTTGAAGGGCTCACTAAGTCCGCTTGGGGGCATAAAGGAGCCAAATGAACTATTTCTTGATCAGTTTAGTCATCACTGACACATCGCCATCATTTACTCAGACTTGTGGGATCTCAGATGGAAAATAAACTCATCAGGATGAAAAACAAGTTACAGTGGCAGTTTAGGTGGAGGTAGGGAAACAGGAGGAAATTGAGTTCAGATGCTTTTAAATATTGAAGTGTCACAAATTGAAATGCTAAGATAATAATAGTAGTTTTCCACCACTCACACTGGGGAAGAGTTTTGAATATTACAACACCCCCTCTAATCAAGCTTTCCCTCCCATCATTCCCCCAAAATGGTTCCTGTCACCCAGCCCAGGACAATTTGTTGTCAAATTCCATTGTCGTTTCTCAGCCTTCATCTTAATCCACCTCTCGGCAACACTTAACACATAGAACCATTCCCTCCTTCTTTCTTTTCCCCTCAGCTTCCTTGACTGAGCTTCCTGCAAGCAAGTTTGCTCCCGGTCACCACCTTATCTCCAAATATGGCGCATACCCTCACCTGTAACCACGGTGCACCTGGCTGGACGTCATGGTGGAGGAACACCTACTTTCCCAGAGTCTCTGTTGTCGAGTATCTTGGGCTCTGAAAGATGCTTCTAGTGTCCACAGAGATGTCCTGTCTTGAAGACCCACAGCAGACTTGCCCTGCACAAAATTGTGAGTGAGATGAAATCTGGCTTCCCCTTGGTCCATGTAATGATTTTTTTTCCACAGCTGCTTTCTCAACAGGCTCCCACTACCATTCCCCTGTCTCTGACCATATTTCCAAAGGGAAAACACATCAAGACAGGTGGTCTCAGCGGGAACTGTGTGCCACTTCTGGGTGGGAGAAGAACTCAGGATGAAAAAGTGTAAACTTCAAAGTGTGAACATTTTCAGAATAGAGTCAATGATTTGGGAGCAATGAGAACATTTAAAATTCAAACTGGCATATGCAATATGAGACCCAGGGAGGCTGTTCCTGGGTTTATAATAGGGAAGAACAAATCTGACTCCATATTGGATCTGTTTCTTTTACTTTAAACTCTGTATTCCGTTGTTTTTACTACAAGCTCATCACTAAAGGGATGTTGCCTATACGCTTAAAGTACACATAATGGCCCTTGTCTGGGAGCCCTGCCTTCCAGGTGATGAGCGTTAAGCTAATATACCTTTGTTCAGCTCACAGGAAACACCCTGCCCAGGCCCACCCAGGAACGTCTGCAGGAAGGAAGAAATGAACACATCCTCTCTGGAGTCTGACCGGAACCAGGAACTGCTTAACGTTACTCCCTCCTCTTTCTGTGTAAAAGAAGGCTGAATTCTACCTCAGGCAAGGTGTTTCTTTGGGACACTCTTCCACTATCTTCTTGCTCTGCTGACTTTCCAAATGAAGTCACTATTCCTTGCCCCAAAGCTCGTCCCTCGATTTACTGGCCTGTTGGGCAGCGAATAGTATGAGCTTGGACTCGATAAGAGGTTCAAAAGTCATCCCTAAGTTTTCCTCTTCTCAACAAATCGGGCTTGCCATTTCCTCTCCATCCTGTTCTCAGCTGCTTTGCAGGAGGGTTTTTAACCCATACGAAGATATGAGTGACAGGCTTCAGGGTGACAGGTGTCACCACTCCACCAGAGGCAGCAGAGCTCGTGTGAATGGTCAGCACCCAGCCTCAGCTCCAGTACTTTTGTGACTTTAAGCCATTTTTCAGACGTCCCTAAACCATCTGGAACAGAAGGACAAGAACAGAAGCAACCCACAGGCTTGTTCCGAGTTACATGAGCGCGCTCATCACACTGGTAGCACGGTGATCCTACCCGGGGTGTAGAAAAGGCTCAGTTAACCTCAGTGATTTGCTGTTGTATTTGTTTTTTATGTCTGCTAGGCGACTGGCCATACTTTGCATTAAAGTGGCCAGGAGGAAATCCTGAGTCACCACTAGTGCCACGGGGGAGTTGGGACAGGGAGATGACCAAACCAAGAGGGGCTCAGACAGCAGGTGCCGCCCATCGCTGGGCTGGTTGCCGGGGTGCCCTTCCTCTCCTGCTGCAGAGGGCCCTCCGCTGCCTTCTGCTTGGGTTTGGGTTCCACTTGGGGGGTCAGTCTGCACCATGGGAGGAACTGGGAGATTCAATGTAATAATGTTTGTTTGTTTTTTTTTATCAGTTTGAAGAGTTTTCTCATTCTTTTGAGTATTCATCAGATGCTTCATCTGGGCATGTTTTTGATCTAGGCTCTTCAGCAACAAACAGGAAACAGAAGACCAGCTCCCTAGAAAAAATGGTGTCTGTCACCCCTTCTTCTTTCTTCTCTCCTTCTTCGTCCCCCTCCCCCATCCTCTCCCTCCCTCTTCCCGTCCCCCTCTCCCTTTTCCCTCTTCTTCTTTGTCTTCACCTTCATCTTCTCCTTCTTCTTCTGGGTTGCGTGTTTGCTGAAATAGAAGTTCTCCCACGAAGGGCAAAAGGCACAACTTCTCTAGAAGTTAGGGTGCATGGATAGGTCCATTTCACAACTTTTCTAAGCCTTAAACACTCTTCCCTTTGAAAGCCCACCACACATAAGGCCCAACCATAGAAATTCATGTGTATCCAACAATCAGCATGATTTATATATAATTATTTGAGTTGAATAAATTACAGCTGACTAATTGGACATGCTACTTGATCCTGTGGAAGCACACACAACTACACACAACTTATTTTTGTTTTTTTCTTATCAGTCTCCTTTAGCATTTTGGAGCCAATTAATCCCTTTTTTTTTTTTTTTTTTTTTTTGCTTCTCAAACATTTTTTAGTCTCTAGAAAAGCCTTATAAACTTTGAGCACTGAGCCCTAGGGCTTAGAGGACAAAGAGCCCTGGCTGGATTAGGTTTAAGTCTCAGCTGCATCTCTTATTTAGCTGTGTGAGTTTGGGTAAATTGCTTTAAGTTCTCTGAGCCTTGAGAACCCTGTCAGTCAAATGAACTCACTCAGACATACTCAGCAAGCCCCGAGCCCAAGGCTTTCATAGAGAAGCAGCTTGATAACTAATCGTTTCTCCTTCTTTTCTCACTCAGAGTCCTATAGTGCACAGAGTCCCCAGCCAAGTTTCTCTGAACTAAACATAAAGTATGATACAGATTGAGATTGAAAAGCCTCTACGTGAAGACAGCACCCCTTCCTTTAAGTTCCAAGGCTCAGTCACTAAGGACTTCAAATGGACCATATGGAAGGAAGAGTCCACAGGAATAACAGTTTTTCATGGAAACATTCTTGTGTTTTTGTTCACTTCGACTCCCACACTTCAAACTTCACACTCTATGTTCTCCAACAACTCTGCCCTTGACATTCTGGGAGCATCCATCCTTGGGATGCAAATCTCAGACCTTCTGTGATCTTGTGTCTTAGCAGAAGGGGCTGTGAGGGGATCAAGGTGAATAAGAGAAGTGCATAGGTGGGTCGAGGCAGCCAGGGCTGGACCCAGATGGAGGCATCTCAGCATCGGTGCTGGAGAAGAGCTGGCAAAGAGGCAGAGAGCCGTTGCCTTTATCAACTGAAGGGCTTTTCATGGTTGTTCTGCATGAAGGCAAACCCAAATGTCCAAACACAGTTGACTTTTTTTTCCTTCTCAGATGTAACAACTGTCATTCATAAAGCCATGGATCAAATGCAATGTGGATCAACCATTTTAATTATTTAATTACACTGAATGATTATTTGGAGCAAAACATCATGGTAGGAGCTATGGAGGCATTCCAGGATGAACAATGAGGTTCCTGTCCTCAAGGAATTGACAGTCTGATACGGTTATGGAGAGTGGGGTGGGGGAGATAAGTGGGAAGAAAGAACTGAGGTCTGATGGCAGGATATAGGCTAAATTAATGTGACAGATTACAAGTGTCAAAGACTTTCAAAAGAAAGGCACTTCACTTTTAGATAAGACCATCAGGGAAGGAAGAGGGTATAGCTCAATGGTAGAGCATGTGCTCAGTATGGTCCTGAGTTCAATCCCCAGCACCTCCAATAAATAGATAAATAGACAAACAAAACTAATTACCTCTCCTCCTGCAAAAAAAAAAAAAAAAAAAAAAAAATTTAAAAGAAGTTCAAAAAAAAAAAGAAAAGACAGTCAGAGAAAGAGAGCTGTGCCTGGGAGAAGTTTCAGAGTAGCTGGGGAAAGAAGTGATAAAAGTAACTGAAGACTTAGGAAACTAAGGGACATGGCACGAGGTTTTCCTGTTTCTTTAGCCAGAACGGCACGTAGGAATCCAGGTTCAGAAGCTCAGAGCCTGCCGCAATAAGCACTTTGGGGGGCTGGTAGTAATGCGAACAAGAGAGGCCTGGAGGCTTCAAGGGTGGCTGCCTGTCCTTGTGACCCCTCACATCCTCAGGCACCCACTCTCACCAGGTGTACAATTCAGGGCAGAGCTGACAAGGCTGACTCTCAGAGCACGGAACTCACTGACGGTGATATAGGGGAAGCTCTTACACGTCTGTGGTTAAAGGCAAGCAGGCTTCAAAGGCTCCTATCAAAGGTGACCTGTATCTCACACGCTGCTAGGATGCCACCAGTGGGTCGCTTTCACGAGTTCCTGGAAGGAGTAACAGTACACAGTGCTTTGTGCACACCCAGATGTGTGCCAAATAGGCGTGAGGGCCATGGTGACAGTGATGGCAATAAAGATCTGCTCCTAAGCTAACATTTACTGAGGACACCTGTGCCACTGAGCCCACATTAATTACCGGGAAGACAAAAGTAAAAGGACTGGCTTATTCACCTTTATCTGCCCAGGGCCTTCCTGTAGGAGTAGGGCAGGCGTCTTATTGGATGATTACAAGGATAATTATCAAAGTTTATGTTGGAAGAAAGTTTGAATGGTCTTCCAGTCCATTGCTCTGTCAAGAGATAAAAGAAAGTAATATCATGAATGAGCAAAAACGTTATCAAAGTTAATGTTAAGGAACTTCAAATACAGACATATCACAACCCACTGATTATTGTGCCAAAAGGCGAGAAGTGCTTCTTTCATCCAACTGAAATCTTTCTGTCTTGAATTTGGATCATGTTCCATTGTATAAAAATTCATTACAATTATTACCCCATCACTGGGGTCAGAATGCTAAGGGATATCAAAGAATAATAATCACCTTATTTTTTAGTTAAGAATAAAATGAACCCAGAAAATTGATTCAGGAATAAAGCAGTACTGGTCATAATGACATTGTATCACGATACAATAGTATGTTAAATTCTATTCAATGACTGCATATTGCAAGGTGGCATTACCCTTGTGGGAAGATCTGTGGAAATTTGCATGGCGCAAAGGGTACAAAGAAACCTTTGTCAGGAAGAATTCTGGAGCCACAAGCTTGAGTAGGGGTGAGGGGATAGGACCCTGTGAATAAACTGAGCGGTCAGCCTTAGCTCAGATTATAGTCAGGTCACCCAGAGTAACAAGAGAGTAGGCAGATCCAGGTATGCGGGTATATGTATGGGACTTGTTCTCTTCTGGTTGCTATTATTTTTTGAGTAAAAGAAGAAGCAAGGTTATCTACCAAGAGTGACGTTGGTGGAGGAGGAAGTGGAGGTTTGAGGAGTACGTTGATCAAGGTAGATTTAGAGATGAGGCGCGATAAACTGGTAACTGGCACCAAGAGACATGAGAAAGCATGAAATGGCCATGTGGGGAGAGGGGAGGAGAGCAGATGGACGTTTCAGCAGAATTACAGACACAACTGAGGTTAGCGGTCATACGTTTCAAGCGAGATTAGTCAGCAGGATTGTGGGTTTTCCTCCACCCACATTCAGCCATGTAGGTACAAGCACAAAAAGTGAAGACTTGGATATATCGGGGGTTGGGGTTTTACCAGTTGAATATGACCACGGAAGAGACACAAGGGACCAAGGTCATGTGGAAAAGGAGTGGTTATAATAACCGGCCATGGGACTTAGGTAGGCTAGGAAGGGAAATAAGGACATGGGGGCAAGGGACAGTAAACTGATTATAGGGTTTAGCAGGGGTGAGGGAGCAGATGACAAAGATTGTTGGAGTCAGGAGACTCGACCCTCACATCTAGTCACCAACGACTATTAATGTTTCCACTCCACTTGCATGTCACTAAGGTGCAGTTTAATCTCCTGCTAATTGATGTATCTGACTCCAGTCTAGCCTGGAGAGTGATGGAATTCATGACGCGCAGAGTGGCCAGTTTAGGGGATGGGGTGATGTGGGAGTGGAGGAGCAATAGATTTGGGTTTAGATCCTAATATGTGGTTTAGTGAGGAAGCAGTCAAGAGGAATGTCCAAGAGAGAATAAAACACTTGGCTGGAAGCTGATACCACCCCCCTTTAATACTACCTTGCATATAACAAATAGTTGCTGAATATGTTTGAAAAATGAAATTGAATGGATAAACGAATGCCATTCTCAGCATGGAGGAAGTAATTGAAAAAGACATGATTTTCCTAGGGAGATGGTAAGTAGTGGCAGTGGATCTGGTAAGAAAGAGTGAACTTGAGAAATATTGAGGATAAAATCAATAGGACTTGACAGGGCAGTTGGAGAGAAGGAAGCAGCAGTAGAGAAGGGTAAGGATGGCCGCCAGACTGCTGACTTGTTTGATGGGGTGGATGGAAACGCCCTTCAGTAAGACAAGGACTGGAAGGAAGAATATTAGGCTAGGGACCAATGGGAGTGGTGAACGACTTTGAGTTTACTGAGTCTGAGATATCTATGGGATGTCCACGTGGAGATGTCCAGTGAGGGAATAGAAAAATGAGCCCATCAATATCAAAAAACAAACAACCCAATCAAAAATGGGCAGAAAATCTAAACAGACATTTCTCCAAAAAAGACATACAAATGGCCAACAGGCACATGAAAAGATGTTCAACACACTAGCTTTCGAGAAATCAAATCAAAACTACAATGAGGTTGTCACCTCACACCAGTTAGAATGGCCATCATTACAAAGTCTGCCAATAATAAACGCTGGAGAGGGTGTGGAATAAAAGGAACCCTACTACACTATGTTGGAGGGAATGTAATTTGGTGCAGCCACTATGGAGAACAGTATGGAGATTCCTTGAAAATAAAGTTACTATGTGATTCAGCAATCCCACTCCTGGGCATATATCTACAGAAAGCTCTAATTTGAAAAGATACATGCATCTCAATGTTCAAAGCAGCACTATTTACAATAGCCAAGACATGGAAGTAACCTAAATGTCCATGGACAGGTCAATGGATAAAGAAGATGTGGTGTACACACACACACACACACACACACACACACACACACACACAGGAATATTGCTCAGCCATAAAAGAGAATGAAATAATGCCATTTGCAGCAACATGGATGGACCTAGAGATTATCATACTAAGTGAAGAAAGTCAGACAAAGAAAGACAAATATCCTATGATATCACTTACATGTGGAATCTAAAAAAAAAATGGTACAAATGAATTTATTTACAAAACAGAAAGAGACTCACAGACATAGAAAGCAAACTTATGGTTAGAGAAATGGGAGGGGAGGGATAAATAAGGAGTTTGAGATTAACAGATACAAACTACTATATATACAATAGATAAACAAGGTCCTACTGTACAGCACAGGGAACTATATTAAACATCTTGTAATAACCAATAATGGAAAAGAATCTGAAAAAGAATAGATTATATATATGTATAACTGAACTACTCTGCTGTACATCTGAAACTAATACAACATTGTAAAGCAACTCTACTTCAATTTTAAAAATTAAATTAAAAAAAGAAAGAAAATGAGCTTAGCAAAGATTTGAGCTTGGGGAACTTGGAGAGCAAAGCGCCTCCAGCAAACGCAGGCGGGCTCCAAGCACAGCGAGGGCACGTGCGTGATTACCAGAAGCCCTGCGTCCCTTGGCGTCTCCTAAAGAGACATCACAGAGCCAAGGACCCAACAACGAAGGACGGAGCCCTGCAGAACCCTGATGTCGCAGGATCAAGAGCAAGAAGAGTCCATGAAGGGGACTAAGAAGCAACCCAAGATGTACAAAGAAAAACTGGAGAGAGAAACCAACAGAAGAGAGAAGTGGTCAACAGAATCAAATGCCAAGAAACGTCGATTAAGTTATGACCTGAAAAGCATCTGTTAGATATGAAAAATGAAGCCATTGAAAGGACAGAAATATTTGCAGGCTGCAAGTTATTTTATAACTTATACATATAGGTATTTTTTATCAGGAGGTACAGTATCTGCAACTGGGCTTTAAGCATATGTTTAACATTTCTTTAACCAAGGGTTTCAGATTTTTTCACCAAGTTATGGAAATGACCAAGCTGCACATAGTACAGTATCTTGTTTTAACTTTTGCCCTTGAATAAATGTTGTTGTGTAAAGTATTCATGAGGCTCATCACTGTCCCAGATAACCAAGCCTTTATCTCTGTGTCACATCCAAGCCAGCTCACACAAGTCCGCTCTTCTGCAGGCTGGGTCGGCCTGATGCCTCAGCCAGCCGTGTGGTTAACCAGACCGTCTGCACCATCCTGACTAGGTGATGGGTCACCATGGTGATGATTACCACAAGAATGTGATAACTGTGTCTCTCGGCTCCAGAGAGAAAAAGGGGAGGAAAAATGAGTGCGCTTTCTTCACTGCTGCGAAGTAGCAATTCTCATCTTGAATAATGTCTGAATTTAACACAGGCAGAAAGAGAGCTACTCCAATGCCATTCTCTTTGGAGACTCTCCCTCTTTCTTTTAAGACCCTTTGTCTGTTCTCAGCATCAGCTTCAAGTTCAGGGCTAAAGAAAAATTAAGCAGAACAAACTTCTCTCTACCCCTAGAAGTGAGGTATTCCACAGTCATTCATGGCTCAGCCTGAAATGCTGCTGATTTGTTACTGTGGTTGTAATTTTTCGAAATTTCTTCAAACTCTGGCAGATCAGCAAGTTCAAAGAGGTCCCAAACAAAAAAGGAAAAAGAGAGAGAGGAAGAAAGGAAGGAAGGAAAGAAAGGAAGGGAGGGAGGGAAGGAGGGAGGAAAAGAAGGAAGGAAAAAGAGCTTCTATGGAGAAACCACTGCTCAACATACATGACATTTCTGAATGCTGAATTTTAATTACTCCTGCTGAATACACAGATGTGACTAAAAGAATCAATAAGCTTAATCCCAACATTTATGTCAGCAGCAGCACGTACAGAAACCTGGGGGGCATCCATTATAAGCATAAGGGTGACTTGGCCACAGCGTCCTCACACTCTCTCATCCCTATTCAGGTCAGCAGCAAATCAAATCTCAGGGCGAATCTCAGAGATGCCCATCGTGCCTCATCCTACAAAATGATGGTTAAAGGACAAGTGCGTAAGTCGACTGTATATTGTTTTCATAGCTTGTAAATTTAACCAAACATTATATGTCTAAACAAAAAATAAATTTAAAATAGACAAACACATAAAGTTGAGATAAACGCTATTACTAAGACATATATCAGATTCATCTCTGGGTGACTCATGAAGAGGCCGTGATTTCTAAGTGCTCTGTCACTTGAACAAGTTTGAGGACACTGGCCCCAGCAATCCCAGTGTCTACTATACTAAAGTTTAGTATTCTCTTCAAGGCATCAACTTTACCCTCACTGTCCTCCTCCCGCTCCCAGAACCTGCTTCCTGGACCGGAGGCCTCCAACATCCTCCCTCTTCCTCAATTACAACTTTCCTTCTGCCCCAGAGGTAGCAAGTGCGCAAGAGATGGAGAGAGAGAGAGAGACAATGTTGGGCGTTTTGTGCCCAAAGCAAAGCTTGAAAGTCAGCCAGGAGCAGAGCCAGTTGGAAGGAGGAGGTGGGCCATGAATGAGATCAGAAGGTCCGGGGCGAAAAGCACCTGAGGACCCAGGGGACGAGGAGAACCTAAGACTCCCTCCGGGGACCCCCGCAGGGATGGGGGAGGGCCCTCTGGCTGTCTGACCCAATGTTATCTAAATTCCTGTAGACTGGAGGACCAGCGACAGGGGTTATCTTTGCTGACTTCCTCCTGTCTCCCTTGTGGACCATAAGCATCACAATGGAGAGGTTGGCCCCTTTTCGACCTCTGATTCCCCATTGGCTGATGCAGTGTTAGACCTTAAAAAGAGGGTTTTCGGAGGATGACCAGATCTTCCTTACCAGCTCAAGGAGCCAACCTCCTAGAGGCGTGTTTTTCAAAAAAGCCCTCAAAAGTGATGTTTCAAAGGGAGGGATTTCAGCAGAGCACAAAGATATATTTTGGAGACAGAGTCTCTTCCCAGTGTCCCACAAATCACAGCACAGGGAATGATCTGTCTTGCTACACCTGAGACCCAGCCATAGCTGACATGCCTGGAGGAATCCTACTTGAGGATGAGAACAAAGCGTGAGAGATTCTGGCAGTGGAGGAAGTAAGTTTTCCTAAAAAACAGCACACCCACAAAGACGAATGATCCTCCTCTCGACCAGGCTGCCCTATTGCCTTTTAATTGACCAAATCCAAAGACCCAAAGGATTTCAAATAATCCTTATATCAAACATGATTGTCATGCACTGTTTACTTTTCTGCATTTAACCTTGAACAGCTACAAGTAAAATGAAGGTCATTTGGGAGGCTGAAAAATGTAGGTCGGGTTTAAGTTCGTGGAAGGATTACTCCACCGACACTGACTTCCTTCCCTTGAGGTTACTGTAAGAAGTTGCCTGTTTCAGGTCCCAGAATGCTCTTCATGTGTCTCCCACACAGGGCTCTCAGCAGTCAAACTGAAACAGCATCCCTCTGTGTCCTTTCAGACCCACCTCAGGGGTGAGTCAGAGGCATTTCCCAGCCTGCACCTCCTGCTCTCACCAAAGACGTGACTCCATGGAGGCAGCCACCGGATAAAGCAAACTGTCCAGAACAGACTGAAAAGGGATCTCAGCACATGAACCTCAGTTACTGCCCGCAGCAGGGACAGTGGCCAGGCTGGAAAAGGATAGATCGTAACCGATAATTTCTAGACTGAATTCCTCCAGCCTGGAGATCAGTGCTTATTTAGGCTAATCAGACATCCAAGTGGATAAGGAGTAACCCATGCAAGAAAGATGTCAAAGAAAAGGAAAATTCTGTTAGTTTCCTATTACTGCTATAACCAATTACTACAAGGCTTAAAACAGCGCACATTTATTCTCCTAGAAGTCCACTGAGCCAAAAACCAAGGTGTCAGCAGGGCTGCTCTCCCTTCAGAGGTTCTTGGGGAGAACCGTTTCTTTGCCATCTCCAGCTTCAAGAGCTGCATTCCTTGACCAGAGGCCACTTCCTTCATCTTCAAAGCACATCAATCACTCCAACCTCTGCTATCGGTCACCCCCTAACATCATCTTCGGTCATCAAATCTCCCTCTGCCTCCCTCTAATAAGGACATTGGTGATTACATTCAGAATCTACCATCATAGCCCAGGATAATCTCCCCATCTCCATAGCCTTCATTTAATCACATCTGCAAAATCCCTTTTGCCATTTAAGGTAACAGTCACCCGTTCCAGGCATTAGAGTGTGGATATCTTTGGGGACCATTATTCAGCCTATTATTCCACGCAAGAAAGATTTTCAAAGAAGAAACAATCAGATACAGCCTACAGCCCGCTAACACAACTGAACATAATATTCTCTTGACTATTTAGGAAACAATAGCTAAGAGCTTTCTCATTATGAACATCAATTCATCACCCTATTCTAGGGGCCCTGAAATGCTTGTTAATATAGAGTTCTGGCAAGTAAATAAAACAAGAGACTCAGCTGTATTTGACTTCAGAATAAATTATGAGGTATGAAATCATTTTCATTCAGTAAGAGTGCCCTAAAATCTTTGAAACCTTTGAAAATGCATTTTCCAAGAGGCAAGCAAATTTTCTGCTTTGCACTAGATGTATCTTGAAACCTCCTATTTTTTTTTTCTGAGAAATGCAAACAGTCAGGCCATTTAATTATGCAAATATAAAGCAAGTTAGGAAGCTCTAGTTCCTGGGGATTAAATTGCTCTTTGTAAAAGGTGATTTTAAAGGTCATTTATACTGTAGGCAGGATTGCATCTCTGCAGACTATGTCCTTTGTACAAAAATGTCTTTCTAACTATCGGTATAGTGTATTGTTGTGCTCTGTTGCTTTTGAATATACAGGTATGTTTTAATTAGCAGTTGTTGAGACAGCCAAAAATGCTGCAAAAAAGCAGAAAGGCACAATTTTTAACTCCTACTGGAGGACAGAACAAAAAATAGAATTGAACTAGGCATAGCTCAGGTCATCTAGATTCAAAAATTTCAGGCTGAATGAACTTTTAGAAAATGTAACAAGGCTGGGCTATTGCAGCCCAAAATAATTCTCTGACATGATTACTATGGCCATGTGATAAATTATCCCCAAATTTCCTGGTGAAAAGCTACCATTTTAAGACCAAAGCTAACATCATACTCCATGGTGAAAGGCTGAAAGCTTTTCTTCTAAGATCAGGAACAAGATAAGGGTGTCCCCTCTTTCCACTCCCATTCAACATAGTACTGGGAGTCCTAGCCAGAGCAATCAGGTAAGAAAAAGAAATAAAAGATGTTCAAGTTGGAAAGGAAGAAGTAAAATTGTCTTTGTTTTCAGATGACATAATTTTATATATAGAAAGTCCTAAAGATTCACCAAAAACTGTTTGATCTAATCAGAAACCATTAGAGTTGCAAGATACAAAATCAATATGCAGAAATCACTAGCATTTTTATAATAAAATGGCTTATCTGAAAAAGAAATAAAGAAGATAATCTCATTTATAGTAGCATTAAAAACAATAAAATACTTAGCAGTAAATTTAACCAAAAGGGTGTCAGATCTATACACTGAAAAGACAATGATGAAAGAAACTGAAGAAAATGCAAATAAACAGAATGATAGTCCATGTTCACGGATTAGAAGAATTAATATTAGTAAAGTGTCCATACTATCCAAATCCATCTATAGATTCAACGCCATTCTTATCAAGATTCCAAAAGATTTTTTTACAGAAATAGAAAAAAGAATCCTAAAATTCATTTGGAACTACAAAAGATACCAAATAGCCAAAGAAATACTGAGGAAAAAGAACAAAACTGGAGGCATCACACTTCCTGATTTCAAACTGTATTACAAAGCCATGGTAATCAAAACAGTACGGTCCTGGCATAAAAATAGGCACATAGACCAATGAAATAGAATCAAGAGCCCCCAGTAAACTCATGCACATATGATTAACTAACTGACAAGGGAGCTAAGAATACTAAATGGAGAAGAGACAGTCTCTTCAATAAACGGTGCTGGGAAAATTGGATATTCACATTCAAAAGAATGAAACTAGACTCCTATCTGATACCACTCACAAAAATTAACTCAAAACAGACTAAAGACTTATTACCGCATTACATTTAGAAAGAAAAGAAAAGAAAAGAGAGAAAGAAAGAAAGAGAGAAAGAAAGAAAGAGAGAAAGAAAGAAAGAGAGAAAGAAAGAAAGAGAGAAAGAAAGAATGAAAGAAAGAAAGAAAGAAAGAAAGAAAGAAAGAAAGAAAGAAAGAAAGAAAGAAAGAAAGAAAGAAAGAAAGAAAGAAAGAAAGAAAGAAAGAAAAGAAAGCCATAAATGTAAGACCTGAAGCCATTAAATTCCTAGAAGAAAACATGGGGGAAAAATCCTTGACATTGACCTTGGTGCTGATTTTTTGGATATGAAACTAAAGCATAGCAACTAAAGCAAAAATAAACAAATGAGACTATATCAAACTTAACAGCTTCTTCACAGTAAAAGGAACAATCAACAAAATAAAAAAGTAACTACGGAATGGGAGAAAACGTTTCCAAACCACATGTGTGATAGGGGTTAATAGCCACAACATATAAGAAACTTATACAACTCAATGACAATAGCAAAAAAAAAAAAATCCAATTTAAAAATGGGTAAAGAACCTTATTTTGGGTTCCTGTACCCCAACTGCACCACCTGAAGGTAGGAGTTTCCCCCCACGTGTCTAATAAGTAACTCTCAAACACCATCTGGGCATCCTACAATTCAAGTCAATTCTGACACTGTCTACCCTGAGAGAGCATCAGATTCCACAGGTTAAGGGTTCAGTCCCACAAGACTCTCCCCACCCTACCCCTACTTCAGGTGACAGTCACAAGCCCAGGTTGTCACTTGTGATAATGACTGACTAGCTACAGATTGGAGGTTCCCACAGATCCCTTCTAGGGTTTGATTTATTTCCTAGAGTGGTTCATAGAACTCAGAGAAACATTTTACTTATTAGATGATCAGTTTATTATAAAAGAATGTAACTCAGAAACAGCCAAATGGAAGAGATGCAGAGGGCAAGGTCTGGGGAAAAGGATGCAGAGCTTCCATGCCCTCTCCAGGCTCATGTGTTCCCCAAATTTTCACATGTCCACCAGCCCAGAAGCTCTCTGGACCCAGTCCTCTTGGGTTTTTATGGAGGCTTCATGACATACAATTGATTCAAGTTCCAGCTCCTCTCCCCTCCCCAGAGGTCGGGGGATGGGACAAAAAGTTCCAACCCCCTAATCACTTGGTTTTTTCCTCCTGGCAACCAGCCACCATCCTTAGGTGGGGGTCCAAAAGTCACCTCATTAACATAACAAAAGACACCTTTATAGCACTCACCACTTAGGAAATTCCAAGGGTTTTAGGAGCTCTGTGCCAGGAAGGGGAACAAAGACCAAATATATATTCCTTATTATAAATTACAATACCCTAGACCTGAATAGACATTTTTCCAAAAAAGACATACTGATGGCCAAAGAGTACACGAAAAGGTGCTCAACATCACTAATCATCTGAGAAATGCAAATGAAAACCACAATGAGAGATCACCTCCTGCCTGTTAGAATGGCTATAATCAAAAAGACAAGAAATAAGTGCTGGCAAGTATGTGGAGAAAAGGGGACCCTTGTGCACTATTGGTGGGAAACTGCATTGGTACAGTCACTATGGAAAACAGTAAGGAGGCTTCTGAAAATATTAAAGCTAGAACCACCATACGATCCAGCAATTCCACCTCTGGGCACATATCTGAAGGAAATGAAATCACTATCTACAAGAGATATCTGTAGCCTCATGTGCTTTACAGCATTATTTACAAGCAGCCAAGACGTGGAAACAACCTAATTGTTCATTGACAGATGAACAGATGCATAAAATAGGCACACACACACACACACACACACACACACACACACACACACACACAGAGGAATATTATTCGGCCATAAAAAAGAAAGAAATCCTGCGATTTCCTACAGCATGAATAAAACTTGAGGACATGATACTGATTAAAATAGGTCAGACAGATAAAAGATAAATACTATATGATCTTACTTACACGTGGAATCTTTAAAAAAAAAAAAAGAACCAAACTCATAGAAACAGAGAACAGACTGGTGGTTGCCAGAGGCGAGGTATGGAGGGTATTGGAAATGGATGAAGGGGGTCAAAAGGTACAAACTTCCCGTTATACAGATAAGTAAGTTCTGAGGATCTAATGTAGAGCATGGTGACTATAGTTAATGATACTGTACTATATATTTGAAAGCTGCTAGCAAAGTAGATCTTAAAAGTTCTCATCACTAGGAAAAAAATTGTAACTACATGAAATGACAAATGTTAGCTAAGCTTACTGTGGTGATCATGTCACAACATACACATATATCAAATCATTGTGTTGTACATCTTAAACTTATACAGTGTTATGTCAATTGTATCTAAAAAAAACTGGAAAAAAATTAAAACAGCCATTTTAGCTCAATCACAAAAATTTGGGAAAGGCTCAGCTGGGCAGTTCTCTCTAGAAATTTCACAAGCAGACTGGATTCCTGGGCATACAACCCAGGTCGTCATACAGGGACCTTGGCTTAAAAAGGTCCCATGCTTGGTTTAACTCTCTGACTGACATTCTTAATTTTTTAACAAGGAGTTGTGCACTGTCCTTTGTTACTGGGCCCCAAGAACCATGTAGCTGGTCCCCCTCATGAGTTGTTTTCAAATACTGACGGGAGTTACAGTCAGTTAAGATTCAGCTGGACAGATGGTTCCCTCACACGGCCACCAGCTGGCAGCACCTGGGACTGCCAATCAGAGCATCGATCGACACGTGGGCTTCCCAGCACGGCATCCTCAGGTTAGCCAGGCTTCTTGAATGGGCATCCCCTGAGAGTTGGGGGAAGCTGCGTGACCTAGCCTCGGAAATCACAGAGCCTGACAAGTGGCCAGGCCTCTACCCAAGGGGTGGCTTGGTGGGCCAAGGATGGGTTGTCAAAAAGCAGACAGCTGACCAAGGGCTTGAGCAGCCTCGGGAAAAACTGAAAGGAAATGAGGATGTTGCTCAGAGTTTCCCAGAATCCTGTGGGGAAGAGGACCTGAGAAAGAACCAGACTTCCTACCCACAAGCAAGACAGGGTCATCATGGAATCCAAGGTATTTATGGAAGCTGGGAAAGCCAAGAATCTATGGGTTACATTTCCAATAAGCTTTCCGTAAGCTTAAGATCCAATTGTATGATTAAACAAATGGTGAAGTTAAGGTGCCCTCTCTGACCACACACGGAATAATCCTCAGAGAAGATTCCATGGTCCAGTGATTCCAGTACAGGCCAGGGGTTCCTGGTGGATCTCCTGCAGGGGCAATGGAGCTGAGTGATCAACAGCAGGAGTCTACCACCAGATGACACTTGTGGTCTCCAGGAAGGTACAAACTCAGTCTGTGCCTCAGTGTTCTCACCTATACAACGAAACACTAATTAATAGTTCCTAATCGTAGAGTAATTGTGACAGTAAGTGTATGAATTCACATAAGTTAGGAGAGTGTCTGTTCTACTGTAACCATTCAACAAGTGTTAGCTTTCATTAAAAAGGGTTTCAGTAGTAAAGGGAATAGTAGGGAACCCCTTGGTATTCACCTTCTTTACAGTAGGAGTAATAAAATCATTTCACATTTTTTTTACTTTTTTATTTTTTTGACTTATTTTTACTGAATGAAAGATTCTTTAAATTCTATAATGCTTTACAATTTTCAAAAGTTTCACACACGTGATTTCATATAATCCCATAATAACCCTTTTAGCCCCCATCCCTAGATTGCCCCTCACCCCTACCCTCTCCCCACTGGAGAGGGTAACCCCTGGTTGGTTCTCTGTGTCTGTGAGTCTGCTTCTTTTTTGCTATATTCACTAGTTTGTTTTATTTCTTAGATTCCATGTATTAGTGATATTATCCAGTATTTGTCTTTCTGTCTGACTTACTTCACTGAGCATAATGCCCTCCAAGTCCAGCCATGTGCAAGTGGGAAATTTTCATTCTTTTTTTCGCTGAGTAATATTCCATTGTGTATATATACCACATCTTTTTTATCCATTCATCTGTTGATGGATACTTAAGTTGCTTCTATACCTTGGCAATTGTAAATAATGCTGCTATGAACACTGGGGTGCATGTATCTTTTCAAATTAGTGGGGTTTTTTTCAGATATATGCCCAGGAGCGGAATTGCTGGATTATATGGTAGTTCTATTTTTAGTTTTTTGAGAAACCTCCATACTGTTTTCCACAGTGGCTGCACACAGTAAAATTCATTCTCATATGACAAGAATTTCAGTTCATTTAAATTCTCAAACCCAAATCATAGTACTTAGTGGATTTTACAAAGCTAAGCAACATAGAAAAAAGAAAAGATTTGTTTTCTTTTATACTTAATTCTCTGTGTGTTTTCAAATACAGTAACCAGAAGTTTGGCATCCCACATTCAGACACAGTCAAAGGCAAGTGGCTTTCTTAATGGATTTCACTTGAGGTTTGAGGTGACCACAGAAGGCAATCAGGCATTTGACAAGTGGTCTGTGGGAAATCTGGGTCTTTTTTTCTCTTAGATGTTGAAAAGCCTAGGATTGTGAAATCAGCAGATGCCTAAGACCCCGGGAAACTCCTGCCTGATGGATGAGTATTTTCAGAATTTTCCTTGAGTAGCGTGTCCCTTCTGAGGAAGCCAGTCACACTCAGACTCCACTGCAGCACTCTGAACACGCAGCCTGTCCAGAGCTGTGCCTCCCAGATCAAAAATCACGAGAATGTGGTTGTGGGAAATGGTTACATAGGTTCTGGTGTTGTCACCACTACAAACGAGGTCTGGTCCTTGCCTTCAGGCCATGCAAAGGGCTGTGGTGTGTCGCGTACAGACAGCACAGGAGGAAACCACAGAGGTAAGCCAGCGCAGTAGGAAGTCTCCACGTTTTGTGACAGCCACAACCCAGAACAAACACATCCATCTTTCTCTGATGCATTGATCGACTTGACTTTGAAATGAGAATTAAAAGCCGGGAGCATTTATTTCTAGGCCCTGCTACAGGTGGTGTAAGTAAGACAAGGAACAGCTCGTTAGAACCTGGACCTGCTCTCAGGCTTTACATTTATTATTTCATTTAATCCACACCACTATCCTATGAGACAAGTGTTATTATTAGCATCCTCGTTTCATAGTTGAGGAAACTGAGGCTCAGAGAAACTAAGTAACTCACCCAACATAGGCTAAAGACACAAAAATACACACAGAGAGGGCTTGAACATCAAACTGTACCTATATAAAGACATACAGTTGTCTGTCTATATTGTATATTTCACATTTAAAAAGTAACTAAAACAGGTATAAGCGTTATCTAACTTTTCTAAGTGAAAATAGCTTAAGGTTCACAAATAAAGAAATAACTAAGTAAATTCTGGTCCATCAGTTTGAAAGAACAGTATGTCACCACTAAAAATCATTGTGAACACTCTATGGAAACAGAAAATGTATAAAACATAATTTTAGGTTAAAAATTACAAAATAGAGATTGCACATATGTTGGGGTTACAGCCTTATAGAAAGCATATCTCTGTGAGACAAATTAGCAGAAGAGAAAGCAAAATATTAATCTAAAAAATAATAATACAAATGAAGTTATTTACAAAGCAGAAACAGACTCACAGACATAGAAAACAAACTTATGGTTGCTGGGGGGAAAGGGTGGGGAGGGACAAATTAGGAGTTTGGGATTAAGAGCTACACATTACTGTATGTCAAATAAATAAACAACAAGGTCCTACTGTGCAGCACAAGGAACTATATTAAATATATTGTAATAACCTATAATGGAAAAGAATCTGAAAAAGAATATACACATACACACACACACACACATATATATATAACTGAATCACTTTGCTGTACACTTGAAACTAACACAGTTTTATAAATCAGGGCAGGGAATAGCTCAGTGGTAGAGTGTGTGCTTAACATGCACAAGATTCCAGGTTCAATCCCCAGTACCTCCATTAAAAAAAATAAAAAATAAAAACTTTGTAAATCAACTATACATCAAGAAAAAAAGTGATATGCTATTGTTTGGGGACAATGGATGGCTTTTCCCTTTCTTACTAACACACCAGACAATACATGCCAGGTTCACTCTAAGCACCTTGTATATATTATCTTATTCTAGCCTCTCAACCATCCTGTGAAGTTGGTACTGTGATTATCCCCATTTTACAATTGAGAAAAGGGAAATAGAGAGGTTAGGCAACTTGCCCAAGATCATCAGTAATCTGTGCGGCCAGTAAGCACCAGGGCTGGCATTTTAACCTGGCATCTGACTCAAACACCCACAGGCTTAGTCATTATGCTGTGGGCTCTGATATCACTATGATGTTTGTACAATTTAAGAAGTGAATATTTTGCAGCCAAGAACATCTTCATGCTCAAATCGGGGTCATTCTTTTTTTTTTTTAATCTTAGTTTTGAAATATTTTCTTTTCACTACTGAGCAAAATTATCAAAATCAGCACCCAGTAAGTAGCAGTGAGTGAGCCAAGAGTAGGTCACGATTCTTCAAGCACACACTCCACAGAGTCCCTCCTATAAAATTACAGGACCAAGATCATGTGCCAGTAAACAGAAGGGTGTTTCTGGAAGGAAAGCAAGTAATGCTGTTTGTGGCTCAAGAGTTAATCCTGAGAACCTCCAGTGACCTATGCAAGCAACATTTTAATCAGTGTTCATTTTCAGATGGGAAAAGATTCCGATGAAGCGATACTCGGTAACTCATCCAAGTTTATGCCAATGCACTGATTAGATCAGGCATTAGGGTCTACCATCCATGAGACCGGAGTTTAAGCCTTGAGGCTAGTGTTCACTAGCTCTTGTGACTTGGGGCAGGTAATTAGTTCCTCAGTTTCCTCCTCTGTAAAACAAGGAAAATAATCTTCCCCCACTCACACCACTGTTGTGAGGACTAAGATGCATGTAAAACAGCACAGCGCCTGACACACGCAGCCAAACTCAGTATGCACGAGCTGCAGTTACTGCTACTGTTTTTGTTTTTTTTAACAACCCTCAGTGGAATTGTTACTGGGTTTAGCTTCCCAGGTCACAGTAATACTCCACAAGGCAAACGTAAGTTTTCGTTACAAAAACCATTAAACCCCATTGCAAATGTAGGAAGATGCAGAATTATGACTTGATTAAATACAACCTCCCTGATTATCAGATCCACAAATAAAAGGAGCAAATGGAGGAAAATCTTCCACGCATAAGCATTTCTCCCCACTGCCCAACACCTGACCTCTCTCACAGACTGGAAGGATTCTGTTTTCCTGGGAACTCTTTAAGGAAGAAGGATTTTCTCTGTGTGTGTGTGGTCTGTTATGACATTTGGAGATGCCAAGCAAGGCTTAGGGCTCATCAGCTTCAGAAGTTAACTTTTTTTCCAATAATTCTTTCCTTGGCACCTAATAGGGTGCCAAAAACGGACCTCTCAGTGTTTAAGAAAATGTGTGTTCTTTTGCACCCTGAGGGAAATTAGGCTGAACAGGTACCACCTCTGTGACTTACTGAACCAAAATACTTTTCTTCCCATTTGTTTCAGAGGAATAGGCAACAATGAACATTTGGGCCCAGGGGGATCTTTTTATTAAATGTATAGCTTCCTCCATAGAAAGAGGTCAGATTTGTAGTTACCAGAGGCAGGGGTGGGAAGAACGGAATTGGATGAAGGTAGTCAGAAGGTACTACAAACTTCTAGCGATAAGATAAATAAGTTCTAGGGATGTAATGTTCAATTTGGTTAATATCATTAACACTGCTATATGTTGTATGTGAAAGTTACGAAGACAGTAAAACCCTAAGAGTTTTTATCACACACAAAAAATTATTTTTCTATTTCTTTAACTTTGTATCTCTATGATGGATGTTCACTAAACGTATCGTGATAATCATTTCATGAAATATGCAAATTCAGTTATTATGGAGTACACCTTAAACTTACCCAGTGCTGTATATCAGTTGTAGCTCAATTAAACTGGAAAAAAATCTAGTTTCCTCTACTCTTTTCAACTTGAGGTGATTTAAAGAAATGACCTATATAATATAGAGGTCTTTTGTTTAAACTACCTTAAATTATATACATCTGTATACAGAAAGTAAATAGAGAGTGTAAATTTAACAGCTATGAGGAATATTATATAGCCCTGCTGTTTAAGTATAAAAGTTGGTTGTGAGTCAGGGTTAGGTGGAGCTCAGTGGTAGAGCACATGCTTAGCAGACATGAGGTCCTGGGTTCAATCCCCAGTATCTCTATTTTTAAGAAAAAAAAAGTTGGTTGTGAGTTTCCTGGGACCAAGTAAAATGGGGAACATAAATTCTGCATCTCTTGGGATAATGACTATCAGTAAGTAGGTGCCTACCGTTTCCTGGGTTCTCCACTGTCTTTTGCATTTTTGGTTTCTAGTACATTACACACTACTCTTTAAAAGAGATATTATAATATACAAGGAAGCTGAGTCTCAGAAGGACTAAACTGCCTAAAGTTATGCAACCAGATAAACAGCAGAACCAGGATTCAAAGTCAAAAGCTGTGTAAATAATAGATGCATTTTTTCTACCTCTCCTATTAGAAAAAAATAAAGACAAACCAATTGCATAACCATTTTCTTCCCTGTAAATTACAAGTGAAATTTCTCCCATGCAGCATTATAAATACAGGGGACTTTTATCCAGATTTGGGAGGAGGAGGCAAGGAGAGAGAGAAAGAGAGAGAGAGAGATTGAGAATGTGTTTTTCCCCTCAGCCAAGCCTTCGTAAAGAAAGAAAAGGCTATATGCTTTCAAGTTTCCATATGGAAAGAAAAGTTCCTCTCTCCAAACACTACGCAGTGATGTATTTGAACACCTGAACCACTCAACTTGACCACTTCTACAGACAAAACAAGAGATCTCTGAGTCCCATACAGAGCTGAGGAGCTCAGGGTGTCGAGTGACTGCCAGGGAAGACAGCCCCCCCTGTAAGAGTGCCACTATTCCCTTGGGACTTATGCTAGGGAATCTGGGAACAAATGGGCGCAGTGCGCCACCTTGTGAGTGGGACAGGATGTGCAATTTTCTGAAGGTCAGCCTGACCTCAGCTTAACTCAGGGAGGGGAGATACATCTTAGGGCCCCAGACTCCAGGGAGCACCAAGTGCAAAGTACTTGGAGATGTGGGATGGGATGTACTTCTGTCCCTGCTTCCAGGGCCAGACCTACGCCCCAGAAAAATGACTGAAAATGGTCCTGATTGGAAACACTATAGAACACTGCAAAACTAACATGAAAAGTCATGAACTTGGAGTCAGTGAACCTGTTTCTGTCACTAACTACCCAAGTCACCTTGAGGAAGTCACCTAATTCTTCTGGGCCTCATCTGCACGTGAGAAAGGTTGACCATGAGATCTACAGGGGCCCGTCCAGCTCTAATGACATGAGTCCACCTAGGAGAAATCACATTCTCTCTGACCTTCTAACTGGCCTTCCGGTTTCCATTCCTTTTCGTGGTAAATTTACCACCAAAACAAATTTTTTTTTACCAAAATTCTCTTATGAAATACAGCTATGTTCTGATCACATCTGTAATAGAGTGAGCAAAGCCACCCACGGGTGGGCCACCGCCTACTGTCCTTTGCCTACTGCCATAAATGATCATTCATTTACCTATTTATTCAACTGTTCTTTCAAGAAACATTTATTATGTATCTCCCACGGGATCCCCATGTCCGCACCAACCCAGGCACATGCTCTTCTCCTAACACACCAAGCTTTTTTGGGTCTCCGTGATTTTGCTTGTACTTTCCCCTTTGCTAGGAATGCCCTTTCCCTGTTTTCCTCTGGAACAACTCTTATTCATCCCAGTGCAAAAGCCATCTCCTTTCTGACATTTTCTGGTGAGCTAGCATCCTCTCTGTCTTCTCTAAATTTCATACCTTCCACGCCTCCAACGGCTGACGACGAGGACCGCTCCTACAGTCTCACGGTAGGATCCTGCCCGTGAAAGTTTCTGTTTTCAAAGTTGTTGCACATACAATGGCACCCGGTGGGGAAAAAAACAATAATATCTACTAATAAAAGATGTTAGGTGAAGCTGTGAGTGTGCAACATTCGATCCTCTATTTTTTTCAGTTGTAGGACAACACGAAGCTTTTAAGAATGATTTCTGTGTACATCAACTATACCTCAATTTTTTTAAAATGTTTGAAAGTGTGATTTCTGAACAGCAGGTAGTGACAACGGCGGCGCACTGAAGAAGTCCGAAAGTGAACAAAACCTCACTCACTAACCTATTCGGCCAAACCTGCTCGGTGTTCGTCCCGGGCGCTTTCACCTCCGCGTTAGGCGGGTTTCCAGGCCGCGGAGCCCTCATCGCGAGAACTCACGACATTAGACGCGGGAAGGGGAGCGGAAGTGCCCCAGTGGACAAAGGACGGCTCTCGGGTGGTCCCGGGCTTTCCTCTAGAGACTAACGCGAGTCTGGGACCGCAGTGCGCGCGCGCGAACGGGCGGCCCCGCCCCTTGGCCCTCGCCCGAGTTTCTCACGCTGCCCGCGCGCCGCGCTCCCAGGCACCTGTGTAGCTTCCTGCTGGGATCCGCCGTCGCCGTCGCGCGCCGTGGCCTCCAGGAGTCGCTCCTCCAAATGAGAGGCGCGGCCCCGCTGCTCCCAGCACCCGTCCGGCCTGGGACGTGGGCCTCCTCGTGGCCCGATAGCGACCGGGAGTTCCGAAGGAAGGGCTGGCCTGGAGGATGTTTTCTGTTCCCCGAGTACATCCCGGAGCCGCAGCCCCGCACTGAGCCTCCAGGACCAGCTGCGGGAGCTGAGCAGCGGCGGGGGCAGGAGAGACAGAAGCAGCAGCGGCGGGAGGAAGCTAAGGGCCAGCCGGCGGGTACACCGGGTCATGGGGCCTCCGGACCCGACGGTGCGGCCGCGCGGCCTGGATTCTTCGGACTGCGGGGCGAAACCGCACTGCCGGGACCCCGGCCTGCGCAGCGAGAACTTACCCAGCGCGGCGGCTCGGGCCAAAGGCGGGCTGGCGCGCACCGTGTGCCGGCGCTGCTGGCCGCTGGTGCATCCCCCGCGCGCCCTGCGCCTGCAGGTGAGCCTCGAGCTGTATGTACCTGGAGCTGGTGAGTGTCGCGCTGCGGCGGCCCGAGCCCTCCGTGGTGCTCGGCATGGTGGACCTGCTCCATCTGCCCGACGCCCTGCTGCCCCACCTGCCCGCGATGGTGGGCCCCAAGCAGCTGATCGTGCTGCCCCAGGACACTCCCGGTTACCTGCAGTGGCTCCGGGAGCGACTGTGGGACGACTGTGCCCGCGCCGAGCTCCTGCCGCCCCCTGGCTACCGAAGGCCACAACACCCCAGCAGGGACCGGCCTTGGGACGGGGAGGAGAATGCGAATCCTTCGACCAAGTTCTGCACGGTGCTCAGGGACGTGCAGCTCATCAGGGCCAGGACTGGCTCTGGAGTCGAAGAGCTGATCTCCGTGCTCCTGGCGCTACCTCCGCGACGTCCGCTTGGTTGGCGCCACCAACGCTGGCAAGTCCACTCTCTTCAGCACGCTCCTGGAGTCCGAGGACTGCATCGCCAAGGGCACCGAGACTCTCTACAGGGCCACCATCTCCCCTTGGCCTGGTACTACCTTAAACCTCCTGAAGTTTCCCGTGTGTAACCCAACTCCCTACAGAATGTATCAAAGGCAAAAAAAAAAAAAAAAAAAAAGACTTGAAAGAGATGCATCTGAAGCGGAAGAAGACCTTACTTAGCAAGAACAAAATCAACTTAATCTCTTGAAAAAGCATAGTTATGTAGTAGGGTTAGTTGGAAGAACATTCTTGTATTCAGAAGAACAGAAAGATGAAGCTGCCTTTGAGTTTGATGCTGATTCCCTTGCCTTTGACATGAGAAATGAACCTCCTAGGGTAGCAGCTAAATCCACCAACCAGGTAGAATTAATCCCACAGGATGTGAAAGATGCCCACTGGTTTTATCGCAGTCTGGCCCACACTTTTGCCACATATCAAGATCAAAGGAGAGCACATTCAGAGAAACGTGGCCTGTAAAACCAAGAAGCCTCCTCCCCTTGTGTACAATCAGGGGGAAAAGAAAAAAGGGTAAACATACGAAGCTGACTTTGTTCATGTTGAAGATTAGCTATACAGAACATATTATGTACATTGAATTTTGTTAAATACTGCTGTGATAAAGCCCCCCCATCTCCACTCCCACCCTTTTTAAACTACTGTGGGCCACGCCTCTTTTTAAAGTATTGAGTTTGTAAACACAAGGTTTTTTTGCGTGTATGTGTATATCTGCGACCCAAGTATACCTAAAAAAAAGTTCTGCTAAAAAAAAATTTTTCACACCTTGATCCTAGCACTTAGCACCTTGTTTTGAAATTACATGTGACCATGTGGAACAGGATAACTCGATCCATTCAGAGGTGTCATTTTTCTCCTCCGCCATTTCCTTTATCTCTATACTTCTCCTACCGCTCACACGAAGTTTTTTATATGTACTACCCTCAGGGCAGGGCTATTACTGCCAAAATGGACAGAGGAAGGATGGTTTGTTGCACAGATTTGAGCACCAGTATGGACTTGTGGGATTCACAGCAAACTTACGAAGCTGATAGCAATAAGAGAAAATGTTTTTTGGATTCCAAGAGGCTGAGCATTTTCAGGACCAACTGCAATGTTTATTCCATAAGCAAAGGATTCAGAAGCAAAGAGAAGAGCCCCCATACCATCCCCATCCCCTCCCCCATCTACAGACTAGATAAAAATTGCCCACGCTAAAGAGTTTTAAATGGGCTCCTGCCACCAAGCTGCGGGTGGAAGGAAGAAAACCTGCCCCATCCTCTCCCTGGGCCTGGAAGCCATGTTCCTGGAGCCCGTGGTATGGTGTCAGGGAAGGAGGAAATGTAATGTATCTGGGCAAGAGAGGGACGACCAAACCTTTGAGTTGCAGGGAGACCAGAATCTGGAAGCCCCTGTGTCCTCAAGAAACATGAAAGACAACCAGGGACCATGGGTGCAGAGTGACCACCACAGCCCTCATGACCAGCCACTACCAACACCAAGGCCCCTCGTGTGCATTTCTTACTTCTACTTTTCTTGTCTCTGGTGACTACCATAGTGGCCAATAGATGTTCACTTTATATACTAATGTAACCAGGAAGATGGAGCAGTAAAGAGTTACCAGAGAAGGTGAGCTCTGTTTGTAACCTTTTCCTTAACTCTCCATGTAACAAAACCCCCAGAACCATGAATGATAAAGTAACTCTCCAAACCACTGAAATAGAGTAGATTGGTGATTGCCAGGGGTCAGAGGAGGGGGAGGTGGGGAGATGTTGGATAAAGGGTACACACTTTCAATTATAAAATGAATACATTCTGGGAATCTGATGTACAGCATGGTGGCTCTAATTAACAATACTGTAGTGTATGCTTGAAATTTGCTAAGAGGGTACACCCTAAATGTTCTCACCACACACACACACACACAAGTAACTATGTGAAGGGATGGAGGTGTTAACTAACCTTATTGCGGTAATCATTTCACAATATATATGTGTATCAAGTCCTCACACTGTACACCTTAAACTTATACCATGTTATTTATCAATTATATCCCAATAAAGCTGGGTAAAAATAGTATCACCAGGACCACACACAAATAGCAGTAGTAGTAATAATAATAAAATATAACTGACAATAGCACTCTGATGAGGAAATATGAAAAACTAATGATAGGTGTATAGAATTGCATGATCTTTAGGGCAGTAATGTCTGTGGGTACAAGCTAAGTCCAGAAATAAACACCAAAAGTATTTTTCAGTCATTAATACTTTATTATATTAGTAGTTGATATATTATTTTTTATCCTAGAATTTTCTGGAACCAACACATCATAAATACATGGGCACTCTCCTTGCAAATATAAATATCCGGCCAATCTCATCTATATTTAGCAAAGGCTTAGTAAACGTGCGCTAGGTCCTTATCCCTGTCCCTCCCGCCCCACCCCATCCTGCACAGCCCCTCCCACACTTACATTGCGGTTATATTTCACCCACGGGGAACAAAAGCCCATTTTACAAACAAAGCCCCCGGAGGTGGTACTGTCTCCCTCCCAGTGATGCATGGCGGGGAGGTGGTCATCACCGCGCAATGAGCCGAGTAGGCCAAGGGTCCCGCATCCTCCTCCATCTCTTTTCAGGGGGGTGGGACATTGGAACATCTTAGGACCATATTAAGATTATGAAATCCCAGAAAGTTACAACTATATCTAATACAGAGCTTTGGGGATCCCATGCGGAGCTTGTGAAGAGCCCCGGGGAAGTGGAGAGAATTTGGGAACCACACAGGACTCTTTGCAGAGAGCTGGGTAAGGAGGGGCGTCTCTAAGGCTTCTTCAGCTGAGCTGACCTGCGGCTCTCATGCCACGCACGTAGCGGACGATGGGGGTGACGCAGGTGCAGCCAACAGCCACCCGCACCTTCTCCAGCCGGAAGGAGCGAGTGCAGCCCTGGGGCTCCCTCCGGAGGACCAGGAACTCTTGCTGGATGGGAACCGAGTTCATGGAGCTGTCTTCCTGCCCCTCGGCGTTGATGCAACCCGCGTGCCTGCACTGGGCCTCTGCGATCTCGGAGGGGAACCGGTTGGGGTCCCGGGTGATGCTGCAGGAGGAGCGGGGAAAAGCGGATGGTGAGACGGGAAGGGAAAGATGCACAAAGAATCGGAGCCTTGCAGCACTGGGCGCCCACCTGCAGGGAGGCGGTGCGGGTAACTCAGGGCTGCGGCGCTGGCTTGGGAGCAGCCAGCCTGGACTCACGTGGCGCCCCCTGGCGGCTGCTTAACTCCCTACGCCTCGGTTCCCGCAACTATGAAGTGGAGATTCTCATACAGTTCTCCCGTGGGATTGTCGTGGGATTGTTGCAAACACTCAGTGATGCAAACGCATGTTCAATGTCACACTGTAAAACGTTGACGTTCCATACATGTTAGATCTTTTATTTTCTTTACATTGTTGTTATAATCATTATTTATCCTTTCCTTAGAGATTGAACTTTGTAATAGGTCTCCCAATACACAGTCTACAAAGCCTGCTGCTTGGGAAAGAAAACCAAAACCCCAGAGGTTTGTGAATCCAGTGCCTTCTTTCAGTTTCTGCCTCAGCAGCTCCCTCTGCCAGGAGGCATAAAGGCAGCAGAGACAATCCAGCCAACCGGCCACTGGACACACTCCCTTCCCGTGGGAAGCAATGCAGGCGGCCCCAGCAGCACTTCTAATGGTCCCTGGACTCTGTTTTCATGCTTATATTTAGAGCACATAAATGATAAATGAGTGCTTGGTATCCTAAGAACCTCCATGGAAGAAAAAAATCCCAAGACTGTACCCTGAATATCCCCGCCTAGGATCCCACTTCCCAAACTGCCTTTTGTCCTCCACTCTGCCCTCCTGTCCACACTCCTTGAAGACTGGAGTCTCATTGGAGTGGATCTCTCTGAACTGACTTTTCTGGTTCCCGCTTACCCCATGCAGAGGTAATTACGTAGGCTGCTTTAAAGAGCCCTCTCTTCCAACACAGAAAGTTTGTAAGTTCCAAATCCAAGACTGCATGAAGCAGAAAAAGGCAGAGATGGGAGGCTGGAAGGAGAAGAGTAGGACTTTAGACCTCATAGGAGGACTTAGCCCAAAACAGCAAGAAGATGTCAGCTCCCCGGTAAAGTGGGGTTTTTGTTTTTAAGAATGTGGGGACTATTTTTTCTCTATTTTTGGAATGTTCTACTTTATAGTTAGAACAAATTAACGTATTTTTCAAAAGAGCATGAAGGTCAGTCTCCTTGGCACGTACTTGTAATCCCAGGGGGAGCTGGAGCGGTTCTGGAAGTCATGGGAGAGGGGCACTCCCAGCTTCTGACTGAGGATGCGGATGTCAACCCTCACAGTGTGGTCCTCCAGAGTGGGGCAAACGGCAGTATCCCCGGCTTTGGGTATTTTCCGTGCTGCCGCCTCCCCCAGGAGGGGGAACACCAGCATCAACAGCAGCAGGGACTTGACCTGGAAATAGAGGAGGATGTGATTGGTGAGGGGCTCTGGTGTCCCTTGCTGACAAGAGACAGGTCATGCTTCAGCTGAACTGGCATCCTTGGTCTTTTACTGGATCACAGCTTCTCTCTGAACCACAGATCCTCACAAGGAAGCAGTACCAGGGTACCAACCCAAGAGCTAAACTCCTGAGCCTGGTGATTGAGTCCCCACAGTCCGAGAGCTCCCGAACGGGGAGACGGAAAACTGTCGGGACCTGGGACTGGGTGTAAACCCTGACCTGGCCTCCTCACTGACCCTCTGCTTCCTCTTCTTTCAACCAGATGATAACACTTGCTTGATGATAATAGTCACAAGATGAAATAAAATGTTCTTTGTAAAGCATCTATAATACAAATAGAGGCTGAAGAAATGATAACTCTTGTTTTTACTTCCAACCTGACATCCGTGAATCCTCCACCAAATCCTTCCTCTGCCCTCTACCTGGAATCCACAGCCCCACCTCCATGCATCCAAATCCTAGCCTTCCATCAAGGCCCCACTAGGAGGTGGTCTCCTCCGGGAACTGCCCCAAAAGTAGTTCAATTAGAAATATGTCAATTATCCTTAAATCATAAAGCTTTTACATCTAGCACTCAAGTAGCCCTTTCCTTATTGCCCAGGCATGTAGAACGTGTGTTCAGGCAGATCTACACCTATAAGACGGAGAACATGTCATAGAGCAGGTGTTCCAAAATACTTTTTGGGTGAACAAAAGAGCAGGTGAGTGAATGAATGGACAAAACAATCCAGTTAAATTAACAACATCCACGCATTAAGAAAAACACTCTGCAAAACCCACTGCAGCAGAGTCCTGGTGGTCCAGGCTGACTGACGGAAGCGGGGGGTCCCCACAATGCACAACACCAGAGAAATGGGAACTAGGAGCGTGTCTATTTTTACACATACGTTGAAATTTCGTTTTGTCTGGTGTTACAGGAATGCTCTGTGAAGATCTAACTAAAATCAAGGAAGAGCTAAAAATCTCTCCAGCTTCCCTCTGTTGCTCTTCTGCTCTGCTCACCCCACGGTGACCACCGACCCTCACTGCGGACGGACAGGTCCCAACACCGACTCTCAGCGTCACGCAGAACCAGGGCTGAGAGTGAGTTTCTTTCATCCCGGGGGCTCAGTGCTATTCGGGCTCCCACCTTCCACGAGTTAGGGTAAGGAAGGCACTTAGACGTGTTGGTTAAAGGACCTCCTTTTTATATTCTGCAGATGCTGGAGGCCAGAAACGATGAAGCAAAAAGATCATGGTGTCAAGGGCCATGCTAAGGTAGCTGATCCTGGAAGAGATGTTGAAAGCAAGACTGACCCACATAAGCTGGAATGAGGCTGATTTGCCTCCAGGTGATCAGCAGGCATCTACTTACATCTCCCACCATCATTCATTCATTCATCCATTCACGAGGCTTTCTTGTCCCTATAGTGTGGTGATAAAGGACCCGGGCTCTGGAGTCTGAAGTCCTGGGGCCATAGCTCGGTTCCAGGACGCTTACTAGCTGTGACTCCGTTTCCTCCACCAGGAAATGTGGAGATCGAACAGTAGGATCAACCTGGAGCATGAAGAGCTGCTGCCGGACGTGGAGGGTATTCTGTACAGGTGACCACCGTTGAGCTGACATCTTGCCAATGTGGATGGACAGGAAGGAGGTGGAATTTGACCTCACGTACCCTCTGTCTAGAAAAAGTGCTATGAATTGCCTGAGTGTTGTAGGCCACATGCCCTTTATCAGAAATCAGATGCTGTCTGCAAATCACTCTGGCTTGCTTCACAAAGCTGCTGATCTGAAACTGCAGATTTTGGTGGTTCTCCAGCACAGAGCAGGGGCTTAGATAAGATTCTCATTGGTTCTCATACAGCACAGCACTTGTCTGAGAGGTTCAGAGTATTTTAGAATCTGAATTTTTTTTTTAATTTAGTCTTTTTTTTGGCAATTCTTTTTTTGTTTGTTTGCTGATGTTGTTTTACGGGGGAGGTAATTAGGTTTATTTATTTAACAGAGGTACTGGGGATTGAACCCAGGACCTTGTGCATGCTAGGCCCATACTTTACCACTGAGCTATATCATCCCCCCAATCCTGATCTTTGAAAACTGCTCCTGGCGTGAGGAATTACAGTCATTGAGCTGTGAAGTAATATTTTAACTTGCCAGGCAATAATGTCCTTGGCTCAAGATGGCCAGAAATTCTCATTTCAAATTGTAAGTAAAGCCAGAGGTTGACCTGAGGACCACGACTCTCACCTTTGAATATGGTAGTTTGTGAAACTGAAGGGGAAATACCCTCTATTACACTCTACCACTGAGCTATGCCCTCCCTCTCAAATTCTTATTAGTCACCTATGAGGCAGGTAAATGGACATCACTCCCTTTCTGTACGACAGGAAACAGGGGCAAGAGAAAGGACCAGCTAAAGGTGGGGCAGAGTCAGGACCCCAACATTCTCAGTCCAACTTTGTGCTTCATCTCCTGTGAGCTCCTCTAAGAGAACATCTGAACATTTGTCTCCTGAACTCATCTGTGATTCGTGCTCACCCCCACCTAGGCACGTGCTCCAGAATCCTCAGTCCACAGGGATTTGCCTCACTTCCATACAGACGAGGTCCTATCTGCCTGCACCTCCAATTTTTTAATTCTATTCTAAAGTGCTTTGCCCGCTCATGTTTCTTGCTGACTGTCCAACAGATCGGTTTCTTCAAAGAAATCAGGAATAGACGTGGCTTTAGAGCACAAAACTATCCAATGGATTCGTTTTAAAACGATGGGTTTAGAGGGGAGGGTAATAGTTCAATGGTAGAGTGCATGCATGAGGTCCTGGGTTCAATCCCCAGTACCTCCATTAAAAAAATTTTTTTTTAAATGGCTTTAAATTCAGAAGTCTTGCTTCTGAACCATTCAGGGAGGAGAATCCTGTACTTGGAGCCAGTAAACCTAGATTCACGTCCCCACTCCTGGGCATGCGGTACGCAGTGATGTTAAATCACTTAACTTCACTGGATGGTTGTTCAACTGTGTAATGCGGGAAGTAGTCCCAATCCACTTCCCTGGGCTGATGAGAGGCTCATTAATTATCATTAATATTAATATTTAACACATATTGAATGCTTTCTCTGCCCTCATTGGTTGTTATCTTGAAATGACGAGTTGACTGAAAACCATGCCTGCACAGATCTGCTATTTTGGAGTGTAGATTTAGTCATTCTCAATGATATCAATTAATCCTTCTCTGAGGAAGATGCCACTGTGATTCCCCCCTCAACAGATAAGGGGAAGAATACTGCACAGAGCAGCCAAGTAAGGTACCCCAATCCCACATCTAGTAACCCGATCTGTCTGACCCCAAACCCCATGCCCCCTAAAGACCACCCTTGGCTGCATTTCTTGTCATCTCCAAAGCAATGTATGAATAGAACATAGTATTCTCATCACCATTTGCCATGACCTTTTATAAAATCCAAGCTGCATAACTTGTAAGGAGAGGGGAAAAAAGGATTACTTAAGCCAATAATGTGGTGAGTGATTTCTCAAGCACAACTTTCATGCTCCTGTATTTTAAATTCTTCATAGGACTTACCTGACTCCTGCCAGGCAAGATTCTAGACCCAGGGAAGCTAGATTTCCATCACACTAACTCCCCTGTCTCCTCCAGGAGGAAGGAGTCAATGCAAAAAGGACCAGTACTCAGAGGCGGGGCAAATGCCCCTCCCCTAGGAACTATCCAGGTCCATCACCGGGTGGTTCCGCTTCCATCTGGGGCACTCCTTGTCTGCCGGTCCTCTTGAGGGGATCATTATACTTTTTGGTTCCTTGGTTATTTTAACATATGCAGATCCTCAAAGACTGGCTAAGCCCTCCCATGAGATGAGTTTGAGGCCATGAGATGAGTTTGAGGCCAACCTAACTCTATGACACTGGCCACAGGAGAGACCAAGTCTGGTTTGCAACACCAAGAACCTCGCAAGCTAACAGCAACCCTGCAAAAGCCATCAGTGAAGAGCTATGGTTTGCACCCCATCATCATGTCTAGTTACATTTTCTTTTTCTCCACCAGATGGGGGTCAACATGAAAGTCAGCTCTGTTCTTTAAAGAAATGACACCCCCCCCAAAAAAATAAGATCCCAGTCCAGCCTCCTTCCTTAGAGATCTGCTTTCCTGAAGTCCTAGGGGTGACGGCACAGACACAGGCGTTATCCCGCCTACTCACCACGGCTGGGGCACTCAGGACGCCCATTGTCGCTTTGCTCGGTTGCCTGCCTCGTGCGGGAGCCTCCTTTGGTGCGTGTGTCCACCCGTGGGTGCCTGTGTGGTGTCACGAGAGGACCTGTTGGCTTTTATAGCAACCTCTGTCCTTGTTTCGTTTGGTTGACCTGCTTACTACTGTCTAAGTTGTGGTTGCCCCAGAGTTACTGACGAACGTAGTTGTTTTTTTTTTTTTTCCTGTTCCACTTCCTGAAGGGGAAGTGAAGGGGTACCCTACAAAGGGGTAACGGTAAAAGGACCAGGTCTTCCTTTTCTTCTCCCCCAATGCCACCCCCACCTCTGCCCTCACACTACATGGAATTTCTTAACAGATTTACTACCGAGATGAACCAAATTACAAGGTGCTGTCATGATCTTTCGTGTTTGTCCACAAAGTGGCTGAGAGCTCAAGTCATGCCCCTTACGTTCTACTCTCTAGACACACGATGTGAACTGTGATTTAAGGGGTATGTCATCCTTCGACAAGCCTGGGTATTAAACAGACGACTATCTTTTGCTCCGTTTTATGAGTAGGACTGGCATGGTGAGAGATTCAGGAATGATATCCCCAGGCAGCTAGTTTCCTGGTCTCCCTGAACGCATTCTGTTTCAGACTCCTCCTGATGCTGAAGAGATTGATCACCATTATTCGTACAACCTATAAACAACCTTTACCCTGGCTAGCTTCTGAAGATGATTCGATTTTTTTCAACCAACATGGATTTGCAAGTAGAGCTTTTAAATGCTCTGACATGTCATTTTAAATGAACTGCAAAAAAAAGTTAATTTGGCTTAGTTCGGTCCAAGTCAACATTTATTAAGCACATCCTGTATGCCAGGCATTGTAGCCTAGAGATACACTGACATTTCTGAAATAACAATAACTTACTTTTTTTGTTTGTTTATTTTGAGGGGAGGGTATTATAAAATAGGTTTATTTATTTATTGGAGGTACTGGGGATTGAACCCAGGACCTCATGCATACTAAGCACACACTCTACCACCGTGCTATACCCTCTCCATCGACAATAACTTACTTCTTAAATCTCCATTAAGATCAGATAAAAATCACACGTGCTCGGTTAATAAGGCAGGACGCATCCTAGCCAGGTAAGGTTAGTTTCCTCTATCACGTGTTTGGACAACTCTACCCCCATTTTCTTTAAATGAAGGGCGTAAAGAGGAAGCAGCTCTCGGGTTCCCTAGAAGCCCCTCCAAGATTCATCAGAATTCTGTGATCACGAGCCTCTCACCCTGTTTCTTCTCTCCATGCCTGTGGATTCTTCTCTGCACTTCTCCTCCAGGACAACAGGAAGTTTAACCCCATTAGGATGACCTCGTTGAATCATCGTTCCCTCTCTCAATTCTCTGTGCTCATATTCAGTCTACCTCACACTTGCTTCTGTTGTTTTAGAATGGTTCTCTGGAGTCTCCATGGACTTGGCGTAACTTCAGTTTCCCCCAGGAACCTCTGCCAGCCTTCTTGTCTAAATATACACCCCCTAAAATGCAATCTACATGAAAACAGTGTATTTTCTTCTCTCTCTCTTTTTTTTTTAAGCATTGTCACCTTTTTGTTTTCTCACACTAGGATATTTTTAAAAGCAGCTATTTTTTTATTATTTTCAAAACAGAAAGTCATTGCAACACCTAACTAATTGCAAAGCACATAAACTCAGAAAAAAGAACAGCCCTCCTTACAGGAGAACTGACATATGATGCACAGTTTAGTATTTCTGTTTGTGGGAAATACTAATTCTTGGAGATGCAGAAAAATTGCAACTTCAAATCCGATTTTACACAATTTTCCTTTAAGTGGCCTGTCAAGAATGTGGTCTGACAACCTGTAAAGGAACACTAATCTTTATGTTTTGGAAGAAACTTGTCTCCCTCCCCACACGAAGTAATCATTACCGCCTTAAAGTCACGTTGATTATTCGGTGCTGCATCTGGCTTCATACTTCCCCATTTTTTTTAAATTTTATTGAATTATAGTCAGTTTACAATCTTGTGTCCATTTCTGGTGTACAGCACAATTTTTCAGTCATACATTTTCATATTCTTTTTCACCGTGAGCTACTCTAAGATCTTGTATATATTTCCCTGTGCTGTACAGTATAAACTTGTTTATCTATTTTATATCTACCTGTCAGTATCTACAAATCTCGAAATCCCAGTCTGTCCCTTCCCACCCCTCTACCCTCTGGCAACCACAAGTTTTTATTCTATGTCTGTGAGTTGAAAAGAATGTATTTTCTATGCATGCATGGATTCAAGACAAGTCTCCAGCCAGCCCCTTCCAGGCAGACAGAAGCCCTGAGCCCATCTTACAGAGAATTTTCAGGGCCTCACTGGATACGTCCTTCCTTGTACTCAGTGAAGCTAGCCCCATGAAATCAGGAGCCAGGTTCGCAGATCTGCTTGTGTCACACAAGCTACCAAAGCAGTGTATACAACAGACCATGAGAAGCATATGAAACTGAATGGATTGAGTCCCTCACTTTCTTCAGTGGTCTCTTCTCCATACCTCAATGCAGAGAAGACCGCACCAGCAATCCTGAAAAAAGGAACCAGTAAATCACCTGGAATAAAAGAACATGTGATTCAATATAGAAGGACTTACTCGATTGCAGAGAAAAATGAAATGATTTTTCATGTAAGAAGGAAGCAACACAGGTTTTTCTACATGTAGTACTCACAAAGTTTTCCCCCATCAAGGTAAAAATAACTAACTTATCAAGATGTCAGACTAGGAACCGGCCATCACCAAGTTTGAACAGCATCAAGGGATCCAGATCATTATTTCATCTAATATTTATGAAGCCCGTCTTATACTGTGATCACCTGCTAGTACTGGGGACACAGTGATGAATGGATGATGGACACACAGCTGACTATGGGAAGCCCTTTACTAACTGGCCATGTACCGCCCGGAACCCATCTGCTACCGGCTTTAAGACTTTCAATTATGCAAGTAGAGCTGTCCATCCACACACTGACAGGTAAGATGCTCTATGCACAATTCCCAGGGTCCACAGAAAGAGACAGCAGGAGACTCCGTGGTCCCCAGAATGCGTCACATACAGCCTTACATGTGGTGAAACATGACCGCTGGTCAAGCATCCAAGTTTGCAAAACTTTTGTGTGCCCTCCCATGTGCTGAAAGCCACACTGCATTACAGGGAATAGACTGGACTGTAGTCTCTACCTTAATGAGTTTAAAACCTGGTTATGGACGCACTGACATAGAAAACAAACTTGTGGTTACCAGCGGGGAATGGGGAGGGGTGGAGGGATAACCTGGAAGTTTGGGATTTGCAGATACTAACTACTGTATAAGAGATAGGTAAACAACAAGGTCCTACTGTATAGCACAAAGAACTAGATTCAGTGCCTTGTAATGGCCTATAATTAAAAAGAATATGAAAAGGAATATATAATTTTGTATATGTGTAACTGAATCACCGTGCTATACACCAGAAATTAACACAACATTGTAAACCGACTATACTTCAATAAACTATAAAATAAAATAAAGCCTGGTTATGGAAAGAAAAACACATGTATATTAACCATAATGACATGGGATTACTGGGGATGTTGGTCGTTAAATGTAGACATTTCGTTTTACAAATTCGACCCTCAAGAGGTTTCATCTCTGCTCAAAAAGGGAGAATCTAATCAAGAAACGCTGGCAGGCCAAAATAGTTGAGTGAGAAGGTCCTCGATTCAGTTCCCCTGGAACACCAGCAACTTGTGTGAGGTTTGGGGAGGACTCTGGTTTAAGGAATTGGAAGAGTTTTGAGTAATGAGGAGCCCTTTGGTGGCTACTTAGCAAAGGTTTTGCAGCAAGGTGAGAAATCCCAGCAGAGCCCCTTCACTCCAGGCTGAGACACATGGGGAAAGACAGCTCTGCTGTTACAGATTACGGCTTGTCATGTCTGCAATGAGAGGACTTGGCTTTACAAACACCTTGCTTATTAATTAGGAGGCCATTGGGGGGAAAAAAAGTAGGAGGAAAGCACAATCCTTGGGGAGTTTATGATTTTGGTTGAGTTTGAGGTCTTTATAATTCGAGCTGATCTGAGAGCTATGGGCAGGGAAAATGATGCTGGGAGAGCTAGAAATTACAAAGCCCTAAATTGCAGGGGCCTACATGATGTAAACACCACAGGAGTGGAAGGTAGCCTGGAATGCCGACAAGCATTCACCCGGCCCAATAAAAACAAATGCTATCAGTATACATATGGATACAGACACTGATGCCCAGGAGTGAGGGGCTTCCAACAGCAAAGGCTGAAATGGTGGCGTTGTCAGTGGTGGTCCAGGGGGCAAGCTGTGATGACGATGCCATTACAGGTCAGGTAGATGTCTGGTGTGATGCAGCAGCAGAGCACCTAGTAAAACTGTTGCCCACCAACAACTCGAGAGGCAGACATTGTACGTCGAGCTACAGTAAGCACCCTAGGGGAGAAGACTGGAGAGAAGCGGGTCAGCTGTGTGTGTTAGATGTTGTTTCCTGCGCTTGGCGAGGTAACCCAAAGAAGCGAGGGGCTCGGGAAAGGGATGGCAGATTTGCAAACAGGAATGAAACAGAACGAAGACAGTCCAGAAATTCAGTGCCTTGCACGGTTGTGGGTGGTGGGGGAGGCGTGGAAAATGACTTATTTCTATGCCCTAAAAGCAAAAGATGAGATTGGAGAAGCCCTTGAGAAGTACCCGGTAAAACCTTGCAACCAAATAAATTTCCTACAGGCGAGAATCAAAATGAAGTACCTGGAAATCCCTTAATTAGGTAAAAGGACTCAGAGTAATGAGAGCAAGGATATAGTTCTAGGAACCTACCATTACACTAAAAGTGGGAGAGAGAGTTATAGGAATGAAAACACCAAGAAATAGAGATGTTCTAGGAATTAAGCCGCAGAAAGAACTAACTTAGAGAAGCTCACTACATTTTTGAGAGCGCTCTCACAATTAATCATGAACCAAACCTCAGTCCCTCGACCACCTCTAAGCAGGAACTCGGCCCCAAGGAACGTATACTTGTCATCACTATTTCAGATGTGACTAATGAGATTTTTGGGAAAAAGACCTCCTGGGAGGGTGGAGCCAGCAACGACAAAGGGTCCTGGGGAGGTGAGCACGGCCCCCACCCCAATAAAAAAGAATCAGGGTCTGATCAAAGGACATTTCACATGCATTGGCCAGGAGACCCCCACAATGTCAGCCAAGCAGGATTTCAAGGTCGCTCCAGAGCAAAGCTAATGCGTGCATCTCCTGTCCTTTCTCTAAATGGAAGTGTTTTATCTTAGTCTAAATTGACATTGGATAATTTGATAGGCTTTTCTGCTTATTCACAGTTTTCATCAGAGGTCTGACTCCTCATCAAAATAGCCAGTTAAACAACGTTATCTTATAGCAGGCTTAAAGAATGTTTATAAAGAATTAAATGCAAAAAATCAGCTACCACTAAATTATCACCATCATCATAATTTTATCATTCACTATCGTATCCACCAAACAGAAGCTATCAGTATATAATTTACTTTAACTCCAGTCTTTTTCCAAATGTTATTAAAACCCTCCTTTCTAATTCCCCTGAAGCACTTATATATGTCAGAGTCAGACCCTCTGACTGTGCGTTGAAACATTAGGTCAGAATGGGTTCATAGACCAACCATCAGGCTTCCTGTAGCTCCTCTTCCCATCCAACACAAAATTTCTCCCTCCTCCTAGGCTAGTCAAACTAATTAAATATATGGTGTATTTGCCTTTTCAGTCCCGAGATCGTTTAGAAAGCCCCAGTCCTATTCCTTTTCATAACCCTAACGCTCGGTCCCTGAATGAAGAAAAACCGTGGTGCATCTGTTACGGTAAAGCTACAGACCCTACAAACTCCTCATGATCCTTTTTATTTGTTTTTTTTCCTCCCTCTTCATGCAAAAGATTTTTTCCAGTTTCAGGGTTCTTGGCACCTGTTAATTCAGTCTTACCTATTTGTTTGAGTCAAATATTCAAACCCATTGTGTGCTTGCTAGCCTCTCCATAAAGTCACACTCCGCAGCAGCCAATGCTGTTTTTTGAAAGGTCAGCATATTTCCACTGTAAAAAGATTTTCAAGAACAAAACAACTTTCCTTTGTGTTTAAAGATTTGAGTTCATTCCAATGATGATTTGTCAGATGAAAATACGGTGCGGGAGTCTGCATAGGCTGATGTTTGTGGGCACAGGAATTATTCGGAGCTTAGACACAGAAGCCTGCCTTTTGTCCCTCTCTCTCTTCCCCTCCCTCCCTCCCTCTGTGAGGGTGTGTATATCTGTCTATTGCCTGAAAAAAAAAAAGGGCAAATTTCTGATCTTCTGATGAAAAAGTGAAGAACCTCTGAAACATTTGCAGGGGAGAGAGATGAAGGGAGGGGACTGGATGCAAAAGCTGAGAAAGCAGAGAAGTAAGGGGTGGGGGAGGACCCAGGAAAAGAGTTTTCCAGAGTGCTCCATGAGAACCCTGGTGGGGAATGGGTTGAGGTCCCTGGAGAAAATTCCAGATTGAATGAGGAATTCAAGTCAGCTCAGTTTGATCCTGGGACCAGCAGCTTCTAGCTTGCAAGACCGTGGGGGCTTGTTAAAAAGGCAGAATCTGAGCTGATGGATGTTAACCAGACTTCTTATGGTGAACCTTTCACAATATATACAAATATATATTGTATCATTGTTTTATACCTGAAATTAACATGTCATATGTCGATTACATCTCAATTTAAAAAAAAAGAAAAAGTAGCAACGTTTACATTAGAAGAAAATAGATAATGAATAAATGAAAAGAGTTTAACCTCAAAATGATCATAGTAGTGCACATTAAAATAGGTTACGATATATAGCCTATTGGCATAGATTTTTAAACATGCGATATTAACAAGAGAATAGGGAAAGGGGGCACTTTCGGGTAGTACAGGGAGAAGTGTATTGGTACAACTTTGTGGAGGGCATTTAATAATAGGAAGCTAAAACTCTAAAAAATAAGTTCTACCCCTGGAAATTGTTCTAAAGAAACAGAGATGTACCCAAAGTTCCACATACAAGGATATTCAGTGGGGAAAACTAAAAACACCTTGGGTTTCCAACAGTAGAGTGACGGTTCAGTAAACGTTAGCATGCATATAGGATAAAATTTATGTAGGTACTAGAAATTATTATCCAAGAAAATTTAATAATTTAAAAAATATCTTTGTTGTAACATTTTTGGAAAATATCAAGATACAGATTTTTATATAAAGCATGACATTATTTTGATGTAGATACAAACATACCACGTACATGTATATGTGTGTGTGTGTGTGTGTGTGTGTTTGTGTGTATGTGTGTATTTGTGTAAATATAAACTCAGAAAAAAAGCTTGAAAATAAATGTAGAATCTCAGGTCCCCACCCCAACCCTATTGAATCAGACTTTGTCTTTCGGAAGATTTCTAAATGGTTCTTATCACATGAAATTCTGGGATGCACTACTTTAGGGAACACTAAAGAAAATGTAGGACTTCCCATAAAACTGCAGTGGGGCTCACCAGATGCATTACATTTCCTGAAACTGAGAAATTGAGACAAGTACCCTTGAAAAAGGATGGGGATGAGAAGAGCAGAGCCTTCAATTTCAGAGCCACACTCCCTCGTAGCTCAGAACCATACCTATTGTGCTCTGGAAGATTCCTTGACAAGGGCAGGGATGGAGAGAGGAGAAAGGTGAGGTTGTTCTGGGTGGAAATTCAGCCGTGTCTGCTTTGGGCTGGCCCGGCGCAGCCACCCACAGGACCCAAAGGCGGGCTGCAGGCAACTCAGGGTTTCGTGCAGACTTTCACTTACTCAGCAGCCAAGCTAATTTCCTGCGCCGAGGTGGATGGAATTAGTCAACAGACTATCGGAGAGGGTGCCCGGGGAAAGCCCGAGTGTCTGTCAGACGCTGTTGAATGTTCCTGGCTTCCTCCCACTAAAAATCTCTCCTGTTTGCTTCTACCACAGGTCGTATAGGAACCAGGGATCAGCAAGGTTGTTCCTGGACTTCCCCAACCCTGCCACCATACTGATGACCGCCAAAGATCTAGGGTGGTGAGCTGGAATGGAGGGCCTTACCCCAGAAAGACCTTGTACTCCACTCTTGCCTCCAGGTTGGATGACCAATTCCTTAGACATGAGCCCAAACCCAATGCGTGGCCCCAACCTAGTCTGTTAAAGGAAATCACCTTCCCAAAACTTCCACATGAGATTAACTCATTTTTCAGCGTCTGCTCTGCAAAACACGTATTTTTGAGCCCTGGGCCTCTCCACGCCAGGTCGTTTTTCCTGGAAAGATTACTTCAATTCACTCTGCTCATTCAGACTCTCCTCACTTTCTTGGCCTCTTCCTCAAAATCTGTCTCCTTTGACCCAAAGCCCGCTTGTGTCTGTCCCCAATCTGGAATCTCGGCTTGCTTTCGTGGCCTTGCCCTTAGCAATTACTAGAGACAACTTTTCTACCGTCCACCTGAACGACTCTTTATGAGTACTTCGGCCTCTTATGTTCTCAAGTGTTTGTTCCTAGGCTGCTCTCTGGAGCTGAAACTCCTTAAAGGAGACACCTGTGACTTCTGAGGCCCACACCCCAGCAAACATACCGCCCGAGGCTGGTGCTCAGTGGATGTTTCTTCACTTCACTTGATTTGATGTTGACACTAGTTCATTTCTTCTTCCACCCAGTTTCTTTACTAATGAAGGGACCAGAATATGCTACCACAAAAGATGCCACTTTGGCATAAGGATTGTTTCAAGCTGGAGGCAATTGAGAAATAGCTGACTCAGGAAAAACTGTCTGCCCTCGCCCTTCCTGTCTAAAAATCAGGTATAAATTTCTTTTTGTATAAAGATAATATCAATTCCCATTTATAAAGGAAGTTTACATATTAGAAAGAGGAGGACAACTTATCGTTGGAAAAGGCACCAACTGGAGGCTGCGTAATAAACCCTACTAAATAATCCTTATCTTTGATTAGTTTCCCCCATATACTTACTTTCCCACAATCTACTTCTCCTCTAAGTCCAACTTCTTCTTCATCTAGTTCCTTCACAATCTGACTCTGTTAAAGTGGTATCTAAGCCCCGGGGTCTAACCACTTCTTTGAGTCTCCACTTCATTTCTACAAAGGTGTTTGTATGCACATGTATTAAAACCTTTCTCTGGTAAGCTGTTGTCAGTTTAATTTGCAGGATCCCCGGAACCAAACCCAAGAGGATAGAAGAGAAAGTTTTTCCTCTTCTTCATTACTTTTAGTTCCTAATAGATAACTTATCAAAAATTATTAACTAAAGGGGGCTATTTTGGAGAAGAGAAAACACACAGGCACAGGAAATTATCTTCAAGTATTTGGAAAGGTTTTAAAAGGAAGAGGGATTGGACAGCCTCCAGAAAGTCACACTAAAGCTTGATAAACATCTGCTAGTGACATTCCAGAGAGGAAAGGTGCATCAGGGGACTATTTGGACTAGACAATCTCCAAGGTCTCAGCCAACTTTTGGATCCGATGAAAACCAAAAAAAAAAAAAAAAAAAAACCAACCCCCCCCCCCCCAAACGGATACTTTAATTAGTCATACCCATAATCCCAATCTTGGCAGTAGAAGTGTGTAAGTGTTTTTGTGTATGCATGGGGGTTGATGGGGTGGGGAAATAACCTATCATTTTCCGTTTTTTTCCGTTTTTTTTTTTTTCTGGAAAACGATTGTATTACTCTAAATTTGAACAATTCTAAGTGTCATGACTGCACATTTCCCATGAAAATACAGGTTAAGAAGAGAATAAAATGGAGGGGAGGACCAGCGAAGGCACTGAAGCAACCACACTTCTGAGAAATGTGTCACTTTCCCTCCCGCAGGAGCCATCTCAGAATCACTGTCGAATCTCAGGTTGTCCTCATGTTCCTAGAAACGCTGTAGAATGACAGGATGGAAAGTTTCCTACGAGGGATGTTTCTCTTTGCCAGGGTGAGGGATAGAAGGCTGCATGAAGGGGAGGGTGGAGGAGATCAAGAGGAAGGAGGGAAGGGGGGCGGAAGGAAAATGGAAGAAAAGCAGAGAGCAGAGAGCACAGGGGACAGGACTCCACCCAGCGTCCATCTCATGGGTTAAGGAATTGTGCGTGGAAATTGTCCAAAGCCACAGCTATTACGGAACAGAGCTGCAGTGCAAACCCGGGGCTTCTGTGACTCTGAGCCCAGAGAAGGAAAATAATTCTCCCCAGATACGGGCTGGAGAAAGTCTGAAGCATGATGCCCAGGGCGCAGTGGATGGGGAAGGGCTGTCAGAGGACCAGACTTGCAGTCAGCAGCATCTTCTAAGCAACGCCTGCACTCAAGTCAGGACATCAGAGCCATTCGGCCTCTTCTCAGACAAGGATGGGAAATGAAACCAGTCTTTGATTCCTTTGACTTGGAACACTTTTTAGCCTTTGCCCTTTATCTTATACACATTTATCTGTGTATTATAAACAAGATAAATGAGCAAGACCAGCCAGGTGGTTTCAGTGACAGCTCTTAAGATGCCTTACTCTACCGACTTTTCACCTGCACTCTGCAAAGGCAGGAATCAGCTTGTTTGACAGATGAATCAACAAGCAGCTCAACATGAAGTTATTTGGTAAAGTGGCTGAGGACTGGATTCCAGAAACACTGACCAGTTGTCTTGACAACTCCCCTTTCAGACTGGCATTTTGTTTATCCAGGAGGGTTAAGGAATGAGGTAGCATCCAGTTTTTCAAGACACAGCTGACTTCTCTAAGCCCCACGAATTCTTTGAACTCTTTCAAGCGGCAAACCCAAAAGGAAGCAGACTTTTCTTTCAGCAGAAGGCATGTAGATAAGGAAGCCTGTATTTTTTCCCTGGTGAATCTGGGCCACCATGGCAATGTCAGCACCATGCAGCCACGGCGATGCCCTCAGGGGACGCTGGCCTGCAGACAGGTTAGCCACTGCCCAGCAGCCTTTCAGGTTCCTGCAGCAGAAGAGGGGTTCCCTGGACCTTGAGTGGGAATATTTCCTTTAACTGCTTACTTTCTTATGCTGCTATAAGTTGGGGAAAAAATAGGTTTTTAGGCACTGAATGTGAAGATTCACTGAGTTTCTAAGAATCAAGTTATTTTAATTGTTAACATCTATTTTGACTACTGGATACATCCTTCTACCCTCCCACCCCCAACCCATCCTTTTGGCTAGCTCACAGGCTGATGTCAGGGAGGTCAATGTGGTATCAGCTGTTACCAAAATGCCGGGTGCACCTAACCCCACTCTGGGCCTCAGTTTCTTCACGCGTGAAGGATAGAGGACAAATGTCCTATGGACCAAGTGTTGGGCCTTTCTGGGAATGATCCATCTGAGGAGACCCTAAAAGCCCCCAGCTTTCTTCTTAGAGCACCCCATGGAAGCCCCCCCCCGACACTGTCCTGGCCCCTCAGTTCCTCCAGCTCTTACTGCGTGTGCTCTCACTTGGCATATAGTTCATACGTTTTTCCATTTTTCAGTGACACATTACACGTATACTCCCCAGCCCACAGGCCCCAAGAGCATGAAGTACTCTATTTGCACCCGGCACAAGGCAGGACTCCGCCACCACAGCATCATGACATGATGTCCCGTCCCTCCTCTGGGACCGCTGCCCTGACCGCACTCTCTAGAGCACTGCCAACAGGACCTGGATTTCCCTTCTGTGAAACAACCACAAAGATGACACTGAACTCCCCATCCTCTGCCTCACAGCCTCGGAGCAAGGACTCCTCTCACTACAAGGGGGAAGGAAATGCCTAACAGCTCTGAACCTGCACAACCCCTTCTCAGGGCAGCTGCCAGGCCATGAGACCCAGGTGCCCCCACTAAGTCACATAGTTTTTGTTTTTTCTTTTTCTTTTAGTAACCTTTGAAGCTCTTCAGAAGCTGCCCAAACCATGCAGCAGGACAGAAGCCCCGCCCTGGCCCCGCCAGAGTTCTGTGCAAACTAACCACCCCTGAGGGCTGGACCCCAGGTGCTCAGCAGTGACACAGGGTCCTGTGAGGGGGTCTCTTCATGGAGAGGAACGCACACGGTCGGATGGATCACGTTGTTATTCTTCCATGAAGGGGCTTTGATTCCTACTCAGAAAAGCCATGCAAAGGGTCAACTCTCCTGGAGTTTCACTTACTGGCCTCCTGTGGCCGTTTAGCTATTTCAAGTTGGCCAGGTTTGGTTGGCAGTTTGAACCAATGATAGAAAACTGCCAGGAGAGAAGGCCTAACCACCCCCGCCAGCCCACCCCACCAGCGCACAGCCGCCTGCTGCCCCCTTGTGGCGACTCGGCACAAACGCGGGGCGGCCAACCCGTGGGGCGGAGCTTTCAAGGAAAACACTCAAACGGCTCCATAAAAATCACAGCACAAAGACCACGTGTATAGTATAAAATGGAGAAGTTTATCCATTATCTTGGCTATTTAGGTCAAAAGTACATATAAGTTTTGATTCCTCTCACTGCAAAGCAAGCTATCTTGGCCTTAGGACTTGCCTCAGAGCTTCTTTCCACCAGCACAGAACCACAGATCCTGTTCCAGACCAGAGCGCTTAGGAGAAAAAAGAGCCAACACAGAAAGGATGAACAGAACCGAGCTGTGTCCAGAAAATACCCAGAAGTCCTGTCATCTCCAGTGAACATGGGTGGCCTGCCTGGGAGGGACACGGGGAGCAGCACCCAGTCCTCCGCAGGGCAGACACGATGTCACCCTCCCACCTTCTCTACACCAGGGTGGCCTCACGACCCCTAGCTTCCTGAGTTCTGACGCAGCTCTGCCATGCGTCCTCCACTTCAGTTTAATCAACACTGATATTCAGGGGATGAAGGCAAAGATGGGGGCACAGGGGCGGGGACGCTGGAAGCAGCTTTCTTGGCTGAACCCCAGAGTGCTCAGATGAGGAAGACGATGCCCTCGGAGACCATGACCTGGTTGTCATCCTGCATCTTGTTCAGCGCAGCCTGGATCTCCATGGAGGAGAAGGGCTCTTCTCTGTCCCGGTTGACGGATTCTGTGAGGCGATTCATGCCCACCGACTGTGCGTGAGCTTCCTGGAACACCTCCAAGAGGGCCGCCTTGAAGGCTTTCAACCTGTCCAGAATGGGAGAGAAAGGGTGAAGGAGGGGGAAACGGCCTGAACGCTCTCAGGCCAGATCCGTGCTCGGAAGTGAGAGAGTTCATCAGCACAGCCATCCCCCAAACTGTCACACACACATGCTGCCCCAATGGGCACTCCACGCCCAAGCTTCCCCCTTAGAGCCAAGCTGTTGTATCACAGCGCTTCCTGCACCCTGAGAAAGAACAGCATTTAAAAACCACTGCCTTTGAGGATGTGGGAAATTGGCGGCCATGCACTGTTGACAGAAATGCCAAACAGAACAGCGTCTTTGGGAGGCAAGTTAGCCACACGTACTGTAATTTTGAAGTGCGTATCCTCTGACCCAGAGTCCACTTCCGGAAACTAACCCCACAGCTACACTGGCATTACAGCACGGGGGTAAATGTAAGAATAATTTACTGTAAATAGAAGTTCTATGAGAACTAAACGTCCATCACTAGAAAACACAAAATAAAAATTTACACCATGGAAACCCTGCAGTCATTGAAGAAGGAGCTCTACGATTTGATTCAGAAAGTTCAATTGTTCAGTGGTCGTCTCTCAGAAGTGGAATTACAATCACATTTTTTCCTAAATACTTCTCCGCGTGTTCAGATTTTCTTTGCTAAATGTGTTGCATTGTGTGTGTTTAAGGTATTAAAAGAAAAAAAGAAACCTGAGTCACGGAGTTCCTCTGGTGTCCAGTAAACATAAAATTTAGAGCTAAAACTGTTTCTGAACCTCTAGTGGTGAAAATTTTTTAAATCTCAAAACAAATGACAATTCAGTAAGAAAAAAAGGACAAGCATTCTTTACACTGTTTTCGCATCTTTTTTCAACTTTGGAATTCTCACCAGAATATGAAACATTCCATATACCCTCGGGCCCCTGGTGCCGAGCTCCACTGACAACAGCTGGTTCCGCACCCTCCCGGGAGAGGCGCTCCTGACTCACCTGGAGTCACTCAACTCCACCTTCTGGGACTCCTTGGTCTCCTGTGAGTCTGCCGCCTTTGGAGTGTGCACTGGAGGGGAAAGGGGTGCAGAGGGGCAGGAGACAAGGTGAAGCACGCCCACAGACACGGCGGCTCCTCCCCTCCATCCTCACTGAGCCTACGCAGCTCATCCCTGGGGTTCCTGGGACGGGGCATCGAGTCAGGCAGGGGACCCTCGGGCTGTGGGACCTGGGATGCTGGCACCAGGCTTGGCAGAGAGCACACAGCTCACTGAGCAGGAAGCAGACGACGGGGCAAAGCTTATTTCCAAAGTTGTGACTGTGGGTTCCCTGGGGCTCTCCTGGGACAAACCTCCTGGACCAGGGCCCCAAGTGGGAAACAACCAGAAAACGCGGTACATGGAGCATCAGAGTCAGGAGTCAGGGAGCACCTCGTTACCAAGAGGGGACACTTGCTCACCCTGAGGCATGTCCTCCTCGGTGTCGCTGAAGTCGTAGGGGTCGTAGGAGTCCCCATCCTTGGCATCTAAGTGACGGGTCTTCCTCCTAAAATACCCACAGCAGTTAAGAGACAGCCTTTGGTGAGCGCCATCCTGCGCCACTGACTGCAGGAAAAAAGAACGAAAACCATCTACGATCCCAGTGGGACGCTAGGCTGGGCCTGTACAAACTGCTGCTTTTTCTCAAAGGGACCAAACGTCTCTAACCAGAACACAAGCAGGCCCTGCCTCTCCGCACCTTTCCCATCACCCGCCCCATAAACTCAACCACAGGCCTAAGAGGGGAAACTAATCTGGAGGAAAGATTTTGAAATGTGGATTCAATAGCCTCTATCCGCGTGGGTTACGGCTCCTGCTCCTCACTCAGTACATCTCTAGTAGGAAAGAGGCCAGAGGCCTCCCACCAAGGACAACAGGGGGCCACTCCCCTCTCCTCTGCCGGGCCACCGACACCCTCAGACCCTCTACAGGGCTGGTCTAAGACCCTTTCCCGAAAGAACACGACGTCACCCCCAGCCCTTGCCCCTCCCCGGCCTCCCGGCCCTAACGGGAATCTTCTCCTCTCTCTGCCCCGTCCCACCTCTTCCTCTTCTGCTCTTGGTCCTCCTGGCTTTTCTCTGCCTCATCTTCTGACTCTGATTCATCCTCACTTCGTTTTCTCCGTTTCTTCTCCTTCTCAAGGACCTAGAACCAAGCCAAGTGTGGGGGCGGGAGGGTCACAGATGCAGGGGACTGAATAAAGAACCATCAGCAGCAGTGACTCCCTGGGACTAAGGACTTGGCCTCTCTCGTCCCCGAGTCCCAGGACCAGGGGATCGGCTGCTACCCACCTGTACACCTGCTGTGTCCCACACCTTTCTCACAGTAGGTGCTCAAGAGCGCCCACTGAATACAGGACTGGAAAAAAGTCCAGTCTATAATAGGTTAAGTGGAAAACAATTCATTTCTTCATAAATCACACATTTAACTTAAATTTAAGACGACCTCCAAAGAGAATAAATCAGGAATAACTTATTAGACCCACAACTGAACCCCAAAGGGCTACAAGCCACCAGACTGGGGTCGGGGGGGAGCGTTGAGGAGAAGGGAGTCGAGGCTTCAAGGTCTGGTGTCTAAAATGACACACAGTGTCATAGCAGAAAACAGAAACGCAGTGAGAGGCAAAATTGAGGGACACCTGACAAGACCTCCAAGGGGAAAGGTGGATCCTTTGGAAACACCTACTTCTTCAAGAGGCAAAGGAAGGAGTAGACAGAGCAGTAGGCTGACGGGGCAGCACCTCGGCGAAGTCTTCCAGCCGGTCCTCCCATGTGCCAGCACTGAGGACGGCTGGTGCTACAGGTCCCAGAGGAAGAGGCCAGTTTAAAGACGCTGCTTTCTGCAGACTACCCCAATCAGGAGTGAGGCATGGCGGCTGTGAGGCCTGAGCACCGACGGTTCACCCCATTCCTTCGGTTCATTCAGAAGGACTCCCAGCCAGCACTGGGGCCTTACCTTCTTGAAGTAAGCGTACTGGACCAACTCCACTGCCTCCTCTGCATCCTGCAGGTCCACGGTCTTGCTCATGCGGGCCTTGGCATGGGCTGTGGCCAATCGAATCAGAGTCTCCAGCGTCCGGGCTGTCACTGGAGATGTCTGGGGGAGAACACCGGAGAGGGTCACTCTTCCAGAGTCCCCGCGGCCTGCCTGGAACTCCCGCCTTGCCCACCGCACAGAGACAGAAAGGCTCCAATAGAAGAGCTCCCAGAAGCCCACGCCATGGAAGCAGAAAGAGTAAGATTCAAAAAAACAGATATGACCACAGAAACGCGACCGGGGGAAGCCAGGGGAGGGGGATAAGGTGCACGGGGGAGAGATAGCGGGAGAGCACAGCAGTGAAGGAAGAAAAGCAGCCCTCCACCGCAGGCCAGCCGCGCCAGGGCCCTGCTCCCACATCTGCTGCATCAGTCAGCCCCTGAGTACCCCGGAGCGGCTTTACAGATGAGGAAAAATGGCATCTGTAAGAGCTTCAAGTTTGTCCAAGGTCACACCACATGGGGGTGTGGACGAGGTTATCTGAGGACAGACTTCCTAGAATCGGGTAAACCCAACTAAGTCCAGAGGAACAGGATTCTGAAACGTTCTTATCAAGTGGTTCTCTCGGGGGGGGGGTGAATCCCAAACTGGGGAGCTTTCATCTTCTCTAAATGCTTTGGTCTGAGTGACATTCCTGGTCTAACCAATCAGAGCGTCCGTTAGGACTGAACGTGTGCACACTTTACGTTTCCGGTGATCGTGCTGTGCCCTCCGAGGTAAGCATCCCTGACGTTATCCAACCTTCCTGTTTTATGGATGAAAAACTGCGACCTGGGAGGTGACAGGATGCATACACGGTCCAAGCGTTACTGAAGCCTCGGCCTGCTTGTTCCCCACCCCCCCACACCCACCCCTGGTCTCCCATCCTCTGATGCTTCAGAGATGTTACCTGGTCATGTCTGCTCTCAAGTGTTCCAAATTATGACTTATATCCAATGTGACATTCAAAAGTAAATATAATCATATTTAAATAAATTCAGATTTTTTTGTGATTTAGAGAGCTACCAGAGTTTGTAGGTGATACATTCCACTATCGCCTTGAATCTTGAATAAACGAAAGCTGGTGAAACCCTTGCCTGCACGAGCAGAACTACAGGACCCAAATGAGAGATTTACCCATCCCACCAAGACCACAACTAAAACAGGTTATTGTGTTCAGTGGGAGGGCCTATGGCACACATTCACATGATGGGAGGAACAATGAAAACAGACAGGGGGTTGTTTAATCTGAAGAAAACAAGTCACACTTGTACAATCTCCAGAAAACAAAACTAAAGCCTATGGGTAGAAGCTACGGGGAAGCAGGTTTAACCTCAATAAACAGAAGCACATTCTGACATTTCAGAGCGGTGATGGACTAGGCATGCTGCCACAGAGGCGTCAAGGAAGTCCCAGTAGGAATTCCAGAAGACAGAATTCCAGACTGGGTGTGAGCCTGAAGAGACAATCTGGGATCACGTCTGAATCCAGCAGTCTTTGTCTTTATCACACAGTGATGGTTTGAGACCTGGGTCTTTCTGCTGTGAAATCCCATATAAACTACACTGCCCCAAGATTTAGATAAGTTCATGGGCAGGTGTATCAGGTTTATAGAAACAGCTGTGGGTGATCAGAGCCACCAAACACCTGTCTGTCAAAGTCCAGCTCAACATCACACTCTGGGAACCCTTCCCTGACACACATACACCTCCGGAAAGTCTGGAGGAAAAATTCACAGCTTCTTCATCTATACTCCGTGTTTGACATTCATTCCTTCCTGGGTACCACACTATGGTGTATCCATATGAATGTGACATATGACTGTCCCATCAACCTTTCTGCCTCCCAGGCCCAGGTCTGAGCCCGGGGAGGACTGCATGGAAGAACAGAGTCGCCCAGTTCCCAGAAGTCACTCGTATGTTTGCTGAATGAATCACAGCTTCTGGAGGCCAAGGTCATCTGAATTACTGGGACATACGTGACTCTTGGGTTCGCACTGCATTCTCCTTTGTAAAAGGAAAGGATTAAAATTGTGTAACAGGGAGCCCTTCAGACCCAGAATAAAAAGGTAGAGAAACGCTAGGTCTGAAGGCTTCCGGAGCTCCAGGAGAGCAGGACTCAGTCGCTGTCCGCAGGGGGCGCTCACCCTGGCGGTGTCGGAGCTCACGCTGTCCTGGCTGCGCAAGCGCGAGTACTCCTCCGCGATGTGGGCCCCCGACTCCTGCGTCAGGACCGGCTTGATGATTTTGGCCACGTGGATATATTTCTTCATGAAAGCGGCGCTCACCATCTTCTCCCTGGACCCACATACAGTCAGTTTCACTTCCTGGCCTCAGCTCAGCACCGGCCTGGAGTGGGGGCTCTGCCTTTCCTCCGGGAAGTCAAGGTCATGTGACCGAGCACAGACTGGAACCCACTGTCATAAACCCTGTTTACAAAGAATGTGCACAAGACCCTCTCACATACTTGTCTAATTCTGCAGGTATCACTTGTGAAGGAGGCAGTTTAGATGTTATTTGCCCTACTTTATCAGTGGGAAAACTATGGCTCAGAGAACCTTAAATAGGCTCAAATTTAATCTTCTGACTCCAAATTCTATGTTCTTAAACCAACAGGTATGAGACTATGCCACGCTTCCTACTGCACCATGGCCAAAGACAGAGGAATGGGAGCTCACCTGTCATGCTGAGCCCCTGATCACCACTCTGCTTTACCCACATCCACCTGCAGAGCCTCCAGTGCTGGCCACCGACTGCCCCTTCGACATCAGCTCACCACAAACAGCCACACGACCCATGCAAGACTCCATGTACGTGGGGACCATGACACACCCGCCACCAGTTGTGAATGTCGTCAAAGCCCTCCATTTTAGAAAAGATCAGAACCAAGGCTCAATCACCCACTAACATACAAATCTACAAGGCAAGTGTCCAGGAAAAAGGGTGTATCTGTGGACCCAGAAAACAGGCCCACAAGATTGTGACTCCAGGTGTGACCTTGGCTGGGGCAGCAGGTCTAAGTCTGCTCTAACGTGACACAGATCCCAATTCCCTCAAGGAGGAGGTCTAAAGAATGCGGCTCACTTTTTCTTCTTGGTCCCATGCAGAAGGTTGTCATGCTTCTCGTAAATCTGGGTGTCTTGCTGGTCTTCCTGGCTAAAGTTGGGGTCATCCGTAGCCAGGATATCTACGGAACTACCTAAAGGCATAGCTGGAAAGCACAAGTCGAGAGAAAGGAGATTAAGAAAGAGCTTAGCCCGAGGGAAACTGTGTCTTCTGAAGAGAAACAAGACTTACAAAGCAAGGACCCAGAAGGAAGCAGACACATGGGGCCCATAAATAAGAAGGTGGAATCACCTGGCCCACAGAAGATGCTCAAAGGTGTTCCCAGACCCAGAAATGGACAAAAGACACACCTTAGGAGTGGCCAGGGAGGCGAGGGCACCTTCCACACCCACCCCACTGGGCTGGGCCTGAGGTAACAGCCTTGTCCAGGGCCCTCCCACCAGTCAGTCCTCGTCTTCTCGCAGCCTCACCATCACCATCCTGCTCCCCAGGCGCCCGGTAGCGGTGCATTCGGAGGACATGGTCCGAGATCTCACGATCCTGCTCGGGGTCCATGTTGTCCAGCATGATGAACAGGAGGTCGAAGCGGGACAGCAGTGAGTCCTGCAGCCCGATGTTCTCCATGGGGGTCTTGTACTGGTCATACTGGGGGGAACACAATGAAAAAGGAGTGGAGGCCACGCGCATGGGAAGAGGACACGGGGGCCGCCGATGGGTTAGGGGGTGAGAATGGAAGACCAGACCTTCAAACACAAAGCAAACGAGCAGTGAAGAAGTAAAGCACTTTGAAGCTACAAAAAACTGATCCATTTATTGGACGTGCAGCCTTTCTCGAACTGAAGCTCAGGTGACCGGCTCTGACTCAGAGCCCATGTCCTTCCTTCCAGGCAAACAGAGCCCCACCTCCCACCCAGCTTTGGTGCCTCTAACAGGCTGAGTCTGAGCCTCAGAACCAGCCTCCTTCTTCCTGAGCTTTATTCTGCTCCTCTCATCCCAGGCAGGACCGACTCCAGAAGAGGAGCTCCTCTTCCCTACCTGTTATGAAGACACGACCAGCCGGCTAAGCCAGAAACCCTTGGCACCTCTGGAGTCCTTACTCAGCAGGTACCGGGTAAAGTCTCAGTGAAAATGGGTGCTGATCTCTAAGTCGTCATGTTTTAAGGCTCAAGGGGGATTTTTCCTGGGGTTCAAGAACACCCACTCTTACAGTTCCATTCTGGGCCTGCGAGGCCGCTGCCCACCCACAGCCAGAGGCCTGCTGGGATCACAGGCAACGGCAACACTCCTGAGCAGGTTCACGCTCAGGGCCTGCCATTTTCTCCCCACGTTTCCCAGTGTAATTCTTCAGAATGACATCACACACGTTACCATTAATCTAAAACCCTATGCTTCTCAACCCCGTCTACACGTTAGAACCATCCTACGGAGTCTTCCTAAACCATGGCTACCAACGGCCCCAACCCAGAGATTTGGATTCAGAAGCTCTGGGCTGGGGACAAGGCGCCTGTATGTTTAAAAATGGTATTCCCATATGCTGTGGGATCATGAATTGTCCAAGTACAGGGTCCGAATCCTGCTCTGCCATGTCCTAGCTTGCAACTCTTTTTTTTTTTAATGGAGGTTTTGTGGATTGAACTCAGGACCTTGCACACACGCTCTACTGCTGAGCTATACCCTTCCACCTAGCTTGCAACTCTTGAGCAAGTTACTTAACCTTTTATGCCTTCAGCTTCTCATCTGTCAAATGAGGATAGTACTGATCTACCTCACAGGATTATTGTGAGGATGAAAGGAGTTAATAAGTATAAAGCATCTGCAAGTATTAGTTAATAGTATTATAATAGTACAATCTTAGAAGGACAACTTGGCAATCTACCAAAATAAAAATGCATGTTAACTGTTAAGCTAGTAATCCCATTGCTAGGTATTCATTCCCAAATGTTTACCAAAATACACCTAAAGGGATGTTCATTGTTGATTCATTCATAACAGCAGGGGGAAGGGAAAACAAACACCCATCAAATGGAGGCTGGCTAAACAAATTACTGTAAGTCCATAAAAGGAATACTAGACAGCTGCTTAAAAAAAGACAAAAACAAACAAAAAAACCCCCTACACTCAGCAAACTCCAAGCCATATAAATATAAAACATTACACCTAAATGCATCATAGTCATACTAAAAAGCAAAGATAAACAAATACTTAACAAGGAGTTAATTTACTAGGACACGCTTAAGTTTTTGTTTCCTGAAACACTCATGAGCTGTTGGTGGTTATTGCTCTGGAAGGAGCAGGAGAGAGAAATCAGGCTCTTCATTTCCTTATTATATCTCTCTGCTCTGTAAACTGTCCTACCATCTGCATGCAGTACTTTTATCTTAGTGTCATGCAGGTTACCTGAGCTGTGAAACTACAGGTCACTTTTGCTTTCTTTGCATTTTTAAAAAGTTACTGTAAGTAAGCAACTTTCCAGGGGCTTCTGATGTGCATGAATAGGTGAGGAGCCAGCGCCCTAAACCAAGGACAGAAATAAGACGGCATTCTTACTCTAGCCTGAGGCCTGTTACTCCCCTAGGTCACCTGGAAAAAACTCACAGCTCAGTGACTCAGCAGAACCAAATGAAGGTGAGGACAACAGCCGGGCGCCGCCTCCACTCACCCTGCCGTAGACGGGGTTGGCAGCGGCCAGCACGCTGCAGCGGGCATTGAGCCGGGCATGGATGCCGGCCTTGGCGATGGTGACTCGGCCCTGCTCCATCACCTCGTGGATGGCCGTGCGGTCCATGTCAGACATCTTGTCAAACTCATCAATGCACACCACGCCTCGGTCAGCCAGGACCATGGCCCCTGCCTCCAGACGGCGCTCCCCTGGGAGGCGGGGAGGGAATACAAGCTACTGTTAGGTTGCAGGGGACGGGGAGAGACTTCAAGCTCCTTCCTAAGTACCTCACACCGCCACACTTAAGGATGAGAATGGAGAGGTGTCTGTTATCAGAGACTCAGAAGAAACCCAGGGGTCACCTTTTCAAGCTCCAATCTGAACAGGTTTCCTGGTCCCACTGTGACAGTGCCACAGAGAGCCTCCAGCAAACCTTCTTTAGATAGACGTGCCCTTTCATTCTCAACTTCAAGTGATTTCCCACCTGGAGCTCTGTTCTCTTTTCACTGGTCTTCAAATCCTTTCCTCCAGTTTAAGTAGTACAATCTTCATTTTTATTTCCCTTCCAATCTAAGTTTTCTCCTTCAAAACTCTTTCAAATCACCTTCTAGCAGACATTCTTGTCAACAGAGGGCCACTCAAAGATTTATACCATTCACCTACTGTTACCATATACTCAGTCCTCCCGTCCGGCCCAAACTAACCCCTCAAGTGTATCTTCTCCACACAACCAGGGCCTGGAGCAAACTCAAAGAATCCGTGCTCATCTCTCGCTAAACCTTTGCCAAGGACCCAGGAACCCATACCTGTCTCCTGGTCGGTGGTGACAGCAGCCGTGAGACCCACTCCAGAGGAGCCCCGGCCGGTGGTGGGGATGGCTCTCGGAGCAGTGCAAAGCACGTACCGCAGAAGCTGGGACTTGGCGACCGAAGGGTCTCCTGTAATTGGACGGGGGCTGTGGTGACGCTGGGACATTCCCCCGCCCCCAGCAGGTGCTGCTTTTCTAGAACAGCTCTTAACGTAAGAGAAATCCATAGTCATCGGTGTTAATGTGACTTCTTTCACTTTCCCTTTACCATTCGTGAAAGAATACATTTTTGGCATCCTAAATCAGGAAACCCCAAGAGAATAAAAACAATTTTAAAAATTCATTGTAGACTTCTGCCCTCTGATGGGACTGAACAGGGCAGGCCAGGGACGGGTGCAGTTTGACAGACTAGACTCCCACACCCACACTGCACAGGGTTAGACCATGGGGCTAGAGCAGCGCCCGACTGCATACCAATCAGAAGGATGTTGATGTCCCCCCGGATGTGGCTGCCATTCTCCAGGTCTCGTTCCACACCCCCCAAGAGCAGGCAGAGGATCGCCTTCTTGACGTAGTCATGCCCATGGATGCTTGGCGCCAGCGACCGGGCCAGCTGGTCAAAGATATCCTATAGTGGGGACGACCGCGGAATGAAAAGACCAGGAGACGCCATGGGGCTTGAGGAACTCACTTCCTGCTTCGCCCCGTGTAAACTGCTGGATGAAATACGCTGTAATTGTAAAAGCTTCTTCTCTTAAGACTTTCATGCTGATCAGACCATTATCTGAATAGACACAGAGGAAGCCAGGATTTCAAAACCTGCTCGGAGCTTTAATCTCTAAGAAAAAAGTGTTCTCTGGCTCAAAACGTTTTAGGTTTAATAAGAATGTGTACTGTCTTCAGCAGTAACCTTCGTCACACATGCATATATTTTGCTCAATTCTAAATGTGGACATTCTGTCTTTAAAAAGAAATTTTAAGGCAAAATAAATCAGAGAACTAAAATTAAAAATAACATATTTTAAATTTAAGTAATGATGCATCACTAACGTATTCGGGAGACTCACTGGCCCACTGATATCCTAACTTCTATTCTACTATTGTATAAGGTTCAGTTAGCAGTTAGCACCAGAGAAATATTAAAGGTAAACAGCAAAAACGTCCTTTTGTTCACTGGCTCAATACTAGAAGCTAACGCTAATACTTCAGAGAACAGGACCCGAACAAACCCATCCCCGCCCTCAGATCCCCAAAGGACACTCAGACCTTGGAACGAGTTTTACTGAACTTCTTGATCTTGGCTATGTCCTCAGCTGAAAACGAAGGCTGAACATCCTTGCTCATCTGCTTCACGTTGCAGGCGATCAGGACAGTCCTGGGACAGAGGGGAGGACAGGAGGCTGTTTTCAATGCCTAACACCAAAGCCTTCCTAGGCTACTCTTCCAGAATGGCGAAGCAGCAAAAAGGAAAGCAGAAAAAGAAAAGCTGTACTGAGTTCAACCACAAACACGACACAAACATGCAGCCGATGCTGCTCCTCAGGATTTACCTCCTGCCATGTGCACTGAAGAAGGGTAGGAATACATGAGAAACTCCCAGGGAAGCCAGGAACCATGTTACCAATAACCCGCTCTCTTAGCCTAAGGCAGCATCACCAGTCTTAACTGACAGAAAAAAGGGAGCCCGCCTCCCAGGCAGGCAGAGCCCTGCACCTGTCTAATGGAACTCCTGAGAAGGCGGCCAACTGGAGAAAGACTGCTACCAGAAGGCACCCTGCCGGCAGCATTCCAAATGCCTTGTGCCTGGCTGTCTACCTGAAGGTCCCTGAGGTGTAGCCTCCCTTCTTTCCGGGCAGGCAACGGTAGGTCCCCACCACCTGGACGCGGTCACCAGGCTTCACTCTATCCACCAAGTCATCGTCCAGAATGACGTCCACAGAGCGGGGAAGTTGGCCAGCGGGGGCCTTCTCTGGCATCTCCTGGATGGTGATGATCTGGTGGTCCTTGTAGACAGAAAGGCCATATTCTGTCTCAAGAGGATTGTTCTCCTCATCCTGGAAAAGGCACACAGGAAGGCAGAGTCATCTCAGCCCTGCCTTAGAAATGCCACTCTCACTTGTTGTAGGAAACAAATGTAACTTGGAGATAACCTCATGAGATTAGTATCCAGGAACAAACAACCCCAAATATCTTCCCCAGTATTTTCCATACCTGTCCGTTCTAGTAACAGACCATCTAATGGAAGGGGCAATCTACAGCTGAAAAGGACCATGGCTATGTTCACATCCAAACTAAGATTCTAACTTCCCTCCACTACGCCGCAGTATTTCCACTCCTAGGTAATACCCAACAGCAACGTTCACCCAAAGCCAGGCACTAGAATGTTCACAGCAGCACTATTCCCAATAGCCAAAAGCTGGAAAATACTTGAATGCCATCAACAGAATGGTTAAAATGTGGTACATCCACACAAGTAAATCCTACACAGCAGCGAAAACGTATGGAGTACACCCGCACAGGTGGCTGAATCTCAAAAACGTTGAACAAAAGAAATCCAACACAGACGAGCTTTTAGATAAAACATGAAAACAAAGAACAGTACTCGAAGCTGCTAGATGTCAAGATCTCAAAGCAGTGTGGTCCTCAAGAGGGACTTCTAAGTGCTCGTAAGATGCTGCTTCCTGGTTTGGGTGCTAATTTTATCAGTATAGTCAGCTTGTGAGATTTCACTGAGCTCTACACTGATGTAAGCTTTTCTGTATATTAAGCCCCAATAAAAACATTTTAAAGTTTTACTTCTTTGCCATTTGATTTTCTCAAAACATGGCAGCTATAACTTACTGAGTGCCTACTATGTGCAAGGAAGTGTCCTGTAATTTCACGAAATTATCTTGGGTAATCATCACAACTCGGTCCAAAAGCAGGTATTTTTGACATTTTACAAGTAAGGAAAACCGAGGCTGGGAGAGGTTAAAAAGTTCCCCATGGTCACACGGTAAACACCAAAGCCTGCGCTTTTAAGAGCCACACTAGACAACCTCCAGGAGACCTGGTCTGGTGTATTTCAGGTCTTGAGCAAAGACGCTTGGCCACAGCCATTAGCAGGGCACCCCTGAGTAGTTTGTGAAGAAATTCTAAAAAGTAGAGATCTTAGTGAAGGAGAGCAGGGTGACTTAGAAACTGGCCTGAGAGTAAAAGGACAGGATCCAAGTCCTTGGGGCCACCACTAACTGGAACACATGCAAGTCATTTAACCTCACCCAGCTGCCCACTTCATCTGGAGATAGACTGATTCTCAAGTGTATTTCAGTTATAATTCTAAGAAACTCAGTCTTGTTTGTATGTTAAGATTCTTCCACCAGTTGATACAACTGAAGACCAGGAACTGGCTCTCCTTTCTTTGTCCTCCCCAATGCCTGACAATCCTCTGGATACAGCCACTCTCAACTAAAATCTGAAGGTAGGGATAGGCAGGGGTAGAGTGAGTTCAGGCATCAAGTTATCAATACTAATCATCTTCCTTTGTCTCATTAAGTAAAAAGGCCTCCCCTTGTCCTCAAGCTAGATCAATCTGAACAGAGACTAAAGCCATCTCTATACCAACCTTCTCTCAAACTCGCAGTAAAATATTTGCAAAGATTTCAAAGTAGCATTACTGCACACATATTTTTCCACATTATTCTAAGCAGATTATAAAACCATATGATATTATAACTTCACTAAAAGATCACCATAGATGACTTTTTTCCTTCTTTCAACTCTCATAATTTTCCAGATTTTCTAAATAAAATATTTGTTCTTTAAAAAAAAACATAAGAATTGTAGAGTTTCCATATTAAACTCTGGCTAGCAATCGATCTTTCCTTTAAACTAATCCTTATTTTTTACCCTGTTTCTCTCTAGAAGAAAGACTTGAGATATTACCCAATTACTGGCATGAAAACAGACAGTCTCAGAGTCCAACCTCTAAAGAGACTTCATTCCGTTCACCCCCCTCACCTTGGTGGGATAGACAGAGCTGGAAGGAAAGGCCACCAGGGTGGTGAGATCAGAATAACGTCGCTCTATGGTCTTCTTGGTAGCAGGACAGTAGTGGACACTGCGGACGACTTTGGGACGAACTAGAGAGCCTAGGAATGGAAAACGTGTGTATAAAGTCATCCAACGAGACAGTGAGAAGGTGGGATCTAACCTGGGCAAGCTCATGCTGACTCCAAATACTGTGTCCTTCCAACCAGTTATGCTATTTCAACACAACTTATCATTACTTTACTTTTATATTTATACACAGAACATCACTGTATCCACGTAAAATTTTAAGTTCAGCAGATCCTGACTGAGAAGGAGTAGGAGTTCAGGGTCAGAACCAGGAGACTGCCGAGGACCAAGACTTCTCCATTCTCAGGAGGCTTCAGCATTCTTTGGGCACCAGTGGTCACTCAAAGCCCCCCTAGTCATGGTGCACCCTGGAGCTCCTCCAAGTTTTACCCTGTAATTTCAATGCTCCTGCTTCTGAAGCCATACTCTACTCCCCAGCTCTACTCTGCCTCTCCTGCCTTCTGGCCCCTCAAGGATATCCCACCTCCATTCCGTGAACTCTTCACTCTAGCCCACTCACATTTAGTGACAATGCCCTCCACGCAGACGACACAGCTAAGGAAGCAGGAGGTAAGAGTCCGGGGAGAGACGTGCTTGGAGCCAAAGCTGCCCTCCAAACCTATGTAGAACTCCTCATACTGCTTGGCATACGTAGCGTCAATGGAGGCCACGAAATCCTTTAAGGCCCTCTGGAAGGCAACCAGCTCCTCAAAGGCATTGTTCAGGAGGCTGCAGACAGGCAAGATAAAGAATTAGGCAGAGAAGGCAGAACTCAAAAAAGCTGACCCTCCAAACAGAAGTGGACAGTCTTAGATGACCACGGCTTAGGAGCAGAAATCTAGCTTTGACCTTCTCCTGCCTTCCTACAAGACTCAGTAAAATACATCACAACTGAGTGCCAACTTTAACTCAACTTATCAAAGATGGAGAAATGATACTTCATTAAACATGGAAAGAGAAGCCACTGAAAACGTCCACCACCTACTTTGGAAAGAAGTAAAAAACACAGGAGCAGGTGAGGCACTAAGGGCTTTAAGGTCAAAAATGTTTCCAGGTCCTCTCCTGAGAAGCCTGCTTCAGTCCTGGGAAGAGAGGGGAGCCATTCTCACTCCCCCTGGAAGGCATAATACCTTGGAAACCCTCGCCACTCACCGGTTAGCCCTCTTCTCGTTTTTCCTACGCAGATCGTTCACGTTGACAATCAGCCGGTACTGGTTGTCATTGATCAGCTCCCGAACTTTGCTCTGATAAATTCCCTGGTCTTCCTGCAAAATAATCACCAGATGTCACAACAGCCACAAATTCAAAACTAAGATGTTTTTAAACAGAGGCAGCTCTCACGGCAAGAGAAATATGTCAATCTCTCTGGCAGAGCCGAACCCCAATTTCTCCCCTATTTTCACTCGCTAGCCTCAGATTCCAAATACAAGCTAAGAGGCGGGTGGAAAAGTTAGAATGGCTCCTTCAAGGTGCATGCTATTATTTTTATTATCACCAACAGCTCTTCTGTGTGCACGCATTTCTCAACCTTTAATGGGGAATTAAAACGAGCTCCTAATAAGTCTTAAAGGACAAGGATACCAACAAAAACCTTGTCAAAGTGTAAATTAAGCGGCCTTTTAATATTTATATTAAAGTGACTTTTCGTTGCAGAATTTTTTATGGAATTAAATATTTTCTTTCCCTATCATCCGTATAATACAGAGTTCTCATATCCGGGCCTAAAGGAGGGAGCCTTGGCTACATTCACACAGAATTACCAATCCTTTAGGATGCTTTACCAACATTCTACGGCTGTCAGAACTGAACTGCAGACAAAAACTCCTTTATTTGCATACCAACACTTTTTCTCTGCACCCCATTTGGTATTGAAAAAGAACGTGGCCAACTTAGGAAGTTTTCCTCTGGGTAGGAAAGTCAGGCACTAAAATCTGGGGGCCCTAAAAGGTGGTGGGTCACTACGGTTCTCCGACGGTCCTCCTCCCGCCCTTCCTCCAAATTAGAGAGCAGGGAGGAATCGCTAGAAAGTCACCGTGGGCTTGGAAGTCGGGTTTGCACTTGAAGGAAACCTGTCGCCTTTTGCGAGTCCCGGCCACCATTTGTACTCGGGAGAAACTCACAGGGTCGCTCTTAATCACTGTCTCTGCCGCGAGGAGAGCTACAAGGTCGGGGTGTAAGGCCCCGAGCCCCGCGGTCCTCCAGCTCCCGGGTCCGGACGCCGCTCGGAGCCGACCTGCGTCTCTGCGGCCTCCTTCGGCCCCTTGCGCGACCCCCGCGGCTTGCGAACCAGCGCTTCCCTCACCTCGTCGTCCAGAAAGTCCAGGTAATCTCTCTGCGCCTCTCGCAGCTCCACATCGTCCAGCACCACGGTCCCCGCCATGCTCGCAGGCCGGGAACTTTTACCACCGGAGCCGCACGGAGTATCGCTGGATTGTTCCGCCCGGGCGCGAAAACTTCCCAGCTTTTCCCGCCAACAAAAGCAGCCTCAAGGAAGGGGCGGGATAGCTGAGAGAACATCTACTTCTGATTGGCTGAATCCCCTAACGCGAGAAGAGCGAGTATCCAACCGAGAGCTGCTTCTTCTCCGGGTTTTCCCAGCAGCGCCTTGCGGTGGCGGGAAATTTGGCATCAGAGGCCCTCCCCGCTCCGCCCTCACTGGCGGGAATGCTGACCAATGGGACGAGAGGAGCTCGCGGAGCTCGGTCATTGGGCAGCCGGAGAGCCGGAGAGCCGGGGGAGCGCTGCATTCTGGGAGCCGTAGTCTTCCTCCCTTTTCCGGATGTTTCTCAGGGCTTTTTTTGATTGCGGTTTCCTGAGCTGCTGAGGAGTGAAGAAACTCAGCCCGGCGCCTGGACTGAAGGTAGCTATATGTCAGAGAATGCGGGTTTGGAACGCAGGGAGATAAAAATATAAAGGCAAATCGCTTTAAAAATATACTCAAATCAACAGACTCGCAGACATAGTAAACAGTCTTATGGTTACCGGGGAGAGGGGGTGGGGAAGGGGTGGGAAGGGATAAATTTGGGAGTTTGAGGTTTGCAAATGTTAGCCACTATATATTAAAGAAAAAAGATTTAAAAATTCCTTGTGTATAGCACAGAGAACTATATTCAATATCTTGTAATAACCTTTAGTGAAAAAGAACATGAAAACGAATATATGTACACACACACACACACACGACTGGGACATTGTGCTGTACACCAGAAATTGGCACATTATAACTGACTATACTTCAATTTAAAAAATTAAAATACATATATTCAAATCAGGTGTATTATAATTATGGTTTTTTTTTTGGAACAACCTCAAATGGCATCCATGAAAAAAGTGAATTTAGGGAATCTAGGGTGGAAAATAGAATCATAGCATCTTTGGGAAGGGTTCTTTAGTTCAGCGACCCATTTGCTATCTGAATACCGTGGTCTGAAGTATTCAGACTGCAGGAGTGGTGGAGCACGTGAAAGGAGAATTGTTGGAATGTGCGCTCCCTGCCCCTCGTCCCAGAGATGGCCTCTTGTGCTAGAGGAAATTCTGTATGTAGTTACTACACAGTCCTACTTACAGATGGGTAAATTAAAGGCTTTCTCGTCTTATGAGAAGATAGCGAGATCTTTTTAAATAACTTAGGTTTATTGAAAGATAATTAAACAGAAGAAACCAAAAAGGTGTTTCAAGTCACTCTTTGAGTATCAAGAAGTAACTAAAATATAGCAAATCTGAAATTAAGAGACCAATTGCATACCCCAGGAGGTTTTTTGTTTGTTTTTTGGTTCTTTATAGTCTTATGCAGTTTGTTTATATTTTTTAGTTTTATTTTTGAGGTGTAATTTATATACAGTAAAATGCACAAATCTTACCTATACAACTCAATGAATTTTTATTATGTATACAACCATGTAACCATCCAGTGCACAATAAGGAGCAGCCCCATTACCTCCACATGTGTTTTTAATTTTACTGAACAGGACTAGACACCTGGTGATTCTATATCTGAAATTTTGGCCAACTAGTTGTTAAATTGTGTTTGAAGGTCTCCAGGACTCACTGTACTCTGGTAAGTATGCTAAGTATAATCTGCCTAAACAAAATATATATACTATCTATTTGTATGTGGATATGTATTTTTAGTTATTATACAGTTTGTAATTACCATATGCTTTGTGTCATCCTAGTGGGCAGATGCATCGACCCCTAGTCAAAGAAAGAAGGCTGTCACCTGGCTGCTTGCTTTTGTTTATATTAACAGGCAAAAAAAAAGGAATTCTAAATAAGGATTTTGTTTGCAATTATATAGTAAGAGATAATTACTTATTAACTTGAGAATGCTTTTATCACTTGTTCATAACTGTCATTTTATGAATATATTGAAGGCAAGGCTGACAATATTCTCCACTCTGGAAACAATTTGAAATTAACCCTAAAAGAACCAGGAAGCTTAGTTCAAACAAGTAAAGAAATCAGATCATTTGCAATGGAAAGTCCAAAGGAGCAGAAATAATGAAAGCCAAACTTTTGACTCTAACACACGTTTCTGTGGGTTTTAGTTTCCTCATATAAAAGGTAAGGAAATTAGAAAATCTCTAATAATCTACCCTACTCTAGCATTCCTTTGAACTTAAGGCAAATTTGGAAACTGTGTAAAGACAATTCCATTTAGAATTAATCCTGCCGTGGTTCTGGATAGAGATTTGATTTGCCTTAATGTCATTATTGTCTGCTGGGAAAGGTATTAGGATCTTTAATCGGTGTTTCTCCCTTTGGTTAGGGCATGAGATCTTTGAGCAGAGAAAGTGTGTTTCCTTTGCTATCCCCTGCTCTTACAAACTGTTCAAAAAGAACAACCAACATTGTAAATCAACTACATTTCGATTTAAAAAGTTTAAAAAAAAAAGACAATGGCCAAAAAAAGAAAAACAAACACTAAGCCAAAAAAAAAAAAAAAAGGCAATCAATCAGAATGTTGCTGGAAAAAGTTAGGGGCATTTGTACCTAATAGAAAGTCCAGCTGAGCCAATGGTCGGCCTCTAATTATTCAGAGTCAAGAAGCAGGGTCACCTGATGAAGTAGTGCATCCATGGTTTCCATTATTGCTTACAGTGTTTCTTTCCCTCTGCATCCCTTTTCTCTCCACCCTAGGCCTTGAAAGACCTCCACCTGGCTCCAAAGCTAAAAAATAAAACCCAAAAAAAAAAAAAAACTCAGGAGGCTCCTTGCAGAGTAAAAATATGCAGGCTGCTGGTTCAAAACAGATTGCAAAGTGTATGTAGTACTATCTTTACATGTCTTCAGGGACTATAAAGTACCCAAGATACAATGCAAACCCATAATAAATGTTATTTATACTTACTAAATGATATGTATCTTTATCCAGACCAATGATCAATAAGTTGCAAAACTTTTCAGACCTGTGATTAATAACTAGTTTTAACAGCATTTGTAATAGAGTCAATAATATGGTAGATAACTTTGTCTGGTGACAGATAACTTTGCCTGGTGATCATTTTGTAAAATGATCAGATAAAATATAAAAAAATATATAAATGATCCTCTAAAATATAGAAATATCAGATCACTATGTTGTACACCTGAAGCTAATATAATATTGTAAGTCAAGTATACTGCGGTTTTAAAGATAAATAAATAAAAGTAAAAATAAAAAAAATTTGGAACACACACAACACAAATCCTCACTTTAGGCCCTCAGGAAAGTGCCATAATCCATTATAGCCCTTTGACATTAACGCAAAGGCCACAAAATCTTGGAGGTCAAAAACTCTACACCTCTAGGGGTCAGAGCAGCCCAAGGAATAACCTACAGGTCTAGGCTTTCCCTGATCAAGCAGATCTTTTCGCTTCTATGATGTGAACTAGGCAGAACCTTCTCCTGATGCTGTAGTCTAGGGCCACAAGCACTAAAACAAGCAAACTCAGTCCTCTTTCTGGCCTCTCTACTTACTAGTTGTGTGACTGAGGCAGCTGATTTAACCATTCTGTACCTTTAAAATTAGCCTAGAAGTAGTATCTAGTTCAAAGAATGGTTTCAGTATTCAGGAGGTAATAGCAGGTGTAAAATACTGAGAAAAGTGCCTGGCATATAGTAAGCAATAAATGTCAACCATTGGTGGTGGTGGTGGTGGTGGTGGTAGACAGTATTAAAGTTGTACTTCAGGAAGATTAATCTAGGCAGGATGTGTGGAATGGACTATTTTAATCAGATACAAAGAAATGAGCCTGGAAAGGGTATTCAAAGGAAGGGACCGAAAAAAAGAGGACCAGAATGAGACATTTGAGAGTAAAAACAGACAAATCTAAAAGCTATTGGGGAGGGTGGGAGGTGTAGGGATAAATTGGCAGTTTGGGATTAGCAGATACACACTATTGTATATAAAACAGATAAACAGCAAAGTCCTACTGTAAAGCACAGGGAACTATATTCAATACCTTATAATAGCCTATAATGGAAAAGAATATGAAAAGGAGTATATATATGTATAACTGAATCACTATGCTGTACACCAGAAATAAACACACCACTGTAAACCGACTATACTTCAATTAAAAATTTTTTAACAAAATTTTTTTTAAAAGCTATTTGGGAGGAAGCAGGAATAAGGCGGGGGAAGGGGTAAAAGTTACATACATAGCATAAATACATGTGCCTCACACACAGTGCCGTAAGGGTTTACAAAAAGCATATCGTTCCTAACGATAATTACTTAGGATGAATAATTACTTTGCAGTTAAGACAGAAAAAGAAATTTTAAGAGACATGCAAGTCTCTTAAAACAGCATGAGTCAGGAGAGGAATACAACTCTGACATTCAGTTCCAAAACTTTGTTAGGACAGTATGGAAATGGGAGGAAATTTAAATTTTGTTGAATTTTAAAACAAAGTATTTATAAACTATACCTCAATAAAGCAGAGTGTATATAAATTATGCCTTAAGCAAGTTTATTCTAAAGATCTTGGCAGAGAAAATAAATCGTCAAAGCAGCATGACTGCGTGTGGTCAGCTAGTGGGGGGTCGGTGGGGAGGAAGAGCCAGTGCTCTTTGAAGTAAGCTGAATGTTCATTTTCACTGGCTCTGTGCCGTTTGCCTGAAAACCTCCAGTTCCAGTCTAAGCATTCACAGTTAGTTTGACAGACCAGAGGCCAGGGTTTGGGAAGACTGACTCTCACTGCATCCTCCACTCACTGAACATTTGACAAATGGGAACAGAATTTGAAAGATGTTTGTGAAGCACCTTGGGATACAATCTGCAAAAATGGTTGTACTGATCACTCCCCTGCCCTTTCTAGAAATATACTAAGATCACCTTCTCCATTTCCCACCCCCAAGCTCATACCCCCAGCTCACTTCTGGTAGCTTCCTATATTCTTCTAGCTCAACTGTGGGACTCTTCAGATAAAAAGAAATAAAGCCTTCATTCCTTCTTCCAGCCCTCCACTCTTTAGAGAGTGTCGAAAAACCTTTAACACTCTAATTTTATATGTTAAGTGCTGCAGTGATCAAAATAAAAAGCTCTGAGAAGCTGAAAGGTTTAGTATTTACCCCTCTCCCCAGCCTTTCACTGAACTCTTTGATAAGCCTCCAAAAATTATCTCTGATCTGAAATCAAACCCAGATGGATGTTTTTCCTGGCCTGTGTTCATCTGGTTAGCCACCTGTTTCCCTCTGTGCTAATACAGGAAGGGGATATGAGAAAATGGAAGGTGTTGGCTCAGAGCCCTAGAAGTCTGGGGAAGGTGGCTTTTGAAGTCATTCTTGGGGGTGGGGAATAATAGCTGAGTGGTAGAGTCTGTGCTTAGCATGCACGAGGTCCTGGGTTCAATCCTCAGTACCTCCATTCAAAAATAATAAATACTGTCTCTGAGCTTCCTAACCCATAGATCACTTCCAACCATAAAATCGACTTTATTTTTTTAAATAAAAATTTAAAAAATAATTATTCATTCACTGCTGTGTTCCAATGCCACCTTCATTAATGGAAATGCAAAGTATGTCAACAATGTTTATAAAAAATAAGTGACTATCAGGGTGTATACTGGAATTTCAGAGCTGGAAGTCACCTTAGAAGCCATTTAGGGTAAAGCCCCGTTTCATAATCTAGGTAACTGAAGCCCAGAGAAATTCAGTTAGATTCTAAAATCAGTATATTTGAAATAAATAGAGAAATAATAGAGATTTTTTAGATTTGACCAAATCAAACTTTTAGAATTGAAAAATACAGTTATTGAAAGAATAAATTGGTTAAAAGCAGAATAGGCACATTTGAAAAAATAATTATTAAACTGCAAGTTGGAGCTGAGGACATTGCCATGATGCAATAGAGTGGGGGAAATGAAAAATACAAAGAGAAGTTAAGGGAAATGAATGATAGAATGAAAAAGGTGAAATTATATTTAATGGGAAATTCAGATGGAGAAAAATAAAGGAAATAAAAGAAATACTAACTAAAAATTTTCCACAGTTGATCAAAGACAAGAATCCTCAGAATACAGAATCACAGTGAATCCTAAGCAAAGAATGTAAAATTAAATCTTCACTTAAGTACACTGTAATGAAACCAAGAAGTATGGGGGAAATATTAAAAGCAATCCAAAAAGAAAAGAGAAACATTTTAGACTGACAGCAAGTTTTTCAGCTATACCTTGTTAAGCTATTACTAAAGAGGCAAGGTACTTTAAGATTAAACACTCTGGACCTTTGTTGAATGGAGTCTGTATTTGTCTGCAAGGGCTGCCATAACAAAATTCCACAGGCCGAATGGCTTAAACAACAGAGATTTATTTCTTACAGTTCTGGAGGCTAGGAGTCCCAGATCAAGATCTGGAAGGGTTTGGTTTCATAGTAAGAGCTCTCTTTCTGGCTTGTAGATGTCTACCTTCTTGCCGAATCCTTACATAGCCTTTCCTTTGAGTGTGTGCAGAAAGAAAGATCTCTGTCTTAACACTTCTAATAAGGCCAGGTCCTATTGGATTAGGGCCCCACCCTTATGATTTCATTTAACTGTAATTATCTCCTAAAGACCTTATCTCCAAATACAGCCAAATTAGGGGTTAGGACTTCAACATATAAATTTTGGAGGGACACAATGCCACCCACAGTCAACTCCCAAAGATACATTTCAAGAAGAAGGAAATTGAATATAGAAGTAAGGAATGGGATGCAAAAGAAAAAAAAGAAGTGGTGAGCAAAGAAACTGGTAAACAGAAAAGTAAATCTAAAGAAGGGTTGACTCTAAAAGCAGTTGTAACAATAATGAGTAATGGGGTGGGGGTAAAACCTAGATCGCATCATCTCATTGGACGTCATTATTGGCGCTCCTTTTAATTGTACTGCGGTTACTGTTTGCGTATCTGTCTCTGCCGCGGGACCGTGTCTTCTTCCGCTTGTTACCCTGAGCGCTCAGTGCAGTGCTTGGGAACATTCACGCTGAACACACAACTTCAGATCGCAAATGATTTCCTGGGCTCTTCTTTAAGCCCTCCAAGCCTTTGCCTTTTGCTTCACTGCCTTTGAACTTCTCTTTGAGAGGTTCAAAATTTGAAACCATTAAGCCTTTTCTGTCTCCAGCTTGGAGAGGGGACCTGCAAACCAGCTGCTTGGTGGCTCACAGAGCGCTTTGTTGGGAAGATAAAAGAGATAGACGGGGTCGGGGGGTGGGGGTAGTGTCTGGAGATGGGGACTTTCTGGAGGGCCCCAGAAGTGCCCCAGAATCTTGAACCTGACTTGTTTCACTTTGTGGGAGCTGTGACAGGGAGCCCTCCCCTGTGTGCCAGTCTTCCCACATCTGGCCCTGGCCTTCTAAAGCCAGCCGTGGTCTTTGCCACAGTTCTCTCTTTTCAAGAGAAATCACCTGGTGCTTACAGCTTGCAGCAGTGGGAGCGTCTCTGGGAGGCCTTTCAGCAATAACATTGTCCCTCACTGCCATTCCAGCCGCTCCCTGAAATAGATGTAGAAACAGAGTGCAGGGCCTCTCATGTGAAGCTGGCCTAGGTGTGGTCCACCGTGACCCTCCCATCACCCACTGAATATTGTAAAGAAAGAGGAGGAATCACAGTCTTACTGCCCCCCAGCCTTCAAACTGCTCCACTGGGGAGACTGTACCAGGAAGGGATTGTGAACTGTAAACCCCCGCATGGCCCAGAGGACTTGCCTGGACCCGGTGCCTAGAGACTTGACCAACTTTAGCCTGGCTTCTGCCTGCACTAGGCTGTGTCCCTGAAGGTGACACCTCAGACCCTGTGCTGCCTTTGCTCAAGAAATGGCAGTGCCACCAAACCACAAGATAGACTTCGTCCCAACCCACGATGCCAAACCATTTCCAGTCATTGTCCACTCACCCTTTCTATAATTTTCCATTTCCCCATGGTCCCCTTTTTAGCTCCTATAGTTTCCCCTAGCCTCTTTTTGTCCTCCCCCCCCTTTCACTTCCTTATAACCACATTTAGTTACCTCTGTTCTCCCTTTAAAAACCTCAGTCACCTTTGTCTTAGTTGGAGTTGAGCCTAGTTCATTTGGGAGTCTTGTTTCCCTACTGCAGTAGTCCAAATAAAATCCATCTTGCTGCCTTCAACGGGTGTCTGGTGCTGTTTCTCTTCAACAGGACCAGTCCAGGACTTCCACCGAGGGCTTTAGCCCTCACACCCCCAGGCCAGGAGCCAGCAGGAATCCCAGACACCACAGCAGGCTCCATCTGGGGTCCAGTGGCCCCAGCAGAGAGCTGGCACCTACTGTCTATCATGGAGGAACCCACCATCAAAAGGGGCCTAAAGACAGTTCACCTCAACACTTCAGTCTGTGAAGACGTGGCCAGGTGTCCTCAGGTGCAGGGATATGTCTGGCACACACGCTGGTGTCATATCAAGTTCAAGGCCCTCAGGGTGTCTACAAGAAGAACCACAGCCATCCTGCACTCTGGGCCAGGCCCTCAGGGCTGCCCTTTCCACAAAGAGATGGATCAGGTGCTGCAGATTAAGATCAGTGCCAGCCCAGACAACCTCAGAAAGCAGATCTAGCTCTGGGATCTGCATCATTACAACCAGTGGACCCAGGGGAAGAAAAAAAGCCATTAGCAGAAAGATGGGCCAGAAGGGCAGGGCGCTCTCCCAGGAGCAGCAGAAGCTCCAGAACCAGAGGTGGAGATGCAGATGAGCATCGGTTTAAGCTGGAAGGGGAGATACTAGAGCTGCCCAGTGACCTTGCTGAAGCCCAGCCCAACAATACAGCTGAGACAGCGATTGGCCAGGGTGCCCAAGGGACTGGGGCAGGTAACTGGCCAAATGTGTTCCACCAAAGCCCTGCTGCCGTGGGACTGGGTGGAGCAGGAAATCACAAATAATAAAACCCTCCAAGGACCTGGAGCTCCTGAAAATTTAAGAAAAGATGGTTTCATGGCAGGTGTTGGAGCCAGCATGTTAAAGCTGGAAAGGACAGCTGGAGACCGTCTTCACCTCTTACGCTTTACAGATGAGAAAACTAAGCCAGAGGAAGGGAATTTACAGAAGCTGACACTGCCCAGTTAACTCTGATGCCGTCAGGAGACCCCCAGCTCAGTGATCCTTCCTCTAGCTTCCAACTGACTCTTGCCTGAAATGCACTTTATGATGGGTCATCATGGGAATCTCTTCTGGTCTTGAAACTAGGGCCCGGAAAGAACGGGATGACAACAGCTAGAATTTCTCTCTCTTTTCTCCAGCAGAAGCCCCGAGGAGGCAAGTCTCCAGACAGAAACCAGCCTCAGAGAGAAACTCCATCACAGCCCCACCAGCTTCAGGAGAGTCTACAGCGCCCTCTAGTGAGCCAGGTGCGCCAGCTCCAGCCCAGAGCCAGACCCGCAGACTTGCTGCCGTGATACCGCACAGCGCAGGTGCTTGGTTAGCCAACTGCCCCGGGAATCAGCTGCCCGGCTGCAGTGCCACAAAGACCAGCACAGTCCCCACATGGCAGTCCTGGTCCAGATGGTCCAAGACACAGCCAGCACCAGGAGGCAGCAGCCATTCTTTAGGACACTGCTGGTGATGTCCATGATGGGGTGGCCCTCCTAGGGTCACCTCTAGGCCACCTTGCACTCAGGGTGCACCATTAAGGGTGACTGCAGTGGCTGAGGGCTTGATGGCGGGCATCCTGTTTCCATCCTGAGTTCCCTCAGGACATACTGTCCGGGCAGCTGCAATGGGATGGCTTTATGGCCGCAGCATCCTTTGTTTACTAAAACGGCAGGCAGCATTTTTCATTCATAGCTTTTAGGGAGAGGTTCAACCTTCTCAGCTTGGCACGCAGCCCCAGCCAGCCTCTGCAGCCTCACACTCCCCCCTCACCCTGGCCTCCAGCCTGCAGATCTCCCAAGCGACCACACTGTGTCATCCCTGTGCCTTCTGCAGGCCCCACTTCTGGGAGCTCCCGCCGCGATGCTGTCTGTCCTTCACCACTCAGCTCAGGGTCACCTCTTACGTGTCTACTCAGTTTGAGGCTTCCCTTCTCATCAGCCGCACACCAGTTCTTATCACAACGGCTCTTACTGTGTCTTAGCTTTACCTCTGCTCAACCTTTTCCCCCACTGGAATTCTTGAAGGCAAGGAACGTCTCTTTCATCGTTGTATACCTACTTCCAAGTACACAGCAGGCTCATAAACTGTTTAGTGAATGAATGATCTGAAGAGTATTTGCACTGACGGGGAAGGAGAGGGTGAGAGAACGGCCCCATGGCCTGAAGGGCTCCTGGGCAGCTTCAGCGTACCTGTAACCTCTCCCAGGTGTGACGCATTTCAGCTGAGCTTGGGAGCACGGACTCGTTGACTGTCAGAGGTGGAACAGACTTCAGAACTCAAGAGTAGCGGGTTGGAGAGGGGATGGGACAACAGAAGCAGAGGTCAAAAAGGAGGGAAGATGCTTCGCAGCTGGTTTTGAAGATGGAGAAAAGGCCACGAGCTGAGGAATGCAGGTGGTGTCCAAACACCAGAGAAAGCGAGGAACAAATGCTCCGCTAGAGCCTTGGGAGGGAGCGGAGCCCTGCCTGCGTATTGACAGTAGCACACTGAGACTGATCTCAGACATCTGACCTCCAGAACTGTAAGATAATAAATTTGTGACGTTTTTAAGTCACTAAGTTTATGACAATTTGTTCCAGCAGCCATAGGAAACTAATATAGATTATTATTTGAACAGAGTTGGTTCAGAGGAGGGCAGGTGTGTGTGTATATATACGTATATGTTTATACCTTTATGGGTGACAAAAGCAGCCCTCGGGAAATTTAAAGTAGACTGTTACCAGGTCCAGGCTTGTACTGTTAGCCGTGCCGTCAGTAAATCAAGGGGCAAGTTGTTGGGGTGAGGAATAGTGACTTTACTCGGAAAGCCAGCAGACTGAGAGGATGGTGGGCTAGTGTCTCACAGAAGCATCTTGCCTGAGTTAGAGTTCATGCTGCTCTTATACTGTGAGAGGAGGGAATAACGTCAAACACTTCCTGGTTCCCGTCAGACTCTGGAGGGGAGGTGTTCATTTCTCCCTTCCTGCAGCCATTCCCCGGTGGTCCGGATGGTTCCTGTGAGCTGAACAAAGGTGTTTTAGCTTTAACGCTCATTACCTGGGAGGCAGGGCTCCCAGAGATGGGCCATTATGTATACCTTAAGCTTATAGGCAACATCCCTTTAGTGATGAACTAGTAGCAAAAGCAATAGAATATGAAGGCTACAGTAAAAGTAACAGATGCTATATGGAGTCAGATTTGTTCTTCCCGATTATAGGACCAACCGATGAGTAGATCAGTCACCGTTAACTGCTTGGGCGCTGAAGCAGCCACAAGCATGTAGCAGTTGCATACAGGTTCCTGTGACGGTGCAGTTTGTTCCCCTTCTGCTGGGAATGACCAGCCTGCATGCCCTCTCCAAGTGCTTTATAAAAAGATATAGCACCTTGGAGCATTACAAACACCAACAGCAGTGCTTTGTTCTCAGGAATGGAGAAGGGAGGGTCAACACGGAAAGAAGAAAGAAGGCCTGGAGAAGTTCAAGTGCAAAGGCAGGATGGACAGTCATCACCCCAAGTCGACCAGGCCTGGAATGCCAGGTAACGACCGGTAACTCCACTTGCCTGGAACCCCAGCAGCCTTCGTGTCCCATTCCTGGCCGCTCTGCCGCTAGTTCTGCTCTGTGCCCAAGCGAGGGTGGAGGCTGTGGTCCAACTCTGGGCAGAGGACCTCACCTCAGTCTGTACAGAGACTGTGGGGCCAGCAGCGGCTGGTGACCACCTCACAGAAGCACTCTGTTCCCCAGCCCCTTACCCTGGGCGCACTGCCACTGGCCTCTCAGCTGCCAGAAGCCCTGCTCCACAGCATCCCAGACAGCCACGAGCACTCACTGAAACACAGCTCCTCGGGGGTGGTGGGTTGGTGGTAGGGGCTGTCAGCCACTGATGCACATTCCGCCCTCCCGATTTCTTTTTGGACAGGGGGTAAGAGAGTGCCTGCATCCCACCTGTGGCAAAGCTGACTTGCCTTCAACACTTGGGAATCATGGCTGCATCCCTGACAGCCGAGGCTGCAGTGAAGGCCAGGACTGGCATGACATGAAGAATTACTGAAAGGTACTGACAGCCGCTCAGATAGTTCTTTTACGTGTGCCTCCAGCAGCCCAGCACACCTCGGAACCTCTCCATGACCTCCCCAGGTCAGGCTACGTTTTCTGGAGGTCCCGAAAGATAGCACAGATGGCATCTCCCATGTCGTGGAAGGCACACCCAGCCCTAGATCTGCCCACGCAATCAGAGGCACTGGGAGGCCAGCTGACGCGGTCCAACGGCTGCTTTCTGAGATGCGGAGAGAGGCAATTTCACGTGGGCGGCTTCCCTTTGAAGATGCAGGGCCAGATTTTGCAGATACAGTAGAATGTCTCCTGAGACATCCGGAAGGCTGGCCTCCATCTGTGGGGGTCTAGTCTCCCTGCTCAGAGGTCCTGCCAAAGATGAGGCAGCGTGGGGAGGGCCCTGGTCCCTTCTCCCAAGGGGGCAGGGCACGGTGGGTCTATAAGCAGAGCGTGGATGACCACTTGGGTCCTCCAAGTGTGGGGATGGCTGATCCAGCTGGACCTGCATGGCCTGGATCCAGGCAGCCCCCGCCCAGTCTCCTCACTTCCAGCCACAGCCTGGCAGCCACACAGCCCCTCCTGAACTGGGTCCATGGGGTGTGCTTGGCGGTTGTGGACGCCACTGAGCTAAGCTGGGCAGAGTGATGTGTGGAGGTACGTGCCTTTTCTCATGACGGGTAGTGAAATTCTTCTCCCACAGGTAGGTGTGGGCACCAGGAAGCTCAGGGTTGAGTTTGCTGATGAGTATCAGACCTGCCATTATGAGCTGGCTTAGGGTATGAGGGTAATTACATCTGTGGAAACCATGTCGGCATCCTCTGCCCATTTTCACATAGACTGAGTCAGCAAGACAAGGGCCAGGAGACAGTGGCTCTGAGCAGATCAGACCAGGTTCTCAGTGGGTATTACAATTTGTCTTCTTTTCTTCACAGACTTCCTCTCCTTAATGTCTCCTTCTGAAGGACTTTTAGTTTCTCCAGGCCTTCCACCTCTCTTCACCAAGCAAACTGATTGGTGAAATTCTATGGAAAATTCCTTCCTTCACACTAAAATCAAAAGTGCCTTGAAAGACCAAACTCCTTCAGTTTTACTTGCCCTGATCATCTGGTGCCCCCACAAGGAAGCACATGAAGAGATAGTAATTTTTTTTTAAATTTTTGGACAAAATGACAAGATCCTTTTCAATCTCAGTTTCCTGGCTTTAAATTATAATGTTCACCCTAGATTTTAACTTCATTATTACAAAGAAGGGCCTGTCTCACGGGAGTGCAGAAAAAGAACAGATCAATTATTCCTTAGGGTTTTCAGAATGAACAACCACAAGGAAGAGTGGACTTTAACATTAGCGCTGGCTATTTCTAGATCTGAGTTCTGGCAGTGCCAAGTCACTTAGAATGCCCTTTTGAGCGGCCTACTGCTAGAACCAAGAGGCTGCAAAGGACTTCTGCACACACCACTGCAGTGTCTTTCCTGATGCTTTCCCCCTAATGAAAATCTACTCCCATAGTGTTGTGTGTGCTTTAGGCTGCTCTTTCACTAAGTGATGGCGTCCATCCTAGTTAGGTGTAGCCTAGCTCTTTAGGGCTGTGTGACCTCCGTAAAGTTACCATCCCTCTCTGTTGTTCTCCTAGTAAAACAAATAGGTTACCTCACCTAACCCTAAAGTCCCCTTGCTGTGCTAGCATCCTCAAGTTAAAAGGTCAAATCCCACAGGACGTCAGCGGAAAAGATGACTGAAACTGTCTCCAAGGTGGTTTAATAAATATAATGTGGTAAACATTAAGAACTCAACAGTGCATTCCACAAATATTTCTAGGAATTACAATAGGCACAGAGGATAAAGTGGAATAGCCATGAAGATACTACTTTTGGTCATGCTCGTTATTAGATCAGCAGCTTGGAGAAGGAATGTGCAGGATTTGGTCATCCTCTTCTAGGTGGCTGCTCGTAGCTGGGAAGTCTGCTCGCTGCTGATGGCTGATTCTTGACTTGGGCAGGACTGAATATTGTTTAATGGTTTAGATGATTCCTTTTATACAGTAATTAAACATAATTCCTAAAACACTATCTGGGAAGGAGCTTATTAGTCACTGTCACAACCTTGGGGCTGACAGTCGGCTCATTGTAATAGCATTTTTCCTGCCCACTGTTCCAAAAATGACACTCACTAAACTTTTGGCATCTTACACTTGGAAATGACAAAGTAGCCACCCCTCACTGATCAAGAGGAAATGTGGGTGTCCATAGTGGTCAGGGCCCTCTCTCCCTCCCCAGACCACCCGCTGAGGGTCCTGCACTTCTGGAGAAGGAAAGTTAAAGAAGTTAAAGAGCCGCACGTATCCTCCCCCGGAGGGAGCAGCTAACTGCAGTGCTGGTGCTGTTCTTAGACCTCCGGCCACTGTTAACACTTGAAGTGAGTTTATCAGGCTGCTTCAAGCGGACTCTTAGCTGAAGGCAGATCCTTGCACAAAGGAGAGTTGGTCTTCAGGGACAGGTCCAGGGTGTGGGTGTCCCCTGACAGAGTTGGTTTCTGCAGTTTAGGAACTTGGCGCTCACCAAAGGAAAGCTAGAATGAAAAAGGAGAGAGAAAAATATTTTTTGAAAAGCACTCCAACTAAAGAACAAGCAAAAACCCAAACCAGACAAAACCTACGCAGTCTGTCTCCTCACTTCCCCTCTTTGCAGTAGTTTCCCTGAGTGACTGCAAAACAGAGTTCACAGAAGTGATAGTCCTTGATGCAAGAAGCTGGCCACTAGGGGACTTAGACTGTTAGAGAAGTGAATCCTTGAATTCAATCCTTAACGGCAAAATCACTGGGGCTTTGTCAGCGTGATTTGGTTCTAGTTCTGTTGCTCCTACAACCAGCTGTGTGGCTTCCAGAGACCTGCGTAGACCTGGGAGGCTGTCCACGCCGGGAACACTGAACACTCTCAGAAGCCAAGCTCATGGCTCAGTGGGCTGAACCTGCCTCTACACTTGTTTTCTTTTAATTTTTTAAAATTAGTTGCTAACATTAAAATATTAGGAGATTTCTAGGGGGAAGGTATTTCACTGGTAGGATGTATGCTTAGCATGCACGAGGTCTTGGGTTCAACCCCAATACCTCCATTTAAAATAATAATTATAATAATAATATATGTTAGGAGATTTCTTATAACAATCTGGATTTCCAGCCTTGGGAGGTGGGAGGAGATTCCATTTTTTCCATCATCCCTGGACCTTTATTCCCCACATATTAGCAAAATACACTTACTAGATATGCTAGATACAGTCCTTACCAAGCCAGACTCACACGGTGCTTCCTGCCCGGGACTGAAGCATTCGCCTGTGGGCCTGGGCTCTGCCCCTGTACTCCCTGGGATGCTCCAACCTGGAAGGCTGACCCTCATCTTCTCACTCAGTCTCCTGTCACACCTACAGGGACTCTTTGGTACACTCACGTGCTTCTCCCAAGTCATGAGAAAGTATTGTGGGAAGCCAAGTCGAAGCCCTCAATTGATATAAAGCCTATGGAAATTGACCAGAAAAGGAAGTGAATTTGGCCTTAGAAAATTGAACAAATTTTTCCCCATCAACATAAATGAAAAGAAGCTGATTAAAGACTACCAAAAGACTGATGAAAGGATCTGGTTGTGATTACCATTGGCCTACAGTGCTCTGTTCTTTCTGTCTTCTAGTCCCACGACTTTTAATAGGTTATTGAAAATAATAATACTAATAACAGCTCTATTTATTGACTATTGTATGCAAGGAACAGTGAGGTTAGAACTGTTATTATCCCCATTTTATAGATTAGCTGATGCTTAGAGAGGTCAACTTCCTTTCACAGGTCACAAAGCTGGCGGAAGTGGGATTTGAACCCAGAGTGTGATTCCAGAGTGAGAACTCTTGGTGTCTGTGCCTTGGAACGCCTTTAGGTCAGGGAACTGAGTCTCTTTGTTTGTCTCTAGAGAGAAATAGATGCTCAAAAACTACTGAATGATAGGAAGGGAGGAAGGGAGGATGGGAGGGGGAGAGAAAGAAAAGGAGAAGAAAGAAAGAAAGAAAGAAAAGAAAAACACCAAGGAGAGGAGTAGAATTGTTTTTCAGGATAGATAAAGCGTCCTTATTCTGACTGATGATCTGGTAAATACCTACCCTTGTTTCCAGTCTCCATCTCAATGGCTCCTCCTCTGATTCCTTTTCTAACTTGGGTGTTGTTTAGCAGCAGCCTGTACCTGCTTCATGCCTCCCTTACTGCGCTTTTCATGATTACTGTAGTTTTATATGCCTGTGTCAACTGGAGAAAAACGCATGACCAACAAGTTGAATTAAGTTTTATTTGAAGACCTTGCTGAGGACTTAAGCCTGGGAGACATCCTCTCAGGTCTGAGGAACTGCTGCAAAGAGGTGAGGGAAGAGCCACAATATATAGGAGTTTTTGCTGGGGAAAACAAACAAAAAACAAACAAACGAAAAACATGTTGAACATCAAAAGATTACTGCTAATCATGAAAAACAGATATCTCAAGTTAATGACTTTAGTGCTTTTCTATCTATGGAAGGATGCAGGAGTCTGGGCTCATTGAAATCTTTCCTTTGATGTGCACCTTAGCTCTCTAGGGCCAGTGTCCTGTTTCTCTCCATCCTGAATCTCCCCAGGGTGCACAGTGGGGGCAGTTGCAGTGGCTGAGGGCTTGAGAGTGGGCAACATTCATTGATTACCGGAGTAACTGGCAACAGTCCCTTCCATACCTGTCTCCCACTCTGGGCTCTGAGTTCTCCAAAGATAGGATCTTTCGGGGTACTTCCTAGCACTTAGTTTGGCCACATAATCTATATAAATCAGTGAGTGGCCTTTTTTGGAGCCTGATCCCGTATTTACAGATAATACCTTTCTGTCCTCTTACTAAGCACATGCTTTTTGTGTGGTTCAAAGTGAAACTTGGGAAGCCCACAGAGGGGTAATGGCAGTCTCCTACATTTTATATTTGTGCGTCCTGAACACATAGAGTCAGAGAGAATAGCAAAGAAAACTAGGAAGAGGGATGCAAGACCAAGGCAGATTCAAAGCAGTCTATGCTACAACTTCTACAGGCAGCCTGTTTATTCATCCCACAACTGTTAAGCACCTACTGTGTGCTGGTGCTGTGCTTGGCAGTGGGGTATAGCTATAAGCAAAACAATCATGATTTCTATTCTCGTAAAGCATATGTGCTAGTGGGGGGAAAGAAGTAATAAACAAGTAATTAAACACATACATAAGATTTTTTTTAAAATAATAGTAAGTGCTATGAAAGAAATAAATCATGGAGGTGGAGTAGAGTGAGCAGACTGGGCACTCTAGGATGGGTGGTCAGGGAAGGCTTCCCGGTGGAGGTGACCATTCAGCTGAGACCTGAATAATGAGATGGAGCCACACCTGAGTGTCTAGAGAAGAGTGTTTTGTGGAAAGGGAACAGCAAGTGCAAAAATGCTGATGCTTCTTTGTGCCATTAACCAGAGGGATAAGCATCTGAATGCCGTCTGACAGTTTGGTGGTCTACTGTTTTTAAATAGAAATTATACGGTCTCTGATGTTCAGGCCATTTATAATGTGACTCTGCATCTTTTCTAACTAACCTGATGACCTCTGATTCAGCAATCCTCCCCTTTAAGAGTGCCGATGCCCTGCACCTGCATCCAATATTCATGCATGCTTCTGATTTTCTTTTTTTGCTCTCCTTTCTTCTGAAATATTCTTTTCTCTCCTTTGCCCTTCAGGGCTTAGTTAAAATTCCATCTCCTCCATTAAAAATGGTTTCTCAGTGGGATCTATTCAGTACCTTGATTGCAGTGGTGGACAGGCAGTACTACATGGATGATAAAATTGTTTAAACTTCAATACACACAAAAGAGTACAAGTAAAACTGGAGAAATGAGAATAAGATCAGTGATTTATATCAACGTCAATAACCTGACTGTATGATAGTACTATGGTTTTGCAAAACATAACCACTGAACAGGGTACAGAGACCACTATTTCTTACAACTGCATGTAAATCTACAATTGTCTCAATTTTTTAAAGTAAATAACAAAAAAATTACATTTTCATGGAAACAGTGAAATTTTAAATTTTTTATTCATTTGAAAAAAAAAAGATTTTCAATTTGCCAAGAGTCCATATCCTCCAGTCTACACATTTCTAACTCGCTCATTATAATGAGCAAAAGGTATTGTCTAAATAAAACCATACCAGTCTTTTACCCTATCAAAAAAAATCCCACTGAGATTCATTGGGAATAATATCTTCTCAGGGAAAACTTGCTGGCGCCTAGTAATGATTTCCTTCCCCCATTTTATGTTCACAAATTGCCCTTCAAGAACTTTGCCCAAGATTGGACCTACAGTTTGCAGAATCAACTTTCTTCCCCTTTTCCCAAACTGGGACAGTGTGTACCCATCTACAGTGCTCTGGCACCCCTCCCTGGCTCCACGGTCCCCGGAAAGCTGCCAACAGTCTTTTCACATATAAATTCTTTTGGTACCCCAGCTGGACTTTGTCCAGGCTTGGAGACATAGCTCATTCAAAGGCAGGCGTGCATTCTCCTACAATATCCCACTCATTATGTGCTTCAGTGTCTTCCTACTGATATTTGTATGATGAGTATTCAATGTCACAAATGTTGGAGCAGGGAAGCTGGTGTTCTGAGGAAGGAGCCAGGAAGTCCTGGATGGAAATTTTCCAGTGGTACAATCTTGGGCTAAAGCAGTTCGATTCTCTGAGCTTTTGTTTGCCCATCTGTAAAATGGAAAGAATAGTAGCTATGATTATTGTTACACTGTCAAAAAATGAAGAATGAATGAGCTAGTGTTTGTAGGAGTGATGAGCACAAATTAATGGTAACAAAGCCAATGAGATGGGGAGAGCTGCTTCCTCATCGATGTGGGAATGTATGGGAATTTATGGGACTTTGGAGCTGGAAGCTTCTGTAGAAGTTGTTCAGTCCTTCCTCCCACTCGGTGAGACCAGTATTCATGAAACAGCACATTTCAGCTTAAATAGCTGCTCTCTGTCACCTGTCACCATCACAGCCTCTGCGCCTGAGCAGTGTACCTGTACCTTCAGTGCTCCATCAAAACCTGGAAAAGAGCAGGGAGGGTATAGCTCAGTGGTAGAGCACATGCTTAGCATGCATGAGGTCCTGGGGGGGCCCCTGGGCTTAAGGAGTTCAAGGTCTAGTTGGTAAGAACGGGCTTCATCTTTCCCAACTTCGTTTGCCTCCCGTCTTCTTTCAGTTCCTCAGATTCACTGAGCTCCTTCCTTCCTACCTCAGGGCCTTTGCAGATGCTGTTCCTTAGAATAGTCTTCCTGCCACCCTTCTTCTGGCTGCCTGACTCCTGCCCATCCTTCAGTTATCTGTTTAAATGTCACTTCCTCAGAGGCCTTCCCTGACCACACCCTGCCCCCCGCCCGCCACACCATGTAATTTAGGTCCCCTCCATTACACTTTCATAACTTCCTAAAGTTTGGGGATATTTTTGTTTCGCCTTTGCAGCACTCATTATTTGAAATCACTCTATGTTTGTTTGCTTGCTTGTTTATTATAGCCTGTCTTGCCTCGTTTACATTTACCCTCTAGAAGGGTAGAGGTCAGGTCTGTTTTGTTCACAGCGGTTTGTCCCATTCCAGTCGTGTTGTCTGGCGGACAAGTGTTCATGAAGCATTTGTTTAGTAAATGAGAGTGGAAGGGCACACACTCATTTAGGAGTTAAATGGTAATGTGAAAATGCCTAGAATTAAAAGGAAATCACCATACTCTGTATGCTACTATAGTGGTGGATATATGTCATTGCACCTTTGTCTAAACCCATGCAATGTACAACACCAGGAGTGAACCCTAACGTCAGCTGCGGACTTTGGGTGATGACAATGTGTCAATATAGAGTCATCAGTTATACCAGATGTCCCACTCTGGTGGAGGATGTGGATAAGGGGGGAGGCTATGCATGCATGGAAGCAAGGGGTATGGGAGAAATCTCTGTACCTTCCTCTCGACTTTGCTGTGAGCCTAAAACTTCTAAAAAATTAGTAAAGTCTTTAAAAAAAAGGGAAACCAGAAAAGAGACATATACATGTAAGGGAGGAGTTGAGAGCGTCAAGGAAGAGGAGGGACAGGTAGATCTGGATAGAAGGAGGAGGGGCTGGGGAAGGGCATAGCTCAAATGGTAGAGTGTGTGCTTAGCATGCACTAGGTCCTGAGTTCAATCCCTGGTACCTCCACTAAAAATAAATAAACAAATAAATAAATAAAATCACCCCTCCACCAAAAAAAAATCTTTTTTTAAAAGTTGTAGGGGCTGCATTCTGAGTTGGGGGAGTAACATGAGAAGAAGTCTAGGCTGTAAAGATAGGTTTGCTGGTCTCAGAACTGTTGAAATGCTAGCCTGCTGGTTTCCCACTGGGGAAAGTTGGAAGACCAAATTAGACAGAAGACCAAATTCAGACCATACTGTGGAGGGAGGGCCTCAAAAGCCATTCTAAGAGACAACATGATGGAAGCAGTGGGGGTGCAGTACAAGGTTGATGGTGAGCTGGGCAAAGAGCAGAGACAGGCTCTTGGGGATCAGCTAAAACACCCTCGTGGTTTTCTGTAACTGAGATTCTAAGGGCTCTTTGACAGAGGGGATCCTATTATTCTTTTATATCCATCGCTACACCTTATTAAATTCTAAGCATTCAAGGATAGATCTGTAACCGACGTAGATGAGAAAGCACAGATAATACACTGACATAAATAGATGAAATACTCTTTCATTGGAAAAAAATGTGAAATTACAAGCATATGTTTCCTTTGAAACTTCAGAACAACTTGAACCATGGGCTAATTTTATTTTATTTTTTATCATCAAATATCTGAGATGATTAGAGCATAAGAATAACATTTTTTTCTCTAAATCAAGAGACAGTTTTTCGACCCTTGTTGCGTGGATGGAAAATGGAGGGAGAGAGTTAAGACAGTATTTTGTGTTTCTTGCCCAAATATTGCTGTCATTTGCTTCGTGCTGCCTGATACAGCATCCTCTGTCTGCTGGGCACTAATCACTAATGACTGTTGCTGGATTGACACCGGCCATGTATTTCCTCATCTTGTCTAGCTCCTTAAAAATTTCTCTTTGCAACAGAGCTCTGATGAGATGAGAAAAATGCTTACTCTGTGTAAAATATAAAGCTGATACAAAAATGACCTTGAATTAAAAGAGAATGTGAAACACCAATGTCTAGGCACTTGTTAAAAATGACAGTGTTGTATTTTTTGACATGAAAGAAACTCATGTGGAAGAAACCCACCTATCCATTCTCCCCTTGGTCTGCTATGCAGATGGTCACTGGTCACCTGGCCCCTTGAAACAAAGATTATATTTCACACTTATCTCTTGTAGCTAGGTGTGGACATTGTCTAAGTCCCTTGTATGTCTATTGTAACATCTTTAAATAAGAATATGTTATATTTTTTAATCATCTTTCTTCCCAGAAATTCAAAGCTTCTTAAATGTTTTTAAAAATAATACCTCTATTAATCAAAATTTCAATAGCCATAGTGTTTAAGGTATTATAATGTTTTTATCACCAAAATACTTTGCAGCTGTTTTAAAAGAAAAACCAGTGACTTTCCAACTCACTCTAGGACATTTTTTCTTATTTTTTTCTCCTTCCAGTGGGGAGGTAATCAGGTTTATTTATTTGTTTATTTTTAGAGGGGATACAGTGGATTGAACACAAGACCTAGTGCATGCTAAGCATGCACTCTGCCACTTGAGCTATACCTTCCCCTCTTATTTTTTTCTTATTTTGATACCTGTTCTATTTGATACCTAATCTATTTCTTTGAAAGAAAACAGAAGAAGAAAGAAGCAAAGTGGCCTAATTTCATTCAAATGTGCAGTCATTTCTTGATAACTATTTGCAACAAAGACAATTAGACTACCTACTTAACATTTTAATACCCAATTTAGGGTTAGTAATGTTTAATTAACACTACGCACATTTTACATGAAAAAAACTGATGTATGAGAACTATGTATCAGTTAGGATTCTCTGTGGTCAGCAACAGAAGCCAACTCTGGCTAATTTAAGGCGTTTATTTTTTAAATAGCTGGAAGGTCATAGAATTTTCCAGAGTGTGAGAGCCAGGCTAAGAGATCACATTGCAGAGTGGACATCCCTGCTGGTGTTTGGGTTCAGCAGCCTTTCGTGTGGACCATGTGGTGGAAACAAAATGTCCTGGCTGAGCAAGGACACAGTTTGGTGACCTTGCCATGATCTTGAGGGATAAAGGCATACTTGGCTATAAAAATGGGAAAGCGTGGCCTTGAGATTTAAATTAATTTTACACAAGAAACGATAACCACTCTTTCTAACTTAACTCAAGTACAGACACATCCACCATCTCATAAATCTTACAAAATTGAGTCCACAGGACACTGTAAATAATGCATGTGTCCTATCTGTTATATTAACAAATACAGATGAACAAGCCCAATATTAAACAGCCACCTAATTCATTTGTACGTATTTCAGGCTCCAAAGTTGCCCTCCAAACTCTCACCGTCATTGAAGCCACTTTTAAGAATTTAAGAGGGATTAAATTTAATGGATTAAATCCATTAAGATGGGTTATTGGCAGCGAGCCAGGAGCAAAGCAAGGAGCCAGTCCTGACATTCTGACTGAGGACGTTGAGATACAAAACAGCTCGTGACTTCTTCCCCCAACCAGAGCAGAGTGTCCCCTCTGCAGACGGTTGTTGTAAGTCACCAAGATGCCCTCACTTGGGTTGGTTTCAGGGTTAGCGAGACAGGGTGAGAAACAGATGGTCTTCGGACACCTGAGTCTTGGTTTTGGTCACGCCCTTAAGGTCTACCTTGCCATTTTCTCAGGATATTGACACCACCTGGAAGTGTGGCTCATTGTTATTTGCTGCTTGTAAAAAGAGGAAATGCCTCGCGGATGTCCCTCATCACACTATCTCACTACTTTTAAGACCAGAAGAGAGAATGATTAGTAATAGTAATAAAATTCCCAGCGCTTACCAAGCAGACACTATGTGTTGGGATTGGGCCAAACACTTAGACGCTTTACATCCTTCCATCCCCGTGAGAATTCTTTGCAGAAGGCACTGCCACATCTCTGTTTTACAAATGAGGAAACTGAAGATTTGGAAGGTTGTGCAACTTTTTCAAGGACAAACGCACAAGTGGAGAGAGGTAGCCCAGGATTAGAATTAGAATCCAGTCTGCAGTGGAGCCGCCATGTCTTACCCCGCTCCTTCCCTGTGGGAACCTGGCCTTTCTTTTCCTCCTGGCATCTTTCCTACAAGGACTGCAGTCTTCCAGCACCCTCCACTCCCCTTCACAGCTCTCCTTCTTACTGTTAGTCCCATGGCAATGCCCTTGGTGTGTCATTATTAGTATGGCTCGCTGGGGAGCCTCTGTGTTCTTCCTGGAACATCACAGAGCCAACCGCCCTGTGATTAAAGATTAAGTTCTTGGGAGCAGAATTTCTGGGTCAAAGGCATATGCTCTTCTAATCTGGATAGGTAGTGACAAGTTTTTCTTCAGTGGGGTCACCATGGGTGTGTGTTTCGCTCACCGGCTCACTGAAACCAAACTTTTCGATCTTAGCTAACCTAATACGTGTAAAGTGGTATCTCAGTGCGACTTGAATTGTATTTCTCTTTTGATGAGTGTAGTTGAGCATATTTTAAAATATCTGAGAGCCATTTTTATTTCTTCCCTATCTTTCATTTCTATCCCTATCGTTTTCCCATCTTCTGTTGCATTTTGGGTGTTTTCCCCATTGCTTGTCCTTTGTTCTAATAAAAGTGGCGAATACTTTGTTTCATTTCACTTTGATGGGTTTTGCCAAAAAGAATTTTATTTATTTACTTACTTATTTTATTGTGGGAAAACATATAGAACATAAAATTGACCATTTTGGCTATTTTTAAGTGTACAGTTCAGTGGCATTAAGTACAATGACTGTTGTGCAACCATTGCCATTATCCCTTTGTAGAACAAAGATCACAGATAGAAACTCTGTACCGATTAAATAATAATTCCCCAGGCCTCCCTCCCTTAGCTCTGATAACTACCTTTGTACTTTCCATCTCTATGAATTTGACAACGCTGCGTCTCTAAGTGGAATCAGACAGGATTTGTCCTTCTGTGACTGGTTTATGTCATTTAGTATAATGTCTTCAAGGTTCATCCATGTCACAGCAGGTGTCAGAATTTCTTTCCTTTTTAGAAACAAAGAATACGCCATTGTATGTATATGCCACATTTTGTTTATCCAGTCAGAATTTTATTTTAATGTGGAAAAAATCAATTTTTAATGGTTTCTGATGCTTAAACCAATCAAGGGTATAAAAAAATTCTTCTCTAGTTTCTTCTACTGTATTTATAGTTTTTTTAAAATTTAACATTGGAAGCTTTGATTCAGCTGAAATTTATTCTAGCTGAATACAATGTTTGCATCCAACAAAAGGAGAAAGCCATTTTGAAGACTGGGCTCCCCAAGACAGATTCTAGAACAGAGAGTTGAGTGCAAGGAGTTGGTTGGGGAGCACCCTCAGGAGTCACGTTGTTAAGGAGTGAAGGAGGCAAAATTGGGCAGAGGGAGAAGTCGAACTGAGATGCAGTGGTTACAAAGCTTCAGCCAGTTCCGCGAGTCCGGGACCTGGAACGGCTTTTCACAGTCATCTTAAACTAAGAGGGCGGGGCGTTGTACTCCTTCATCGATCAGTCCTTGGGTCTGACTGACCCTGGGGTGTAATTTTGATGAAGCTACTCCCTTTGGCTGAGGGCAATTCCTGGGGAGGGGCTCAGCCAGGAGCCCTCAGCAAACAACGCTCCCAGCATATGGGGAAACAGAGCCTTGGACCTTCAGGCGGGAGGTGGATGGTTCACCACGGCATCTACCACACCACCTTCCCGACCCCATATATTGACATATGCATCTCTTAGCCACCTTTATTATATATGAAATTTCATATGTATTTGAATCCATTCCTGGACCTCTGTATTCTGCTCCATTGATCTGTTTCTTCATATATCAGTAGTATATTGTCTTAAAATTATACTTTTATAATATACTTTAATACATGCTAGGGCTAGTCCCTTCTCACTAACTTCAAATTTTTCCTTGTTGTTCTTGCTTGCTTATCTTTCTATATGCACTTTAGATTAGCTTGCCAAGTAAATCAGGGTGGTGGTGACTGGATTAAATTCATAGATTAATTTGGAGAGAACAGGCATATTTTTTATGTTGAGTCATCATCCCCTGCAAGAATGTGCTTTGACCTTCTGTTTGTTCAGGTTATCTTTTGTGTTCCTTACTGGTGTTCTAAAGTTTTCTTTATATAGGTATTATGTAGCTACAGTTAAATTTATACCTAGCTATTTTGTCTTGAAATTTTTTTTGTAAGTGTATTTCTGGTTGGTTGTTTGTATATATGAAGGTTAATTATTTCTGTGTATTAATGTTGAATTCAACCACCTTACTGTATTCTCTGTAGTAGTTTTTTAGTTGATTTTCTTGGAGTTTTCAGATGTGCAGTTTTATCTCTTTCAGATAATGATATTTAGCCTTCTTTTTTCCAACTTTTCAGCCTCTAATTCCTTTATTTTGATTAATGATCAAAAGTACAAATTATTTTAGAACTTTAGAATTCTAAAACATGCAGATACTAACTACTTTATATAAAACAGATAAAAAGTTTATACTGTCAAGCACAGGGAACTATGTTCAATATCTTGTAGTAATTTATGATTTAAAAAATCTGAAAACAAACAAACAAACAAAAAAGAATTCTAAAACATGTAATTCACAACATGAGAAGACAGCCACTGAGTATACTTCTACAGCTGTGGTTACTCCACTGTTTCACAGTTATAATACATGTTGCAGTTAGAATCTTTTAGGTGATGGTCTCCACTGTTAAGTTATGATCTTCCTTGAGGTCAGGGACTGTTTTATTCCTTTTTATATTTCTAGCACTTAGCTTAGTGCCTCCATAAATGTTTCTTGGAAAATTAAGGAAAAACCAATCGTTGAATGCTAAATAAGTTAAAATAATGATCATTTGCAAAATGTCTGTTCATGTCAACTCACCTTAATGTCAACCAACCCTATTTCTCTTCAATTTTTTGAGACCATGGAACATGCAATAATGTTTTTAGGTCAGAACACCTTCTCACCTTGGCCTAGTTCTCTGTTCTGCCAACAAAGTGTCCCCTTCAGATGCCCACCAATCCCCCATCACCAAACACCATCTGCCTATGACTAAGTGAACTACACTGGTCAGCCCCAGGAGTGTTGAAGGTTCCAACCTTCTGGGGATTGTTAACTATGGCATTTTGTAGAGCATAAAGGGAGACTGAAATCCTTCTGAACAGTTTCTATTTTTGTTTTCTGTCATTTCCAACCTTCTTTGCAAAAAAAAAAAAAAAATAGAAGAATCAAAATAGGGTCTGGCCTACTTTGAGGTCTCTCCATTTTATTGGTGGTCTAAAACCTTCTCAAAATAACACACGTAGTAACTGACTCAGCCAGAACTTGAGGCTGTGTCCACTGACTCCAAGTCTAGTGCTCCTTCGAGTAGATTAGGAAATTGCTTCTACTCGAATTTTACTCATCAGAAACCCTTTCGGTTCTCTTCTGACTTGGTGATAGTGATGAGAGTGTGCCTCCAGTATATGAAAATGTGGTCAGTATTCCCAGGAACATTAATACTGAAGAGGAAATTCAAATAGCAGTGAACATAAAAATCTCGCCACAGTTTGCAGAAAAGATACCAAAGTAATACAATAATGAGCTGCTATTTTACATTTATGAAACTACCAACAAATTCTATAGTGATCATTTCTAATGATAGGGAGATTGTGCTGAAAAGCTCCTTGATGCAGCAGAATAAATTGCTATCATTTTTGGGGGGAAAGCAGTTTGGTAACAGATCCCACTGGGTCTAAAGACAGATGTTCACAGCCTTTCACTGGGTCACCCCACTATGCAGGGTTTATATAAGGAGTTAATTCAGTTGAGGAAGATAGCCATCTGAATGAGGATGCTAATTTTATGTAAAATGTACTCTATAAGAAAAATACACCTAAATGGCCAAACAATAGAAGGATGGTTTGGAAAAATTATGCTACAGAAAATGAAGGGAATGTTATACCTGACATTAAAATTGTAATTCGGAATACTATGTAATAATATATGAAAAGAGGGCTTTATGACAGGGTGTTAAGTTGAAAAATAAGAAATAAACACAAAAGCACATATACACAAAGATAACAACAACAAAAAATTCATATACATAAATATATACAGAGAGAGAGAGAGATTTGAGTGAAAGAGGTTTTTTACCCCTTGATCCTTCAGTATCAGCACCTGAGGGGGAGTGAGGGCAGCTGGGGGAGTGGAGGGGAAGTTGGACTGCAGTGGAATTCCCGAAGGAGCTCTGAGGCTGGGCTGGCCCTGGGGAGCAGGAGTGACTTGGAGCAAGGCAGCTCTCTCCAGCCTGGTGGGTGTCTTTCCTTGGAGGTAACTTCTAAGAGGAAGGTTAATGGGAGAAAACTAGTCTCCCCACTGCAGCTGCTCTCCAGACCCCACGTGGTAGTCAGTAACCTCCACCTTCCACTCTCCATCATGGAGTCCCTGTTGCCTCCCCAACCCACCCCCGCTAGCACTTCTGCTGGGCCAGGTGGCTTTCCTAAGTGGGATCACCTGGACTCTCATGCCTTCTAGACCTGAGCTCCCAGGCACCTTGCCCTTCTCAGGCTAAGGCTGCTGCAAGGGAGTAACAAGAGAGGTCAAATATATTCTCCCAGGTCTCCATCATGTAACAACAGTCCTACCTCCTCTGGATGATTAGGATCAATTACCCCTTCAAGCAGGTGACTTCTTTCCATGTCCACTGATTTCTTGGCATGAGGAAGCTGCAGTGTCTGGGCAGCAGACAACACTTGAATGCAATTCCTGCTGTGCACCCTGGTGGAACACCCTCTTCCTTGGGGGCCAAGATCTCTACATTCTCAGAGCCCAGAGTTGCAGGAACAGGAGCAGAACATCTCCCAGGGGGTCCCTGGGAGTGTGGGGAAGCAGGGCGACCCACCCTTGGTTCTCAGACCCATGTATTCTGTTAGGGACGCTGCACTGTATAATGGCTGTTGATTTAGGGAATATACTGTAAGGACTGCCTCCTAGCTGGCCTCTCGGTTGCATCTCACAAGCCATTCCATTGCTCTGTGGTGCAATTCAGGATAGGGCCAGTGAATCCCCTGGCCATGTACCCACCACCACACCTTGTTTGCTACAAAGTGGGCCCCTTACTCAAATGCAGGTTTTTTTTTGTAGGATCTTCTCTTAGTAGATCAAATACTCTGTAAGCCCTTGGATAATGGTACCCGGGCTTGTAAAAAAATAATTAACAGAAACCTCAGTGAAGTAAAGTCAGGGACCAGAATGGGGATCTCTCCCACCCTGTGATGCTAGTGGAGCCCAAAAGGAAGAAGTAAGACTCCTCTTCTGGACAAAGACTCAGCCAATGAAAAGATTGACTCTGCTTCCTACAGCCCTCTTGACTTCCTTTGCCCCTCTGTAAAAGCGGTCTCCTCCCTTGCTGTGGGGGGATTTGCCTGTGGCAAATCGATTGCCATGTGCAGATCCCCCTACCTCCACCCTTGGTTGCAGACTTCAAACTGTAGTTCTCTGCTGATTCTCAATAAACATCGAGCAGTCTGTTTCAGGCCAGCCAGCCCTATAAACAGGAAAGGGAGGCTCAGAGCTGGAATATTTGTTGATTTCAATCAAGATGAATTGTTACCCCTTCCAAAGTAGGAGCTTAATGAAGTTAATCTGCCACTAAATGGCTGGCGGGTCTTCTCCGAGAAATGGTGCCATATCAGGGACATACAGTTGGTCTCCAACCTGATGGGTTGGAACTGTGGTAGCAGCTGTAGCTAGAGCAGGCTTACTGAGTGGGGGCCGGTGCCGTGGAGTCCCTGCGTAGCCTCCAGCCCTACCACCACGGCTACTCAGTTGTGCCAACAGGGAGGCACAGCTCAGAGGCTGTCTGATGTCAGCTGGCTGAGTTACTCTGTCTCCTTATTGCTTGGTGTCTTCTGTGATATAGACAAGAGTTCTGGGTGTGAAAACTGACTCAGAGATGGAAACTGAGTGAGGGGTCATGAGTTTTTGTTGAGGCAGCTGCCCTAAGCCTCTTGATCATTCATCCTTGACTACTTTGATTGGGTAAAGACCGAGCCACACTTTTGTTGGCTGCCCACCTGTCTGGCCCGTCAGAATGCTCTGTTCTGTTAACTGTCTCCACAGCTTTCTGTGGGTCAGACCCTTCTTGCTGCCTCTCCAGCCTTGCTTCTCACTGCAACAACGGAACCCACTTTGCTTCTAATGGTTAAAGCCCTGCCATGACCTCTAATGTTTCAGGCTATTATCATTCTCGTCAAGGAGCCCAGTTCTGTAATGACATCTCTTACCGTGAGCTCTGGACTATAAATGAGAGCCGCCAGTGCGTTTCTGGGTGAATCTGATATCCCTCTTACCAGACCCTGCCTTGCTGCTTAGGTAAATGGAGTGTCCTCTGAGCCCTCATATGGAAAACAGTCATCTGGTTCAATTTCCAGCCTTAGATAATAAATCCACTCAAGCAGGCCCCCTTCTATGAGACATTTGGTTCTTTTTCCCACTGTCTCCAGGAGAAGTTCTGGCGTTTATTACTCACTGAGTGAGGGCATCACTTTCTCTGCATGTCAAAGGGCCATCTTAGCAGTGTATGCTGGGGTCCCTGCCAGGGATAATAATCCTGTCACCCAAAATAATGCTCCCATATCAATTAACACTCCCTGAGCCGCCTTTATATTCTGCTTCCCCTTGGTTCTGCACATGCTCTGTTAGCTCTGCCAGTGCGTATCGGCTGGGTCCTACAGCTCCTACAAGGTACAGTCTGTTTCCTCCTTAGCAGACCCAGTACAGCCCTGATGGCATTGGTTTTGACTTAATGGCTTATGTAATTGGCTATAATGGGTTATAAAGGGTCTAGGGTCAGGAGGGGAATGGTGGCAGATCCTGATGGAGGCACGTGTTGTCTTGCAAGACAGAGGCCTCCGCACCATTCTCAAGCAGGTGATGAGCACTAGCTTTTTTTTTTTTTTAATTGACATGTAGTCAGTTTACAATGTTAGGTCAATTTCTGGTGTACAGCATAATGTTTCAGCCATATATATACATACATATATTCTTTTTCATTATAGGCTACTACAAAATATTGAATATAGTTCCCTGTGCTATACAGTAGGACCTTGTTTTATATCTATTTTATATATAATAGTGTGTATCTGTTAATCTGAAACTCCCAATTTATCCCTCAAAAGAATTTACCCCTTCCCCTTTGGTAACTGTAAGTTTGTTTTCTGTCTGTGAGTCTGTTTCTGTTTTGTAAATAATTTCATTTGTGTCCTTTTTTTTTTTAGATTACATATGTAAGTGATATCATATGGTATTCTTCTTTCTGGCTTACTTCACTTAGAATGATGATCTCCAGATCCATCCATGTTGCTGCAAATGGCATTATTCTTTTTCATCGCCGAGTAGTATTCCATGGTTTGTGTGTGTGTGTGTGTGTGTGTGTGTGTGTGTGTGTACATATATACACACATACATACCAACTTTATATATATATATATATATGTGGTGTGTGTGTATATATATATGTGTGTGTGTGTGCGTATATATATATATATATATATACGCACACACACACACATACACACACACACACACACACACAACTTCTTTATCCAGCCATCTGTCGATGGCCATTTAGGTTGTTTCCACGTCTTGGCTATTGTAAACAGTGCTGCTCTGAACATTGGGGTGCGTGTATCTTTTTGAATTAGAGTTCTGTCCAGATATATGACCAGGAGCAGGATTGCTGGATCCTATGGTAAGTCTATTTTTAGTTTTTTAAGAAATCTCCATACTGTTTTCCATAATGGCTACAACAAACTACATTCTCACCAAAAGTGTAGGAGAGTCCCCTTTTCTCCACACCCTCTCCGGTATTTATTGTTTGGAGCACTAGCCTTTGACAGGGAGGAGTAGGCCCTTTCTGGAGGCTTCAGGGAGTGTGCAAATTTAAGACTTCCATTGCATCAACCCAAACATCCACATCCCATCTACCGGGGCCTCACTCTTTCCTAGTTAGAGCCTGGACCTAGGTGTAGCAGACCTGCCCAAGAGAATTCAGTCTTTTCTGGAGCCTACTGCTTTTATGCTTAAGTCCTGAGCCTGATCTTCAGCATTATCTGCCCTCTAGCAATAGGAGATGCAAGTCTCATTGTAGTTTTATGTTTAGTCTTTAATTGCTGACTCACTACCCCCAGGCCCTCCTTGTCTTTCTCCAGAACAGCTTTGGCCCCCAGCAACAGCCAGCTGATAACATTATCCTTATAATTATGAATTCCCTCACACTTCTCAATATTAGTTCCTGTTGCCCCAGCCGAAGCTTGCTCTTCCAAAGGGACACCCTCCCAGAAAGTGTCCCCAATCTCACTGCTGCTGCATGCCTGGCTTTATCCACGCTCTGCCAACCACCCACCACGGGCTCCTTATTTCCAGCCAGCTAGTGGGTGACCCAGCTTTTAGCATCTGCTGTCTTGCCCCGTTCCTGCCACCAACCGTCACCAGCTAGGTTTCTGGGGAGGCCAACTCTGCAGTGGAGATCAGCACACAGGAGATTTGTTGGAGGATGGGATGGGTCCACATCTCCAGCCGTGTGAAGAAGCAGGACTGAGCAGAGAAGGAAGGCTGATGACAGAGGCCTTAGGCAGACTCCTTGAGGGTCCTGACAAGTTACCAACTGGGGGATGCTGACCAGGCCTCGGATGTGGGCTGTCCCTGGGAAGAAGACACACATTTGGGTAAAGCTGCTCACTTCCGCAGAGAATAATCGCAGGGAGTGGGGCTTTGATGGGATCTGCCAGCCATCCACCTGCCCCTTCCAAGTAGCTGCAGGAATGTAGGCAGGAAAGAAGGGCTGGATTTGGGCAGCACACTGCAGTACTATAGCACAGTGTAGTGACAACATTTTTTAAGTTGTTATAATTGTATTTTAGTAGTAAAAAAAAAAAAAGAAATCAAATCATAAAAAAAAAAAAAGATCAGGAGAAAATGGTGACATTCTTTGTGTTCTTTTGTCCATAGATTTTATGGTTTGTCCTGGGAAAGTTTCCCCACCTGGAGAACGGCCCAGACCTCCCACAAAACAAATAGAAACTTGGGAGCGGCTTGGTCAGTGAAACTGTGACATAGGGGGTCAATCAGCTTGTCATGACTCACCTGCCCTCAGCCGGCCCAAAGCAGACCCAAACACAAGTGTGTTAGGTGTGGGTACCAGGCTGTTCCATAGCTGGACAAGCAGGCAAACCTCTGTGACCTGAACAAACACAGGGAAGTCTGAGAGCTTCTGCTTGGAGGCCATGTGGCTCCCACACCAAAAGAAGCATAAATCTGACAACTTAGACCTTAAAAAATGATTTATGTCTTTACTGAAGCCTTATGGAAATGTGTAAGGACGTTTTATCACGTTTCCTTAAAAAATGATAGTTCCTAAAAATCCTATTTCGACAGCTCTGTCGACAAAAAGTTAATTCGTAGTCAGTCTAAGAAAGAAGTGGAAAATGTTATTCGAGTCAACCTGAGGATTATAACCTGGGAGATGGTCTCTTAGAGAGCTCGGAGGACTATTCCGAAGAGATAAGGGGGCAGGCCAGGTATGTTATTTTGGAGAATGGGGTACGTGCAATCAAGCACACATCTTGGGAGGAGGTTACTGCTGTTTGCAAGGAACAGATATCTCAGTTAATGGTTTTAGTGCCTTTCTAAGTGTGGAAAGATGCAAGAAATTGGATTCATTATTTTTCTCCTGAAAACATCTCATCACCTGAGGGCCGGTTATGACAGTTTTCCCAGAGCACAGAATGCCTCATCCTGATCTTTGCCCTGAATTCCTTGCAGGGTGTGCTGTGTAGGGTCACTGACAGCAGGGGCTGAAGACTGGATTCCTGGAAAAATAGAGGGTGGGCAGCATTCTTTGTTTGACAATCCCTCCCTTTTGGTCTTAATTTCTGCTAAGGTTGGGAGGCATTTTGTGACCACTCTGTCCCATGGCGCTAGGAACGCTCGTTCCCAGGTCAGGGGGGGACTTGGTTGACAGGCCACTCCATGTGCTGTTACAGGACTAGGCTCTGGTAACAGTAGCCAAAAGCCTCTGGACCGCCTGTCTGACTAGCCTGCTATGGTCCAGGAAATGGTTCTGTCTTGTTGCTTCTTTTCATATCTAGAGTTACACTAATACAATCATTTATTTTATTCAACTATATATTTGATTAATCTTGTCAAGTCACTGAATCATCATTCATTTTATCAGAGGCTCAGTCACACATCTGGTAATGCAGGGAGCAATAATCTTATAGTCAGAATACAAGTAATGTATCTAGTAGCATCAATGAGGTCCTAAGTAAGTATTTAAGTGGAGAGCTTCCACTAGGTGTGGCCCAGTATCTCCCCAGGTTGTCTGACCAGTCTGTTCTGCATCAGTCACTGTCTTTAAGGAGAGTGATATACTGGCCTGTATAGAAAGCTCACTGAAGATGCCTGCAGGTACAGGGTGAGTGGTGGGTCATCGTGGCCCCTTAAGGACTGAGAAAGGAATGTTATCTTCTAAGGAGTTAATGGCTGGCGTCAGAAGGAGAACAATTGATTTTTATGGTTGCGCAGGTATTTCCGTCCCTGCGGTGGAGCGGGGTCTTGTTAATGCACAGAGCAGATAAACAGTGCACAGCAGAGGGGAGGGAGGAGGCCAAAGGGCAGATAATATTTTTTGTTTAAATTTTCCTTGTCTTACCTTAAAATGTGAATTATTATTTCATCACCTCATTTCTAAGTTTCATTCACCCAAGCAGTTGCTTTCCAGATCTCCTCTCTACTGCTGGCAAACTCCAAAGAGTTTATTTAAATGGAGGTACTGAGGTTTGAACCCAGGACCTCCTGCGTGCTAAGCACGTGCTCTACCACTGAGCTATACCCTTCCCGCCATTTTCTTTTCAATATTGGCAAATGAATCACCCTTAGAAATTACATAAATCATACACAAACTGTGTACGAGGAGCCAACATTTTTATTCATTCATTCTTCCCTCTGTTTGCTAGTCACTGATTCATTTAACAAACAATTGTTTGCTAAGTACTGACTATTTTGGAGTAATACATTTATATAAAATCAATCTCCAACTTCAAGAATCAAGCCAGCTAATAGGAAGAACTGATGTGTAAATAGCAATGTCAACAAAAATTAATCTTCAACCAAAAAAAAGAAATGGAATATTTTATTCCAGCCAATCTGAGGATTATAACTCAGGGGCCAGTCTCTCAGAGAGCTCGGAGGACTATTCCGAAGAGATAAGGGGAGGCCAGTTATGTGATTTTGGAGAAGAGGGTACATGCAGTCAAGCTCACATCTTGGTAGAGGTTACTGCTGTTTGCAAGGAACAGATATCTCAGTTAATGGCTTCAGTGCTTTTCTAAGTGCGGAAAGATGCAAGAAACTGGATTCATAAAATTTCCTCCTGAAAACATCTCACCACCTGAGGGCCGGTTATGACAGTTTTCCCAGAGCACAGAATGCCTCATCCTGATCTTTGCCCTGAATTCCTTGCAGGGTGTGCTGTGTAGGGTCACTGACAGCAGGGGCTGAAGACTGGATTCCTGGAAAAATAGAGGGTGGGCAGCATTCTTTGTTTGACAATCCCTCCCTTTTGGTCTTAATTTCTACTAAGGTTTGGGAGGCATTTTGTGACCTCTCTGTCCCATGGCGCTAGGAACGCTCGTTCCCAGGTCAGGGGGGGACTTGGTTGACAGGCCACTCCATGTGCTGTTACAGGACTAGGCTCTGGTAACAGTAGCCAAAAGCCTCTGGACCGCCTGTCTGACTAGCCTGCTATATGGTCCAGGAAATTGTTCTGTCTTGTTGCTTCTTCTAATATCTAGAGTTACACTAATACAATCATTTATTTTATTCAACTATATATTTGATTAATCTTGTCAAGTCACTGAATCATCATTCATTTTATCAGAGGCTCAGTCACACATCTGGTAATGCAGGGAGCAATAATCTTATAGTCAGAATACAAGTAATGTATCTAGTAGCATCAATGAGGTCCTAAGTAAGTATTTAAGTGGAGAGCTTCCACTAGGTGTGGCCCAGTATCTCCCCAGGTTGTCTGACCAGTCTGTTCTGCATCAGTCACTGTCTTTAAGGAGAGTAATATACTGGCCTTGTACATAAAGCTCACCAAAGATGCCTGCAGGTGCAGAGTGAGTGGTGGGTCATCATCATGATCCCTTAGACAATTGACAAAGAAATGTCATCTTCTAAGAAGTTAACACCTGGTGTCAGAAGGAGAACAACTGATTTTTATGGTTGAGCAGGTATTTCTTCCAACTGGGGGGGAGGGGTCTGGTTAATGCACAGAGCAGATAAACAGTGCACAGCAGAGGGGAGGGAGGAGGTGAAAGGACAGAGAACTTTTTTTTGTTTAAATTTTCCTTGTCTTGCCTTTAACTGTGAGTTTTTATTTCATCACACATATACACACAAACACAATTTTTCATATAATTTCAGTGTGTTTATGGACCCCTGACTAAATCCCAGTTAATAACCACTTAATTACTTTCTTTGCTAAACCCTCAGTTCATAAAATTCCAACCCCCAAATCTTAGATAAACTAAAATACACTTAGATGCCCATGACAAGATCCAAGAGCCATTCTTTTCGGATACTGGCAAATGAATCATCCTTATAAATTACATAAAGCATATGGAAATTGTGCACCAGAGAAGCCAATATTTTTATTCGTTCACTCCTTCCTCTGTTAGTCACTGACTCATTTGACAAACATGTGCTTACGTACTTGCTGACTTACTATTTTGGAGTAATACCTTTATGAAAAATCAATCTCTAACTTCAAGAATCAAAGCAGTTAGTGGGTAGAACTGATGTTAAAACAGATAATGACAATTGTGTGCTGTGACAAGGGTCCTGGAGGAGCAGGAAAGAAAGGGGTGGGGGGAGGGCACCTAATTCAGCCTGGTAGTTGGATATGGCTGAGAGGGGTTTCAGGGAGAGCTTGTGGACAAGGAGGCACATGAACTGAATCTTGGGCAAATTCTTAGAGTTTTCAGATGACAGGAGTGGGAGAAATATGTTCCCTCCAAGAAGCGACAGCCTTTGCTGAGACCCAGAGGCAGGAGGAAGCATGATGTACAGGAGAGCTTACTGCTGTCGTGTTTGGGCTGGTGTGGAGAGTGGCTGTGCAGACTGTCCCCAGTGGAGAGTGGCTGTGCAGACTGTCCCCAGAGACAAAGCAAGGATCAGAGGCCCCCAGAGGGCCTGCAGTGTGTGTGTGTGGGGGGGGGTCTCAGGAATTTACTTCTTAAGCTCAGTGAGTATGGAGCCTCTGAAAACTATCTAGTGGGCATGACATCATCAGATTTGCATGTGGCTGGTGGGGTGTGGTGATACTCACACCCATGGCTGGCGAGTCTTCTCTCTGATGCATTTAAAACCCCAAAACAATAATACAGGATTGAAATGATAAATGACTTGCTCTTAATAAATTAAAATAGGTACTTGGTTGTACCCTTACACAACAGCAGTCTGAGCTGCTCGCTTTTAAATGTTATTTTGAGTGGAGTTCTCAACAAAGCCATGAGAACAGCATGCATACCTCACTGCCCAGTTTGTCACCTGATATAACTTCTAATACCAGTGGAGATTAAAATATTATGATTGTTTATCATTTTTTAGTTTTTCCACTCGTCACTTTTTCCAATGATTACATTTTTTGTTTAAAAAAGAGAAAATATGAATGAAGAAAAATGCCTAGAGCATCAATATCATTAAGCAGATAATTTATTTATAATATGCTTTTATGAGTATAAGGGCCCCTCCCTATTAGTCTGTGGTCTATTTGCTTTACTTTCCAGCAAAATTTGCATCAGAATTTAGGTTAACACAAGGGAGTAGGTAATGCTGGTGAATGTCAATTGTTATGGCATTCTACAACAGGAAAAAAAAAAAATTAAATCCAAGCAACACTAGGGTAGTAAAAAGGAGACAGTTTTGGCGACAGAGAGATCTGAATTCAAATCCCCATTCTGTCAGTTACCAGCTATGTAACACTGGGCAAGATAACTGCACCTCTCTAAACCTTTGCTCCCTTTATGTAAAAGAGAGCTAATAATCATGTCCTTGCAAGATTGTTGGGATGAGTGAGGGAACATGTATTCGGAGCCTTGGATAGACAAGTGTTTTCAAAGTTGTGGTTAAACAAACAAAAACAAAAAGAAAAAACGTGAAAAACTAAAAAGAAGTAAAAATAAATAATAAAGAATTAAAAAGCAGCAAACAAAACAAACAGAAAAGAAACAAACAAAGCAGTGGTTACTGGTAGAAGGATCACTGTGAGGGTGATGTGGATGTAGATTCGGAAGCAGGGTTAGTTACCAAGACTAGATGCCAAAGACTCAGTGACACGGGCAGTCAGCTCAGGCAGCCTGAATGAAGGCAGCTGCAAGGAGAAACTACAATACCTTTTCAAAATATTCAAAACTTGACGATGACATTAGGGTAAGCTAACTACTGTAACATACAACCCCCAGATGTCTATGCTATAATATACTAAAGGTTTTATTTCTCCCCCTGTGTTAGTTCAGGTCTTCTGAGAGCAGATGCCAGGGTGGAATTAGACACGCAAGAGATTTACTGGGGGAGATGCCTGGGAAGGTTGTATAGGAGGATTCCAGGGGAGAGCAAGGAGTGCTTTCAGACCACAGTGCAGGTCTAACACCTCCAAGGGGAGGAGCAAGGAAGGAGGAGTGGGAAGGACATGTTCTGGACTTCAGTGTAGTCCCAGGAAAGATTCAGCCAGGCTAGTGGAGAATCCATGAGTCTAAGTCACCTGCTGGAGGAATCCCAGGTCTTGCAGGATGGGGTGTGAATTTATACCCCCACTAGGTTCAGTCATTGGTGGGGAGCAGCCCACAGGAAGTGCAGCCTCAGCACAAACACAGTGATAGATCCAGTGGGTCTGAGCTGGGGCCATCGTACATCTCGTTCCCTCCAGCAGGAGATCTGAACAGCACACTTTCATGACCCCAGGCCCCCCCACGTTGCATGCAGGTGAGTTCTGGGAGTTGCAGAGCTCCATTAAGTCACTCAGGGACCCAGGCTTCTTATAGGTAAGGCTCTCCCCTTCTCCAGGCTACTAAAGGTCTCTTCTTTCAGTTGGCAGATGCTGTGTTAAAGGTTTCCATGGGTTAGAGTTTGCTGACATTACCTATGTGCAGACTGCATTGGCCAGGATGCAGTCACATGGCCCCACCTAACTGCAGGAAGACTGGAAAATACAGACCAACTGCACACAACAACTGTTGACACAGGGCAGATGAGAGAGTGAAGTCCCCAGGTTCTGGCTTGGGTTACTGGATGGATGGTGGTGGCACTTGTTGATACAGAAAACACAGGAAAAGGACGCTGAATTCAGAGGAAACGGAGCTATCTCGTAGCCAGCCGGACATTCAGGTCTGGAGCTCAGGGTTGGCAATAACCCAGATGGTTGACGCCATGAGTCAAGTCTTAGCACTAGAAAAGAAAAGGACAAGAACTTGAGTTTGAAGAACACCAAAATGTAAAGAATTTCGTGACTCAATGTCTATTTCAATCTCCTTTTAGTGTGCCTTCCTGTACTGCAAAGTTGGAGAGCTAAAAACGTCATTTCCCGGACTCCTGGCAGCTAGGGTTTCCAAGGATGTGATTTAGGTTCTGCCAATTAGACACCCTCACCTAAGACTCCAGCTTCCGAGCTGAATGACTGGGACCCAAACAGGGCAGGAGGCTTCCTTTTTGCTGGTGCTAAAGGCAAGACCCTAAGTCCCTGGTGGGGGGTGGGGGTAGGAGGCTAGGTCTCAGGTGGGCAGGGCCCTAGGTCTCAGGTGGGCAGGGCCCTGGGGCTCCAGTGGGCCTTAGTCTCAGCAATCTCCAGACTCAGCCGGCATTTCCCGATTGTGGTTAGAGCAGCAATTCTCAGGGCAACTCGGTCCTAAGAGTATCTTTGCTCCTAGTAACTCAGCTTAGGGTCTACTTCTTCAGCTCACCGATGGATTCTATAAGCCAATTTGCACACCTTGAAATGATCTCTTTCTGCTTGAACTAGCCAGGATGCGTCCTGCTACCTAAGCACCTAAACTATTAAGGTTATGGTTAGAAAAACCAGAAAGAGACTGAGAAGGAAAGGCCAGAGAGACAGCACTAAACCCAGGAGAGATCGGCTGCCCCCAAATCAAGGAAGAGGAGCGTTTCAATAAGTGGTCAGCAATTCGATGCTTCAGAGAGGCCAAGACAGATGCAAACGTAAAGTAGAATAACCCAGTCAGGCAGTCACCCACGATCCTGGCAGGAGCAATTTCAGTGGATCACAATTGGGAAGGAAACCAATTGCAGGAGGTTTAGGAAATTCTTCCATTTTATTTGGACTCAATTTATGAAGTAAGAGGGAGGTATTATAGTCAGGTATTACTATATGGCTTGAGAGATCCAAGGAAGATTATTCCATGAGGATTGCTGTGCCTGAAAACCCACCATGGCAGGCCAGTCCCTCTAGCTGGGGGGATTTGTCGTCCGGCATCATTTATCTGAGGGGGCTCTGGTCTTAGCTTGATGTTTGTTGGTTCCAGAAAATAGTTCTGTGAACTTCCATTTTTAAAAGAGAAAAAGGTCCTTTAAACACAGATGTACTAATATCTAGCCTCCTCCTGCACAGGCAGAATGACTTAGGACATAAAAGCAGAGGATTCAGGCTTGGCCTCAGTCCTGTGCCACTAGTTGGCTGTGTGGCCTCTGGCAAGTTGCTGACACCCAGCTGTCTCCTCTGTGTGTTAGGAATAATCTTGCCAACCTCCGAGAGGGTTGTGATGATTAATGGGAGATGTAAGGTGAATGGCACAGAGCCTGGCAAGCAGAAAGTTCTGAGTAAATGACAGTTCATGTCATAAGTGGTAAGAAATACCTTTTGGGAAAGAATGACCGTGACTGCCTTCCCCACAGGGTTGCTGACCACAGAGATAATATACAGAACGCAAAATATAAGGTCTATTACTGAATGAAAATCCACCATGAGAAATGTCACCTCTTAAACTGGAAACTGATTGGATCCCCTGACGACTAGACTGTGCTCTGGAGTCGGTGGGGAGGGCAGGACCAAGAGAAAGAGGACTGAGATGGACGGACTTAAATTGGTGCACAGTTTTTCCGAGGCCTGGCCTCTGTTGGGATCAGACACTCCATCATAAGGAGGCAGTTGATTAATAGATACCTGTCCATATGGATGGAAACTGCCTGGTAGAGCTGGACAAGTGGAAGGGTAAAGGGAGCAGCTATATTTGCTTGAAATTAGATAAAAGATTCATGCATCAAGAACCTCATTCCAGCTGGTTTCTTTCTGGGCCTCCGCAGAAAGCTCACACCGACTCTGTACAAAGTAAGAATCCAAAATTGCTTACGTGGAAATAAACCACCTGCTGGTACAGGTAGGAAGAGCAGAAATCCCTGGAGGAGGGCAAGAGAGTTCCTGCTCCCCTGCCCAGCCCTGCCTGCTGTTGGCCTTTCATGACCACAGAGGGTGGAATTAAACTGCGCTCTCTCCAGCCTCCTTTCCTGGTTTCTCCTCCCAGGAACACATCCATAAATGTGCCCACGGGTGGCCAAAGGGGGCTCCTGATGTCACCACCCCACCCCCTCTCCATCCATTTCCTTTATCTTTGTAGCCGTTAGAGACTAAACACAGCTGGGGAGTAGGTTTTTCACTGGGAATTATTTTATTTTTTTCAGTTCACCTTTGTTCTAACCCGCAATCACCCATCTTCCCTGTTACCTCAAGGGGTGAAACACTGCAAGCCATGTTAGAGTTCAAGCTGAAGGAAGCACCCTGGCAGTCCTAGGTTTTACTCACTGGGCTGATGTCGGGGACCCTAGGGAAAGGACAAGATGGTCGTGGGCAGAGGCGGCGTGACCAGCTCTGCCGCCTGCTGAACCAGTGACAATGTCAGCTGAGTCAGTCTGTTCAGAGGGATGGCCCTGTCCTTGTCCCAAGGGAAGCTTAGCCGATCCCTCCTGATTGCTAACCTCTGAGACCTTACATCCTATAATTTCCCAAGACAGACCTGTGATTACAAACGTTCAACCTTGTAATCACAGCCGAAGCCCAGGTGTTCTGAAGAAGTGGGGTGTAAGCTTGTATTTCAAAAGAATACGATAAAGAGCTATTTGCCCAGCAAAGATATTCTGTAGAGCAGATCACGTGTGCACACTGTACTGCCCGCCTCCACCTTCCCACACCTACCAAGTCCTCACAAGCCACCAAATTAGGACTCCATCGTGGCTGTCCTTTCTGCAGGCTCCACTCAAATTTTTTTAAAAGATAATTTAATTGTATTCGACTCATCCCACTGGGTTGATGCATTTATTTTAGCATCTTTTCTATGCCTGGCCCTGTGGGGTGAGGCATGAATTAAAATACGAGGGCTGGCTTGAAGGTACCTTCAGCAGAGTTAGAGAAAGAAGCACCATTACGATTTCATAGTGAAGACTGAGGGCTGTAGATAAAAGTGCTTTTGGTTTTCCTCCCCTCTACCCTAGACTTCCTGAAGATCAGAGCGCTCCTTCTTGCCTTGGGGAGAAGAAAGTGCAAATCTTCTTCTGAGGCTTTTTCCTCCCTGGGACTGGAACCTCACAGCGAATCTTGCTTCATTCATCAACTGTTTCTTTCATTGTCAAGCTCTTTGCACTTGCCCCTGAAACATGTTTAAATCTAATCTCGACATTTCTTTCTCTGCCTTCCTTTCCTCTTGGGATCATTTCTCTTCTTTCATTCATGCATTCAGTCATCTACTGATCAATTTCAAAATACTTAGTAGTGATGGATACCGTGGGTGAGGTCTTCTCCTAGGCGGGAGACAGAAAAGGTCCTTGCCTTTTGAGGAGCCCACTTGTTGGCTGGGGAGACATATTTAGACAGCTATATACTGGTACCACCTTTCTCCTTCTTTTCCTTGTCAAACTTCCTGGGAGAGTAACCACCTGCTCAGTCCCTGGGACCCTCCCGGCTCTTCTGAAACAGCCATCAGGAAAGTCAGCTGTGACGTCCTATTCCCAAATGTCCAGTCCCCATCTTACACTGTCTCATCCCAGCCCTCTTGCTGGATCAGTTCACTCTGATACTCTGTCAACTGAGAAGTTAAAAAGTCTATGTTTCAGGGTTATGTGAGGATTAAATGAGATACTGTATGAAGAGTTCCTGCCATGTGGTAGATGCTAAACAAATATTCTCCTCTCTTCCTTGGATGCTGCTATACGGTCTTTTTAGTTGTTTTTTTGTTTTGTTTTGTTTTCGTATCTCTCTCACGTAGACTTTCTTCATAGAATCTGTATCCTTCCTAGTCCCCTGAATTGCAGACATTGCTTAATGGACATTGGGTGTTTTGGGAGTCCCCTCACCAAAATTCCAGGGCAAGTCCAAGATTTCTGTCTCGAGTATCTTTCCCTTCCTAGCCTCCTGCTCCCTGGCCTCCTCCTACCCTTCCCCCCACCTCCTCAGACCCCCACCCCTGTTGGAGTGGTTTTAGTGGAGTAGATCTGGATGTAGCAGGTAACCCAATCCTGACCAATCAGAGTCTTGCACCCTCCTGGACAACCAGTGATTGCTTCAGGAATGGGCTGAAGACTCCTCAGGATCATTGAGAATTCATGAGTTTATTACTGAGACTTCTGGGAGTGAGGTTCTTTTTCCCACTGGGCTTTTAAGTATAAAGATTTAAGATGTGTTGAAGGCTGACATCTTTGTGATTCCCTTTGTCTTTCCCTCATGGTCTCAAGATGGCTGCCTCAGCTCCAGCCATAATATATGCATTCAAGTCAGAAGAGAGGAAAATAAAAGGGACCATGGCTGTCTCCTTTACTAACAGAAGTATTTCCAGAGTCAGGTCCAGCAGTCTTTCTTTAAGTTGCACAGGCCAGAGTCTCCCCAAACAGCAATCAGTATCCCAGTGGCAGCACTGGGTTTACACGGTCTTCACTAAGCAGATGACACAGAGAAAAAAATGTCACTTTCCTAATGATTCTTGCTAGTCCCAGAGAAAACACCAGATGGTCCAGTTTGGGTTACATACTCATCCTTGTGGCCAAGGGGTTAGGAAACTCTGATTGGCCAGCCTGTGTCCAGTCTTGATCCACAGTCCAGGCGAAGTGGAGTGATGTGATTGTCAGCACTGCCACAGGATGGGAGGTCAAACTTCTAAGGGAAAGGCTGCCAGCCAGAAACCGATAACCACTACAGAAGGGAATGGATACGTTGCTGCTAAATTGAATTGGGGGATCATCATGAAGTAGTTATACTCAGGGTTTTAAGGGATTTTTAAATGCTTTTATTCTGGCAATAGCCAAAAAAAATAAATTGACGGCATTTGCCTTCAAGAAATTGATAGCCTGGGGTGAACAGTGGTTCTTTGGCTAAATGTAATTCTTTTGGTAACAAATGAGAAAGTAGCCAACCAAATGTATAGTGTGGATAAAGCCATGAGATTCTGAGTAACGGAGACTCGGAAGTAAGTCAATGGTGTACTTCAGAATAAAAAGACTGAAACAGAGAAGATTTATATGATGTATCTACCGTGGAGCTGAGAGTAGTGACCCAAGTCGGGTCAAAATACAGGATTGTTACCTTGAATGGGTTAATTAAACCTGAGTCCATCCAGCTTGTTTTAGATTTGCCCTTAGATGAGCATGCTCCATCCTGGCCGACATGGGGAGTGTCTACAGGCTGGGGTCATGCTTCATCTTGGCACACTTGTGGCATCTGGCTAGACACCAGGCATTTTACTGTGCCTGGCAGTACACTTGCTACCTGCAGCCTGGCTGGGACTCAGCCGATCAGAGAAGCGTGTCATGACTGGTGACACAGGACATCCTTGATGACTCAAGACCTTCTGCATTGCTGAGTTTAGACTAGGACAGAGGATGCAGAAAGTGGAAGTGGAAATCATTAGAGAAGATAGTTGCTGGGCGTGTCATTATCTGGTGGAGTTATCGGGTCGGTCAGACCACTTGGCAGTTAGCAAAGAAAAAGCAGGAAAACCTTTTAATGGGTCCTAGCTGGTTCAGTGTTGCCTTTATTTTGATAATTACTGAATTAAACCACCATCCCACAGTGGGAATGAGTTCCTGCTCATCAGCCACTGTCAATCTCCTAGCAATTCAACAAGGATAAATTCAAACTGGCCACATACCCCCTGAAGTGCAATTATACCTTTCTCATCAGTGACAGGGTAAGAAGTACAAGCATTACTTAATATTTCTTCTGTCACTAAATAATGTATCTTCCATATTTGCCTGATACCAGGGGTGTGAGACTGAGAGGGAGAATGCTGAAAGGACGACACCTGGAAGGAATGTGAGATGACCCACAGCCTCCCCTCGGATACACATGTGTGATATCAGACCAGTTTCTTTAGCTTTCTGGACCTCAGTTTTCTCATCTCTCAAATGATGGAGTGATTTCTAAAGTCTCTTCCAACTCTACTTTTTAAAAACTCTTCTGTCTGTGTCAAAAGCATTCTCAGTTAGAACTCTTTTCGTTACCAATCGCAGAAACTCGCTTGCGCTAGCTAAAGCTAGAAAGAGAGATGTACCTGAAACACCCACGTGAAAGTGATGGAACCTTAGTCAGTTTCCTTTGACTCAAACAAAACCTGATTCAGATCCTGCATCCCATTGTGCTGGCGGGAACTGAAGGTTAGGGTGCGTGCAGGTGTGTGGGAATGTGGGTTTGAGAAGCAAAGATGATATTAGCAATATTTGACAGTCGCTGCAGCCACAAAGATGCATGGTCAAGTGAACATTGGCCTGGGTGCAAGGGTGGGAGTTGGTAGGGGTGGGGGAAAAAGCAAAACACAAGTAACCCTTCTCCTTTCTGGCCTCCCCCCAAAACAAGAATAATATAATCTCAATAAATTAACTCAACGCATAAAGATACACAGGCATTTAGTGGAACTCAAGGGCGAGATGCAGCGAGCCTGCAAGAGTGAATTAGAATCAAGGGTTCAAATGGCATCAAGACTCTAGATCCCTCTCTCCCTTCTCTGTGGGAACCCGTCACTGTTTTCTTTCTCTCATCTGCTCAGGCAGGCTTTGTCTGGTTTTCCAGTTTGAATGCTCCTGCATTTTCATTTTTGTTGTTGTTGTTCAAAATATCATATAGACTAAGAAGGAACCAATCCTAAATTCCTCTTGAAAGGGGTCTAATCGGCAATGCTTGGGTCACGTTCCTTTTTCTGGACCATCTATCTGTGACCAGGATGGCTTTGTCACACTGGGAAAAAAAACAGCTGCATGGAGCCTACCGCTGTTACAGTGTGGGTGGTAGCCCAGGAACGGTGTTGGAAATATTAATAATTGGTGTCTATTCTTAGTGAATGGACACCAGCCGTAAACAACCAGTGCAGCGGGACCAGGGCATTCTAGCCAGATCCTGACTTCGGGAAGAAGAGGACCAGCTCCCAGCAAATGGGAAATAACCATGAACTGGGCAGTTAAGCCAAGAGCGGTCTATCAGAGTCTAAGAAAAAATAAAGTCCGTTTTAAAAACAAAGTAATAGTGTTCCTGGAAATTTTTTTTTTTAGCTGGTAGAGGGATTATTTAAGTGCCATTTTGGTTTCTATTTAATTGTGGGGAAGAGCCTCATGCAACGGTGTGCTTAAGTGTTGCAAACAATAAAAGAAAAATGGAGCACAGGACTCTTCCTGCCCTCTGCCTCCAGGAGCTTTGAGGCTGATTCGAGACGTGAGACAGGAAGAATGTACAGAACCAGGCATTAATTGTACAGGGCGCACGTGAGTGCCCTAGGAGTCTGAGACAGGAGAGATCCCTGTGGGCCACAGAAGTCAGGGACACCTGCGGGGAGTGGCTAGGGATGCTTTCTAAGACTCCTTTCAACATAAAGATGTTCCAAATTCTGTAGATTAATGAAGGCACCCACCATCTGGACACTGAAGGATATATCTGAAAGGTCTGAGAGAGCTTTGTAAGTCAAGGATAGGACTTCCAGGAACTTTGCTCAAGATTAAACCACCAGCCTTTTTTTTTTTTATAAGCACCTATTGCTCCTTTATTAACTGTTTAAAAATCAACATTATTTTTAAATTATATTACTTAATAGGGACACTTGTAGCTAGACACTCACACAGAGTATGCTTCAGTTTAGGCAAACATACTACACAAAAATCTGTATACATTCAGAAGACTGCGTAGGGTGGCCGAGAAGTGATTACTTTGCATTTATATATATATATATATATACTTTTTCATTATAGATTATTACAAGCTGTTGAATGTAGTTCCCTGTGCTACACAGTTGGACCTTGTTATCTGTTTTCTATATAGTAGTGTGCATCTGCTAATCCCAAACTCCTAATTTATCCTTCCCTCCCTCTTTCCCCCCGTAACCACAAATTTGTCCTCTGTGTCTGTGAGTCTGTTTCTGTTTTGTAAATAAGTTCATTTGTATCATTTTTTTTTAGATTCCACATGTAATGGTATCATATGGTGTTTGTCTTTCTCTGACTTACTTCATTTGGTATGATGATCTCTAGGTCCATCCATGTTGCTGCTAATGGCATTATTTCACTCTTTTTTTATGGCTGATTAGTATTTCATTATACATGTATGCCACATCTTCTTTATCCAGTCATCTGTCAGAGGACACAGGTTGCTTCCATGTCTTGGCTATTGTAAACCCATAACACGAGCCTTCTGAATGAAGTACTGACACAGGCTACAACACGGATGGACTTTGAAAACATTATGCTAATTGAAAGAAACTGGACACAAAAGCCACGTATTGTGTGATTCCACTTATGTGAAATAACCACAGTAGGCAAATCCATAGAAACAGGAAGATAATTTGTGGATGCCAGGGCCTGGAGGGAGCAGGGAATGGGGAATGACTACTACTGGGTACAGGAGTTCTTCTGAGGATGATGAAAATGTTCTAGAATTAGTCATGACTGCTGTACAACCTTGTGAATATACAAAAAGAAATTTAACTGTATTCCTAAAATTGGTGATGTTTATGGTATGTGAATTACAGCTCAATAAACACAAAAACAATAGCAAAGGCAAATTTTTAAAAACACCAGACTTCTGGTTAGAAAAAAACTTCCTGCTCTTCTTTGCTTCATTCTCTATACTGGTCCCACCAACACCTGTGCTGTGGATGTCTGTCTGTGCCCTGACAACTCCTTAGTCTGTGACACCAGCCCAGGACTGCCCTGGGCTCCAGCTGCAGCTGACATCTGCCCTGGAGATCCCATAGGCACCTCCAACACAACATGATGAAAATAAAATTGCGATTTTGGACTCCAACCTCCTTTTCCTCCTGATCTTCCTCCCTTCATCGATCGCTCCCATGACCATCCGGTCATTTAAGCCATCCACATGTGAGTCATTCTTCATGTCATTCAATCATGTGTTCATTCATCCGTCCAGCAAATCTTTGTAAAAGACCTGTTATGTGTCAGGGACTGTGCTCTGGGCTGGAAACTCAGCCTGGAAACAAGACACTCTTGGCTCCTGTCCTGGTGGAAGAATAATCGATAATGCCAACACAGCCGGATGAGAACATGTGCATGGAGGGTACAGGCAGCCAGCTCCTACCTCCGACTACTCGCCAAATGCTATTGATTTTGCCTCCTAAGTACCTCTCGGGTCTGGTGTTTGCTCCTCGTTCACTACACCCTTGCCTGCCTTTGAGCCCTCATCAGCCCTCTACATGACCACAGCTGCTTCCTCACTGGTCTGCTGGTCCTCATGCCTCATGCCTCCAGCCTTGCTAGTCTCTAATCCTTCTCCCACCCTGCTGCCAGAGAGATCTTTCAAAAACAGAACACCTCCTGGTACAATTTCCTCATTTATAATATTTTATCTCCTATAGTGACCCTGAACACCTGAAGGCTGTACCACACTCCCACCAGAATGGGGGTTGCAGTGAGGGATGCCATGAAGAGGGTTGGCCCTCTTCCTTAATTCTGGTGGAGAATCATTGGGTGGTTCAAATTCCTTCTCAGGACGTGCCGTGCCCTTCATCATGTGACCCCTGCTCACCTCTCCCATCTCACTACCATGGCTCCTCCTCTGTGGTCAAATGATGGATTTTCATCCTGCAATTTTTCCCCATCCCCATGGTCTACACATCACCAAACTGAGAATGCTCCCCCAGCAGGCAGAGACATTGACAGACAATAGAAAATTCACCCATGCTTTGTTACCAGATAGCTAAACGAAGATCATATTAAAGTTCTGAAGATCTTTCAGACATTTGACCCTGAGGCCAGATCATGGCCTCTCTTCCCCACTAACTTGATTTGAAGCCCCTTCTGCCAGATCAGGCAGCAGAAGTGGACAGAACTGAATGATTGACAACCTCCCTAAGACTCAGCACAAGAAGAGATGTGACGCTGGGCGGTGCAGGGAGCAGAGGGGACAAAAGAGTTGAAATGGACCAAAGAAAGGAGGCAGGAGGGGAGAGGCAGAGCCGAAAGAGGAGAGAGCCCTCCGCTGCCTCCCCCCACAGACCCCCCAACCCCTGTTCCTCCTGGAATGCGGACACTGAGACCTGGGGAGAGTTAGAGGAACCGGTTGGTTAAGAAAAGCTGCCTCCGAACATCATCCCGGGAGGATTTTATACCAATTCGAACATGCCCAAAGCAAGGACCTGCTTTTACTTTCTTTTACATTGCAGGGGTGTTAGCTATGAACAGTAAAACTCTTTGTCTGTGGACGGTAGCACGTCATCATTCCACTGAGGGGGTGTGAGAAGGGGTCGCACCCAGACGTGCCTTCAACAAGCCACCGCCATTCCCCGCGAGTCGTGCTGTTGTGTGCCTCTGTGCTCTCACACCTGCTGCTCCCTCCGCCTACGGTGCTTCCCTGCGGTCTTGTCTGCTTATTCGTCCTCATCCTTCACGGCTCACCTTGGAGCTTTTGCTGACCCTCTTATGTTAAAAAGCTAGGTGACTAGGGAGCTGGGGGTGCCCCTCTCCTGCTTTTCCCATAACATCCAGTGTGTCTTGCAGCCACTGTAACACTGTCTTGTCATTACTTGTTTAAGTACATCCTCTCTGCGCTAGATGGAGGGTGAGGCTGTATCACGTTCATCTCTTTGTCTTCAGGTCTTAGCAGAGCGCTCTTAGCACTTAGGTCATTTTCAAGAAATGGTTTCTTAAAAAAAATTTTTTTTTTTATTGGGGAGAGGTAACTAGGTTTCTTTCCTTCTTTTTAATAGAGGGACTGGGGATTGAACCCAGGACCTCGTGCATACTGAGCACTCACTCTACCACTGAGCTATACCTTCCCCGCCCAGAAATGGTTTCTGAATAGATGGAAGAATTAAGAATACAATACTACTTGTTGAATAATTGCCACATATCCCTTAGTCTCCCGGATATATCTTATTTAGTATCTTCACAGCATCCTAATAAGGTGCTTCCCTTCTGATCTAAACAATTTGCTGACCCTTTTGTCAGAAATGTAAAAGGGTTAGGGCTAATTGGATTTATCTAAAAAGGAGAGAGAGAGAGAATGGAAGAGAGAGACTGAAAGCCGCCAGGCCTCATCTTTCCACAGAGTTTACTGGGCTCAATGTCAATAAAATTGGATCACTAGCACAGTTGTCTTCCAGCCCTGATTTAAGAGAGGGACAAGAGATGCTGAATGCACCATTCAGGAGGAGCATGGGAGGAAGGGAACCTGCTCCCATCCGAAGGAGCAGATCAAAGGAGACAGGCATGCCCATTAGTGGCTGTTAAAGAGAAGGGACCCATCGCCTATTGCATGCCTGGCCCCTCGAAGAACCTCGGGTTCCTGGAATCTGAGCTCACTGATTCCGACCTTCCTGCCACCTGCCGTCGGGTACCACTAATGATAGAGTGACCCTGACACAGTTTATGGTTGCCTCGAGCAGGTTACCTCTTTTAACAGCTATTTGAAAAAGAGAATTAAGATTCGTGCTTGTTGTTGTTATGAGCTCAGAGGCACAGAGTGCCTACAAAGCAACCTGAAATTGCTGTAATTAACCTAATTATATTTTTGTCCTCTAATAATCTGTAATTAATTATAATCTGTGAGAATTACACTTAGGTAGAGAACGATGAACAACAGCCGTTTATTTGTGTATTTATTTTATTAAGGCTATTTTTGAAAAACATTGAAAATTATAAAAAAGAAAATTAAGTTTTCTAGGAACATCACCATCCAGAAATAAGCGTTATGAATGTACAACTTTCTTGACCTTTTTTTTTTTCTTTTGCAGTGCATATGTCTTTTTTAAAAAATTGGATCACACTGCACTCTAACCTGCTGTTTTCCTAAACCACAGAACTGCACGCCGCATATTTCTCTATGCCATGTGGCCCCTGCGGTTTTTGAAGACTGCACAGACTTCCATCTCATGCATGCACCCTAGTTAATTCGGTCAGGTCCCAGTGGCCATGTTCTACCCCAGGGACTACTTGCCTTGTAAGCTTCCTGCTAGAACTTTTGGTTGGCACTAAATCTGGCCCAACATCCAGGTCCCTGAGCTCATTCAGAGAGGCATAAATATGAACTGGAGAAGACTCCAACTTATCTGCCCCAGTCCCAGATCTCATCTCTTTGAGAGGCCTTCCAAGTGGCCACAGGGACAGGCCAGGTCTGCCCTCTTGTTCCTGGCTAAGCTGTGAAAACAGACTCAGTAAATCTCAGCTGAATTAAACTAGTCAATTGATGCATTGATTTATTTTTCTTTTTTAAATCATTAAAACTCTGAAACCAAGCCAGAATCAAGCGTGGATATTGCAAGTGTTATACTCTTCTTGTCCAATATTGCCGTTTTCATCTTTCCATTCTATTTAAAGGACCTGGGAGCCAAGAGAAGTCCTCCAGACAGAAATCAACTGAAAAGCCATGGACAGGACATTCTGCCAAAGCAGGGATTCCGACCCCCAGCCGTTCAACAGAGAATGCCGTGTGCCTTTGCTCATGAGCCTAACTTAGAGGATACAGGATTGACTGCAGTGAGCTGTAAGTGGGTGTGTCCTTCCCCTGGCAACACACCGACAGACGGGGTGACAAAGTCCGAAGGTTCAACCTCAGTTTTCCATCCTGGGTAAGTTCACATGACTTTCCTTCTCTCATCCTTAATGTGAGAAATTTCCCTCCAAACTCTTCCTTTCAAACACAGCCTAGATTGATCGGAGTTGGGCGGACTGAAAAACGTTCACTTCTCAACATTTTTGACATCAGTCTTTGAAGTACAATTCTTCTGATTTTCCCCGTCCTCCCCCATCCTTCCCCCCGCCCCCCATCCCCTCCCAGATTAGCTAGGATATATGAGCAAGAATCAGAAGCAAAGTGAATGGAAGAAACACAATTTTCAGGAACTTTGTAAAGGGAAGCCATCAGGGCCATTTACTCCGAGGCTTTTTAGTTGCAAATTTCTGCTGAGGAGTAAGAAAAGGCCTCATATTTTAATATCTACACTTTCATTTTCTGTTAAATTACCATGATCCCATGACATACTGTATGTCCTAACTTTAGGAACAAATGTTAAAATTAACACTTGTCCACATCAAAAGTGGCTGGGATTTAGGAATTCTTATTATTCTATCAGTAATAGAAAGGTGTTCTCTTTTGGACACTGTATCATTCATCCTTTCCATTTGCCACCTGTAACTCTTCAACCAGAAACTAGCTCCCTGAGAGAGGGGAGGTCACATGCAAAGCCGTACAACCTCAAATGTGCCTGGGTTTACTGAGGGCCCTGGAGCAATTTCTGCATCTTGTCTCTCTTGTCTACCTGTGTTAATTGGATTGCCCCCTGAATCGTTAATTAACTGTTATTCTTAGGCAATAAAAGGGAAAAAATAAAAAGTAATGAACCACACTGAATGAAATCAAATTATCCCTTAATGAACCTCTGTTAATCCACCATAAAGTAACATAGACACACAATGCAAGAAAACCATTATGATGATTATTATTATTTTTTATTGAAACACCATCAGTTACAATGTGTCAATTTCTGGTGTACAGCACAATGTCCCAGTCACGCGTATACATACATATATTCATCTTCATATTCTTTTTCATTAATGGTTATTACAAGATATTGAACATTGTTCCCTGTGCTATATATCAGAAACTTTTAAAAAAAATCTATTTTTATATATATAGTGGCCAACATTTGTAAATCTCAAACTCCCAAATTTATCCCTTCCCCACCCCGTTTCCCGATAACCATAAGATTGTTTACTATGTCTGTGAGTCTGTTTCTGTTTTGTAGATGAGTTCAGAGTGTCTTTTTTTTCTCTTTTCTTTTTAGATTCCACATATGAGTGATATCATATGGCATTTTTCTTTCTTTTTCTGGGTTATTTCACTTAGAATGATGACCTCTAGGTCCATCCATGTTGCTGCAAATGGCATTATTGTATTCTTTTTTATGGCTGAGTAGTATTCCATTGTGTAAATATATTACAACTTCTTTATCCAGTCATCTGTCAATGGACATTTAGGTTGCAAGAAAACTATTATTTTTATTTCAATCTGATTCAGCCATTGCTCATTAGCATCCTGTGTGTGAAATCAGTGAAATTAGTATCCTGGTTGCTTCCTCAGTTGGCCAGCTGGCAGGGGGTCTACATAGAAAAGATAAATCTAGATGGCTACCTGATGATGGAATGTTAAGGAATGGATAGATTGGACTTAAGGGTTTTGCCAACTAAAGCATATTGCCCACCATCCAGTTCTATAAAAATCAAGTCATTAGCCCCTGCACTCACTGACCTGTACAGCACATCCTGGAAGGAATTCAGGGGGAAGATCAGGATGAGGCATTCTGTGCTCTGGGAAAACTGTCAGAACTGGCCCTCAGGTGGTTAGATGTTTTCAGGAGAAAATTTTATCAACCCAAATTCTTGCATCTTTCCATACTTAGAAAAGCACTAAAACCATTAACTAAAGCATCTGTTCCTTGTGACTGGCAGCAATCTTCCTCTGAGATGTGTGCCTGAGTACACATACCCACTTCTCCAAAATCACATCGACACTGATCTCCCATTACCTCTTGGGAATAGTTCCTCCGGGCTATCTAAGGGGCTGTCTCCTGGGCTGTTGTCCTCAGTAAGTCCCCATATAAAACTGAAACAGCTCTCACATTGTCCGTTTTTATTACAGTAGACAGGTTAAAAAATCTAGATCTTCAAATTTCTCCCAGTTCCTCCCATGCCATCCCCTACAACTCTTCTTCAAGTACAAAGTATTGGATATGAAAAATAATACATATATATGTGTGTGTATATATATCACATGAATCACTATGCTGTACACCAGAAACTAACACAACATTGTACATCCACTATACTTCCATTTAAAAACTATCTTAAAAAAAAGAAACCCCATAAAGTATTGGATCAGGGGTCCGATAAGCAGCCACTTACGTGAAGCCATTATCTTTTCCCCTGCATTTATCAAGCCCTGATTTATTATGTGATCCGCACAATGCTGAGTGCTTACTGTGTACTTCATCTAACCCTAGTGATAACTGTATGAAGTGTCTATGATTATTGTTTCCACTTTGCAAAGAAGGAACCTGAAGCACAGAAATGTTAACTCACGTACCAAGGGCTTTGAGCGGTGGGGCTGGGCCTCAGACTCAGGATGGGCTCACTTCCAAGCCCACGCTTGGAACCCACAAGTCAAAGTGCCTCTCCTTTTCTCTGCCAACATGGTGACGAAATTAATGGCCCTCAGTCTTTCCATAAGATCTAAAAAGAAAACAGTAATAACTAGGGCTTTTAAACAACTCTGTTTCTTGTGTAAGTTTTCACAAGTATGTCTTGTAGTCAGTCTTCTCTTAGGATAGACCAGTATAAACCAGTATGTCCCAGGCAAACGGTTTAACTACATCACTCTTCTGTGTCTCCATGTTACAGCGAGGCTAACAGTTCTCGCCTCTTTCCCACTTCACATAAAATTATGAAGTTTAGTGATAGGATGTCATCGCATGCACTTTGAGCTTCTTGGAAAAGCAATTCTGTGTAAACCCACAGGAGAAGTCATAGAAAAGCAGTGTCAATGTGGTATGAATGCAACATAAAATGGACCAAATTAACTCCTTAGAGATTGGGGCAAAAATAGCTCCTCATCTTACATATCTATTTTTCCTGTCATGTTGCATATGCCTGTTCCTTGGCTTTCAAGAGCAATCTGAAAGGGCAATGTGTCTGATAAAATGTTGATTGGAGTAAGAGTTTAGCAATCTTCTTTTAGAGGCAGTACTGCAATAGCCAAGATCTTGCCTGTTTCCAGCTTTTGGAAAAGCCACAAGTCAAAATTTTGTTGCCATAGACTTAATAAGAAACAACCGAACAACCCAATCCAAAGATGGGCAAAAGACCTAAACAAGCAATTCTCCAAGGAAGACATACAAATGATCAATAGGCACATGAAAAAATGCTCAATATCACTAATTATCAGAGAAATGCAAATCAAAACTACAATCAGGTATCACCTCACACCAGTCAGAATGGCCATCATTCAAAAATCCACAAATGACAAATGCTGGAGAGGCTATGGAGAAAGGGGAACCCTCCTACACTGCTGGTGGGAATGCAGTTTGGTGCAGCCACTATGGAAAACAGTGTGGAGATTCCTCAAAAGATTAGGAATAGACTTACCGTATGACCCAGGAATTCTGCTCCTGGGCTTATATCCAGAAAGAGCCCTACTTCAGGATGACACCTGCACCCCAATGTTCATAGCAGCACTATCTACAATAGCCAAGACATGGAAACAGCCTAAATGTCCATCAACGGATGACTGGATAAAGAAGAAGTGGTGTATTTATACAATGGAGTACTATTCAGCCATAAAAACCGACATTACGCCATTTGCAGCAACATGGATGCTCCTGAAGAATGTCATTCTAAGTGAAGTAAGCCAGAAAGAGAAAGAAAAATACCATATGAGATCGCTCATATGTGGAATCTAAAAAACAAAAACAAAAAAAAAACAAAGCATAAATACAAAACAGAAATAGACTCATAGACATAGAATACAAACTTGTGGTTGTCAAGGGGGCAGAGGGTGGGAAGGGATAGACAGGATTTCAAAATTGTAGAATACATAAACAAGATTATACTGTATAGCACAGGGAAATATACACAAGATCTTGTGGTAGCTCACAGAGAAAAAAATGTGACAATGAATATATATATGTTCATGTATAACTGAAAAATTGTGCTCTACACTGGAATTTGACACAACATTGTAAAATGATTATAAATCAATAAAAAATGTTAAAAAAATTTTTGTTGCCATGTGAGAGTGTTGCATGGATGGAATTTAACTCTGAATTTCCATATACTAAAGGCCATTCTAACTGCCCTTTGTGGATACAAATTAATCAATAGCCAATCTAAAAAGGAAATGGGAAATTTTATTCAAGCCAACCTGAGGATATAACCTGAGAGGCAGTCTCTTAGAGAGCTCAAAGAGATAAAGGGAGGCCATATACATGATTTTGAAGAAGGGGGTACATGCAAACAAGCACACATCTTGGGAGGAGGTTATTGCTGTTTGTAAGGAACAGGTATCTCAGTTAATGGTTTCAGTCCTTTTCTAAGTGTGGAAAAATGTAAGAAACAGGATTCATAAAATTTTCTTCTGAAAACATCTCACCACCTGAGGGCCGGTTATGACAGTTTTCCCAGAGCACAGAATGCCTCATCCTGATCTTCGCCCTGAATTCCTTTCAGGGTGTGCTGTGTAGGGTCAGCGACTGCAGGGGCTGAAGACTGGATTCCTGGAAAAATAGAGGGTGGGCAGTGCTCTTTGTCTGATAGTCCCCTCCCTTTTGGTCTTAATTGCTACTAAGGTTTGGGAGGCATTTTGTGACCACTCTGTCCCACAGTGCAAGGAACGCTCGTTCCCAGGTCAGGGGGGGACTTGGTTGACAGGCCACTCCATGTGCTGTTACTGGACTAGGCTCTGGTAACAGTAGCCAAAAGCCTCTGGACCGCCTGTCTGACTAGCCTGCTATGGTCCAGGAAATGGTTCTGTCTTGTTGCTTCTTCCCATATCTAGAGCTACACTATTACAATCATTTGTCTTATCCAAGTATATATTTGATCAATTTTTTCAAGTCACCCAGTCATCATTCATTTTATCAGGGTCTTAGTCACACACTTGGTAATGCAGAAAACAAATCTTATAAAATAGACAGAATACAAAAAATATATCTAGTAGCATCAATCAGGTCCGAAGTAAACATTTAAGTGGAGAGCTTCCATTAGGTGTGGCCCAGTATCTCCCCAGGTCGTCTGACCAGTCTGTTCTGCATTAATCACTATCTCCAAGGGAAATGATATACTGGCCTGTACATAAAGCTCACTGAAGATGTCTGCAGGTACAAGGTGAGTGGTGGGTCACATCATCAGTGACCCCTTAAGGATTGAGAAAGGAATGTTATCTCCTAAGGAGTTAATGGCTGGCATCAGAAAACAATTGATTTTTATGGTTGAGCAGGTATTTCTGCCACTGGGGGGGTCTGGTTCACGCACAGAGCAGATGCACAGTGCACAGCAGAGGGGAGGGAGGAGGGGAAAGGACAGAGAAAAAATTTCACGTCTAAATTTTTCTTGCCTTGCCTCAAAATGCGAACTTTATGCTATCCCCCTTATGAAAGATCCAAGAGCCTTTTATAATGATTTGAAAATAGTAAAATCACTCTCTTTTTCCACAGTTACCAAAGTATCACTTCTGCTGCCCAAACTGAAGTGGGCCATCACCTCAGAGTAGGAAGTGGAGGAAGCCAGTATGAGAGCCAAGCAGTTTTAAAAGGCATGAAGGATGTGAAAGCACTTAACACTACTGAACTGGGCATTTTAAAAAATGGTCACAGTGGTAAATTTTATATAACACATATTTTACCACAGCTAAAAAAGATCTAAAGATTAAGATGGGAAATTTTATGTTGTACATATTTAGCCACTTGTTTTTTTCCCTCAAAGGAAATTCTATTTTTTAAATTATTTTTTAGTTTGATCTCAATTTTTAAAATTGAAATATAGTTGATTTACAATATTACATTAGTTTCAGGTGTACAGCATCGTGATTCAGTATTTTTGTAGATGTTTCTCTATTATAGGTATTATAAGATAATGGCTCTGGCTCCCTGTGCTATATAGTGTATCCTTACTGCTTCTCTATTTTGTACTTAGTAGTTTGTATCTCTTCATCCCGTACCCCTATCTTGCCCCTCCCCCCTTCTCTCTTCCCTTTGGTTACAGTAAGTTTGTTTTCTATATCTGTGAGTTTGTTCTTATTTTGCATGTACATTCATTTGTATTAATTTTTAGATTCCACATGTAAGTGATATCACACAATATTTGTCTTTCTCTGTCTGACTTATTTCAGTAAGCTTAATATTCTCTAAGTCCATCCATGTTGCTGCAGATGGCAGAATTTCATTCTTTTTTGTGGCTGAGTAATATTCCATTGTATCCTACATCTCCTCAATCCAATCTCTGTTGATGGGCCCTTGGCTTGCTTTCGTGTGTTGCTATTGCAAATAGTGCTGCTATGAACATTGGGGTGCATGTGTCTTTTCAAATTAGTGTTTTCATTTTTTCCAGATACATATCCAGGAGTGGGATTGCTGGATCATATAGTAGTTCTATTTTTAGATTTTTTGGGGGAAACCTCCATACTGTTTTCCATAGTGGCTGCACTATTCCTACCAACAGTGTAGGAGGGTTCGCTTTTCTCCACATCCTCATCAACATTTGTCATTTGTAGAATTTTTGATGATGGTCATTCTGATAGGTATAAGGTGCTATTTCATTGTGGTTTCTACTTGCATTTCTCTAATAATTAGTGATATTAGCATCTTTTTATGTGCCTGTTAGCCATCTGCATGTCTTCTTTGGAAAATTTTCTATTCAGGTCTTCTGCCCATTTTTCAATTGGGTTGCTTGTTTTTTTGATATTGAGTTATATATAAACTGTTTGTATATTTTGGATTTTAACCTCTTGTTAGTCACATCATTTGCAAATATTTTTTCCCATTCTGTAGGTTTTCTTTTCATCTTGTCAGTGGTTCTGCTGCACAAAAAGCTTTTATGTTTAATTAGGTCCCACTTGCTTATTTTTGCTTTTATTTCTTTTGCCTTAGGAGACGGATCCAAAAAAAATATTGCTACAATTTATGTCAAACAGTGTTGTGCCCTTGTTCTCTTCTAGGAGTTTTATCCTTTCTGGTCTTACCTCTAGGTCTTTAAACCATTTTGAGTTTATTTTTGTATATTTTGTGAGAGAAAGTTCTAATCTCATTGTTTTACATGAGGCTGTCCAGTTTTCTCAGTAGTACTTGCTGAAGAGACTGTCTTTAAAGGAGAAGTAACAACTGTTACCACAATCATACAAAAAATCACAAAAGAAACTATGAACAGTTATATGCCAACAAATTGGACAACCTAGAAGAAATGGACAAATTTCTGGAAACATACAGGCTGCCAAGACTGAGTCAAGAAGAAACAGACAATTTGAACAGACTGATCACTAGAAGTAAAATTGAACTTGTAATTTAAAAAACTTCCAGCAAACAAAAATCCAGGACCAGACAGCTTCACAGGGGAATTCTATCAAATACATGAAAAAGAAGTAATGCCTAGCCTTCTCAAACTATTCCAAAACGTAGAGGAATGAACACCCCCAAATTCATTCTATAAGGCCACCTTACCCTAATACCACAGCCAGACAAAGATGTACAAGGAAAAAAAAAAAGAAAAGAAAATTACTGGCCAATATCTTTGATGAATATAGATGCAGAAATCCTCAACAAAATATTAGCAAACTGAATCCAACAAGATGTAAAAAGGATTGTACAATATGAACAGATGGGATTTATTTCAGGGTCACAAGGATGGTTCAACATTCACAAATCAATCAATGTGATATACGACTTTAACAAAAGGAAGGATAAATCACATTATCATCTCAATAGATGCAGAATAAGAATTTGACAAAATTTAACATCCGTTCATGATAAAAACTCCATTGAAATGGGTAGAGAGGGAACATAACTCAACATTAAGACTATTTATGACAAACCTACAACAAACAATACTCAGCGGTGAAAAGCTGAAAGCTTTCTCCCTAAATTCAGGAACAAGACAAGGATGCTCTCTCTCCCCACTTCTATTTGACACTGGAAGTCCTAGCCACAACAATCAGACGAGAAAAATAGATAAAAGGTATCCAGACTGGAAGGGAAGAGGTGAAAGTGTCACTATTTGCAGATGGCATGATACGGAAAACCCTAAAGTCTTCACCCCAAAACAGTTAGAACTAATAAATGAATTCAGCAAGGTTGCAGGATAGCATACAGAAATCTGTTGGGTTTCTATACACTAATATTGAAATATCGGAAAGAGAAAGTAAAAAAAAAAAAATCCCATTTAAAATTGCATCAAAAAGAATAAAATGCCTAGAAATAAACTTAACCAAGGAGGTGAAAGACCTATACTCTGAAAACTATAAAACATTGATGAAGGAAACTGAAGGTGATACAGGGAAATGGAAGGATATCCATTGGGTTGGAAGAATTAATATTGTTAAATGGCCATACTCCCCAAAGCAATCTACAGATTTAATGCAATCCTAATCAAAATACCCACGACAGTTTTTACAGAACTAAAACAAATAATCCTCAAGTTTACATGGAACCACAAAAGACCCTGAGCTGCCAAAGCAAGGCTGAGAAAAAAAGAATAAAGCTGGAGGTTTAATCCTCCCAGACTTTAGCTACAAAGCTATACTAATTCAAACAGTTTGGTATTGGCACAAAAACAGACACATAGATAAATGGAACAGAGTAGACAGCCCAGAAATAAACCCTTGCACCTGTGGTCAAAAATATAGGACAAAAGAAGCAAGAATACACAATGGAGAAAAGATAGCCTCTTTCACCACATTAGGAAAAAAAAGGCATGAAGGATGAGAAAGCACTAGTCTTATCTAGTGGCTCTGGACAGCGCCACATAGAGGGAACCCCCCTCCCAAGGTAACAACACCTACCCAAGTAAAGGGCAGGAGAAGAGGAACATTTACCATTTTCTCAAGGGGGATGTTGAGAGAGTATTAAAGGGCTCTGAAGACAAGAGAACCCTTCTCCACACTCCAGGCGGAGGAACTTTCAGGGAGAAAAAACCTGCAAGAATAATTAACATGCATTTCAGACTCACGCGTCTCACCCACAGCTCACTTCAGCCGGATTGAGCCCCATGCTGATCTGTAATTGTGGTTCTAGAGTGACAGAGACAGGAAGTAGGGACCCCTCCATCAGCTCCGCTGTACATTTATGATCTCTGGTCAAAAAATAAATACATGTCAATATTGAGGGCTCAAGCTTCTGTGACTGAGGGAAGATTCCCTGATATCTTTGCGGTGAAGCAGAGATGGAGACGGCATGTCTGCCGAAGACCTCCTGTGACATTTCCACCAGTGTCTGTGCACCCCTGACCCACGATTCTGTGGAAAGAGCAGTGGCTCTGAAGACCGAGACCCTGACTCTTTCCTAGTCCCGACTTTGCTCCAAACCTGCTGTTTAACTGCTCAGAGTCTAAATGTCTTCCTTTATGGAATTCAAATAACCCCCTCTGGGTTCCCTACTGTCTTTGCTTTATGATGTTTTGCTGAAGATAAACAAAATAATGGATTTTAAAATGTTTTGAAAAGCAAAAACGTGGTACAAATGTGAGGCGATGCTCAGCGTGTCGCTCAGGTAGGGTGGTGTGATAGGAAAGTGCCAGGTTTCAGCAGACCAGAGTCAGGCCTTTCTGTCTCAGCAGAGCAATGAAATGAATTACATGAAGCTCTTAACAGCCGCCCTGGTGCAGGCCATCTCCCCAGGATCTGATGAGTTTCTCTGTCTCTGTCTCTGTCTCTGTCTCTGTCTCTGTCTCTCTCCCTTTCCCCCCTCTCTCTCTCTTTTCCCCAGACAATGAAGACTGTTTTTTAACAGCAAAGCCAATTTGATTTGTTAATTGATGCTCCTGTATCTTAAGCCTGTTTTTCTTATGGTAAAATATAGGGGAGAACAAGCCTGGGACCAAATGTGGATTTACTCTCCAGCTCCCCCTTCCACGCCCCCCGTATATATCGGTCATTATATGAGACCCTCATTGTTAGAGGAGATACGGGTATAGAAGTGGCTGCTAGCCTGTCAGTGTAGGAGGTGCGTTTGCGGAGTGCCTCAGTCATGGGGGTGTCCTTCGAGGGTTTATCTCAGGGATGTGAAAGAGTGTGTCTGTCATCGCCCTCCTTAGTGTGTTATAACATGATTTCATCGGCAGAATGACCCTGAATGTGCACATTCAGGTGGTGAGAGGAGACTGGGATTGGAATCAGCTTTAAGACAAAAGATAAAGTTTGCTGTTTTTTCTCCTTCCTAAAAGACTTTGGAATGGTCCCCTGGGGTGGATTCTTGGAAAGAACAGGACAGCGGTTAGTCCTGTTAGTGTCTCTGGTTCTCTCCTCCCCTCCGGCCTTTAGCAGCCGGGAGAGGGGCTGTGCGGCCCTGACCCGGGGCTTGGAGGAAGAGGCGTCAGTCAACTTCCTCGCCGGCGGCGGCACTAGCTGCGGCGGTGGGTGCGCGGGTCTGCGCATCCCGCCCCCGGGCCGGGAAGGGGCGGAGCCGGGCGGAGCCCGTCCCCGGCTGTCCCTTCTTCCCGGCCGCTCGCCCGAGCAACGCCGGCCGCAGTCACTGCCGCCTGCTGGAAGCTGGAAGCTGGAAGCTGGAAGCCGGGATCCCGGACCAGGAGTGAGGGTTGGGCTGCGCGCACGGGCTCGGCCGCCGCTGCCGGTGAGTCCCGCCCCGGGTGGCGCGGAGCAGGGCGGGCGGTGGGCAGGACCGCGCTGTTGGGGAGCCCCCGAGCGCGAACTCGGGGATGTCAGGATCGCAACGTTGGGGAACCCAGACCCCCGGCCCTGAGGGCCGTCGCGCTGTGGAGGAATCCGAGCCCGGGGACAGGGAGTCTGTGCCCTGATGTTGGTGGGGAGTCCTGGGTCCCTGGAGGCGAGGCGGTGGGTCAGGACGGCGAAGTTGGGGCGTCCCGGAGCCCGAGCCTGGAGGACAGAAGGGTCAGGACCCTGACGTTGGGGAGCTCCAGAGGGGTGCGGAGCGAGGGGTGCCCTGTCGGCATTCTTGGGGCGCCCTCCGGAGGGCGGAGAACAGAACCCGGGAAGGGAGTGCAGAGAGAGGAAGCCCGAGGCAGGCGGGGCGGGAGGGGGGGCCCGAGGGAAGGGAGCCCCGGAAAGGGTAGGGTGGGGCGAAGCCAGTGGCTCCTCTGGGGAAGGATGGAGGGGGCTTATCCGAAAGAATGGTCGCGGGAAATGGAGTTGTGCAGAGAGCCGGAGCTGCTGGTTCTGTTCTTCCAGATGGGGGTTTGGAGGGATGGAACGCCGCGGCGCGGGTCCGAGCTGAAGAGAGAGATTGAGAGTGAGAGATGGGGGTGGGGGGAGAGGGAAGGAGGGAGGGAGAGAGAGAGAGAGGTGTGCAGGGACTCAGGAAACATCTCGGCCTAGGGGACGCAATCCCCTCGGCAGAATGGGGTCCCGACCATCTCGAGAGGGCACTCACTCAAGAGAGCAAGACCAGGCCATCCCGGACAGGGGCAGGTGGGGACCCCGCACCTAGCAAGCTCGAGGGGTGTTGGGAACTTGGGCTGGGGAATGCGAGAAGGGCTCACCTCGTTGACCTCGCGCGCGTACCGCAGCGCCCTGTGCGTCTGTGAGCCCTCAGGCACACACCCACCAAAGGGAGACCCACGGGCCGAACGGGCTCGTGGCTGCATCTTGTATATCTGAGCTAGGTTAGAAGTGATTTTGCCCAGGGATCCGATGAGAAGAGTCTGGGTTTAACAGAATAGTTCTGGAGTAAGATTTAAAAGGTACAGGTAAGCTCCACCCGTGTGTGCGTGTGTAACTCCTAATAAACATGTGTATAATTTTTAGATCCACATGTGCTGCCTGCTTCCCCTGCTCCTGTACTTGGTGAGAGGCTCTTTCTGAATAAAAACTGGAGGAAAATCAGGAAGGCGCTCGCGCTCGCACACATACGCACACGAACCGCCCACAAATGCATTGCATTCCACAGCGGAGTAAACACGAGTATTGTACAGTGTTGGATTGTTTATGTTGGTGAGGGCTCCCTTTACTGAAGTTGATACGAAGTTACCTGCATAGAAGGACGTGGACTGCCCTTGACTGAGCTCTTAGGATGTCCACAGCCTGTACCCAGCCCTGAGCGGCTGCACCCTAGTCTAGGTCACCCGGCAGGGCTCTAGGCTGCTTAGACCCTCAGTCGATGTGTATCCGAGAGTATGTCTGAAGATAAACAAAGGACCAGTGCATTGCCTGTTTTTTTTTTTTTTTCCTTTTGTTTGTCTTGAAAGCCTGGCTCCCTTTGATTAGTTAAATAATATTGACATCATATATTAACATATCCTATATGGTTAATTATGTGTGGTAATTAGTTTAATTATTTGATATAACAGCTAATTCAGGAAGACCCGGGGCCCTGGGAATCCTGTTAAGTGGATTTCTCTGGTAGAAGGTTGCTGGGCTTTGAGAGGCAGTGGGGGAGACTCCTTCCCTTTGCTATAGATACAGGTTCATCTTCTGATACACCCTGAGACTTGAGCTTCCTGGGAGGACCAAAGACTATTTTGGTAACTAGCATATGTTGCCCCCCTCCCCCTTTTCTTTCCCTTCATGAAAAAACTCTTCAATAATCATGCAAGTTAATGGAAAAGTGATCTATTCATTTCACAAGTATTATTTCAGGACAAGATTCTTTTTTTTTTCATCAGGTGGTGGTCAAGAATCTTGCATCAAAATCTGCATTATCATTATTGCAGTAGTGTATTTATCCACTTGGACAGAGAGCTAGCTGATTGTTCCAATTCTTTATCCAAATGTTAGACTAAATATGCCAGGATTTACACATTCAAATAAATGCATATTTCTCCCTTTCAGAAGCCTCATCTTGGCAAGCCGTGTACTAATTCTAGTGATGCTGTCACTGCCGAGAATAATTTTGGAACCCCTGCCTTGGAGTTGCCTTTGGAGTTGGCAGCACATTTAATGAATTGCCTCTGTGATGGCAAACCTGTCTCTGCTGGGAAACGGCCAAACACCATGTGGGGCCAACTTCGCTGGGGAATCGAAGTTGTCATAGGAAGTACGTCCATTAATGTAATGAAAGTCCTCTTGCAGGACTAGTGTCTCTAGAAGGGTCATGCAGTAAAGGGCATGTGGATGTGTTTAGGATTGTAAAGTAGTTGGTTTGAAATGCAACTTGCAGTTGGGTGTTTGTGCCCTGGTGTGTGTGTAAGAACTGGTCCTGGAGCACCATGTTACACACGATGGCCTATTGGGCTGGAGAGAAGAAGGCTTTCTTCTCCCCTTCCATTACTCTTTACCAGGCTGTTTCCATACTGTGCATTTTTACAAAACACAGAATGAACGAAAGACTTATTTTTTCACAAAAAATGTCCCCAGAAACTCACTTACCCCATGGGTCGTTAATGCCTGGTACCCGAGTTTTAAAGTAGAAAGATCTCTATAGAACCAAGAAGAGAATGATTTCCAAAAACCCATTTCAGTCTGGGGATTCCACAGCACACAGAGTGAAAAATGAACATACCCCTTTCCCATCTTTGTTTCCCTAAATTCCCATATATATATTTTCAGTTTATATAACATAAAGCTTCGTACAGCCATGGCTTGACTCTTGATCTAGCTGTGATCTTCACAAGCAATTTCATCTCTTTTGGCCTCTGTTTTCTTGTCCTAAAATGAAGATAACAATGAGTAGGTAGCTCATGGGACCGTGATGAAGATTAAGTAAGATTTATGTGTGTAGAGCCTGAGACCAGTGCCTTGTACATTATCAGCGCTCCATAGAGTCTAGCTGCTTTTGTTATTAATAGTGCTCATTGATAGTTTTATATTAAAATTCCTTTGAAGCCATGTAGAAATCGATCCTTTCCAAGTAGTCATCATATTCCTTTTGGCTGGACTTTGCAAATGAATGTATCAATAGGAACACTTTGTATTTACTTCGTGTTTACTTTGTTTTTACTCTCCTCACTTTTTCCCGAGTTCATGTATCCGGAGGGCTGGACTGTGGGTTTCTCCTTGCGGCAGTGGCGGGAGGGGAGATTACGAACTGTGGGGACCAGAGTCATGGCAGGAAAGGCATTTAGAAAGTTTGTTCCACTCTTTGACCGCGTATTAAATGAAAGGAGTGCAGCCGAAACTGTAACCAAAGGAGGCATTATGCTTCCAGAAAAATCTCAAGGAAAAGTATTGCAGGCAACAGTAGTTGCTGCTGGATCGGGCTCTAAAGGAAAGGGTGGAGGGATTCAGCCAGTGAGTGTGAAAGTTGGAGATAAAGTACTTCTCCCAGAATATGGAGGCACTAAAGTAGTTCTAGATGACAAGGAGTATAAGGATTATTTCTTATTTAGAGATGGCGACATTCTTGGAAAATACATAGACTGAAATGTCACTATTGAAATGGTATCACGTGAAGCTGCCCATTCCACTAAAGTTCTGAAATCTTTTCATCATGTAAATAATTTCCACCTCTCTTTTATAATAAACTAATGATATCCAAACTAATGACATCCAGTGTCTCTAAAATTTAGTTTCACTGCACTGATAGAAACATTTCCAAATGAAAATATATAAATGAAAAAAAAAAAAAAAGAAAAGAGTGACCTTGAAAGCAATTGTAGGTAGCTACTTTATTTTGAATTCAGGTATTTTTTAAAACAAGCAATACTGCTTGGATTGGGTTTTAGGTATAGCGGTTTGGTAAAAAGCTGGAGAAAAATTGTTTAAAAGCTTCTCCTATAATTTTTTCCCTTGATCCAATAAAATATTATTCTAACAAAATAGCTGCAGTTCTCTTGGCATATACTGAAAGGCATGATTCTGGGGAACATTTGTTTCAGTTATACTGGAGTTTTGTTCTGCTGTGTTTTTTCGATGATAGGGAGGAAGAACCTGGCATGAAATTCTCAGCGCTTCTATAAATACTGACATTAATTTTTGTGCAGATGTGTGAATTTTATTTAAAATATTTATGTATAAATTAGGAAGATGCAAAAATGAATTTTATCTGATTTTTAATCAAATGGTTAGGAGTTACTGTGAAATAGATATTTCATGAAATGTTCCACCTTTAGTGAGAGTTCTGTCTGTTTCAGGGAAGTATGTGTAGGAAACAGAGGTACCAGAAACAGACTTCATCCTGCAGAAGTTCACATCACGTGCTCTCTTCAGACAATGCATTAGCAAGACATTCTTCCTTCTAACGGCTTATGGGGCTAAGGCTTAATGTGGATTTCACTCCATGTTCTTTTCCCTTTATTTCTTGGAGAAGGCTAAATATATCGATCTCTCAATAGTGTTCATATTTTTGATGTGGAATAACTCTGGATTAGATTCTGCTGTGCATTCAGAGGCCATAAAAGGAGAAAAGGGCTCTAAAAATACTTATCGGATTTTTAAACTGCTATAGAGTCTGCCCTCCCTGTGGGACTGGCGGGGGAGCTGCATCCTCCGATTCAACCGACTGTAGATCAAAATGTCCACACAAATTTAATCAATAGTCAGTCTAGGAAAGAAATGGAAAATTTTATTTGAGCCAACCTGAGGATTATAACCTGGGAGACAGTCTCTCAGAGAGCTCGGAGGACTGTTCCAAAGAGGTAAGGGGGAGGCCAGGTGCAGGATTTGGGAGCGGGGGTACATGCAAAAAAGCACACATCTTGGGAGGAGGTTACTGCTGTTTGCAAGAAACAGGTATTTCAGTTAATGGTTTTAGTGCTTTTCTAAGTGTGGAAAGACACAAGAAACTGGATTTATAAAATTTTTTTCTGAAACATCTAACCACCTGAGGGCCGGTTCTGACAGTTTTCCCAGAGCACAGAATGCCTCATCCTGATCTTTGCCCTGAATTCCTTTCATGGTGTGCTGTGTAGGGTCAGTGACTGCAGGGGCTGAAATCCAGAAGACTGGATTCTTGTACAAATGGGTGGTGGGCAGTGCTCTTTGTCTGATAGTCCCCTCCCTTTTGGTCTTAATTGCTACTAAGGTTTGGGAGGCATTTTGTGACCACTCTGTCCCACAGTGCAAGGAACGCTCGTTCCCAGGTCAGGGGAGGATTTGGTTGACAGGCCACTCCATGTGCTGTTACTGGACTAGGCTCTGGTAACAGTAGCCAAAAGCCTCTGGACCGCCTGTCTGACTAGCCTGTTATGGTCCAGGAAATGGTTCTGTCTTGTTGCTTCTTCCCATATCTAGAGTTACACTATTACAATCATTTATCTTATCCAGCTATATATTTGATCAATCTTTTCAAGTCACCCAGTCATCATTCATTTTATCAGAGGCTCAGTCATACACTTGGTAATGCAGGGAACAAATCTTGTAAAATAGGCAGAATACAAGTAATATATCTAGTAACATCAATAAGGTCACAAGTAAGTTTTCTTTTTTTTTTTAACAAAGGTTGAAATCTATTTTATAAGTAAGTATTTAAGGGAAGAGCTTCCATTAGGTGTGGCCCAGTATCTCCCCAGGTCGTCTGACCAGTCGATTCTGCATCAGTCACTGTCTTTAAGGAGAGTAATATGTTGGTCTGTACGTAAAGCTCACCAAAGATGTCTGCAGGTACAAGGTGAGTGGCAGGTCTCCGTTGTGACCCCTTAGACAACAGACGAAGGAATGTTATCTTCTAAGGAGTTACACGGCTGGCGTCAGAAGACAAACAATTGATCTCTGTGTTTGAGCAGGTACTTCTGCCATTGGTGGGGGGGTCTGGTTAACGCACAGAGCAGATGCACAGTGCACAGCAGAGGGGAGGGAGGAGGCCAAAGGGCAGAGGAAATTTTCTGTTTAAATTTTCCTTGCCTTGCCTTAAAATGTGAATTGAAACAAACATCAGAAAATATTTGGGAAGAGAAAATTCCAGAAAGTTCCAAGAAACAAAACTTGAATTTGTCATACGCCAGCAACTATTTACATAGCATTTACTTTACATATATTTACATTGTATTTGCAGCTATTTACATAATATTTACATTGTATTAGGTATTATGAGTAATCTAGAGGTGTTTTAAAGTATATGGGAGGATGTGGGTTGGCTATACTCCAACACTGTGCATAAGGGACTTGAGCGTCTGTAGATTTTGGTACCCAAGGGGATCTGGGCACCAGTCCTCCGCAGATTCTGAGGGACCACTGCAGAACTGTAGGATCAGGTGCTAGTACTGTCATACCATACTTTCCCGGAGTGTTCCAATTATCACCTCCATGGTCGCGTTTGGCTCTTGCTCTGTTACTCTTCTGAATGGTGAGTTACGTACTTGTAAAGTACCAGGAAACAATACAGCATGGTGGTTTACACTAGAACAGTGCTTCTTAATAAGGAGTAGGGGCAGTGATTTTGCACCGCCTGCCCCAGGACATTTGACAATGTCTGATTTTTACAGCTGGAACGAATGTTACTGGCATCTAATGCGTAGGGGACAGAGATGCTGCTAGGTATCGTATCATGCACAGGACAGACCCTCACAACCAAGAATTATCCAGCCCCAAATGTCAATAGTGCTGAGAGACCCTGAAATAGAGCAGGGGATCTGGAGTGGGGACCAACTTGTATGAGCATCTTGGCACGACCCTGCGTGAGGTCCTTAACCTGATTGTCTATAAAAGGCATGTTGGAAACGATGTTATGGAATTAGATGAGACAGTGTATGCACAGAGCTTATACACAGAAGGTGCCCAGTAAGTGGCAACTCTTAGTATTGTGTCTGGTCAGTAAACCCAGGGACTATGCTTCAGACAGGCAGCTTTGGCTTTTTAACCCATTGTGTCCAGGACCAATCCAGGTTTCTAGATCCCATCCACGTGTCTGAGAGTAGGACACAGACTCAGGGCCTCCAGTGTCTGGGGTTCCTGCTGCATTCTGGCTCAGGTTCTGACCTGGTCCTGCTGACAGCCAGTGTAGGCTACAGAAAACGCCAGCCAGGTGAACAGGACACCCTCTCTTGGGGAGGACAAAGTGAGCTGAGGATGGAGAAGCTTTCTGTCTCCTCCCGGCCACCCCTGGAAGGAGGAGGAGGCCAGGTGGGGAAGCCCCCGCTGACTGAGCTTGTCTTCCAGGCTCTACTCGGACCCCTGTCTGTGTAGGGTCAAAACTTCCTCTGCTGTGTGAGCAGACCGCGGGGTCTGGCAGTTTCTCTATACTCTTCCTTAGTTCCGCCTCCTCAAGCAAAAAGTTCTTGGAGGAGGTCCCTTCACTTTGAACAGAATACTCCAAATCCACTGCAGTTTTTGCTCTGCACAGGGCTCCCTGGCCATCTGGGGGAGGAGGGAGGCTGTCCATAAGCCCAGGCTCCACTTTGACCTTCCTGCTTTTCCCATGTGTTCCTAGTGCGCCCGGAGCCACAGGAGCGAGTGGTCCACTTGGAGTATGCAGGAAGCCTCAGCGGGTAGGGTTGGGGCAACGTGCCGGAGTGTTTGGCAGACTGGGATGTAAATAATGCAATGGTTTTTCAGCTGTGAGCTAGAAGCCATCAGTTCTGTGGTTCTCAGTCCTGGCTGGACAATAGAATCAGCCTGGGGCTTTCTAAGAATACAGATGTCCGGGCCCCAGTCCAAACCATTGATTCAGAATCTTGGTGGGCGGGGCCTGGGCATCAGATTTTTGAAAAATGCTTCTCAGATGGTTCTGATGCCCAGTGAGAGTGGAGGGTCAGAACCATGCCTTGTGAAATTAATGATGTTCATTTAAAAAAGAAGGAAAAGAAGAAGGAGAAGAAGAGAAAAAGAAAGAAAAGAAAAAAGAAGAGAACCTAGTTGAAAATATCAGAGTAACAATAAATATTGTTTTCTTAAGCTCTAGTTTTAGTGTTGAAAGTATGCCTGCTTGTGATGGAAAGTATGTTCCTTCTAATGGGTTGCAGCCCAAAAAGTTGAAAAGATTCATTTTAGAGTCTTAGAGATATTTAATTAATATTGACAAATCTACATCTTTCAATACTTCTGTGCACGCGTTGCTGGGCAGTTTTCAAAGCAGTTTTACATACCTCGTCAAATACGATTTTTGCAGTCCCCTGATGAGGTGTGGAGAGCAGATATTACCATATTGACTTTTTTTAACAGATGAAGGAAACTTAGAGCTGGAGAGGATAAGAAATTTGTCAAAGTCACAGTGAGAACATGGCAAAACAGGGACTCAAACACAGGGCTTCTGATGACTGCTACGGGGCCCCGCCCATCACGTCTTTCTGTCCCTTCGGATGCAGCTGGAGCATGAGCAGGATGAGGCTTCAGCATCCTCAAAATAGTAACTAGCACCTCCTGGTGTCAGGAAACGTACAGCTGATCGTTGAGCAACTTGGGGGTTAGGGGCACCAACCTCTGTGCTGTCGAAAATCTGTGTATAACTTCAGTGGGCCCTCGATTCCACATCCTCAGATTCAAAGAGCTGCGGATCGTGTAGAACTATAGTATGTATTTATTGAAAGAATTCAACCAGCTGCAATCATGTCATTCTGAACCCTGTATTTATTGAAAAAATTCAGCTGACCGCGGATTGTGTAGTACTATCGTATGTACTTATGGAAAAATGTCTGCGTAGAAGTGGACCCATGCAGTTCACACCCTTGTTGTTTAAAGGTCAGCTGTATTTACATCACCTCATTTACGTCTCAGAACAACCCTCTGAGATGGGTACTGTTATCGGCCCCATTTCACAGATGAGCAAACTGAGGAGCAGAGAGGTTGTGTCTTGCCCAAGGAGCAGAGCTGGGCTCAGACATTAGGCCAGATTCTTTATTTGTGCTTTCTGTTGCTCCAGTACTAGTTTGATGGGTTTCTGCAGCCTCTAGACGCCTGTCTCTAGCGGCAGTTGAAGTAGCAGGGAGATGGCCACAAGTCCTAGCCTGCTCAGGCTGCCATGACAAAATACCATAAACTGGGGGGCTTCAACAACGGAGATCTATTTCTCACGTTTCTGGAGACGAGGAAGTCGAAGATGAAGGTGCTGATAGTTTCAGTTCCTGGAGAGGCCCTCTTCCTAGTTTGAGGATGTCCACCTTCTTGCTGTGTGCCGTGTCCTCTTGTGGCAGAAACAGAGAGGAACAGAGAGAGATCGCCCTCTCTCTCTCTCTCTCTCTTCCTCTTCTTATAAGGGCATTAATCCCATGATGGGGACCCCCTTCTCCAATGACCACATCTAAACTAATTACTTCCCCAGGGTCCCACATCCAAACACTACCACGTTGGAGGTCAGGACATCAACATAAGAACTGGGGGGTGGAGGGAACAACACATTCAGTCCATAAAGCCCTAGTACTGGTAGGTCCCCTCAACTTTTCTGTGTGTGTGGTGAGAACCTTTCCCCACCAGTGATTAAGGGAGGAACGTCTGCTCTGCTGCCCAGACCTACTTTATGGAACCTTATCCAGGCTGTTTGGGATATTTAGCGCCATGAATTGCTGAAATTCATGGGTGGCTGGGGAGCCTCAGCTGAGAAGGCACCTGAAGACCAACCCTGTGGAGTGAGGTGTGATGGACTTCTCAGTGGTCTGGGAAGCAGAGGATATCTTGTGTGTTCATTCAGTTATTCATTCACTCATTCATCAATATTAAGGGCTTACCAGTGTCAGGGTCTGTGCTAAACATGGCGTAGAGATAGACTGTGCAGTCCCCGCCCTTGTGGAGGTTACAGTTTGGAGGAGAGTTAGTAGGGAGGCTTCTCCGCTTCAGAGGTAGGTGGGGAAGGGATTCCTCAGGGCTGAAGCAGAGCTCAGGTCACGTGTGAATGGAAAGTGCTGGCGGGTTTTACTCAGGAGCTCAGAGTGGCAGAATAAGACTTCACGCTATCCCACGTGACATTCAGAACATCCCCAAATATGGGGACCTGCCCTGTGCTGGAAGTCACCTGGGCTGGATGATCCAGTTGAGTTCAGCCTGGGGCTTAGTGAAGCCTTTTGTCCTCGGCGTGTCTGGGAGGGTACAAGATTCTAAGCCCGTCTAAGTAGCTGGTAAACTGTCCCTATTCTCTTCTGTGAGGAGGACCCCATTCTATAGCAGAGATGTTTGTTGAATGAATGAATGAATAATGATAATTAGGATGAATGTTATATATAATAGAGGTAATGGGAGATGTCAGAATTTCGTGACACCCAGAGAAGAACCAAGCTCTCCCCTCTTCTGGGCTGAGCTGGTTCCTGAAGGAGATCAGAGCTAGGGTTATTGATTTAAGAGGATTTTTTTGTTGGTCTTGAGGCAGTGACATTTATCTGCCAAGGGTGATGTAGTCCAAGATTAAGAAAAGCAAAGAAGAAAAAAAAATTCCCTGTTAAGGAATAGAGAGTTTGTTGCCTTCCCCCAGTAGCTTGGAACTATGTATTTGCTGTGTTCTTACCACCTGCTCTTCGGAGTCTAAGAGAATTACCCAAGGGGTTCAATATAAGTCTACAGTCTGGACACTGGAGGAGGGCTACCCTTCCCCAAACCAGTGGAAGATGGAATTAAAGCACCCATACTCTGCTGAGCATTGCCTATAGCTCACACTTTCGTGAAAAACGGAATTACGTTGGTGAAAACTATCTTCTCACTTCCGTTTTAGAGTCAAATCGGTTGTATAAAATATGGAAGAAAAAGGAGCATGATGTCAAATCAACGTTGAGTGTAGTGGCTCTTGAATTAGAAACTTTATATTCTCCATGGTGTATTTAATTCTGTCCAAAGAATTCATTCCAAGAGTCCCATTTAGCTTTTCTGTTCCTGCCCTTTAGCAAGACAAAGGTATTCGTACTGTCTCTTGAGTTGCTAGGAACGCTGAGCACTTTAGAAAGTGACATCCGTTGCAGGCACGGACTGACGCTGGGGCTGGCATCGGCTGCAGTGCTAGAATGTCACACAGACAGACAGGTTCAGGCAAAGTGCCAAGAATTTCATTGAAACTGGGCAGTGCTGCAGGCAGATAGAAACGGAGTCATCAAGTGTCAGCGTGGTGAAGAGGTTCAGGTTAATTCCCGAAGTGCTGCAGGTGTTCTTGGGCTGCATGGCTTTTGTTTTTTTTTTCCCCCTCTCTCTTTAAAACACCCTAGATGATGACTTGTCATTTATAGCTTATATCCCAGAAAGCAATGCCACCTTCTGAGTTGCCGGTGTCAATTCGCAGGGTCCCTACCTATTTTCTGTCTCATCTGGAATGTTAATATTTTAGATCTTTGCAGTTGGAGAGTCACTCTGGCAGGGGAGTGCTTGGGAGGAAGCAGGAGGAAAAGGAAATAGATGTTCTTGGGGTGCACACGGAATCATGCCAGAGTGGCAGAAGGGGGGTTCAAATAGGAAATCTGTCCATCCCCCTACAGGGATTTTTTGACTACTTAATACGTGCCTAAGACTGGGCCAGCTGCTGCCCCAGAACCCACCCATGTCTCTAGCTGCTACAAAGGTGCCTCCTGGATCTTGAAACAATGCCATCAAGACCCTCTCTGATCAGTGACCGACTGCATTAACTGAGCACCTGCTGTGTGCCAGTGGTTTCACCTGCCTTATCCTTGCTCTCAAACTTTCTACAGCAGAACATTTCAGACGGACAAAGCTGGACAGAATGGTAATAATAAACCTCCACACACCCATCCCCCAGCTTCAACAGTGACCACCTCACGGCCAACTTCTTTGTACACACCTGCTGACCTCCAGACGATTTTGAAGCAAACCCCAGACATCATACCGTGATTTGTGAGTCTTTCAGAATGTATTTCTAAAAGGTGAAGGCTCAGAGGGAGATAGCTCAGTGGCAGAGCATGTGCTTAGCATGAGTGAGGTCCTGGGTTCAATCCCCAGTACCTCCATTTAAAAAGATAAATAAATAAAAGATGAAGGCTCTTCTATCGGAATTCTTTCAGGGTCATGACAGCCCTCCCAGTCAGGCAGCACAATACGCTTCCCTTATAAATGAGGACAGTGAGACACAAGGGGGTGAAGTCACCTGTCCAAGGTCATCTAGGGCAGAGTCGGGATTCAAACCCGAGCCTGTGCCATTAACCATCGCATCCTAGGAAGGCAGCCGCTAGACCTCTCAGCTGTGGCTAATCCTCCTCTGTGGAACTGGATCCAGGAAGCAGAAGAGCAAGCTCCCAGGGGCAGCACTATTGATTTCTGTGACTTCAACCACCCGACCATGGCTGTGCACAGTGTCTATTTAGGTCCACGGGGACAGAATGGCTTTGAAAGTCTTAGAATCGTCATCTCCAGGAATGCAAGGACCAGCCTGAAATATTAATGGATTCTATTTGGGCAGCAAAACCGATAAAGCAGTCAAACCCTTATTGTGCTAGTGTTTGAAATGGCAGAGAAACCCACAATGAAAAGGACTTCACAGAAGCTCTGTCTGTCATTGTTCTCTGGCTGCCGAGGGCAGGGAAAGGTTTCTTTTAAAATGAATTTTCCTTTGGTTTTCTCTCTTGGCAGAAGGAACCCTAGTCTTCCCACTGAGTCTTTTCAGTTTGTTTCTAGCACAGCTAATTGTGTTTATTTGTCTCCAGAATCACATGCCTGCCTCCTCTCCCTTGCCTTTTCTTCAGGTCTCTTGCCTGCTGTGTGCTCGGTGGCTGCCAAAAGCGTTCTCTTCACCTGGGAGCAGTTGGCTGACAACACTGAGTAGGTGTTGGGAGGCCAGCTGTCTCTCAAGAGGTCTGACCTGGCCCCTGGCATCCAAACCTACCTCCGGGGAGAGGGAGAGAGATTATATAAGCCGGCTGGGAAGGGAACCATGTCGTTCGCTTGGTGTGCACCCACTTGGTCCGCTGGTGTTAAGAACAGAGCAGAAAACACGTGAAAACTGTTGTTGGATTAATCGAGAGCTTTGCTAGTTCATGAAATTAATTCTTCCCTTTTCCTACCAAAATGAGCACGCCTTGGCTTTTCTGTTTAATACTTTCCCTTGTCTTTGGGATCATTGGCCTTTAAGTGATTCTCAAACCTCAGGTTCTTTCCCTTCCCTTCCCCAGGCATCACAGAAGCCACGTGACCACGGGAGGTTACCCAGCCTTTATCCATCTCACCTATGAAGCGCTAAGCGGTGGTCCTTGTCAGGGAGCAGGTGAGGACACGCCTAGGCATTCCACCTTGGGCTCCTTCTGGGAATGCCAGTGAAGACCTCAGCCAGTGTCTTTCAGGGAACATCTATTTTCTTTAAACCTTTGTTGTTGCAAATACTTTGAAAGAGTTTTTTTTTTTTACGATTGGTGTGACTTTGACTTTTTAAAAAGTGAAATTAAGGAAGACTCTGCAAGTCACTAACTCTTCATAGGAGAATCAGCTCAGGGATGGCAGAATACGTGGCTTTGTGGAAGGGCCCCTCCACAGTGGTGGCAGACTTGTTAATCGATCCCAGCATCATCCCTGGAGCTCGCGGGGGCCTGGAATGCCTCTCAGCGCAGGGCCCCAGGAAGCCTTTACCAATGGGGTTGCATAGACTGATGCCTACTTGCTCTTTCCTAAGAAAGTGGTCTTTAAAGCCCTTTCCTAAGAAAGTGGTCTTTAAAGCCCTTTCCACGCTGAAATCCCTTAAGCCCTTCTGCCCGCGGTCACACTAGGTCCCTTCCAGCTAGGGACCATCTCTTTTCTTTCACCAAGCATCAAATCAAAGGGAGAGGAAATGTTACCCCCAAGAGTGCTAAATCCTTTCTGGAAAGCAGATGACGGGGGAAATGTTTCCAACATTGATGGTTCATGGAGGAGTTGGAGGTCATGATCCCTTCCTTTTCAACCCATAGTAGGTTTGTAGATTGAGTCTGTAGTTTGGTTGGTGAGTCAGCGAGACTAATTGAAATCATTCTTTTTCTGGGCGAAATGAAATGTTGGATGCCTAAGGGGAATATGAAGGAAGTGGAAGCTCAAAGCCTGGCCTTCAGGAGTTCCTGCTCTGGGATAGCAGTTGTATGAAGCCGAATTTAGATCCCGCGTAGTTTAATGAGATGCAAGAGCGAGAAACTTAGCGCCTAGTTACAGTTAACTCACTCTCAGCCAACTGACGGTGCTCTTCCCTTTTGAAGACATTTGGAGGGTATTAAGATAAGCCTAGGAGGTGACAGGACTTTCTTGAGAGAAGATGTCCTAAGTATTCTTGACCACATTAGAGGTAACATACAGGGCTGTGAGGAACAGCTTGGGCTGGTCTATAGTCACCAGAAATCTTTATGATCTGATGAGCTGGGCAGGCAGGGGCCACAGGGGCTGCTCCAGGCCAGGCTGTCTCCAGGAAGACTGAGAAGCTGCCGCCCCCACCGCCGTGGTTAAGATCAGGCTGTGTGCTTAGCATGCACATGGCCCTGGGGTCAATCCCCAGTACCTCCATTAAAAATAAATAAACAAACCTAATTACCTCCCCAATAAATTAATTAAAAAGAAAAATTAATTAAAATGAAAATTTCAATTCTAAATAAATAAAGAAAAAGTCAAGAAAAGTCTTTTTTGCCAGAAACAGCTCATTTTGGAATCCTCTGATTTACCAGCAAGGACCAGCAGAGGTACTTTTCCATTGCAGAAGTCTCCACTGGATGCTGGGGGCAGAGGAAGGGAAGGGGGCTGGGAACCATACAGGTCAAACAAAGCATTAGGCTGGCCAAGTACTTTAAAGGTAGTTTTTAAAACTCGGGTTCGATTTAGAACCCATCTCCCCTTAGAGGTGTACTTTTATCTAGCGGTGTTTATCTAAAAAGCGCTTCTGGCTTACTATCACTCTTTACCTTCTCCATCTTTTGGGATGTCACGAGAAAAATAAGCCAGAAAACATCTTACGTATGCTGTGGTTATTTGGGAACATCCAAAGTAGTTGAATTCTCTGGAGGGGGTGAGTAATTGCAACTTTTCAGTGGATACTATGGTCCTTTGTGGAAGGGAGCACTGCGGCAGTGGGAATGGAGCTGCAAGCTGTCCTGACCTTGAATTTTCTCGTAACAACAAGTGCTTGTCTCTTCCCAAGACCAGATGATCTGTGCAACTTGCCCGGATAGCTTCTGGCTGGTACTGTGTCTTTTGTTCTCTGCAGGCCCCCTGGGGGCTTCAGCCTGCACTCTGGAGTTTAAAATCATCTTATTTGAATGCTGACTTGGTAGTGAGCTTATATAATTGGCTCTTAGACACCGAATAAGTTTAAATCTTAAAAGTGACACTTTTTGGACCTGGAGTCACCTTGTCTTAGGCTTGTGATTACATTCTTTTTTTTTTTTTTTTAACTTTGATTCAGAAATATCAAGTTGTTGGCCTTTAGTCTTCTCAGTTTACAGATGGCGCTACTGGTGCCAGAAGGATCGTGGTTTATTTTTAAGTATGTGATTCATTTAATTTGAGGAGAGTAGGATTTGGGCCTTCTGCCTTCCAGCTCACTTTGTCTCCAAGATCAATACAATTTCAAAGAAGAAAAAGTTGTCTTGTTTCCTAATGGTGTTTATCGTGGAGGTGCCTTGTTGATATTAATGACAGTGGATCTACTTCAGTGTAGCTTTGACTAATCAAAGTCTTCAGTTTAATATTTACTGACATATTCCACTTTGAAGAAAAAAAAACTCATCAAAACACAGGAAAATAAAGTTCTCTTTGAACTTTTACTTAAGAACAACTTCCCAATGAAGCCCTAGGTTCACCACAGACACCATCCAAACTTCTGGACCATTGGCACCTCCATTATCCAATCCATGTCATGATCACTGACATCCAGAAGGAGATAAAGGACCCAGACAGTTCTGAATTATCAAAATTCTATTCACTTACACTAACTGCTGCATTTTAGAATGACTTTCAGTAAATGAGGTTGAAACAGAAAGCATTTCCTGAATAGTGTAGACGTTCAGGGCACGTCCTCTGGAGTGAAGACTACCTGGGTCTGGGTTCTGGGTGCAGCGTTTCCTGGCTGGGTGACCTTGGGCATGAAACTTAACCTCCTTCCTCAACTGTACAACAGGAAAAAAGAAGAGATCCAATTTCATAGAGTTGTGAGGAATAACTGTGAGTTAATAACATGCAAAGAGTGGGGGAAAGGGTATAGCTCAAGTGGTAGAGCGCATGCTTAGCATGCATGAGGTCCTAGGTTCAACCCCCAGTACCTCCTTTAAAAATAAATAAATAAACCTAATTACCTCCCCCTAAAAAATAATTATAAAATAAATTTAAAATAAAAATAATTTAATATAGAAATAAATTCATAACAAAAAAGAAATTTAATATAAAAATAAATTTATAACAAAAAAAGAATTGAAAGCAGAGTCTGAAAGGCTTGAACACCTGTGTTCATAGCAGTGGTATTCACAAGAGCCAAAAGGTGGAAGCAACCTAAATGTACATTAGTGGATAAGTATATACACACTAGTGTGAAATATACCTACAGTGTGGTATAGACACACGGTGAAATACTATTCAGCCCTAAAGAGGAAGGAAATTCTGACACATGGTCTACAACATGGATGAACCCGGAGGACATTATGCTAAGTGAAATAAAAGAACAGATGTTGTATGATTCCACTTACATAAGGTATCTAGAGTAGGAAGTTCATACAGACAGAAAGTAGAAGGATGTTTGCCAGGGGCTGGAGGAAGGAGAGAATGGAGAATTGTTGTTTAACGGGTATGGAGTCTCAGTTTTGCAAGATGGAGCTGGATGGTAGTGATGGTTGCACAACAAGTGTGAACGTACTTAAAGCCACTGATGGGCTGTTCACTTAAAAAGAGTGAAATTTTATGTTAGGTGTATGTACCAGAATTTTTTTCTTTAAGCATGAGAAAGAAAATGATATATTAAGTCAAAAGGTATACAGAACTACAGAAAACCATAGAAAGAGTAAAGCAGAGGGGGGGGGCTCTAGATTGCTGGGGAGGGTGCGGATGCGGTTTTAGGTCAATAGGGCTGTTGGGAAGCCTCTGTCGACTGAAAGAAAATGCACGGCCTCAAAGTCATGAGTTATGTTTTATTCGGGGGCCTTAGTGGGGACTACAGCCCAGGAGTCAGCCTCTCAGAGAGCTCTGAGGAACTGTTCCGAAGAGGGAAGGGAGGAGTCAGGATAGATAGGAGTTTTTGCTGAAAAAAAAAAATAGTCAAACATCAAAGATGACCACTAACCTCAAAAAACAGACATCTCCTTACAAGAAACTGAATATATTTCCCTGTGCTATACAGTAGATCCTTGTTGTTTACCTGTTTCTATATACAGTAATGTGTATCTATGAATCCCAAAGTCATAGAAAATAAGAAATAAAAAAAGAAACAATCCAGATATCTCAACTTAATAATTTTAGTGCTTTTCTGTGTATCAGGAGATGCAAGAGTCTGTGCTCACTGAAATCATCCCTTAGATACACATCTTAACTATCTAGGGCCAGCATCCTGCTTTTCTCCTTCCTGAAGTCCCTCGGGGTTCACCGTGGGTGGGGATGGGTGGCTGATGACTCAGGGGCAGGCAACATTCGGTGCTGACCGGATCCACCTTGAGGAGGTGGGATTTGGGCGAGGCCTGGAAGGAGCTGTCTCTCAGGTGCTGTTATAATCAGGGCCCACAGGTGGTGTGTGGCGATGCCCAGGCAGTGATCACTGGGCGTATATCTGTAAAGCGCACGTGGGTGGGCAGCTGACGCTGAAACCGCAGATGTGGGCATTTCAGCTGAACTGCAAAAACAATCCAGGCATTCGGGTAGCACTGTGCACGGATTATGATCAAATGTCATCTGAGACCTGGGGTTCTGTTACAGTAAACATGGCCCTTTCCACGACCAGACTCCATAACCTCGAAACAATAGTCAGGAGTTTGATTTTTTTGTAGTGACACCTAAGTTTGCATGTTGTGGTTTAACCCTTTTCCAAGATGTGTCTTAAAATCCTTCATAAGACTAGGATTTTCAGGGCTTCTGCTGACCTTTCTGTCAACCCACAATAAGGCAGGGCAGCTCCACAAAACTTCTTTCAGTTTTTCTGTCCCTGGTAGGTCGTGTGGCATGGAATGGTGAGCTGCTTGCAAAAATCCTGTAACCAGGACATGTTCTATTACTTTTTTTTTTTACATTTTCTTTTTATTTTGTTTTGTTTTTTATTGAAGTACAGTCCGTTACAATGTGTCAGTTTCTGGTGTACAGCACAGTGTCCCAGTCATGCATATACATACATATGTTTGTTTTCATATTCTTTTTCAGTAAAGGTTGTTACAAGATGTTGACTATAGTTCCCCATGCTGTACAGAGAAAACGTGCTATTACTAACTGACGAGACCAGTATAGACAGGTATCAGCTTGCTATCATTTAAGCCAGGACTCTGGACTCTTGAAGATGTATGGAGGTTTTGCAGCGTTGGATTCTTGAACTGGTTTTTCCACATCTCATTTTTTTAGCCTTTTCCATGTCTAATCAAAAAAAAAAAAAAAGGACAATGAGCCTGAGTCAGAATCTACTCCAGAATCAGGAAGAAGCCCGTCACCACACCCCCACCTCCACCGCCCTGAACTTGGAGGGGAGGTGAACATCTGTAGTGGGGGCGGGCACCTTGGCCCCATCCCAGTCCTGTCCCCGGCCAGGATTCTGAAGCCACATTCGTGGCCACAGAAGACACATAGGCTTTTGTGACTCTCTCCCCAGGCACAGGTCACAGGGACGAGGTGGAGGGAGGAGGAACTGATTTCCTCTCTGAGGCTTGTCTACACCATGAGCATTGACTGAAAAAGCACAGCTCCAGGCTCAGAAATTCTCCCCCCACCCTACTCCTGCGCTGTGTTTTGGTAACACTCTTATCTGCCTCATGTTTGATTTTTGCTTTTCATTCTGAACAACATTCTGGTGGAAGTGTTGGCATAAATGTAGTATCCTGGATGCTTTGAAGAGAGGAAGAGTGTTTTCCCTGATTTTTACACATAAGCAGCCACCTGCAGGGATTTAGCCCCCAGGGGGTTATCCAGCTCAGAGGGTTCCCTCCTCCAACCCCGTACCTCTAGTTTCTCCCAACACAGAGTGGGGGTGATAGAGACAGGTTTCCTTCGCCCTTGGGGTGAGAGGATGATGCCTGGGCACGGAGCAGCCTCTCCGTATATACTGTTGTCATTCGATGTGTGTCATCAGATGGTGATAGCAGGACGTAGTAGCCAAAGAAGGAAGGAAAGCTCAGTGGACCCAACGTTCACTCCCTGAGGGTCCACTCTGGGCAAGTCTACCTGCCAGGCTCTCAGTGTTGGGAGAGGGGATTTAATGCCACGTGAGACAGTGCTTGCCCGTCAGGCCTGCTTGGGATATGAGAACCCAGACAATGACAGGGCAAAGTTCTGTGTGATGACATCATTTTATGACACAAACTGCAAGCTGCAGGGGAAGGGATGGAGGAGGATATTGCTTTGGGTGGATCAGAATCAGCCTCCGGGAGGTGCCTTCAGGGATGGGTAAGGGTTTCTGAGGGAGAGATGGGGAGAAAGCCCTTCCAAGTAAAGGGAGCAGCCTGGGCCAGGACCCGAAGAGGAACCCCCTCCCAGGCACACAGCCGAGAAGACCACACGGCAGCCTTGTCTGTCGTAGCAAATAATGGGAAAGACCTGCATGTCCATCCGTAGGAGGACGGACAGGTAGATTGTGGCATGTGGAAAATACCCAGCAGAGAAAAATGAATGAGCTAGAGAATCAGGTAGTCACTGATCAGGAGAAAACCAAACATTCAATGAAAGAAAGAAGGTTAGGTGCAAAATTCCTATAAAGATTAAAAATCTCCTAAACAATAGATATAGTTTATGGAATTTTAAAGTTTTATGATTTTTAATTATATTATTACGTGTAGTTATATAATTTTAATTTAAAAAATTTGGGGGGGTAATTAGGTTTATTTATTTTAATGGAGGTACTGAGGATTGAACCCAGGTCCTTGGGCACGCTAGGCATGCACTCTACCACTGAGCTATACCCTCCCAACTTACATAATTTTAGAGTCTCAGAATGTTTTTGTGTGAAAACATTAGTGGGAATGAAAGACGCCAAATTCAGCGTATAGTGGAGGCTCCTGGGGAGGGAGGGAGGGAAGGAATGAGTGATCATGGGAGACGAGGTCTCAGTTACCTGCTTTCTAGACACGGATGACACGTACATACGTGCGTACACACAGTCACACACATACACATGTCCATACACACATATTTATACACACACATATATTTAAATCTGAAGTCCATACGACCTACGGTTTGACAAGCAATTGTTTCTTGTATCCTCTTGTATACTTTTCTGTATACCTGCAGCATTTTGTCATTTCAAACTGAAAGAAAAAGTCACAGGGCACGTTCAGGGAGCGAATGGTTTAGAGCAGTGGTTTTCAGACATTAACACGCCCCTTAGGAAGATATATATTTTATTTTAGGAACCAGGAGTTTCATAACAGTACTTATCCTTAATGTGTGGGCTGCACCCTGAGGTATATGATACATCTTTAAAATAAGCAGCTAATTAGTACTACAGAGACTTGAGAGTCCAGATCCCAGGGCTGGGTGAGGGGTGGGGTACCTGATCACATATGGCATGTGGGAAGATGGCATTTTGGGGGGACACTAGTTACTTTTGTACTGCATGAAAATACTTTTGCGATGCTGAGGATGCGGGTCAGGCCAGGGCAGGGAAGACATGGACCTGCAGTCTCTGGAATGTGAGCTTTAGTTGGCAGGGAGGAGGGTGGCTTTGGGGCATGTCCTCATCAGACCTGAACTTCAGCCAAATCAAATAAGGTGGAACTGCAGCAGGGGATTAGCGGATGCAGGGTGGGTTAGGAGGGTGTCACTGGGGTCTCGCTGGGACACTGCAGGCTTGCAGGGGAGTGAGACAAGGAATATGCTGCAATAAAAAAAGAAAAGATTTAATGACTGGAATATGAGGGAAGGAGGAAAAGGAGAAATTTCACTTTGATGTCAAGGCTTGGTGACCAGGAGATTGGTTGCACTGGTAACAGAATGAGGCTCAGCTGAGGTTTGTTTATATTTTTTTAATTGAAGTATGGTCAGTTTACAATGTTGTGTTAGTTTCTAGTGTACAGCATAGTGGTTCAGCTATAAATATAAATATATATATATATTCCTTTTCATATTCTTTTTCATTATAGGCTGTTACAAGTTATTGAATATAGTTCCCTGTGCTGTACATAGGACCTTGTTGTTTATCTATTTTATACACAGTAGCATGTATCTGCAAACCCCGGGCTCCCAATTTATCCCTCCACGCCCCAGTAGAGGTTTGGTTTGAAACCCAAAGGTGAAGGTGCGATGGGACATCCAGACAGAGCAAAGTCCTGTTGAGGTTAAAAGGCATGGATTCAACATGGTCTCATGTTTGATGACTTTCTCTAGCCGTACATGGTACCTGGTGAGGGAAAAATAGAAGTCAGATGTCATCAAGGCGGGGCTAGGTGGAGGGTGGGGAGAGCTCCTGGGTAGAAGTGAAGTGGCTGGCGTGCTGGGGCCAAGTGAGGCCAGTGGACCAAGACAGAAGGAGGGTTGGAGGACCGGAGGTTATGAGGAGCCCAGAGCGTGTGAGCAGGTGTGAGGACATAGTCCAGGTGGAAATCTGGGGTGTTGTGATCAGGAAGGAGGAACTTCCAATCTGAGATCCTGGAGCTAAAGTAATCCTGAGTGAGAAACCACCACCACCAGGTAGAAGTTGCAGGTGAGGCCGGCGGGCTGTTAATACAATGGGGATGGAGACCAGACCAGTTGTTGTTCTGAACTGAATAATCAACTTTTCCAATGAAACTCCTCCCTAGAAGAACTAAGGATTTTTAACCAGATTGGATCCTGATGATGAGTTTCTACCTCAAATTGTAGAAAAGGCCAAGCGGAGAGGGGTCTTCAAGGGTTCCCTTAGGAGAACCTCACGGAATGTCCTGGCGGGGGGGCTCTGGACAACACACCTAGACCTCGCAGTGGGAGCTCAGAGGCACACAGGCACCCACCCACTTCTGATCCAGCTCTTCCTGCTCTGTTCATGTTTGATGGACGTTCCTTCTCGGAGACCTAGGTGACTGGGCTTTTGGGACCCAGAAGTCAGAAGGTGTGCCCATACCTTAGGGTTGATTCGGTTCAGAGCTCTGAATAGGTCACTTCAGTTCTCTATGACTCTGTTATTCTCACAATCAAGTAACACAAGCTAAACAAAATCTTTAAATGTCATGAGTGACTTCCTTGTGTGACTCAATGAATTTCACAATTTAATGTAAAGAAGATGCGTGTACAGCCAGTTATGACACGAGGCTAAAGAAATGTAACAGGATGTGATTAATTCTGCTTGAGGCTGTTGCTAAACTTCACAGAAGAGGTTATATCTGAGCCAGAATCCAAGAGGGAGGTAGGGTTTGCCAGGCAATAGAGGGGTACTTGGCGATGCAAAGTGTGTGGCTCATTCAGGGAACCAGGACAGTCTGTCCTGCCTTTTTCTATGCAACGAGAATAAAAAACTAGGTCTCCTAACTCCTGCCCCAGTGTTCTTTTACTTTGTTTATTTTTCTGCCTGGCCTCTCTTTCCTGCATCTTTTCTTGGGGACAAAAGTACCAGTGATTGGAGGAGATAGACTAAAGGTCAGCTGATGATTGGAAATCCGGTGAACAGTTTAAATATTGTGATGGCTTCCTCCCGAGTGGATGAACCACACAGAGATAAACAACTTCCAACTCAGGTGTTGTTCCCCGTTGAAAAACAGCTTACATTTGCATGATCTAAAATCTCACCAGTTCTTACCTTTAGAAGCAAAGAGGGCCAAAGGAGAGTCCTCTTCTGCTTTGCATTTGAACAATCATCCATTGACACCTTTTTTGATAATTGCTGATAGGAGGAATAAGGGAGGGATAAGTCAGTGTTTCTGTCTCCGGGAGCTTGCAACCCAGTCGGCAGGAGAGACAGGGCTCTCTGTGCACACAGAAGGGAAAAAGCATGCAAGTCCGGATGCTGCTTACCGAAATGTGCAGAATAGTTGGGTGACTTTCTGGGAGAACAGAAATCAAGATGGCCTGGAGGAAACTTTGTGGCCAATGTGGAGCTGAACTAAGGCCTTGAGGATGTCTAAAGAGAAACTGAGATGCTGTACACCAGAAATTGACACAATGTTGTAAACTGACTATATGTCAATAAATACACATATACAAAAAAAAGAGAGAGAGAGAGAGAGAAACTGAGAATGAAGTGACTTGCTTGATTCTTGGTAGCAAATAAAAAGCCCAGGTCTTGGGACCACCAGGAGGGTGGGTAATCAGCTGCAAAAGGGTTAACGTCAAATGGCTAAGAAACCCCGCATTCCTGACACAGCATGCTGCACAGACTAGGCTTCATTCGCTGTCAGATTCTTCTGCTGTGGAAAGTGCATTTCCAAGATTGATTTCCCGCCCGTGGCAATCTGCAGCTCTCTTCAGGGTTCACCCGGGCTGGCCTGGGTCCCGGCAGGTTTGCGGATGGGTCATGAAGCTTCCTGTAGGTGAGAGGCTGCCGGAATGAAGCCAGACCTCGCCTAACGAAGCAAGTGGTTACACTGCAGTGGAAAGTCCTGGGAAGCTCTTGTCCCCAGGCTTCAATTAACAGGCATTTCAGACAGCAAAGCTTACCTTTACCCAAACAAGCAGTCTCGGAAGGAAAATGATCATCACAGCCAGCCACCCTGTCGGTTGACCTCTGACTGCTCAACGCGTCCTGAACTGTTCCCAGCTCCTCCCTGTTCTCCCACTAGAATTAAACATAGAATAGATGCTGTTTATTGCGTGGGGAAGGTGCAGTCTGGGTCTGGTGTGATGCATTTTGAAAACTACAGTAGAGTGTATTCTCAGCAGGCACAAGGTCCTGGGTTCAATCCCCAGTACCTCCATTAAGAAAATAATAAATGTAATCCTCCCCCCGCACCCCCAAAAAAACCCCCCCCCAAAAAATAGAAAAAAGTATCTGCTCAAGTGAGATGATTAGCTGGGATGTAGGAAGGATGGGAAGTAACAATGAAGAAAATGCAGGAATCCCAGCTAGAGAGTTCCAGCCTTAGATAGAGAAAAAGACATCTTCCCCAGCGCACAGCTGCCACTTAAGGATGCCATTTCTTCTCCTAATAATATTAGGGGGAGCTACCTAGGAAAAGATCCAGAGGTGGAGGGGTCCCTGAGCCCAGGAGGTGACGGGTTCCTGGCATATCTGTGGCACACAGGTGTACCTCACCTTTCTGATCACCAGGGTTCAGCCAGGTGCCCACAAGCTCAGGGATCGAAGCCCTGATTAAAGCCATTTGGGTTTCCGCGGGAAAAGTCTTTTGACAATACTGGGTGTGCTGGCTTTTCCAAGCTGAGACAACATGATTGCTGCCCTAACAGTAGGTGTTACATGTTGTCTTTTCACCCTCCCACCTCCTTCCCCCATAACCATTAGCTTATATTATGGCAAGGATAGTTAAGTTACTCATGCAGACAGAACTGTTGCCTGAATATTGCGGCCATCAAGCCATAAGCCTCTGCAGCCGCCTCCGCCCCTCCCCCCATATCGGTGTGCCCCGAGGAAATTCAGGATGGAGAAAAACAGGATACCGGCTCTAGATGGTTAAGATGTATATCTAAGGAATGACTTCAATGAGCCCAGACTCTTGCATCTTCCCATGCACAAAAGGGCACTAAAATCATTAAGTTAAGATGGCTGTTTTGTGATTAGCAATAATCTTTTCATGTTTGACTACATGGGTTTTTTCTCCCCGAGCAAAAATTCCTATATATCCTGGCTCCTCCCTACCTCTTTGGAGCAGACCCTCAGAGCTATCTGAGAGGCTGTCCCCCGGGCTGTAATTCTCAGAAAGGTCCCCGAATAAAAAGGTTGTGTGTTTTTCCTCTGTCAGCACTCCTGACCATAATTTTTTTAGCCTGATATGCTAACTAGTCGAGCTCAAAATCCATGGGATAATACAAGTAAGTATACATTTCTTCATAACGCTGGGGTGTTCTGGCAGGGAGGAGGATGTCTCAATATCCACTGTAGTAATTAATCACTCTTTACCAAGTTTTTACATATTTACATCAACCATTCCTATTTGTAGAATAATAGCGATAACCTCATTTTTCCAATTACAAAATAAGTAAATATTCATCGTTAAAAGTGCTTGCAATGATAGTGTCTACTCCAGAAAACAGTCTAATTCCCCCATAATGCCACCACTTGGCAATATCTGTATTAATGTTCTGGTTACATGCAATTCTATACCTTTTCCGTGCCATAGGAGTGTATCATTATAAAAGTGGGATGCATACTTTTAATTTGCATTTTCCTTGTAACAATGTCTTTCCACCGTGTATTTATTCAGCAAATCTTTGCTGAGCACCTACTATGTGCTGGTCAGTTACTGTTCTTAGTGCCAGGGAGACAGCAGTGAGTGACAACAGAGCACACACATGTATCACACTGCGTCTCTATAACAAGTGTAATATACCTGCATAATTATTATTTTTTATTTCAATTTTTTTGTTATGAAATTATCTAGGAAAGGCATGCTAAAGTATCTCATTGTAATTATGGTTTTGTCAAATTTCTCCCATTTTTTATAATGGAATTTATATATCTTGGTATATTGTGGGTTTTTTGGCTCTTTTTTTGGTCCTTTTTAATTGAAGTATAGTCAGTTTACAATGTTGTGCCAATTGCTGGTGTACAGCACAGTGCTTCAGTCATACATGAATTTACTTATATTTGTTTTCATACCTGCATAATTGTTTTAGTGGGTGCATAATATTCTATTGTACAGATTCATCGTGATTAAATCAGATCTCCCGTTTGTGGGTATCGAAATGCTATTTATTTGTTAGGTTTTCTTAAATAAGGAGTGGATATGCATTGACCGTTAGTGAATCTGAATCCACTTAAAAATTCTTTCCGCTGATAATGGGACTCTTCTGGGAGTGCTGCTCTTTAAAATACAACTTTATAAACAATGATAGGATACTTGGCAGATGCAGCTGCAAAGATCAGTGTGGGCCCTGCGGCCTCTCACGGGGTGGATGACGGCAGAGGTCCCGGGGCGTCTGAGGCCACGGCTGCCCCACCTCTGGCCCCAGTTAGACCAAAGGCTGCTCACAGAGCCGCTCCCGGCCTCGCAAATGGGCACCACGCTGGCATTTTGGCTGCTGTCATTCTCGGTCCATTTATGGTTATGCAGTGTTGCGTGAGGCTGGGCTTCTTTGGGCTCCGGAAGCATTTCTTCTGCCCTCTTTGATGGCAGTTGCTGCTCTTTTGTTCCCTGTCCAACAACCAGCAGGCCACCTTCCTGCCATCTGTGCGAGGCCCACACACAGTGACACGAGGGATGTCAGAGGATCTGTTTGGCGGTGGTTTCGGCACACAGCTCCGTCGTCAGCACAATGCAGAACAGAGCCCAGATGAGTTATAGAATTTCACAGCATTAGAACCTGTAGAGGTTACATGCTCATTTCATGCACAAGGACGTGGAAGTGCACCTAAGGAAGTCGAGTGACTTGCCTCAGGTCCCACAGTTCATGGTAGAGCCAGGACTGCTAATTCCTCGCCCAGTGCTTCTCCAGGGAATCAGCTATTCCAGGTCTGTGACTAGTGCACGTGGGGCCCTTGTAGTAAATCCGGGAACACCATTGCTTTGGCCTCCAGATACAATGTCATCAGTTCCCCAAATATGGAGCTTTTAATTTTTTTAGATGGCATACTACAGATATAAAACTCTTAACTTTGTTAATAGCTTTAAAGGAGTACCCAAGATAAAACTTTTAAGATTGGACCCCTAAACAGTCCAAGGCTTGATGTCACATTTTATAACACTTTCTTGTAAACGTTAATGGAGCTCATTGTGTCGATATTGTACTCAATAAATAGGACTTTTAATTCCAACCCCATTATAATCTAAACGCAATTAAAACTGTAAAGCAGTTGGGGGAGGTATTATGAAAAATCCCAGAAATGTAACCAAATATATTAAATTCCTTTTCAGTTTTCAAAGATTGTATTAAAATCAGTTATAAGGTAGGAAAAAAATATGTATTAATAAACTATAATCTTTCTATGAGTTCTTTAGCTCAGATATTACTAGTACTTAAATGTGCATAGTTTGCCATTTCAAAGTACCGTTCAGCTCCTGCCCATTTCGTTGTTATCTACTCTCTTTTTTGACCGAGAGAAAGACAGGAAACCATCTCCTCCCACCCACCCTTTTATAGGAAAATTTATAAGTAGTTGAATGTGTGGGGCTCGACCACACAGCTCATCGAGCAGAGCAAACATGAACAGCCAGACTTCCCAACCTGCAAAGCATGATTTTTTTTTTTTCTACAACCTTGCAGAACAGAAGGAAGTTGGTACCGTATGTCTGGGCCTAAAGAACTACTCGTGCAGAAAGTCATTATTAGGTGTATGATGATTTTATATGCCGTGTGCCATTTTAGACCTGGGAACTTGCGTGCCACACAGCCCCTGCCCCTGAGGAGCTGGCCAGCATCACCAAGGACCAGGGCCCCAGGACAGAAGAAGTAGAGGCCAGGGTGGGCGGGAGCTGGGGCGCCCTCGTCCGGCCTCGGGGTTAGGAGAGCTGGCTGGGCAGAGCTGGCTCCTGGGCAGGGAGTGGATGAACCAGGCTGTCAGACAAGGGCGATCCAGATCAAGTGTTGCGCTTTTGAAAAGCTCCCGGGGTGAAGATCCAGGCTGACGTTCCAGGCCATCAGAGTGGCGGGGGTGTGGGCTCCAGGAGAGGAGACTGGAATGGGAAGTGGGAAAGAGGTCTGCAGAAGAAGGGCCTGTTTGCACGTTAGGATTAGGATTAGGACTAGAGTTTGTGTCGTAAACAATGAGCCACTGAGGGGTTTGAGGAGGGGTGTGGTGACCGCATCTCTGAAGTGGTTTGGAGGACAGAGTGAGAGTTTGAGGATGCCAGGCAGGGGGAACCACCATGTGGGGAGGAAAGTTCTGAGAGTGCCATGTTCGTCAGCACAAGTTCACTTTGGAAGGCCCGGATCAGGGGAGAGCAGTAGAGACGGAAAGGACCAGTGGATTCCAGAAACCCTGAGATAAAATCAGCAGGCCTCTGTGACTGATGAGATGCAGGGAAGCCGTCAGGTCTGGGCTGAAGGAGGCGTCTGCAGAGGCTGCCTTTGAAGTGCCCGTGGGATATGCATCTGGACAAGTCCAGAGCTGCTGGATACTGGAATCCAAATTCAGGGAAGATCTGGCTGGAGGCACAGATTTGGGCATCATCTGATCCAGGTGCTGGCTGAAGCCAAGGCATGGGAAGCAGTGCCTGTGCGAGAGGTGTCAGGTGCAAAAGAGGGGGCAGATGGTGGAGCCCAGGGCACAGGCACCGCAGTGACAGGGTGATGGGAGAAGGAGACTGAGGCAGGGCCACATAGGGCAGTGTCACTGAGGCCACAAGAGGCAGCCTTTGTCTGCAGCATGAATCCCCCGAGCTCAGGTGACATGAGGACTGAACAGGTTAAAACTCCAGGGATGAGGGGTGGGGGGAGAGCTCAGTGGTAGAGCGTGTACTTAGCATTTGCAAGGTCCTGGGTTCAATCCCCAGTACCTCCATTAAATTTTTTGTAGTAAAAATAAATACATAGATAAATAAAAATAAAATGATGTAAGAAGTTGAAAGTGGCAAAAAAAAAAAAAAAAAAAAGAACAATGCTAAAACTCCAGGGATGAGAACTCCCCTCTTCCTTCCTTGGCATCAAATCTAAACTCATTTCACCAATGCCGGGGCCTCCAGCCCACTCGCTTCCTCTTTACTCCCCAACGAGCCCTCTGCTCGTGGGTGCCCGGAGGCCACACCACCCTGTGTCATATCCTGCCCGTCTCCCGGAGGCCCGCTCCTCACCTTCACTTGTCTGAGTCCTGTCCTTCCAGGCCTAACGCTGGCCCTGTCCCCACTGCCGGCCCAGCTGCCCCGAGCAGCCCTGCTCCCTAGAGGCCTGTTTGTATTTGTCTCCACTTAATGCTCCATTATGTGCTGTCTGGTGGTGGTGGCTGTTGATTCATGAAGCTTGACTCTTCTTGAAGCTGCCTGAGGTCTGTGGTCTTATTTTATTCTTCCTCTGTGGCCTCGGTAGCCTGGAATCCTGTTGAAGAGACCATCCTTGCTCTGAAAGAGCTCTCTGGTTGATCCAGATTGTCAAGACTTGAGCTTATCCGGTGCAAGGAAGCTTCACATTTCCTCCGTCTCAGCTCAGAGTTGGAGGGTGCCCCACGCAAGGGAGATCGAAGGGTACCATCTTGGTGGACTGAGGGTGGAGTGCGTGGGGGCAGAGGCCAGGAATGACAGAGGGGCCCGGAGACCGAGCGGCCCCCTGGGGAAGGCTGGGGAGGGGAGTGGCGGGGAGCGTGTGTGCTTGCACCAACAAGGTGATGGCAGGATGTGGCTTCCTCCGAAGCCTGCTCTCAGACTGTATAGCTGGTCCTTCGAGGCCTGCCCACTCCAGCTTGCTGAGGTTAAGGCCTGTCTGAGGGGTTGGTGGGTCGACCTCACTGGACAGCGACTTCTGAGGCTCAAGATGACAAGAGAATTAGAACTCTTTACCGTCGTGCGGCCGTGGGAGCTGCCCTTGGATGAAGGGAGAATTCGGGCAGGGAAGAGGGGGTCCATAACAAAGAACAGAGAAATAATCCCCTCACTTACTGACCAGTAGTTGCGAATTTTTCGTGACCCTGGGCTTCCAAAGGGAAAATTAGGTCCTTTTCACCCTGGGATAGAGGACTTACGTCTTTCTAGCACCCTCCTTGCTGAGGGAGGTAAAGGGTCATGCCCCGAGTTGGAGGTCACGGTGCTCGCATCCCTGGAACTCAGGCCCTCGTGGGTGTGGGCTCCGTGCCCCAGGGCACCGAGTTACTAAGGAGCCCCCAAGACTCATGCGGCTGCATTTTAAAGACCCCTGAAAAAGGAGGCCTTCACCTGTAACTGGAATGATGATTCTTCTTGTGCCCCTCTTCCTCTGAAGCTAAAAGTTAATATCCTTTTGGTCACGTACCTCTCCGCTTCTTAGTTCTATAAACCTCTTCCTGGCTTATTTTCCACAAGTAGGAGAGCAGTGGAAATAATTCTCTGAAAAGGACGCGTCGACATAAAGCCATGAGGTCAGGCTGGCGAGGGGAGGGGGCCAGAGGAGCTCTTCAGGGCCGGCCGAGCTCCCTAATGGGACTCTGGAGACCAGCCACAGGCAGTATCGTGGTCTGTCTGTTCTCCCTCTGAACAGAGAGGCTCGCTGGTTCCCAGGTCTGAACTGTGCTCAGTTCCAAGCACCAGACATCCATCTTTGGAAATTCAGCTGTCTCGCCGTTTCATAAGGACCTACGGTTGCTATGAGAGCCCCATTTCAGAGGACAGAAAGGTGAGCAGAATTGTGCAGTCATGTGTTACCTCTCCCCGGATACAGAATTCTCTCTGATTGATTTGGGTGCCCAGAGGTGATGGGAACACCCTTGACCTGGGACGGCTGCAAGGCGGAGCATAGCGGGGAGCCTCTTCAGGGATTCTCATGTCCCCAGTGACTCACCTCTGTTCTTCTCAGTCGGAAAACCAGACTGATATTTCCATCTGACTTCCCTCTCTGCTTCACAAGACACGGCAGAAGCCTGTGTCTAGAGCACAGAGCCTTTTAGTTCCCAACAAGCCCCAAGGAGCCCAGCGCCCCTAGATCATCGTTTCTCAGCCAACAGCAACAGGGTAACTGGAAATGCCGTCCCTTGTCCCAGGCCCAGCCCTGCAGTGGGTCCATCTGATCCCAACTCCCCTGTCCCCTCCCTCACTCCTGCTGGGCCTTGTCACCAACTACCACCGAGGTTAGTTGGAGGTGTCACTGTGCAGAACTTAACCCTCAGGCTCTAGGATCCCCCTGCTGGCGGATAGTGGAAGCACTGCTTAGCCTTTCCTCTTCCCCTCCCCCCCCTTTTTTGTTTTTAAATGTATTAAGGTATTCTGATGACATTTTCTTTCTCTCTCCCACTCCCTCTCTTTCTGTCTTTCTGTCTGACCCTGCAGTCCTTTACTAAGTAAGTTTCTTTTGCTGTCTTTAATTCCTCTATGGGCACCGTTCCTGGTTGGGGACCACTGGTGGCTGCTGGCTAAACACAGGTCTCAGTACTGGGGTACAGAGGCTGCTGTGAAAGGAGGTACCGGGTCTAGAGGGGCATTGGGTCCTCTGCTCACCAACCACCCCTGCCTCCCACACCAGAGATGTCATGATAATGGCAACATAGTGTGCTTTGCTGACTTGGGACCAAGCCCTGTGTCAAACGCTCTTCAAGCATTACACCACACAGTCCTTGCGTCATTAGCCCTGCTTCCCAGATGACAGAAGCCAGACTGGAGCTCCAGGCTTGTGGATGGGACTCCAGGCCGTAGCTCGGGTCTCTGGAGTCAGGGTCCTCCTCCTGGCCACACAAGTGTGACCTCCTCGGGCGCCCCCAGGCTTTGCAGGCTGTATCTTAGCATGAGTTCTTGGACCTTGTTCTCTGCCTGGACATCTTTTACCTACCACCCCCTGCCCAACCTCCTTCCCCATCTTCTCTTGGGAATGCTGACTGTTCCTTAAGACTTAGTTCAGGGGCCCCTTGGAGAAACCTGCACACCCTCCCTCCCGCTTTCCATGCTGGTTTTTTGCAGAGACCCTGAGAACCAGTGGTCTATTGGCCACAAGTGTATCTCTCATCTGAACTATTTGAACGTGTTTTCTCTGTTCCTTTTACATATCACTTATGGATGGCCCCTATATTGTCCCTAAATAAATATCTTTTATCAATGTTAAAGAAAAACACAAACAGTGAACCACTAGGACACTCATCACATGTTTCTGTCATGATTCTTCTGTTGTCTGCCCTGTAGCTTCTGACCTCCTCTTAGGCAGGGAGCATATGGTATCAGTCTCTGTGCCCCCAGCACAGAGGCCAGCTCCCAGTCATCAAACAGTAGCTCGCTAAGCACCCAGCCAGGCCAGGCAGCATGCTAGCACTTCGTTTAGATTCTCTCATTTATCCGCACATTTATGGCACACCAGCCCATCCATCCGATGTGTAAAATGATCACCCACTTTACAGATGAAGAGACTGAACCTTAGTGGGTTCTAGGGCTGGCCCAAGGTCACCCCGGAAGTGGCTGCACTTGGCTCCAGGTCTCCCTGGGCTGTTTCTACGTTGACCTGATGGGGTATTTTTCCTCTGCCAATATGGATTAAGAAGAGTGCGTAGGAAGATTACGTTTTCTTGGCTAAAATCTGCAGTGCCCTGAGAAGCACTTGCTGTATCCCGCAGCAGAACGGCTTGGAAGGAGTAGGCCCATTTGGATCAACTGGATTTTGAACTTTTCTGAAGAAAGGCATTTGAGAAGTAGGAAGCACGGAAGAGCTCTGTCGATAGGCTAAGCGTCCATTGCTTTGCTCGGTAACTTCATGGGAAATTCTGCAGCCATTTTACGAAAGGATCGCTCTGTTCAACTGGCTTATTTATCATCTAAAAATTCCAAGTGCAAATTCAACATCTTTGAGGCCTGAAATTTATTGGGCACAGATTTGAGTTACCCAAGAGAGGCAAGTCCAGAACGACTTGCTTTCCAAAGCATAATTTAAAAACAAATCAACCAACCAACAACAACAAAAAAACCCCAAACAAAACGCCACAATCTTTGCAACTGGATTTTATGTTAAATTTAGGCCACATGTTAATTTTGTTTGACTGATAAAACACTTTCCAGAATATGCCTTTGTCTTTACCAACCTGCTCGATGGTTCATTTGTCTGTCTTTACTTTGAGGTTCAAGTTACTCTTGCTTATCTGAGATTTTCAAGTTCCCAGTGAAACTCGTGGATAATTTAAGATTAGGTACCTGGGGCAGGGGGTGGGGGGAGGATGTAGCTCAAGAGGTAGAGTGCATGTCTAGCATGCACAAGGTCCTGGGTTCAATCCCCAGTATCTCCTCTAAAAAGAAAGAAATAAATGAATGAACCTAATTACCTCTCCCAAAATTTAAAAAATAAAAATAAATTAAAAAAAAGATTATGTGCGCTAGAAATGTAGGCCACCATCAGTCATATCAATATTGATCTTTTTTTTCCTAATTTTCCCTCCTTTTATTTAATTACCATATTGTCATAATATTTTCCATTGTAAACATGCAACATTTTAAATTAAATTAAATCTTTGAAGACCAGTCTGTTGATCTACTTTCTATGCATAACATTGTTTCTATGGATAAATGTATTCATAGTTGCAAGCTATTAAAATATTACTAGAATTGACTTTTGGTAATTTTTTTTAATATTTTTTTATTGAGTTATAGTCATTTTACAATGTTGTGTCAAATTCCAGTATAGAGCACTATTTTTCAGTTATACATGAACATACAGATAATCACTGTCACATTTTTTTTTCGCTGTGAGCTACCACAAGATCTTGTATATATTTCCCTGTGCTATACAGTATAATCTTGTTTATCTATTCTACATTTTGAAATCCCAGTCTGTCCCTTCCCACCCCCCGCCCCCTTTGGCAACCACAAGTTTGTATTCTATGTCTATGAGTCTGTTTCTGTTTTGTATTTGTTTTTGTTTTGCTTTTTTTTTTAGATTCCACATATGAGCGATCTCATATGGTATTTTTCTTTCTCTTTCTGGCTTACTTCACTTAGAATGACATTCTCCAGGAGCATCCATGTTGCTGCAAATGGCGTCATGTTGTTGTTTTTTATGGCTGAATAGTATTCCATTGTATAAATATACCACATCTTCTCAATATTGATCATATTTATATTTCAATATAGTACTTCGTACTGTTAGAGCCCGTCTGATGATTACATTCTAATGTCATCTAGAAAACTCCAAAGCTTGAAAGGTATACCCTTCATCACCTTCCAGATGTCATTAAAACAGCATACCTAACACTCCATTTTACGAGATATGACTTGGCCTCACACTGGGGTGGGTAGCAGAGACAAGATCAGAAGGTTAGGATAAAACGGGATCTCGGTCCAACTCGGTCATTCTACCTATGAGAAAACTGAGGCTCGAAGAACGCTGTCTGCAGCCCCCGCCTCCCCTGCTGCACTTCCTAGCCCATGGCTCACCCCTGCTCGGCTCAGCCCCGCCTCACCGCAGTTTTGCCCATTTTGCTCTGTCTCCTTTAGGTTGCATCCCGTGCAGCCATGACGACCGCCATCCTGGAGCGGCTGAGCACCCTGTCGGTGAGCGGGCAGCACCTGCGCCGCCTGCCCAAGATCCTGGAGGACGGGCTGCCCAAGATGCCCGGCACCGTCCCCGAGAGCGACGTGCCCCAGCTCTTCCGGGAGCCCTACATCCATGCCGGCTACCGCCCCACTGGGCACGAGTGGCGCTACTACTTCCTCAGCCTCTTCCAGAAACACAACGAGGTGGTCAATGTCTGGACCCACCTGCTGGCGGCGCTGGCCGTCCTCCTGCGGTTCTGGGCCTTTGTGGAGGCCGAGGGCCTGCCGTGGACCACCGCCCACGCCCTGCCCCTGCTGCTCTACGTCCTGTCCTCCATCACGTACCTCACCTTCAGCCTCCTGGCCCACCTGCTGCAGTCCAAGTCCGAGCTCTCGCACTACACCTTCTACTTCGTGGACTACGTGGGCGTGAGCGTCTACCAGTATGGCAGCGCCCTGGTCCACTTTTTTTACAGCTCCGACCAGGCCTGGTACGAGCGCTTCTGGCTCTTCTTCCTGCCCGCAGCCGCCTTCTGCGGCTGGCTGTCCTGCGCCGGCTGTTGCTACGCCAAGTACCGTTACCGGAGGCCTTACCCGGTCATGAGGAAGGTCTGCCAGGTGGTGCCGGCGGGGCTGGCCTTCATCCTGGACATCAGCCCTGTGGCACATCGCGTGGTCCTGTGCCACCTGTCTGGCTGCCAGGAGCAGGCGGTCTGGTACCACACCCTCCAGATCGTCTTCTTCCTGGTCAGTGCCTACTTCTTCTCCTGCCCGGTTCCGGAGAAGTACTTCCCGGGCTCCTGTGACATCGTGGGCCACGGGCATCAGATCTTCCATGCGTTTCTGTCTGTCTGCACGCTCTCCCAGCTGGAGGCCATCCTCCTGGACTACAAGGGGCGACAGGAGATCTTCCTGCAACGCCACAGTCCCCTGTCCGTCTACACAGCCTGCCTCTCCTTCTTTGTCCTGGTGGCCTGCAGTGCCGCCACCGCAGCCCTCCTGAGACAAAAAATCAAAGCCAGACTGACCAAGAAAGATTCCTGAGGCTGGCAGGTGCGATGAGGCGTGGAGGCAGCCTGTTGTGGTTTGGGGAAAACTTGATACAACCAGGGGCGCTGACTTTTTGTTCTGAAGAGCAGGCTTTTCAATGAGTGCACATTTCCAGGGGTGGCTCTGGTTATGGCACTGGGAGGCCCAAGGATGCAAGAGCTTTGTGGTCATTGTCATTAGTGAGAGGACTGTTCCTTTCCCCGCTGGGCCACGGCCTTAGGAGACACAGGAAGGGACGGGACCTTGGCTTAGACTCGTCAGACACTGAATAAAGAGCCATCTTGATGCCTGAAAACTTAGCCGAGTTCTGACTGTGGCCTCCAGGGCAAGCCCTGGGCTGGAGGGATAATACAGTTGGACTGGACAGGGAGTTGGTGGCTGGACCACACTGTTTGAGATGGGCATCCTACCCAATGTTGGTCTTTGGTGATTGGATACATTGACCCAAGGGCCCGATTTCATTTGGATTTCAGATGGTCTGGGGTGGAGAAGTCAGAATCTTCAAGACGATTCAGTGAAACCCTTTGACGTAATACATTACTCGGTTCATTCGACTTCTGGTCCTTCTTCCCTTGCCCACTGTAGCACTGACCCTTTTCTCAGGATGATGTCTGCCTGGCTGTCTTCTCGAACATGCTGTTCACTCCCACCTGTACCTTGCGTGGTGACCTAGAGGCTGATGAAGCAGTCATCCTTCCAGGATAGGCCTAGATCCATGTGGACATCCAGGAAGTTTACTCTCATATAATACTAATGTAAACGGTACTAGAAAATGCAGTGCCAAGGGCCCCCACGTGGCCCAGCCAACAAGCATGGATACCACTGGGTGTCCTGGGACCCTTCTGTTTTAGACTGGGCATCGCAGGCTGACTCAAGATTTATTAGTGCTGCCGGATCTGGGGCTTGCTCCAGAGAATCTTCTCCAGATGTTCAGCATGTTCAGAAAACCCCTGGTAACATGAATTTGTTCTAAGAGTCCCACCAGGGGTTCGGTTATTTCAAGAGGAACCCAGGGTCCAGCTGCTTAAATAGAAGCTGCCCCAGAAAGGACTACGCTAGTTCAGGGTCCTCAGCTTTAGAGCAGCTTCAAATAATCAAGCCCCAGGACAGGCATGGGTGTGTGCGTGTGTGTGTGCGTGTGTGTGCACGCTCATCGTGGGTTGGTCCCCGAAGGCTCCTTTGGGTAAGAGCAGTGAACCAGGCGTCCCGTAGGCAGAATGCTCTGTTTAGGACATCGCTGTCCAGCAGCTGCTATGGGATGGGTGGTACTTGCAGTCACCGTGTTCTGGCCACGCAGCCCTCCCTGAGGACTGACTTCTGCACTGATCTGGTGAAGGGGGTGGCAGCGACAGGACTGTGGGAACCTCCCTAGAGGCTGCCTTTCTTATCAGTAAAAGGTCTCTGTTGACTAAAAAGAGAAGTGGTTTTTCACTCCCGTTTGATGAACCTCTTCTGTTACTGTTACTTTGTTGTCTTGGGGTCTCTGTTTTCTTCTTCTTGAGAGATGTGTGGGATTTGGGTCTTATAAACGGAAACGTACAAACGCTTCACTTAATCCATGGCCATGTTGAATTTTCAATTTTGGGGTCATTAGGTTAAGAAAAAAGAATTCATTGCCTTCCAACCCGTGGATGGAAGAAACTTCAGAACACCAGAATCACTTATCAATTCAGAAGACTCAACCAGTATTTCTGTGTGTGGAGGGGGGAATTCAGCAAAGCTTTCCTATAACCTTTATATCAAGAAAGCCTGTGTCTTATTAGCTCTGTTGTTCCCCTAGATGGATTTCTCCTGTTAATCGTCAAACCCCTGAACTTCTGTGCTACCCCGATGTCTTACACAAGCTTCTGGTGTTCAGACCAAGTTCACCGCCAATAAAGTTAGCAACACCGAACCGGGCTGAACTGCTAACGAGGGAATGGAAAGTTATGTCAACACAGCGCAAGTAGGGGGTCAGTTTTAAATGCGGACGAGAAAATGTCTGCAATGTTCGTAATTATGGATTCGGAGACGACATTCTTTTCAAAGTTGGAAGGAAGGTGTAAGTTATGCTCCTGACTATATCTGTGGTGGTTGTGGTGGGCAGTGATCTTTGAGCCAAATGCACATATTTTTCAAAGAGAACAGGAGATAGACCAAGACCAGCCTGTGCACAGAACCGTCTGTGACAAGTACAGATGGAGACACTGAACTTTTAGATATGAATACGAAATTCATAAAATGTTTATGTTAGTTTACACAAATATTGGTCCCTCAAGTGATTAGAAATTTAAAAAAATATTTTTATTCCCAAGAGATATTTGAGAAGCATTGAAGGAGGGAACTACTATCTCATAAGAAATTACCAGTATCTCACTGGAAATAGATCAACAGAAAACGCAGGTGTTTTTAACTACTCAGACTTTTAAGAGTTTAAATACTTAGTCCTTTGAACACATTTTCATGAAAGTGATTGTATCAGTAAGGCAGAGATCTAGTTTGTTTAAAAGGAATAATTAAGTATTTGATAAAGGAGATGGTTCTTATTAATCCACCAAAGCCGACAGTTGACCTCTCTGGGAAATTCGGCCGTTAAATCTCTCTCTTTTTAACTAAGCCTTGCAGCCAATCAAAAAGTAGATGCTTCTAAAACAAACTAAACTCTTACTCGTTTACATCTTCTTGGGAATACAGATTCTGATGGATATGTGTGCCGCCCCCACTAGAGGTCGGGAGAAGAGACAACAGGATGCAGCAAACTGAGGACACACTGCAGGCACTTCCTGACCTAGACTGACCAGAGAGCTAATGTGAACACTCTTTGGATGTTAGAGTTGCATTTCCTGCCTCGGCTGAAGGTGCCTCACTTATTAACAGTATTCTCAATCCTCTGCTGGAAGCTGGAAACGATAGCTCAGGCCACGGGATGGAGGCATTTGGTTCCTGCCTCAGTTGCCCACCTGTTCACCAGCTGTCCCTCCAATGCTTGAAAACGTTAGGTGGTTCACTTGGTGCACTGTAGTTCCAAGGGGGTCCTCCAGATGGCGCCCGTGTCTGACTCAGGGCGTGGCCACGGTCCCCTCCCCTGGGCCCCATGCCTTCCGCCTGATGGTGCTGGTCCTAGTGTTTGGCTTGATTGTGTGGCGAAGAAAAAAAATAGAACTATTTTCTGTTTATATAACTCTGCTTACACAAATGACAGTTAAACAGATTTTGTAAGTGGAATATTGTGCTGTCCACAGCTACCTCGTTCCTTTGACTAGGCCCTTCACAAAGGCTCCTTTGACAAGGCTCATCTTAGAGAAAGGTCTTATCTAGACAAACATTGTCCAGAAGGAGGAGATCAGGACACATCACAGCCACCTTGAAGAGGGAAAGTATAAAAGCTTAAAAAAGCCCTCCACACCCAGACTCCCCACATATGCTCCCTTCCGCCACATCCCCACTTGTGCGTCAGTCAATTGCTTCCCCCTCTTAAAAAGCTATGGGGTTGATTTCTCTGAGGATTTCAATGTAACTGAGTAAATATTTCTAATTTCATGGACAATAATGTTAAACATTCCAAACTTTTGAATTGATGGACCACATTTTTTTGAAACCTAAAAATTATGAATTATATATACTTTTATTGTACCATAACAGGTACTATAATGTATATGTTGTGAAATTTAGCAACTATCAACCAAGAGATTTTGCCCAAACCGTTTTTTATCAGCAGCAGGGACCCTGGACAGTTTGCAGATGCTTCTGTGGTCATGGTTAATAGGTCTACCCCTCTCCAGTTACTGATTTAGTGAGTATTTATGAGCACTGATTGGTGGCAGGTACCATGTTGGCACTGATGATACCACAGTGAGGGTCGGACACAGGGACCCTGCTTGCTAAAGCAAGACCAGCCTCTTCCCATCTTGGGCCATGACAGGGTCCCCCTCTCCAGGACTTGGTCCCCATCATAGCCCGAGGGCCAGATGGCCTGCCAAACCCACGGGAGGCTGGGACCTGCTTTGGAGCAGACCCTTTACAAAAGGACGGCACGCTCTCCTTTCCCCTCCAGAGGCTGGAAACACCTCCCACTCCAGCAAGACTGTCACCTGATGGTCATCTCCACCCTTCTTGCTACTCCCACTGCCTCTCCAGCCCGTCTGACTGCCCTCTAGTTGTTTTAATTCAGTCATGGGAACCCTCGACACATCCAGGCACAGAGAGAGACCCTATATCCCCACAGGCAGTACAGATGTCCCCAAAAGTCCCATCCGGTAGGGAAAGGGAAGTAGGTTCCAACCCGAGCACAGGTTCCTGACCTGGGAAGCTGGAACCAGCATCCTGCTCTCTGGCTGCCTCCTTTGGCGGGGGGGGGGGGGGGACCCCACCTTATCCCTTATCCCTTATGGAATTTTTACAGAAATAATTTAATATGGAAGGAACATCATTACATTAAGACAAGACATTGATTGCCCACTGTGAATCAGGTGCCCCTGAGAAAACACAGCTGTCACCCAGACTTGGGAGAAGTGGCAATCAACGTTTAAAGAGAAAAATCATTTAAATATTAACTTTGGGAGCACGTCTACTTAAGGGAAGGGCTTTTTCCCCAATATGACTCTCATAGGAAGTTATGCATGGAATTTTAGACTCCAGGAGGCCTTGACCAATTCAGAGGCTACAGAGTAGCACCTCAGATTTTATCAAGCTCTATGTCTTCCCAAGTATCTCCACATCCGTTTAGCTTCTAAAGAGTCCAATGAGGTAAAACCAAAAAGAGCATCATTAAACCAGAAAACACACTAAGAAAGTGGGATGACTGGCTCAGAGTCACGCAACTAGTCATGATTGGACTCAAACTTATTTTCCTCCCATTAAATTCAGGGCCCAGCTAATCCAGAAACATCAACACCGAACATTTGCAGAGCCCCTTACATTGTGGACAGCACTTTTACGGCTTGTGTATATTTCAGCCTGACCTCATTTTTAACTTTTGTTTCTAAATACCTCACGAATAGCCAGGATTGTATCACTTCTTTGCAGATTAAGGTGACTCTGCACCATGTCCCTGGATGTCAAATAAAGCATTCTCTGCATTTCACGGTCTCCTCTGAAGCTGGAAAGTCCCGTTGGCTACAGGCCCTTGGTGGCCCAGATGCTAAAGTCAAATCTCACTTTCCCGTCACGGCTTCTTAAAAAATACCTTTGAATCCTGGGAGGAGAAACTCACCTCGTATTGATTATCCTGCCAAGATTATGCAAGCCCTCTCTCTTTCACTGGGATTGTCAGTCCTTCAAACAACTGGCTCTTCCAGGGATTTTGACAGGTGATAATGACTTTAAGAACACGTGACTCTACCTTATAAAAGAGTTATGCGTATGTAGGAGGAAGCCCCCCCGCCCCAAAGTCATCGGTCAGTTCTCATGTTCAAGTCGTAAATGCTTATTAAAGAAAACCTAGAAAAATAGAGGAAAAAAGATAATACATGGGCCCATCACTAAAATGAATCTCTTCAAGGCAAGGATAAGGCTGTGTCAAAATGCTGTCAGTGGTAGGTAAATTAGCAGTGTGATAGAAAGATTCCAGAAAAGCCAGAAATTTTAATCATCCAACTACTTCCATTCTGCAAAGTATGAAGTCTCCAGTCTGGCTGGGTTTACAGGCATCCCCAGACGGTCACATGACACGCCCTCCTGACATCCCGTATGTAGGTCATTTGATAAGGCTGTGGCTGGGCCACCAGCTCCTGAATCGAGGCCAATGATACATTATCTCTCAGTGAAAGAATTCTGTGAAATGTGAGTCCAGCCCTCCGAGGGTCCTCCGCTAGGAAGGCCTTGGCTGGAGGCCAGTTCACTAGCCTGTTGAACTAGCGAGTTTGTGGACTCACCGGCAGTCACTCTACAAACACTGAGCCCTCAGGTGCCAGGCCCTGTTCTAGGCACCAGGGTGCAGCCACGGACAGAGCACAGATCCCGGACCTTGGGGAGCTTACCCTGGGCGGTGGGGGAGACTGTGAAACAAATGACACACGAAATAAATTAATTAGTTACATACTGTGTTAGAAGAGGATGATGCCAACAAGGAACAAGGAGCAAGGCCAGAGGGGAGGGGCAAGTGTGCAGTTCTAACCAGGATCAGGGGAGACTGCAGAAACCAGTGGGGGAGAAGCAGCTCTGCCTTTCTCCCTGACAGAAGGAAGAACAGAAAGGGCCCCGAGGCCAGAGCATACCAGGAATCACAGGCCAGCACGCACAGAGAGGGCAGCAGAGCAGGGGATGAGGGCAGGCTGTGAGAGCCTTGTCAGGACTTGGGCTTTTACTGTGACTTTAGGATGGGGGATGCGGGGAAGACTCCTGCCCCTGAAAATTACAGGGTAGCTGTTTACCTCTACAGGCTAATTACTAATTGCACATGAACCTGCCTGTAGAAAACAGCCAACGCTGTTGCCTGGGGTCTTCACAGAACCAGGCTATCATCAAGTCCTCCCATGTGTGGGCCTGGCCCAGCAGACTGTGTTCCTGTGGACACACTCTCGTGCTCATAGGATTCTTCCCAAATTCTTCTCCGAGCATTTTTTTTAAGTGCCTGGAATGCTGACCTCCACTCCCCAGATAAGGTTTGAAAGTTTCCTTGTCCTGCTGACACTGGTCTGGACTCTGGTTTATTCTCCAGGCAGAAATGCAATGAAACGTCCAAGGCAGAGTCTGCAAACTAGGAATCATAAGAATTTGAACAGTTTACGTTGTTTAGTGATGACTCTTTGCCAAGTTCTTAACTGAGCTCTTAAATTCTTTCACTTAACCTCAGACCTCCCTGTGAGGTAGGTACTCATACTGCCTTCATTTTATAAATGAGGAAACTGGCAGATTAAGTAAATTTACCCCAAACTCTCTGGCTCTTCAGTAATAGAGCCTCACAGAAACTGAGGCCTTTGAGTTGAATATCCAGAATCCATATTCTCAATTGTGAAAACAGAGTGAACGTAGAAGGCCCTTTTGTCTCACTTCCCTGCTGCCGGTCGCAGGAACAGGGAAAAGTGTAGCACTGAGGGGGAGCTGTAGTGAGGACTGGCTTTGTCCTGATGATACATGAAATAAACCTAAAGCTGCAGCTCGGGCTTCATGACTAGACACTTGGGCCACGCACAGGTCCCTAGGCTGTGACCATTGAAGTGATGCCAGTGATGAGATTTTTGAACACGCTTTGTGCCTGAATCCAAGGTGGACCTGGTCACATTGCAAACGTGTCTCCAGGTTTGTCTGTAACCACTTGAAAGACCTCCAAGGACTCCGGGCAGCTCGGAGAACCACTGACTTACGTTATCTGTCTACACTTCTCTCGGGAGCCCTTCCTTGTTTCTCCCATTCCTCCCTGAAGTGGATCAGAGCACGCTCCCGGTTACAACAGTTTCTTAACTTCATAGCCACAAGCAAAATATCTCCACTCAGTGTTTTTTTTTTCTTCCTCTCTCAGACAAGAACAAATTATCTCAGAATCTAAGTTTGCCATTGAGGGGTGGGGTGGGGAACCTCAGTGCAAAGTTCGTGTCCAATCAGGGAGAGTGGCAGTTGTGATTATTATGATTTCTATCACCTCTGGCCAGGAGGGGGCTGTGTGTTCTGTCCATGCTCGCCCGCCCTCCCTGTGGGCTCCAGACGTTTCTCCCCAGAGCGGGTGGCGGGGGGTGGGGGTGGCTGGCTGCCCTGGGGAAGGGATCGCTCTCCACCCATCACAGATGATGTGTCACCCCCCGCTCCACCGAGGTTCGGCATGTGCCTTGGTGGGAGTTCCTTCTTCGACACTGTCCTGCATGTCACCGACCATCACAGGCATCAGCAGAGAATCTTCCCACGATGCTGGTACCCAGACCCACCCGGACAGGCTGGCAGCCCAGTTCTTTCACACTGTGGTCCCCAGGTCTTCTCAGCTGGTGGAGGAAACTCCACTCCACTCACTCATTTTTCACTCTTTGATTCCCATCTGTCGTGGCTTGGATTATGTCCCCCCAGAAGATAGGCTGATGTTCTAACTCCCGGAGTTGCACAATGTTGCCTAATTTGACAGCTGCAGATGTCAGTGGCTAGGAGGTCGTACTGGAGTGGGGTGGACCCTTAGTCCAATGTGACTGGTGTCCTTATAAGAAGAGACGCGGAGGGAGGGTGAGGATGCCCGGCCACATGAAGGCACAGAGACACACGGGCAAGAAGAGGCTGACGACGGAGGCTGAGGCTGGGGTTATGCTCGCCACGGAGCGCCAAGGGTGGGTCTGGAGGGAGAGTGTGGCCCTAGCGAGATGGCGATTTCTGCCTTCTGGCCTCCAGCACTGTCAAAGCGCAACCTTCTGCTGCTTTGCGCCCCGGCCGTGCTGCAGGGCGATGGCAGCCCGAGGGGATGAACACCCCGTCCTGGCCAGTCTCGGGCTTGCCTCTCTTCCACTGAGGCCGCTCGCCTGCCCGGTGGCCCCGGTCTCTTGGCTCATCAAGCATGGGAGAGAACAGACCCTGGAGACCCCATCCTCCCCCGACCCACGCCCTAGTAAGGGGGAAACGGGACCTGCTGGTCCCAGGTGTGAACTCCGTGGAAACACTCACAGGAAGCTTATCACTCGTGTGAACACAGCAGCACCTCTGTCGCAGGAGGTTAAATCCAGGGACTAAATTCCGAATGGCCGGTTTCAGCGTGGCCACGTGTGTTTCCCAGCTGATGCCACCTTGTGGAAGCAGGTGCTCCTGGGCCCACCTTGGCGACTTCCCACCCCGGTCCCTGTCTGATCCCAGCTCCCACAGCTGCCCCACCCACCTGCGAGCATCCTCGTCCTGGGCTGCAGAGGCTTCAAAGGCAGAGTCTGCTCTCATTGCCCAGTGGTGATGGAAAGGACATGGTGACCCTGGGACAGGGGAAGAGGTCCATGGTGCTGGGGGAGGGTCCCGTCCCCAGCCTCTCCCACGATGCGCAGGAGGACCCTTGGGTTTTTTTGTAACCCAAACCTCAGAGAGAGTTTGGAGTCCCTCCTGCCCTCTAAAGTGATCTGGAGTGTGTGTGTGTGGTGTGTGTGTCTGTGTCTGTGTGTCTGTGCATGGGAGATATTTATAGAGAGTTTAGGGGAAGAGAGAGGGAAGAAGAAAGACTTAAGTCACATGTGCCAAACCTTCTAAATGCTCCACAGGCTTTAGACTTTCGTGTTTAGTGCCAATGCACTTGCTCCCTCCCCTCTCTTTTTTTTACTGTACGTCTTTAATTAATCATCTCTCACTTTTCCAGTCCCCAGTCGCTCTGCAAACATTCAGAGTACTGCCCCGGACAAGGCTACCGGCAGTCACTGAGCTCTCACTATGTACCAAGCTCTGTTCTTCGTGCTCACATGTTTATGCTCACAATCTTACGAGTTGTGAATAATTATTATTATCCATGTTTATAGTAAGGAAGGGTTAGAACCCTCCCCCAGGTCACAGAGCTGGTGAGTGACAGAATCAGGACCTGTACCCTGGCTCCGGAATCCATGCTTTTATTTTTTTTTTTAATTTTAACTTTTCAATGATAGGAAATGTCAAATATATACAAAAGTAGGCAGAATTAGTTAATGAATGCCCATGTAATTATGCCAACAATGGTCAACTTCTGGTCAATCTAGTGTCATCTATACACCTCCCCACTTCCTCCTTCCCATATTATTTTTAAAAATTATTTTATTTTATTTTATTGAGTTATAGTCAGTTCCCATATTATTTTGAAGCAAATCCCAGACATCTTGTCATTTTCTCTGTAACACACCCTTGAGAATGTATCTCTAAAAGATGAAAACATTCTAACAAAACCACACTACCGATCATGCCTAAAAAAATGGAAGAACAATTCCTTAACATTCTCACATTCGAATTCCCAGTGCTCTCATAGTAAGTGGCATTTTCTTTTTAAAGTGTACTTGTTTGAATCAGGATCTCAACAGGACCCACGCGTTGCAGTTGGTTGACTTGTTATTTAAGTCTCTTTTAATCTATTGGTTCCCCTTCCATCTCACTCTTTCTCTCCCCTCCTCCTTGAAATTCATTTTTTGGCAAATTAAAAAAAAAAGGGGGTCACCTGTCCCAGAGAGCTTCCTTAGGTCTATGCTCTCAACCAACACGTTCTGTCTGTGCGGAGCTATGATGTGGACCCCTCCTTCCATAAGATTTCAGAGAGGGGACAGCTCTAGACCCTGGACCCAGTGGGGCTCACTCACTAACTCTGTAAAATCATAACTAAAATTTGCACTTGTGAGTATGTGCCCTGGGGGGAGGCAGGACCTATAACTTTCACTAACTTTTCAAGACAATTAATGTTCATTAATTTGGGTCCAGATTTCTCATTTTAGAGGTGAAAAAAACCCAGAAACACAGGTTGATAAGTTGTCTAAGCTTGCACAAATATTCATCACACAGTGAGGACGTGAACAGGCTCCCAGGACTCCTGGCGTTTCACTTTCTGTTTCATGCTGCGTGCATTCTGTTCCATGCTGCATGCATTTTGTTCCATGCAGCATATGTGAGAGGAGAGAAGGAAGAGTGGGTTGAGATGCTCAACGGTAGAGGAGGAATCAAAGGCATTTCCCCATATTCAAGAGTGCCATTTACCTGAATCAATTTGTAATCCATGTTTGGAATCTAAACCTGAAATCAATATTACTGCTACGTCACTCTAACTCTTCTCTTTCCCCATCTTGCAAGGAGCCTGGGTAGGGCAGAAGGTGCTAAGATCAACGATCTCTCATATACTGAAGAAGGGGTATCTTTCCCAGCTGCGTGAGGACTGAGGTTGAGTGTCAGAAATGCTCAGTTGGTAACCAGTCATTAACTGATGGTTTCTTAATCTCTTTTGGTCTGGAGACTTCTCATCAGTGAAATGAGGGTCTGGGTTATGTCAATCACTTTCCAAGTTTTTCAACTCTGACCACAATAATACTCATAATACCGATGGGAATGTATGTATATATCTTGAATTTTTTTTTTACTGAATTATTCTTACCCATTCAACATAGGATGCATCTAGATAATTTATATTCTATTTCTTTTTTTTTTAAATTCTGGTCGTTGCCACAATCATTAAGTTGATCTTAAGACTGAGTAATGCAGATCCACTGGTAGTTTGAAAAATTCTTTACCAGGTGATTTCCAAGTCATCATTTGTTCACTTACTTGGTCTGTCATTTTACGACTGTTTATTGACTATGAAGTGCCAAGCACTGAGATGGAAGCTAAGAAAACAGGAATGAGCAAAACCAAGGAGCTCTCCTTAGGAAGCTCTGGGTCTGTGAGGTCATGTGTGACAGGCTTTTTCAAAGGGAAGGGAATTCCGACTGAATCAGCTAAAGTCACAGAATGAGTTTGACTTAAGAGAAGAAAAAGCAGCAGAAACAAGTTTTTTCAACCCCCCTGGCAGGAGCCCACTGCAAGACTAAAATAAAGACTAAACCCAAATTGTGTGGTTTTGTGTCAAATGAAGATTTCCTGTGGGTCCAAAATCTGCTCCAGGGTCTGATTGGAAATCACTGTGGAGGCTTCTTTTTCCCTACTTTGCAAAGATCAAAATGTTTGACCGGCACTCTTTTTAGATAAGCGATTCCAGAGACCATGGAGTGATAGGAATGAAGGGTAGAGAGTATCGGACTGAGGGACATGCCCTTGCAAAGTCTGATCTGCAAAATCACTCACTAGCCGCACCCCCAGCACTTTTCAAACCTGCAGGTTGGTAATTGGCTTTGCTTTCCAGAAACCATGTTGTACCGCCTCCATCCAGCAGATGGCAGTAGAGCACCACAGTCGCTGAGGAAACACCCAGTAATCAATCCGTCTTCCTCTCCCTCCCTCTTCCCCTCCCTCTCCCTCCATCCCTCCCTCCCTCTTCCCCTCCCTCTCTCCTAGCTTGCTTGATATTTGTCTTGTGATTTTAGGTACTGAAGAATAAGGATGTCACAGGATGGTAAACAAATTCTGGGTAAAGCCAGCTCTGGGCAAATGCCGAAAAAGGTGACGTTTATTTTAGGCAACTGCTTGCAGCCTCCTCCCACCAGGAGTCTCTGGGAACCACCATCCAGCATGAGGCCCTCTTTCAGGGTGGGCCTCCTGGCAGTCTGATCTTCCCATTTTTCCGATCCCCCAAGATTTGAAGCACCTGCTCAGGTCATGCAACATCCCTGTGGTCTTAGGAGTCCAGGCTTTCTGTACAGCCTTCCAACCATGGCACTTTCCATGTTAGCTGCTGGATGGCCAGGTCCCACCCTCTCCTGTGGATTCCACAGGTGGGAAATAGTGCGTGCAGACCAGTGATGAGAGCAGTCCACTCCGAGTCATGTTTGGGAGAAATGGGATATAAACGCTTAACCACACCCAACCTCCTTAGGGTTCGAGCAGTCTTCTGGAGTCCTGTCTTTTTTTTCTCCCCTTCTTCCCTGTCCCTGTGCTTTTTAGCACTGATGCAATACTGCCTGAACCGTACCTCCCCCCCATCCCCCACCTCAGAGGCGGTGGCCTTTTTGTGAGGCCCGAGACCCAGAGATGTTTTCCTTCATCATGCATTTCTCCAGTCCGAAAGTACTTAAAGCACTCTGTTAGCCATTTAACTAGCTCTTCTAGGAAAGAAAGGCATTTAAGCCGAAGGCACTCCCCCAATAGAAACAGATGCCACAATGGACAATGGACTTAGGCATGACTCACCCTTTCCAGGCCCCCCGTCCGGGCTCCTTCTCTGCCCAGCCCAGGGAATACAGACCCCAGTGCAACCCTGCAGTTAGTCCACACGGCTCTTCCAAGTGGATCCTAATGCCGCAGACTTACTTTTATTAAGAGAGAGGGCTGGGGGGTGGGGGGATCACATGAAAGGTAAGAGTTTAAGGTTATCGTGAAGAGCCAGGAAGGATTATAGTTCCCAGTGTTTCTGAGGTTGAACTTGCCATCTTGAAATATTCTCCCAGTGGCTGGCTTCTGTCAACTGAAAAAAAAAAAAAAAAAACCAAAAAGCCGCACAATCTAAAAGCTGAGAATGACATTTTATTCCGCGGATTTTCTGAGAACTCAAAGTCAGGGAGGCAGCCTCTTAGACAGCTCTGAGGACTGCTCCGAAGAGATAAGGATGGAGCCAAAATATACAGTTTCTGCAACCAAAACCAGGTAGTCAGAACATCAAAAGATTACTGTTAAAGAAAACCAGACACCTCGAGTTAAGGAATTTAGTGCTTTTCTATCTATGGGAAGATGCAAGAGTCTGGGCTCATTGAAATCATTTCTTTGATGTGCACCTTAGCTCTCTAGGGCCAGTACCCTGCTCTTCTCCATCCTGAACCCCCTCTGGGTGCACGGGGTGGGGGTGGGGGGCTGTAGTGGCTGAAGGCTTGTTGGCTGCAACATCTTCTGTTTATTGATATGGCAGGCGACATTCTGTGTTCCTTCTAGGGGTGTGCTAAGATATAATGCAATGGACAGATTTTTTAAAGTCTTCAGTAAGTTCAACCATGCATTGATTTTTAAAAATGTATTAAACACCTACGTGAAGGTGATCCTCCAATAGAAAATAAAAAATTTTAAAGGTAAAAAAAAAAAAGAGAAGGGGGACAAAAATGGGAAATAGAAGCTGGGGGAGGAAACCTTATTAGAAAAGACACTCCGGGCAGGATGTGGAGACAGCTACCAATAACTGCTTCAGGTGCCGATGGCTCATGGATTGATGTCCTGGGCCCCCTGAGGTTTACGCCCATTAGTGAAACCCAACAGGGGGATTTGCTCTGACAAGCAGCAATAAAACTAAAGCCGCTGTCTGTACTGGCAGTAAACTCCCCGTGACATGCAGATATGCCTTCTGCGTCAGGCTAGCTACTCTGTCACTTTCCTAAACTGGCTCATTATCAGAAACAGCTGTTACAAAAATCAGATTCCCTGGACCCCATTTCAGACCTAATGAACTTAATGTCTGAGCACCTGGGTTTTGTTTGCTTTTTGCTTTTCTTTTCAAGCTCCTCAGCGTGCATGGATAGCTTTTTTTCCCCTTCCTTAAAATGTTTCAGGAACAGGATTATGGTTCTTTTAAGGAATAATAATTTAAACAAGTTTTGTAAAACGAGTGTATGATTTTGACACGATGCCACCTCGCTTCTTTCTTATGATTTAGTTTTCTCTGTGAAGGAGATGCGTTTCCCTTCGTGGTTCACGGCGGCTGCAGGGAGTAGAAACTAAAGACCAGGAAAATGGGGATCCTGTAGTTTTCAGTCAACAAATATTGAGTGTCCTGCGGTGAATATGCAAGACCCCGAGGCCAGGCCGACAGGAACTGGGAGAGTGAGGAACTGCAGGGATTGATCGCAGAATAAAGAAAGGTAACGTGGGGAAAAAAAAAAAGAGTGGGAGGATTAGGGACGAGACGGTTGCATTCGCTCACTGCACATCCTTGAGCAACAGTTATGACGATGAATAATCCGCAGCCCCAGCCCCCAAGGAAGCACAGGTCCGGGAGCGGTAACACTTTCCACCGGAGCCGCGCACTGACAGTTCGGCATGTCCCAACCCAAGCGGCAGGGAGCGGCGAGGAGCGGGTGGGGCTAAGAGAAAACCTCCCGCCGCCGTAGCCGATCCAGGGCCCGCTGGGACCCGGGAACTCGCGGCGAGAACTATCGCGTCAACACAACCGCCTCCTCCCGCCCCGCTACGTCCCGCTCCCACGTGGCCGCGCCCAGAGCGGGAGGGGCGGGGCCAGCTCGCTGCGGCCACCCTCCCGCGAGAGCGCCCAGGTTCGCGGGTGGCGCACGCGCAGACCTGAAGCGTCCGCGTCTCAAGCCCCGCCCACCGCGCGAGCGCTCGGGATGTTTGGCGTTACCATGGAGCTCGGGGCGCCCCGGGAACGCGGCTTGTCACCCCGGCCGTCCGGGAGGACCAAACCCCACCCAGGTGGCGGCGGCGAGAGCGGCTGCGATGGTGTCCAACCCAGTGCACGGCCTGCCCTTTCTCCCGGGCACGTCCTTTAAGGACTCCACGGTGAGGACTTCTCCGCCCGACCCTCACCTGTCCCCACTCCTGGGCGGCCTCGCAGGGCTCGCCGCTTACTGAGCCTCCTTTCTCGTCCATGCAAGTTTGTCCTCTTTCCCTTCAACCCTGTCCTCTGCGCCAGCTCTGTTCGCTCGTCTCCCCCACCCAGCCTCACCCCCTCTGCCCGTCCTTTGCCCTCCGCCCACCCCTGTAGTTCTCCCACTCCACCCCGGCAGTCTGTTGGCCTCCCAGCGTTCTTCCCGGGTGCTCTGCGCCTCTAGCCCCGGCCTCTTCTCCCTCGAGATCACTGTTTCCCACACCTTGCTCTCCCTAGCTTGTTCTCCCACCTCGTACCCCTCTCTGCTCAGCTCCTTCCTTAGCCGCCCCCACCTCCCCAAGCCTGGGCAACTTCTCCGACTCAGCCTCTCTACGCCTTCATCCTCATTTCCACAGCCCCCTCCCACCCACTCTCCCCAGGCCCGGCATTCCCGCCTCGCCTTCCTCCTCCTCTTCTGAGTCCCAGACCCAGTAATCTCTACCACTCCCAGCTGCGTTTCCTGTCGAATGAACCATTTCCACCTATTTGCTTCTTTCTGCCGGTCCTTGTCCGCAGTCTCCTCCCTTCTCATTTATGCTTCTGCCAAACCCCATCCCTTTTCTGTCCAGCACTTCTGCCTTTTCTGCAGTCGAGTCCCACCTTCACCCTGTTCTTGTTTCCTTTCCCAATTGCTTTCACCAAAAGTTAGACTTTAAGCACTTGGCCATCTTCTCCCAAACCATCCTTAGGTGCTTTGCAGGAGATAATTTTAGTTCCCTCCACAAGTGATTTGTTGCTGTTTTTTCTTTCCCTAGCCCTTTTCTTTTCACTTTAACATATTTATAAAAGATTCCTGTTTAGATTTTTTCACTCCTCCCCTACCTTAAATGTTTTTATTTGCATCCTCTAGACAAAGTTGAAGAGAAAAAAAAGGTTTTGTGAGTTTTTTTCTCCGACATAGTTTAGCCCTTGACAGAATTATTATTTGTTTTAATTCTGAACTATACATGGGAAGATCAACACTGAAATTGAATAGGCTGATTATCGGAGATGAAGCAATAATAATTTATATTTATATAGTTTAATAAACTATGACTTCCTCTCCTTGGTCGTAAAGGTAAGATAAAATACACCATCAGTTTATTTTCTTTGGGGGAATGAGTTGAAATTGAAAGTTTGGTGAGGGAATTTGGATTCTGAATATCTTCTTCATAATTACTCCTGCATTAAGACAGAGCATCCTAGGTTGTTTTCTGTTGTTGTTGTTTTCAGTGGACTTTCGGTTTTATGTAACTTATTAAACGTTGCAGGCAGGTTCTTTCCCTGGGCGGGACAGCTTACCATTTGGTGTTGGTGAGTGTGCATTCCCTGAGAGGCAGGGCTGAGTTGATTTGGGAGGTGCCAGAGGTGTGGATTGGAGGTGCCAGGCTCTGAGAACATATATTGCTGTACTCCAAGTAAGATGAACCGTGCATTGGGCATATTCCAGATTTTAATTACAGTGGCCAAGTGCCAACCAATTCGCCTTGAGAAACATGGTCACTGTCTTCAGCCTTGAAGAACAGGTGTGTGTAATTCTCAAGGCCTTTAATAGGCGAACCATGAAGAGTAAAGTGGGGAGCCTGAGGTTGCCTTGCCTGGGGTGCCCATGAAATCCACTAAATAAAGGTCATACAGCTGAGTGATGGGAGAGGTGTCTGTCTAAAATGGGGGGAGCAACTGGAGCAGCTGATGTTGCTTCTGTGTTAAGAGGTGGGAGAAGAGCTTGATGTTACACAAGTTACCCCGTGAAGACATCAGCTCAGCCCGTTTTATTCTGTGTCATTTGTATAGTGTCCTGTTAACTGACTCGTGACCCTGAACGTATGACCCTTAAAGTCCACGGTCCGTAACTTTTGGCAAAAGAAATTTACTCTATTGCACCTTTAATGTTAGTATAGATCTTGAAAGATGGTAGGTTGGGCTGCAAAGGCATTAGGAGGTAAGTGAATAGGTTTTTTTCCATAAAAAATATATTTTATGATTAATCCTAAATTACATATATGTGTGTGTATGTATATGTATGTGTGTAAATATGATTTTGGATGTAACATTGCAAAGAACAGAAAAAGGAAAACCATTTCCATCGAATTAACAATCTACTGTATTTGAAAAGTTGTTAAGATAGTAGACCTTAACTGTTCTCAACACCCAAAAAATGGTAATTATGTGATTGGATGCAGATGTTAGCTAAAGCTATAGTACTAATCATTTACAAAATACAAGCATATCAAATCTACAGGTTGTACACTTTAAACTTACACAATATTATATGTCATTTATGTCTCAGTAAAGCTGGAAAAAAGTGGAAAGGAAAATTAGAGATTGTTAATTTGCTATCATCAATGAGATTGTTTTAATTTCTCTTTCAGATAGTTCACTGTGGTATATAGAAGTACAGCTGATTTTTGTATATTGATTTTGTATCCTGAAACTATACTGAATTTGTTGACTGGTTCTAATAGTTTTTTGGTGGAGTCTTTAGGGTTTTATAAATATAAGATCGTATCACCTGTAATAAAGACAGTTTTACTTCTTCTTTTCCTAGTTGGATACTATTTATTTCTTTTCCTTGCCTAATTGCTCTGGCTAGAACTTCCAGTACTACGTTTAATAGGAGTGGTGAGAGTGGGCATCCTTGTCGTGTTCCTGATTGTAGAGGAAATATTTTCAGCTTTTTACCATTGAGTGTGATGTTAGCTGTGGGTTTGTCATATATGACCTTTACTGTGTTGAGATATGTTCCTTCTATAGCCAATTTATTGAGCATTTTTTATCATGAAACGGTGTTGTATTTTGTCAAATGCATTTTCTGCATCTATTGAGATGATCATATGATTTTTATCTTTCATCTGTTGATGGGATGTATCATATTTACTGATTTGCATATGTTAAACCATCCTTGCATCTCAGAAATCAGTTCCACTTGACCATGGTGTGTGATCCTTTTAATGTGCTGTTGAATTTGGTTTCCGAGTATTTTGTTGAGAATTTTACCATCTATGTGCATCAGGGATATAGGTTTGTAATTTTCTTTTCTTGTAGTTTCCTTGTCTCGTTTTGATATCAAAGTAATGCTAGCCTTGTAAAATGAGTTTGGGAGTGCTCCCTCTTCTTTAATTTTTTGCAAGAATTTGGGAAAAGGTTGGCATTAATTCTTCCTCAAAGGTTTGATAGAATTCACCAGGAAACTGTCTGGGCTTTTCTCTGTTAGGAGGTTTTTAATTACTGATTCAATTTCCTTACTTGTTATTGGTTTGTTCAGGTTTTCTATTTCTTCATAATTAAATCTGGGTAGGTTTTCATTTCTAGGAATTTATCCGTTTCTTCTAGGTTATCCAGTTTGTTGGCATATAACTATACATGGTAATTTCTCATGATCCTTTGTATTCTGTGGTATCAATTGTAATGTCTCCTTTTTCATTTCTGATTTTGAGTTCTCTTTTTTTCTTAATCTAGCTAAATGTTTGTCAGTTTCATTTATCTTTTCAAAGAAAAGCTCTTAATTTCTTTGATTATTACTATCATTTTTCTAGGCTCTTTTTCATTTATTTCTGCTCTAGTCTTCATTATTTCCTTTCTTTTGCTAACTTTGCACTCCCTTTCTAGTTTCTTAAGGTTTAAAGTGAAGTGGTTTATTTGTGATCTTTCTTATTTCTTAATGTAAGCATATATCATTAGAAACTTACCTCTTAGAACTACTTGTGCAGCATCCTGTAGGATTTCATTTTTGTGCTTCTGTTTTCATTTGTTCAAGCTTAATTTTTTTAAATTTCCATTTGATTTCTTTGACGTGGTTGTTCACGGCTGTGGTTTTTAATTTCCACATATTTGTAAAATTTCCACCTTTCCTCCTGTTACTGATTACATACTATTGTGACTGATATGATTTCAGCCTTCTTAAATTTGCTGAGGCTTATTTTGTGACCCATCTTGTGATCTATCTTGGAGAATATTCTGTATGTGCTTGAGAATGAGAGTATGCTACTGCTGTTGAATGGATTGTTGTGTGTGTGTCTGTTAGTTCTGTTTGATCTACATGGTTCAAGTCCAGTGTTTCCTTGTTGATTTTCTCTCTGGCTGATCGATCCATTGTTGAAAGTCAGGTATTGAGGTCCCCTGCTATTACTGTTCTGTTATCTGTTTCTCCCTTCAGATCTTTTAGTATTTGGTCACATGAAAAAAAAAAAAAACCTGTTTACTCCCCTCCCTTTATGTATTTGATGTTACTATTTACATCATTTTACATTGTGTATCCATTAACAAATTGTTGAAGTTAGCACTTTTTTATACTTTTGTCTCTAAACCTTTATGCTAGAGTTAGTTAACATTTTGCCATGTTACAGTATTAGGGTATCTGTGCTTACCTTTACCAGTGTGTTGTATATTTTCATGTTACTAATTAACACCTTTTTGCTTCAGCTTAAAGAGTGCCTTTCAGCATTTCTTATAAGGCAGGCATAGTGGTGATAAAGCCCTTCAGCTTTTATTGATTAGGGAAAGTCTTTATCCTGCCTTCATTTCTGAAGGACATCTTTTCTAAGCACTCTTGGTTGGCAGTTTCTTTCTTACGCACTTTCTAGAGGCCTAAGCTGGCTGCCCTGGGCTCTGGTGGGGACAGGTGGGGGGGGAGGGGAGGGAGCAGGGAGGGACTCAGGTGGTGGCTCAGCAAACCTGAATACTTGTGGGGCAGAAGCTGGTGAAATCTGCAGGGGCGACGGGGCAGCTGCCGCTCTGCCGGCCACTGGCATTGGGTCAGGCTCTGTGGCCTGTCTGCCACGCGGGTCTGTGAACTGTTGTGGCTCCCTCTGACTCCCTCTGAGTGGCTACTGCCTGGAGCCCCTGCTTTTCTTCCTCGTCTCTACCTGGCTCGATACACTTCGGCTTTGCCCATCTTGGGGGGGGAGCAGCTGAGGTGGGACCTTTGTGTAGTGCCCCCAGAAGCCTGGAGAGCTGGCTGCCCTCCCTGCTCTTCTTTCCTGGTGAGGAGAACTCGTTCTAGCTGGAAGTTCCCTCCTGGCTTGGAGGATGGGATGATGCAGACAAAACGAAGCTGGCTTCCTTCTCTTCCTGTGTCATTATCCTTGTTTTTTTTGTTCTTCTGTGTTGCTCAGCCTCCTGAATGGACTCTGGACCTCTTCCAGAGCTCTTGTTTGTGGATGGCTGTCCAGCTGTTGATCTTTATGGAGGTACTGGGGGAGCTGGGTCTCCTGTGCCACCATTTTGGTCTCCTCTGCCTTCAAAAATATTTCCTACTTTTTTCTTCATTTACATTTAATCTTTTGTTTTTTCCAATTATCAATAAAAATGTGTTGACTGTGGGAAAAAACTCAACTTAATTGAGAAATGTATAATAGACAGAGAACATTCTCTGAATCCAGTCTTTTTGTGCACATGCTTTCATGCTTGTAATTGTAGTATATATGTAATTTTATAAGCTGCTCTTTTGGGTTTATTAAATCAAAAATACTTTCCCCAGATTGTCACATTGTCTTTAAACCCAGTATTTTAATAGGTGCATAATAGCCCATGATGTGAGTTTTCCCTCGTTGACTCATGCTTGTCTTTTAGATTGTTTCCCATGTGTTACTGTTGTAATTAACATATTAACAGTCAGCCTTAGGCATATTGTTTTTTCCCATAATTTTGGATTATATTAAAGGGTTGTAGTGGAATTATTGAGCGTAAGACTTTTTTTTACTTGAAGTATAGTCAGTTACAATGTGTCAATTTCTGGTGTACAGCATAATGCTTCAGTCATACATATACATATATTCTTTTTCATATGCTTTTCCATTATAAGTTACTACAAGATATTGAATATAGCTCCCTGTGCTATACAGAAGAAATTTGTTTTTTTAATCTATTTTATATATAGTAGGTAACATTTGCACACCTTGGAGTTCAAGACTTTAAATCTACAATATTTATTTGCTTTCCAAAGAGTTACATGAATGTGTCGGTGTCACTGTAGCAAGAGTGTAGCATTTCAGGTGAAAATCCAGATCACAGGACCAGGTCTTCCAGGTTCCGTGGTTTATGGCCACCAGGTAAGATGGAAGACTAGCACAGAACCAAGGGTACAGATGAGAGAATGTTTTAGTTTTTTGTGGTATGTGAGCTGGTCATTAAATCGGGCCCTTTGGCAGCAGGGCTTCAAGTTTTATTTTAAGCTCAGGCTGCGGCTTCCCTCCTTGTTCCTGGGCACGTGTTTCAGCTTAAAATACAAGAACCTTCTAATGTAGGTAAACTTTTCGATACAAGGTTTGTGATATTTATACATAAAGGCTTAATTATGATATTTTTGAAAGTCAGCTCTTTTACCTCACAAGTATTTATAATGTATTATTCATGACACGCTTCTTTTTTTTTCCTTCAGAAAACAGCATTTCACAGAAGCCAGACGCTAGGCTACAGGAACGGCTATGCAGTTGTTCGACGTCCAACAGTCGGGATAGGCAGGGAACGGCTCCCGGTCAACCAGCTGTCCCAGGCCCAGCTGGACGAGCTGGCCAACAAGGCCCCGATCCTCACATACGGCCAGCCCCGGCAGGCCCCGCCTGCAGAGTTCGTTCCTGCACATGTGGCTTTCGACAAAAAGGTATCGTCTGGGATTGTAGGGCACCCCTTGAGTTCTAATTTCAGAGAGCCAACCCGTTTGCAGAAAAGTCAGCAGTAAACCACAGGCTTTCCAGATACTCTGAGCAGAAAATTCTTGAAATGCCTCAGCCCTTAGTCATGGACAGCTGAAGTCAGGGTTGAGAGACACTTGCTTGACTCAGGAAGCCCATTGCAGAAAAGAATTCCCCACAGACTTCCTTGAACTGTTTTCTCAGTACAGTTTGTAAAAGTTGGGTGAGTTCTGAATTCTCGAGTTCCTATTCCTCTGTGTTTACTTGTTCTCTGTTTTCTACTTTTTAAAAGTCCTGTATTATGCAGTAATGACAAATCTTTAATCTCTGTGAAATGCAAAATGTCATCGCGGCAATGACTTCATCTGTTGTCAGTTTTCTCTGGGCTGTCTCTAAATTTTTGTTTTTCCGGGAACATTTCAGATTTGGCACAAAATAACCACAGGACACCCTGACATTTCTCCTCGCGCCTCATTTACCCTTGGGCTTCTGTAATGGGAGTTGCTTCATTTCCATCTGTTAACATTTACACATCATCCTTGATTTTCCTTGTCGACCAGCCTCTTTTCACTAAGGTGAGGTTGTCCTAACCCCAACCGTGCAGCGGAGTTATTGGTGGGACTTAAGAAACTTGGATGTTGCCACAACCCTCATTGATCGTAATTTCCAGATGATTTTTATGTATAACTGGGTCTGAGAACTACTGACCAGTTTTTGTAAGTTAGCTTTCTTCATTTACTCCTAGCCTATCTGCTGTTTCTTTCTTTCTTAATTTTTTTGGTCTTTTCATTTTATTATTTTTGTTAAATGTCTCAATCATGTTCAGCTGGTCAGTCTTTACTGAGTCTCTATTGAAGCTGGAGTCTGGAAGATACAAAATAATCCAGTGGTGGAAATCTGCCATCTAGATTAATAATAACTTGATTAAATTTTTTTAATATGTCAGCCATAATCTACGTCATCTCCCCTTTCCCAATTCAATAACTCATCTGATACAAACACGTTCACGTATCCACTCATAGGCTGAACCTAAATACCCACTGGTAGTGCCAATGATATGATTGGTATTTCTTTTCCCTGTATATCTTGTTCATTTACAGCTGTGACAGGCACTGCAAAATCAGTAGATAAGGGTATGAATGAAAAATATTGCCAGCCATGTCAGTAAACAAAGGATGCCGAGGCCATCAGATCATCAGCTGCTAACTGGCCCTGGCTGCCGCCCTGCCGACAGTGAGCGGAGGAAACTCAGGATGCAGGCAAGCAGGCAGCCCGGCCTCTGCTGCCACTCCCACCGGTGCCCCCTGAAGGGGCTCAGGCTGGGAAAGCACAGGACTCTGGCCCTAGACAGCCAGGTGCACATCAAAGGAATGACTTCACTGAGCCCAGACCTTTGCACCTTCCCATACATAGAAAAGTGCTAAATTCCTTAGACTGAGCTATCTGGCTTTCTTTAATTAACAGTAGTCTTTTGATGTCTGACTACCTGGTCTTTGTTGCAAAAACTCCTACGTATCCTGGCTCCTCCCTGTCATCTCTGGAGCCGTCCCTCAGAGCCATCTGAAAGGGCGCCTCCTGAGCTCAAGTCCTCAGAAGGTCCACCAAGTAAAACATAACTCTAAACTTTTAAGTTGTGCATTTTTTTCAGTCGACAAGGGAAAGGGATGAAAATACAAGAGAGGAGTGGAACAGGCACTTAACAGTTGGTCAAGATATAAGTCCTGGTAGGCTCAGTTTTTACAGAAAGTGATAGCAAGTAACTATGGTAATCCAGAAAGTAATAAAGTATTAATGAAATTCAGAAATGGAGAATTGTGCCTGAACAGGAAATAGGCTTCTTCTTTTCTGTTTTTCTGTGTAGTTTTATGCTTAATGTCATTACTTCATTTGTATTTTAAAAATGTTATTCAAAATGCATTTCTTTAAAGATAGTGGGCATGAAAAGGCTATTTACATTTTTGTTTTCCTGTTCACTTTACTTGGATTATCATGGTTTCTAGATAAATAAATCTTACCATAGATAATGAGGTAAAGAGTAGTTAGATGCATGGTTCTGAAACTAAGATTTCTTTTTTGCAATGAGAGAATTACGGTGTTTCTGGATTAAATCAGAGTTTAAATTTTTTAGGAATATACAGAGGTCCACTCAATATCCAGCATATTGGTCCCCATTCTGTCTGTTCTTTGTCCAGTTTCTCATCCTTAGAATAAAACCATTTCTCATGTGGGAGACGAAGACCAGGACCTCTCCAAGGAGGGCCCACATCTCTGTGCTTCCATGCAGTTCTCACCACCACAACCCAGGAAGAATAAGAAGGAAATATATTATCTTGAAAGGAAGGAGAAAAAATACTACTTCCTGCTATTTCTGTTTCCCAGGCTAACATCCCATTCTGGGTTCCTGGTGTCACCCTTCTTTCGTCCTTTTCATCCTTACCGTCCTTGCTACTGCCATTGCAAACACGCTGGTGACTACTTCTCCACCTGGGGTCATACCATCCTGGCCTAGAAAGCTTTCTTTCTTTTTGTGACCCTTTAATAGTTAGTAAACAGCCTATACATACTTTGGTCATCAATTTTTTCTGTAAAGGGCCAAATAATATTTGGGGATTTACAGCTGTCTTAGTTTGCTTGAGCTACTGTAATAAATACAAACAGACAGGAGGCTTGAACAATAGAAATTAATTCTTCACACCCAAGATCAAGATTCCTGCTGGTTTGGTTTCTGGTAAGGGCTCTTCCTGACTTTCAGAGCTGCCTTCTTGCTGTGTCCTCACCTGGCCTTTCCTTGGTGCATGTGTGTGGAGAGAATTCCCTTCCTCTTCTTATAAAGCCACCAATTCTGCTGGATTAGGGCCCCACCCTTAGGACCTCATTTAAGCTTAATCACCTCCTAAAGACCCTGTCTCCACAGGTAGTCACACTGAGGATTAAGGCTTCAACATGATTTTGGGGGGACACAATTCAGTCCATAGCAGCAGCCCAACTGCTCACCTCATGCCCTTATAGTGGGAAAACAGCCATTAGCAAAAAAAAGTTAATTAGTTCATATGATTTCCACGTGTTGTGAAATTTTATCCTTCTTTTGATTTTCTAACCATTTAATTATGTAAAAAACCATTTTTAGCTTGCAGGTCATCCCAAAACAGGTGGCAGGGGTCGATTTGTCCCAGGGCTGTGGTTTGGCAACCTTCAATCTAGAAGACAGGAGTGATGGGTATTCAAATCTCCCTGAGTGGTTCTCTTTATGGGAGGGGCTTGGGTATTTTGGGGATGAAGAGCTCCCTCCCTCACGTGTCATAGGTGCTGAAGTTTGATGCCTATTTCCAAGAAGATGTTCCGATGTCAGCGGAGGAACATTACAGGATCCGTCAGGTGAACATTCACTACTACCTGGAAGACGACAGCATGTCTGTCATAGAGCCCGTCGTGGAGAACTCCGGGATCCCTCAGGGCAAGTTAGTCAGACGCCAGCGGCTGGCCAAGAACGACCGCGGAGACCATTACCACTGGAAAGACCTAAACCGCGGAATGAACATCACGATTTACGGCAGAACCTTCCGCATCGTCGACTGTGACAAATTCACACAGGTACCGGAGATGTTTTGGGAAGAGCGGTGTATGTCTGAGGCATTACTCTGATCTGTGGAAGGATACATTCCATTTACTAGGGTAAGAGGAGGACACCAGTCATCTGTCCCGTGTGGATTTTTGTTAATTTGGTAATTTGTGTATGTGCTGATATGTGGATCGCTGTGTCGTGAGATCGTTATTTCTACAGTGATAACTGATACACATCCATTCGAACAAAGTTAAGATTCCATCATAGCTGAGTCATTTGATAAGAAATCAGTTCACATGCCAGTTCAAATAGAGAGTGAGGAGGTCATTCCCTTGATGGGATAGAAATATAAAAGAGGAAAGTCAGCAGTGAATTTAGCTGAAGTTTAGGTTTATGAAAATAGTACTACCTCTGTTAGCAGATAGAAGCCTCAATTTTTTTGTGCAATTTATATTTTTCCTGTAACTCATACTTGCTCTATTCTGGGAAAATTTGCTGTGAAAAGAATTCCTAGAAATCCATTTTGAAAGGAAAACACTTTTTTTCTTTTATAGCACTTACTCGTTTACATTGCAGATATTGCTGATTTAATAAGTATTTTATTTTTTAGCTTGTAAATTCAATAGAGTGTTTAAAATCATGTTCCTTTTTTTCCTTTTCCTTTACAGCTTATTACAAGATACTGAATATAGTTTCCTATGCTATGCAGTAAATCCTTGTTGTTTATCTGTCTTATACATGGTAGTGTGCGTCTGTTAATCCCATACGCCCAATTTATCCCTCCCCCACTTCCCCTTTGGTAACCGTAAGTTTGTTTTCTGTGTCTGTGAGTCTGTTTCTGTTTTGTAAATAAGTTCATTTGTACTATTTTTTAGATTCCACATGTAAGTGAAATCATATGGTGTTTGTCTTTATCTGACTTACTTCACTTAGTATGATCATCTATAGGTCCATCCATATTGCTGCAAATGGCATTATTCCATTCTTTTTTATGGCTGAGTAATAGTCCATTGTATATATACACCATATCTTCTTTATCCAGTCATCTGTCGATGGACACTTAGGTTGCTTCCGTGTCTTGACTATTGTAAATAGTGCTGCTATCAACACTGAGGTACATGTGTCTTTTCAAGTTATAGTTTTCTCAAGATATATGCCCAGGAGTAGGATTGCTGGATCATATGGTAACTCAGTTTTTGGTTTTTTAAGGACCCTCCATACTATTTTCCATACTGGCTGCACCAAATTACATTCCCACCAGTGGTGTAGGAGGGTCCCTTTTCTCTACACCCTCTTCAGCATTTGTTATTTGTAGACTTTTTATGATGACCATTCTGACTGGTGTGAGGTGATACCTCATTGTAGTTTTGATTTCCATTTCTCTAATTATTAGCAGTGTACCATCTTTTCATGTGCCTGTTGGCCATCTGTATGTTTTCTTTGGAGAAATATCTGTTTAGGTCTTCTGCCCATTTTTTGATTGGATTGTTTTTGTTTGTTTGTTTGTTTTTGAGTTGTATGAGCTGCTAGTATATTTTGGAAATAAAGCCTTTGTCAGTTGTATCATTTGCAATTATTTTTTCTCAGTTCGTAGGTTGTCTTTTTGTTTTGTTATGGTTTCCTTTGCTGTGCGAAAGCTTAAAGTTTGATTAGGTCCCATTTTGTTTATTTTTGCTTTTATTTGTATTGCCTTGGTAGACTTACCTAAGAAAACATTGGTACAATTTATGTCAGAATATTTTGCCTGTGCTCTCTTCTGGGAATTTTATGATGTCCTATTTTATATTTGTCTTTAAGCCATTTTGAGTTTATTTTTGTGTATGGTGTTGAGGGAGTGTTCTAACTTCATTGATTTGCATGCTTCTGTCCAGCTTTCCCAAGACCACTTGCTGAAGAGACTGTCTTTTCTCCATTGTATATTCTTGCCTCCTTTGTCAAAGATTAATTGACTGTAGTTCTGTAGGTTTATTTCTGGGCTCTTTATTCTATTCCATTGATCCGTATGTCTGTTTTTGTGCCAGTACCATGCTGTCTTGATTACTGTAACTTTGTAGTGTTGTTTGAAGTCTTGGAGGGTTATGCCTCCAGCTTTGTTCTTTTTCCTCAGGATTGCTTTGGCAGTTCTGGGTCTTTTGTGATTCCATGTAAGTTTTAGGATTATTTGTTCTAGTTCTGTGAAAAATGTCCTGGGTAATTTGACTTGGATCGCATTAAATCTGTAGCCTGCTTTAGGTGGTGTGACTATTTTAACAATATTAATTTTTCCAATCCAAGAGCATAGAATATCTTTCCATTTCTTTAAATCATTTCAGTTTCCTTTGTCAGTGTTTTATAGTTCACAGCAAATATTTTACCTCCTTGGTCAGGTTTATTCCTAAATATTTTTTCATGCAATTTTGAAAGGGGTGGTTTTTCTCCTTTCCCTTTCTGATATTTCATTGTTAGTGTAAAGAAATGCAACAGATTTCTGTATATTAATCTTGCATCCTGCTACCTTGCTGAATTCATTTATCAGTTCTAATAGTTTTTGTGTGAAGTGTTTAGGGTTTTCTATATAGAGTATCATGTCATACGCATATAATGACAGTTTTATCTCCTCCCTTCCAATTTGGATACCTTTTATTTACTTTTTTTGTCTGATTGGTGTGTCTGGGACTTTGTTGAATAGAAGTGGTGAGAGTGGGCATCCTTGTCTTGTCCCAGAATTTAACAGGAAGGCTTTCAGCTGAAAAACACTTTTTCACATTGAGAAAAATCCTCCACTTTCTGTAGTTCATAAATATGGATTTTTGACAACTTAAATTTAATTGTACAGAGAGAAAGAGAGAGTGCCTGCTTTCTTTAGCAGAAAATGTAGGTGTTAGAAAGTCAATTCCAAATTTGTCTTAGTTTTTAAAATTCTAGTAGTAAAGATATAGTTCCTGAATTATTTTATGCCTTTAATCCCATCTGACCAAATGTGATTAATTTTTACCGTTCACTGAACTCCTATGAATTCACTCATTCATTTTCTCATTTAGTAATTTATTTAGCAAATACTTACTGAATGCCTGCTGTGTGCCAGGCACTGTTCTAGGGACCAGGTGTAAAGACTTTCTCTTACGGAGGTTATTATACTCTGTTTGGAGGAGACAAACAATAAGCAAACAAATGTATGTCAAATGTCAATAAGAGCTGTGGAAGGAACTAAGGGACAGTAAGGGCATGGGAGTTGGAGTGGGTGCTGTATAGACAGGCTGGTCGGGGACGGTCTCCCTGATGGGATGACACACAGAAAGGACCTCTGGGAAGTGAAGAGAGGAGCCATGGCATCCGTGCTGCCCCAGCACAGTGGAGAAGACAGTGTGGAAAGTGGAGGTGCTAGAGCATTTTGAGATATTGTCCCTTTCAGTGTGTGTTGATCTCTCATTTTGTTTAGGTTTTTGAGCTCCTTTCTATCATAGGCATTTTCAGAATTGTACCAACAATGAAAAAATGATGAAATGTTGTACAAAGTTAAGGTATTACCATTGTTTTTACAATCGTGTCTTTAGAGACAATTTGAACATTTGAAAGTTGATCACTGAGCGGTTGATTTAAGCCAGCTGCGGTCCATTCTCATTATTCATGGTAGTTAAGTTCAGTGAAGTTGCCCCAGACACTGAATTAGCAAATACTGAACCATTATTCCTACAAGAACTACAGGGTTAAGTTCTTCAAGCCTATGGTCACAACATTTTCATCAGCTTATTTTAAATATGGCGTCTTTAAATAGAAACACACTAGTGAGATTTGAACACTTGATTTGTCTTTCCTACTCGGCTGAAATATTTTTGTGGTCTAAAATAACCAACCGGTGCATATGTTTTTCTTTTTCTTTTTCTTTTTCTTTTTCTTTTTCTTTTTCTTTTTCTTTTCTTTTTCTTTTTCTTTTTCTTTTCGGGAAGTACTTAATCATATAACTGTTTTAAATGAGATGGAAAGCTAGGAATTTGATTTCGGCTTCACTTTGCTGAAATATACTTGCAAAATATATTGTTGATTCATTACCACTGAACTCGTGGCCAACAGCACGTGTAAGTCATGCCTGAATGAAGTTTAGCTAACACATTTTTTCTTAAGGTACCTCACAGCTGCCTTTTTGTGTGTGGTAAACTATACATAACATAAAATTCACTGCCTTAATCATTTTCAGATGTACAGTTTAGTGGCAGTAAGTACTTATCACAGTCTTTGTGCACTCAGAACATGAGACAGCACCACAGCACTAAGGTTGGGGCCACTTTAAACAGCAAAACCACGAAGAACACGAAAGTGGGAAAAAGTGGCACCAAGTAGACTGTGAAAAGGACGCACTTTCAAAATGAAATCTGAAACCAGAAGGCAGGATATCACCTTGTTCAGCCTCAGCTGGGAACACGTGCATCAGGCAACTCAAAGTTCTCAGCACTCTGTACATGGTGGTGGGGACTGATTACAAATAAGTTTAAGCAAGTAACCAAATCTGCAGATACAGAATCTGTGAATAATGAGGGTCAACTGTTTTAATGCTGGTGATTGACTAGGGCTGAGTGTTTCAGGCACTGATGATTCATTGGTCTGTTAGGTTAGAAGTTGACTCCTATAACAGTTAAAAATTATACACATTTAGGGCTGGACCTATGAGCAGATAAGGAAGATAGCCGTCTTTATAGGGTGATTTGGACAAAGAACCACCTCTGTTCAATTATATCGTCATCACCATCCCTCTCACCCCCTCCTCACTGCTCCAAATAAACGGTCCTGTAGACACAATGAACCAAACACATTAAAAAATAAAGCTCTGGAACTCAGAGAGCTAGGATTTATTATCTTCATTAAAGTATTACTCCTAGCATAGCAGATGTGAGTCCTACTCCACAGATGCAGGCGCATGAGAAATACTATTTTGTCTTAAAAGTAACTGAAGACCTGTGTGAACCCTAGTCCAACTGGCCTGGTGTTTCTGTTTGCTCTCAGCTTTGTCAGAGATTCCAAGCCCTGAGAACAGCAAGGAAGCTGCGGCTCTCCCAGACCTAAAGGGGTCACCCAGGCAGGATCCACAGGTTGTCCAGGGACCGAGGGCACCTCCCTGATGCCTTGCTGTGCGTAGGAGACAGGACCGAATGCCCGAGCCTGATGGGCTACGGCCGTGCTCCGCGCAGCCCTGCAGGGCACGTTGGGAGCCTTGCTCTTCCAGGACCCTCCAAGCTGGGTCTGTTTTCCAGTCGGCGGGAATCTCCCCTTTCCTCACATCTTGCCCTCAAAGACAGTCCCTTCTCTCCCCTTCTCCTGGGACACTTTAGAATAATCACTTCAGAGAGTTTGGTCTTTCTCTAAAAGACAGGAAGAACAGTCAACTTGAGGAAGCTTCTACTTTCCTGCCACAATCCCTAAGGTCAGGTTCACAGAGGGTCTGCTTATCTGTTGGAAGCAACAGAAAGGAGTAAAACACCCATTAAACACTTCAGCCAATAGTCCTACTGCACTTGTACCCCGTCCACGGGAGAGGGGAACTTTATTGTCATCTGCAGCTCAGTAGTTGTAATAGATGTTGAAATCATATTTTACTATTGAAAGGATATTGGAGACTGCCTAGTAAAACTTCAGATACTAAGATTACAAGCTAGTTAGCAGCAGAGTGAATACTAGAGCTCAAATATTTTGGAAACCACACAACCCCCCAAAGAAGCCCAGATTTCAGATTAATTTCCACTTTCAGAATGTAGACAGATCCCAGGAAATTGTTCTTTTCTTTTTCTGAACAACAAAAATGATAGTTTATTGTGGTGCTTTTGAGGAGAATTGTCAAGTGGTATTAAAATATATAGTGACTTAAAGTAATACTGTATTTGTTCATAATTAGCAAAATAAAATTCAAGATCATGCCAAATTCAGATGCTTTCTCTAACTTTTTCTAACGAGATTTGAGCATTTGATCTGTGTTTCCTGTTTGGCTGAAATTTTTTTTGGTCCAAAATAATCACTGAGTATGTTTTCTTTTTCTTTCTTTTTTTTTGGGGGGGGGGGATGCATAACATGTAATTGTTTTAAATGAGATGGAAAGCTGGGAATTTGATTTTGGCTTCCCTTTGCCGTTACCCCGTATCTGAAATGAATTCCGTATTGTTCAAACTATGGTTAGGTTCCCAAAGTGTGTATGTAAACAATCTTAGTGCTTTGTTACTGGGCATCTGACTAACTAATTGATCAGAATTCATATTTGGAGCCAGTTACCTTACCATCATGTCTCCCAGTTATGCTTAAGGTAATTATCAATTATTTGGATTATCGGAGTGGGTCAGTTGGAGGCTTGGTACCACTAAGACATGCCCAAGCTGTGAACGAATGATTAACATGGGCAATGGCATAGAAATTCTTATGCTTATTTTTATACTATCACTTAATTCTTAACTTTGAGAAGCTTCAAGAAAGATGATCACTATTAATTTTGAATTTTTTAGGTATTTTTGGAAAGTCAAGGAATTGAATTAAATCCGCCAGAAAAGATGGCTCTCGACCCTTACACTGAACTCCGGAAACAGCCTCTTCGTAAGTACGTGACCCCCTCGGACTTTGATCAACTCAAGCAGTTTCTCACCTTTGACAAACAAGTAAGTGACCCAGGCACCTCACTAGATTTACTTGTTCCCAGATGCGCGACACTGCTCGTTGGCAAGCTGTCCTGGTAGACGTGCGTTTTGAAACACCACTCCCGTAATTTAACTGGTCGGATACGGTGCTGTCTTTGTGGTTTCATCCAGGGTTAGAGGTACAGGAATGCCTTAGTGTCACGTCAGAGACTCCAGCGAGGTTGTGGAGTTGAGCATTGTGAGTTTCCACCGAAGTGTTAACCTTAGAGCGATTCCTGGGCTACGTCTGCTCCCGACTTCACATTTCCAACCGCCGACGTCTCTTCCCAAGTATGAGTTAATCTCGGAGAATCCTGTGGGAACCCTTAAATGAGTTGTTGGGTAATTTCAAAGCTATTGCATATATACATAGGTTCCTGATGTTAAAGTAGTCATTTCCCAGCATTCCCGCTGCAGATGCTTCCTTGTTAAATGTGATATTAATGAGTACAGAACGTTCCGGGTGTTTTCCAATTCTGTCCAGCCTTCCGGTCTCCCCTCGTGGGCTGGTGCGTAGAGGCAGGTCTGAGTCTCCTTTCTGCACTAAAAAGAGAGAGAAAACAGACGTCACCCTCAGTGCTTGTTGGCTGCGCTTTTTCTCTCAGAAATGTAATTCCTTTCGGTTTGGAAGAGTTTACCTAGCCCTAGCAAGTACTTTTAAGGACGGTCTTTATGTCAGTCACGTGTCTGTTATTATTTTGTGTTTAACAATTGCGTTGTTGATGCTGTTGCTAGAAGGAACAGCTGAAGGAACTAAAAAAAAAGACTGATTAATGAATGAATAAATGAAAATTCTGGATTAATAAATGAAAATTCTTTCAATACTAATTATATACAAACCATCCACATGTACCTTGATTAATTCATTTAAACCATTGAATAAAGGACCTGCTGCTCTTTTAACGCAGCTTCTCTTTCACTGACTAATATTTTGGATCAAAATAAATCCTCTCTCAGCACAAGCATGAAAGCCTGTTATTTAATACTTTCCAGCTGTTGACATCTAGTATATAATTTCAGATGTTTTTGTATCTTTGGTAAATACTTAAAAATTTTTTAACCATCTGAGATTACTTCATAGTCTTTCCAGCTAATCTTTTCACCTTTGTCTGATTCATAAACGCCAAAGTAGCTAAGTTAAACTCTCCACCTGTAGTAGGATTCTTATGAAAGTCACTGCTTTGGGTCCCTCAAAGGTTCTTCGGTTCTACGCCATCTGGGATGACACCGACAGCATGTTTGGTGAATGTCGGAACTACATCATTCATTACTATCTCATGGATGACACGGTGGAAATTCGCGAGGTCCATGAACGGAACAATGGGCGCGATCCCTTCCCGCTCCTGATGAACCGCCAGCGCATGCCCAAGGTTTTGGTGGAGAATGCAAGTAGGTTTGATTCAGTTTATCCTCCCTTAGTTGAGGATAACTCCCTTCATCTCTGTCAAGTTACTCGATCAGCGTGCTCATTCTCTTTACACTTGGGAAGTTCTGGCTGCCTTCATGGAGGTGCTCACAAAACGGCCTTTCATCCCTTCCCTTCTTTACTGACCCCTCGGTCCAGGCTTGTCTCTGGATTCAGTGGTCCTGCAGAGATGACTGATACCCAGATCAAGGGAACAAAACCAGAACAGCAGTAGATTTCTTTTTTAACTTTATCTTACTGAGTTATAGTCAGTTTACAATGTTATGTCAATTTCCAGTGTAGAGCACAATTTTTCAGTTATACAGTGTCGCAATCTTTTTCACCGTGAGCTACCACCAGATCTTATATATATTTCCCTGTGCTTTACAGTATAATCTTGTTTATCTATTCTATATATACCTGTGATGGGAGACTTAAAGTGTGGAAGAGCAAGGCTTCCGAGCTGAAGCAGTTTGACACCATATTTTTAGTACATTTCTGAAACAAGCTTCTGTTCATTCAGAGATACAGCTGACCATTCCTACATGCTTTCCTGCCTTTACTTGTCACCTCAACCACCTCCTCATCAGGAAGTTTCTATGTGGGATAACTTCAGGTGGGGAAAGGCACATCTATGACTCAAAGACGTGGAACACTGCTGTATTAACCCCTGGTCTTTCTTTGCTGGTATAAAAGTCCCTTGAGGATTGGAGTGTGGGAAGGCAAACAAAATGCAGCTGAGATAACGCCGTCCGTCATTATTTCTCCAGGATAAGTAGACTTGTTTTAGTTATTGACCTAATAGTTTAAGAATTTTCTCTTACAGAGATGTCATCTTGGTCACATGTAATGACCAATGCTTGGATGGCTGACAGAGCTCTATAAATACTTTCATTGTTTTTTGTTTTTTTTCCTTTTACTCTGTTTTTTTGGAACTGGGAGATAGGAAAATCCAGGTATTGAGCAAAAGGTTTGTCTTAGACGTTACAAACAGATTGGCAGTCTGAAGACTAAATACAACACTACCCGCACGTATTGCTGGGCCTGCACAGTGTTTAAAAAAACAAAACAAAACACAGTCGGCTGGGGACAAGTACTTGGAGAGTTCCAGCACTAGAAGGCTGGATAATCAAAATGTAGTGCAGGTGTATATTGCTACATATGTAGTAGATAGAAGCAATAAACAAATTGTGCAAAAGAGCAAATGAATGCATCTCAAATACATGGTGCGGTTTAGAAAAAAAGAAGTAAAATGAGATGTATAACGCAATGACACATCAAGTAAAATACACACGAAACAGCACACACAGGACACACGTCCAAAGGCTGCGCATTAGAACGGCTGCGGGTGAGGCAGAGGAGCATGAGGTCAAGGAGAAGGGAGTGAAACGGCCATTTTAAAATTAAGAAAGTTAACGTTAAGCATCTCTTTTTTTGAGATGAGGATAGTTGCTAGCACGGCTTACATCCTCAAGTAGCGATGACCGGCTCTGGGCCCTGGTTCAGCCGAGTCTGGCTGCTGCTGCTTTGCTCCCATAGAACCCTCTTCAAGTTCCCTGACACAGGGACTTTTGTCCTATCTTGGGCCTTCCTGAGTGCTTCAGTGAGCCTGGCAGGCTGCCGTCTGGAGCTAATAAAAGTTGGAGCTATGGCCAATTAAGAGAAGGAATGGGAGTGTATTCAGGGTGGCATGAAAATGTGTCCCCTAAACTGACTCTTGACCCCTCAGGTTCCATGCTTGTCTGCCTTTTCCTTGTGGCCTGTGTTTCAGCTTTTCAATATGTAATCATCCTCTTCCAAAACTTCCCAAATCTGAACAAAATTATCATCAGAGGTATATAGAGAGGCAGCCTGGTGACAGATGTCTGGTTCCCTGAGAAGGTGGGACACATGTCTTTTGTGAAAGTTACTGTGAGTCGTGCAGGAGCAGGACAGAAAAGGCCGCGCTCCCACCAGCTAAGTAATTCCTTTGACATGAACCGCGGTGTTGAAGCGTCTGATTGACTCTCAGAGGCGTTTATCCAGTGGATAATTTTTCATGTGATTCTATTTTTTTTAATTTAAGTATGGTCAGTTTACAATGTTGTGTCCATTTCTGATTCCAGTGGATAACTTTTATTGAATTCAAATAGACGAGAGTTAAGTATCTGCTGCAGGAGCTGTGCCGTGGGCTAAGTGCTGTGGAGGATAAAAGGAAACGTCACCCCCAGACTTAGAATCCCCACCCTTCGGTCACTTCTAGTGGCTGGGGAGACAAGTCACATAAGTGCTCATATCTCTTAAACAGTAACACACGTGTGCTAGGCATCTGCTTTTGTAACTAGGTATGTCATGTAGATGGAGCTCAGAAGAGGTGTGAGCTAGAAAGACTAAAGAAGGCTTTGTGGGAGCGCTGGGAATGGCGCTGGATTAGAACCGCAGAGAACAACGGGAGAGAGCACTTTAGAGAGACGAACAAAGGTGGGGCTGGGGGTCAGGAGTAAGTGTGATGTGTTTGGGGACGTCTTAGAGATGGCGGCTGGGCAGAGGGTGTGTGTTGGACAGTACAAGTCATTATGGGAGTATCTTTCAAAAGTTCTCCCTGCCAGAGCCGCCTTTTTTTTTTTTTTTAACATTTTTTATTGATTTATAATCATTTTACAATGTTGTGTCAAATTCCAGTGTTCAGCACAATTTTTCAGTCATTCATGGACATATACACACTCATTGTCACATTTTTTTCTCTGTGAGTTATAACATTTTGTGTATATTTCCCTGTGCTATACAGTGTAGTCTATTCTACAATTTTGAAATCCCAGTCTATCCCTTCCCACCCTCCACCCCCCTGGTAACCACAAGTCTGTATTCTCTGTCTGTGAGTCTATTTCTGTCCTTTATTTATGCTTTGTTTTTGTTTGTTTGTTTTTGTTTTTTTTGTTTTTTAGATTCCACATATGAGCGATCTCATATGGTATTTTTCTTTCTCTTTCTGGCTTACTTCACTTAGAATGACATTCTCCAGGAGCATCCATGTTGCTGCAAATGGCATTATGTTGTTGGTTTTTATGGCTGAGTAGTATTCCATTGTATAAATATACCACCTCTTCTTTATCCAGTCACCTGTTGATGGACATTTAGGCTGTTTCCATGTTTTGGCTATTGTAAATAGTGCTGCTATGAACATTGGGGTGCAGGTGTCATCCTGAAGTAGATTTCCTTCTGGATACAAGCCCAGGAGTGGGATTCCTGGGTCATATGGTAAGTCTATTCCTAGTCTTTTGAGGAATCTCCACACTGTTTTCCATAGTGGCTGCACCAAACTGCATTCCCACCAGCAGTGTAGGAGGGTTCCCCTTTCTCCACAGCCTCTCCAGCATTTGTCATTTGTGGATTTTTGAATGACGGCCATTCTGACTGGTGTGAGGTGATACCTCATTGTAGTTTTGATTTGTATTTCTCTGATAATTAGTGATATTGAGCATTTCTTCATGTGCTTTTTGATCATTTGTATGTCTTCCTTGGAGAATTGCTTGTTTAGGTCTTCTGCCCATTTTTGGATTGGGTTTATTTTTTTCTTATTGAGTCGTATGAGCTGCTTATATATTCTGGAGATCAAGCCTTTGTCGGTTTCACTTGCAAAAATTTTCTCCCATTCCGTAGGTTTTCTTCTTGTTTTACTTCTGGTTTCCTTTGCTGTGCAGAAGCTTGTAAGTTTCATTAGGTCCCTTTTGTTTATTCTTGCTTTTATTTCTTCTAGGAGAAAATTTTTGAAATGTATGTCAGATAATGTTTTGCCTATGTTTTCCTCTAGGAGGTTTATTGTATCTTGTCTTATGTTTAAGTCTTTAATCCATTTTGAGTTGATTTTTGTATATGGTGTAAGGGAGTGTTCTAGCTTCATTGTTTTACATGCTGCTGTCCAATTTTCCCAACACCATTTGCTGAAGAGACTGTCTTTATTCCAATGTATATTCTTGCCTCCTTTGTCAAAGATGAGTTGACCAAAAGTTTGTGGGTTCATTTCTGGGCTCTCTATTCTGTTCCATTGGTCTATATGTCTGTTTTGGTACCAATACCATGCTGTCTTGATGACTGTAGCTCTATAGTATTGTCTGAAGTCTGGGAGAGTTATTCCTCCAGCCTCTTTCTTTCTCTTCAGTAATGCTTTGGCAATTCTAGGTCTTTGATGGTTCCGTATGAATTTTATTATGATTTTTTCTAGTTCTGTGAAATATGTCCTGGGTAATTGGATAGGGATTGCATTAAATCTGTAGATTGCCTTGGGCAGTGTGACCATTTTAACAATATTGATTCTTCCAATCCAAGAGCATGGAATATCTTCCCATTTTTTAAAGTCTTCTTTAATTTCCTTCATCAGTGGTTTATAGTTTTCTGTGTACAATTCTTTCACCTCCTTGGTTAGATTTATTCCCAGATATTTTATTACTTTGGGTGCTATTTTAAAGGGGATTGTTTCTTTACTTTCTTCTTCTGTTGATTTATCGTTAGTGTAAAGAAATGCAACTGATTTTTGAACGTTAATTTTGTAACCTGCTACCTTGCTGAATTCTTCAATCAGCTCTAGTAGCTTTTGTGTGGACCTTTTAGGGTTTTCTATATATAGTAACATGTCATCAGCATATAATGACACTTTTACCTCTTCTTTTCCAATTTGGATCCCTTTTATTTCTTTCTCTTGCCTGACTGCTGTGGCTAGGACTTCCAGGACTATGTTGAATAGGAGTGGTGATAGTGGGCAGCCTTGTCTTGTCCCAGATTTTAGTGGGAAGCTTTTGAGTTTTTCACCGTTGAGTACTATGCTGGCTGTAGGTTTGTCATATATAGCTTTTATTATGTTGAGATATGTTCCCTCTATACCCACTTTGGCGAGAGTTTTTATCATAAATGGGTGTTGAATTTTATCAAATGCTTTTTCTGCATCGATTGAGATGATCATGTGGTTTTTGTCCTTTCTCTTGTTGATGTGATGTATTACACTGATTGATTTGTGTATGTTGAACCAGCCTTGTGTCCCTGGGATGAACCCCACTTGGTCATGATGTATAATCTTTCTTATGTGTTGTTGGATTCTATTTGCTAAAATTTTGGTGAGGATTTTGGCGTCTATGTTCATCAGTGATATTGGCCTATAAATTCTCTTTTTTTGTAGTGTCTTTGCCTGGTTTTGGTATCAGGGTGATGGTGGCTTCATAGAATGAGTTTGGGAGTATTCCCTCCTTTTCAATCGTCTGGAAGAGTTTGAGAAGGACTGGTATGAGTTCTTCTTTGTATGTTTGGTAGAATTCCCCGGTGAAGCCGTCTGGTCCTGGACTTTTACTTGTAGGGAGGTTTTTAATTGCTATTTCTATTTCCTTTCTAGTGATCGGATTGTTCAAGCGTTCAGATTCTTCTTGATTCAGTTTTGGTGGACAGTATGTTTCCAGAAACTTGTCCATCTCCTCTAGGTTATCCAGTTTGGTTCCATATAGTTTTTCATAATATTTTCGTATGATATTCTGTATTTCTATTTTGTTTGTTGTAATTTCTCCATTTTCCTTTCTTATTTTGCTAATTTGTGCTCTCTCTTTTTTCTTTGTGAGTTTGGCCAGAGGTTTGTCGATTTTATTTACTTTTTCAAAAAACCAGCTTTTGGTTTGGTTGATTTTTTCTATGGTCTTGTTAATCTCTAATGTATTTAATTCCTCTCTGATCTTTATTATTTCCTTCCTTCTGCTGCTTTTTGGGGCTTTTTGTTCTTCTTTTTCTAATTCATTCAGGTGGTGGGTTAAATTGTTTATTTGAGATTGTTCTTCTTTTTTGAGGAAGGCCTGTATCGCTATAGACTTCCCTCTTAGCACTGCCTTTGCTGTGTCCCATAGGTTTTGAGTGGTTGTGCTTTCATTATCATTTGTCTCAAGGTATTTTTTAATTTCAGCTTTGATTTCCTCATTGATCCATTGTTTTTTCAATAACATTGTTTAATCTCCATGCTTTCCTTTTTTTCTCCTTTGTTTCTCTGTTGTTGATTTCCAGTTTCATGGCATTGTGGTCGGTAAAGATGCTTGAGATAATTTCTATCTTCTTAAAATTGTTGAGGTTTCTTTGTGCCCAAGTACATGATCGATCCTGGAAAATGTTCCATGTGCACTTGAAAAGAATGTATATCCTATTTTTGGGGGGTGTAATGCTCTGAAAATATCCACCAAATCTAGTTTTTCTGTTGTAGTATTTAATTTCTCTGTTGCCTTGTTTATTTTCTGTCTGGAAGATCTGTCTAGTGATGTTAATGCAGTGTTAAAATCTCCAACTATGATTGTATTCCCATCAATATCCCCCTTTATCTCTGTTAGTAATTCTTGTATGTACTTAGGTGCTCCTATATTGGGTGCATATATATTAACGAGTGTAATATCCTCATCTTGTATCACTCCTTTAATCATTATAAAATGTCCTTTATCTTTCTTTATGGCCTTTGTTTTAAAGTCTGTTTTGTCTGAAATCAGTACTGCAACACCTGCTTTTTTGGCTTTTCCATTTGCATGGAATATCCTTTTCCATCCTTTCACTCTCAATCTATATGTGTCCTTCTCCCTAAAGTGGGTCTCTTGTATGCAGCATATTGAAGGTTCTTGCTTTATTATCCAGTCTGCCACTCTGTGTCTTTTGACTGGAGCATTTAGTCCATTAACATTTACAGTAATTAATGATATATGTGTGTTTATTGCCATTTTGAACTTATCTTTGCAGTTGAATTGGTATATCCTCTTTGTTCCTTTCTTCTTCCTTTTGTGGTTTGGTAATTTTCCTTTGTATTATCATGGATTTTATTTAATTTTTGTGACTCCTTTGTAAATTTTTGGCTTGTGGTTACCCTTTTTTGTAAATCTATCAACCCATTACTGTAACTGTTTTTGTTAAACTGATAGTAACATGATCTCAAACCCCTCCTACTGTTAAGAAAATTTTAAAAAGAAAGAAAAAAATACTCTGTATTTCCCTTCCTCACTCTCCCACTCTCAGTGATTTGTATGTCTTCTTTTATAATTTCGTGTTTACTTTATTTGTAATTCATGAGTTATCACCTTTCCAGTTGTGAGTTTCTCATTTCTGTAGCATCCTGCTGCTTTTCTATTTAGAATAGACCTTTCACTATTTCTTTTAGCATGGGTTTAGTGTTGCTAAACTCCTGCAGCTTTTTTTTTGTCTGTGAAACTCTTTATTTCTCCTTCTATCCTAAAGGATAGCCTTGCTGGATAAAGTATCCTAGGCTGCATCTTTTTTTCATTCAGGGCTTTGAATATATCTTGCCACTCCCTTCTGGCCTGTAGTGTTTGTGTAGAGAAATCAGCTGAGAGCCTTATGGGGGTTCCCTTGTAACTTACTCTTTGCTTTTCTCTTGCTACCTTTAGAATCATTTCTTTATCCTTGACTCTGGCCATCTTGATTATGATATGTCGTGGTGTGGGTCTATTTGGGTTCTTCCTGTTTGGGACCCTCTGAGCTTCCTGTACTTGGATATCTGATTCCTTCTTTAAGTTTGGGAAGTTTTCAGTCATGATTTCTTCAAAAACCTTTTCAATCCCCTTTGATCTTTCTTCCCCTTCTGGGACCCCTATTATGCGAAGATTGGGATGCTTTGTATTATCCCATAGGTCCCTTATGCTATTTTCAGTATTTTTTATTTGCTTATCTTGTAGTTCTTCTGAATGGGTGCTTTCTATTGCCCTGTCTTCTAGATCACTAATTCGTTCCTCTGCATTATCTAGTCGGCTTTGCCCAGCTATTAGATCATTCCTCATCTCTGTCAATGAGTTTACCCATTCTACTTGGCTCTTCTTTATAGCTTCAATTTCATTTTTGACATATTTTATATCTCTAAACACTGTCTCTTAATTCCTTCAGCAATTTGATCACTCTTTTGAAATCTTGATCTAGTAGGCTATCGATGTCTATTTCATTGATCTTTCTTTCAGAGGATTTCTCTTGTTCTTTCAATTGGGAAAGGTTTCTCTGCTTCTTCATCTTGCTCATACATCTCTGGCACTGTGGTTTATGGAGTATCAGTTGTCTATTTTGGTCCTTAAGGATTTTATCTATCTAATGCCTATTTAGGAATAGAACTTAGGAAAAAAAGAAAAAAAATGAGAGAGAGAGAGAATTTTAAAAGAAGGGAGAAAGAGGGTTTGAAAACAGTGTATAATGAATAATAGAAGAGGGAGTTGAAGCAGAGTATTAATCGGGTTGAGACGTCCTTTTAAAACCTTTAAAAAAAGAGGGGGGAATGAATAGATGTATTTGAAACCTGTGTCTAATCAATAACAGGACATCAAAACCCAAGAGAAATAGAAATGAATTAAGAAGTAAAAATTAAGAGAGTAATAGAAAATAGAACAGGTAAAAACAGATTTAAAAAAAAAAGGGGGGGGTTGTCGGTGTTCTCCTGGAGTCTGTGTGCTTTTAATGTGAAGTCTTTCTGTCTTCGTCCTGTTTTGGAAGCTCAGCTTGCTGTTTTCAGAGGCCCTCCGTTGGCGCTCTCTTCTGTGCTGTTCCCAGCACCTGTCGGCAAGCAGATCGCACCTCCTCCTAACACTGGGTCAGGTGCAGCTCTCCTCTGCTGTGGGCGGGCGGGTCGCTGCCCCTCTGGATGCCGCAGTCAGATGTTGCGGACTGGCCAGGTAGGAGGGCGGGTCGTGCCCCCTCCCAGCACCTCGGTCAGGGGCTGTGTTCCTGCCCGAAAGGCGGGGGGCCGCTCTCCCTCTACCTGTGCCCTGGTAGCTCTGCTGCTCTGTGCGGCTGCGCGCTCCGCCCTGGTCGGCGCTCCGCAGGTGGGCTCGGGGAAGATCGAGGGACAGCACTGTCCCTGCTCCGAGCCAAAACCCAGCTCCTTGTTTGTCTTTGTGGAGCAAGTTCTCTGAGGGACCAGGATGGAAGGATCCTATCTGCCCCGGGCTGCAGGCCAGTCTCAGTCTGGCCTTTGAGGCTGCTAAGCCCTTCGGTGCGGATGCAGGTTTCGCCCCCACCCCCGCCTGGGTGCTCAGCGCTGGGGGATATGGCGGCTGTGCCTGAGCCCCGCCTCTCTTCCCCCGAAAAGTTTCCGTCGGTTTTCAGAGATTGGGGTATGCACCCTTCCCCCGAGAGCACATCAACCTTGCTGTTTTATGGAGGGCCCAGGTTGTTCTGCCCTGTACACCCACAGCCACGGCGCGCAGCCCCTTGTAGTCCCCCAGGGCTGCCTCCGTGCAGCCACTTCCGTCCTCCTCCCAGCTTGTGCAGCCTGGCGCTGCCTGCCGCTGCCGTCCCGCGTCTCAGGCTGGGTGTCGGGGGGACGCTTTGTGCCCGTTTAACTTAGTTTTGTCAGTCAAGGGCTGCTCTGTACAGATCCAAGCCTCGGAGGCTCCCCCTCCGTCCTGCTGGCCTCTCAGTGGGAGAGGGGAGACCCAGTGAGCGAGCGCCAGTCCTCCTTTGCCGCTCCCTCCCCGCGGGACCCGTCCCGGGCTGCTTTGCCTTTTGTTCTTTCTTTTTTCCTTTTCTCCTACCAGAATTTTGGCGTCTTTATCTTTTGAAGAGGGCGATGTTCCGTCGGAGTTCCGCAGGTGCTCTGGTTGGCTGAGTGGGTCTGTAGATGTGGGTCTTGGTGTATTTGTGGGAGAGGGTGACCTGCGAGCGTCCTTCTACTCCGCCATCTTCAAAATTCCAGAGCCTTTTAAGTAGTGAAGATGAATAAAAGTTACATACTTTTTTATGACAGATGGAGTTAAAAGTATCAGGAATTCTGAAAGTTCCTTCTTTGTCGTAGATAATTGCAGGTTACCAGTGTGCGGTGAGTAACGTGGAAAGAAGGGTATCTGGCTCACCAACAGCCTTCCACTGAGCTCTCCAACCCAAGGCACGAGGTTCTAAAAGTCTGTTAATTATGCTTACCCTGGCTTTGCAAGAAAATATACAAATATATCAAAATAGGAGGTGTCATTAAAACTTTTTTAACAATCAGATCAAGAAGACAATAAGCATATATAGTGACACTTTTACCTCATCTTTTCCAATTTGGATCCCTTTTATTTCTCTCTCTTGCCTGATTGCTGTGGCTAGGATTTCCAAGACTGTGTTGAATAGGAGTGGTGATAGTGGGCAGCCTTGTCCTGTCCCAGATTTTAGTGGGGAGCTTTTGAGTTTTTCACCGTTGAGTACTATGCTGGCTGTAGGTTTGTCATATATAGCTTTTATCATGTTGAGATATGTTCCGTCTATACCCACTTTGGTGAGAGTTTTTATCATAAATGGGTGTTGAATTTTATCAAATGCTTTTTCTGCATCTTTTGAGATGATCGTGTGGTTTTTGTCGTTTCTCTTGTTGATGTGATGTATTACATTGATTGATTTGCATACGTTGAACCAGCCTTGTGTCCCTGGGATGAACCCCCACTTGGTCATGATGTATAATCTTTCTTATGTGTTGTTGTTGGATTCTGTTTGCTAATATTTTGGTAAGGGTTTTTGCATCTATGTTCATCAGTGATACTGGTCTGTAATTCTCTTTTTTGGTGGTGTCTTTGCCTGGTTTTGGTATTAGGGTGATGGTGGCTTCATAGAATGAGTTTGAGAGTATTCCCTCCTTTTCAATCTTCTGGAAGAGTTTGAGAAGGACTGGTATGAGTTCTTTGTATGTTTGGTAGAATTTCCCGGTGAAGCCGTCTGGTCCTGGACTTCTATTTGTAGGGAGGTTTTTTATCGCTAATTCGATTTCATTTCTAGTGATTGGTTTGTTCAAGTGGTCAGTTTCTTCTTGATTCAGTTGTGATGGACTGTATGTTTCCAGAAACTTGTCCATCTCCTCTAGGTTATCCAGTTTGGTTCCATACAGTTTTTCATAATATTCTTGTGTGATATTCTGTATTTCTATTTTGTTTGTTGTAATTTCTCAATTTTCCTTTCTTATTTTGCTTATTTGTGCTCCTTCTTTTTTGTTCTTTGTGAGTTTGGCCAGAGGTTTGTCGATTTTATTTACTTTTTCAAAAAACCAGCTTTTGGTTTGATTAATTTTTTTCTTTTTTTTTTTTTTAATTTCTGTTTCATTTATTTCCTCCCTGATCTTAATTATTTCCTTCCTTCTGCTGACTTTTGGGGTTTTTTGCTCTTCTTTTTCTAATTCTTTTAGCTGATAGGTTAGATTGTTTATTGGAGATTGTTCTTCTTTTTTGAGGAAGGCCTATATTACTGTAAACTTCCCTCTTAGCACTGCTTTTGCTGCGTCCCATAAATTTTGTGTGGTCATGTTTTCATTTTCAGGAGGAATTCTTAAAAATGTGATGGAGTCACGAGCTGTGACTGCCACTGCCTGTCACTTCCTGGGGTGATTCAGAGGGACCCAGTGGGGCTGGGCAGTAGACTGGGACTGGGGACCCTGGCTCTGCAGGGCTTTTGAGATGCATGATTGGTAAAACACCAGCCCTTCTTTTGGCAAATGAGGGGCTGGAATGTAAGACTTTCTATCTGCTGTGGCAGAATCTGAGCCTCCTTCCTTCTGCTCCCATCTTAGCAATGATCTGATAGGAGAATACCAGCCTCTCCGTCATGCCCCGTGTCCTCGGAGTCTGGGGCCAAGCTTTGTAGTTCCAGCGAGAAAGTACAGCACCTTTACCAGAACTGACTGGCGGCGTTATGATTCTAGGGAGACTAAGCTGCAGGGAGTCAGTCTTAAAAACTCAACACCCAGTTCTCATAATAAAACAATGTGACAGATTGGATTTATTCTAAAAATGCAAGGTCGGCTCTACGTTTGAAAATCTGTTGATTCCCCAGGCGAGCAGATCACCTTCACCATCACACTGACTGTCACCGCCTCCTGCCACAGGACTAGATCCGACTGTCCGAATAGCAGTGATCGCAGTGGAAGTGAAACTGTTATTTATGTGTTTAGGGTCTGCTGCCCCAAACAGAAAGTTTTCTCCATCATGGCAGGAATTGTATCCACGTTGTTAATTGTTATAATCTCTATATTTAGCAGTGCGCCTGGAACATGATGTATGTGGTCACTCATAATTTGTCGTGTGAATAAAGGAGCAGGAAGTTGAACTGAATGACTTGGCGCTTCCCCTGCCATCAATACAATACTCTGTCTCTATGAAAGGACATGTATTCTTTTCTTTTATAGTGACCCCTTCTAAGCATTAATTCTACTAAGATTAGGGACCTTAGGGATAGGACAGTTCAAGCTGAATACAGGAGAGAGACTTCCCAAAAACCATCTGGGCTGTTATTTATGGGTCCCGTCCACAGATGGAAATACACAGCCTTGTGCTCTGTTGGGAGCGTGGGGGAGTCCCTGCCCCTTGGCCAGAGCTGCACCTGCACCCACCCTGGTTCTCAGGAATGCCCAGCTGCTGTGTGTCAGTCTTCCTTGCCATCCTCATTCCTCTCTCTCTCTCGTTAGAGAGCTTCCCTCAGTGTGTGCTGGAAATCTCCGATCAAGAGGTGTTGGAATGGTTCACGGCCAAAGACTTCATTGTCGGGAAGCCGCTCACGATCCTCGGGAGAACTTTCTTCATTTATGATTGCGACCCATTCACCCGCCAGTATTACAGAGAGAAGTTTGGCATCTCCGATCTCCCGCGGATTGACGTGAGCAAGAAGGAACCGCCTCCTGTGAAGCAGGTAACTGGACACCAGTTCTCAGGGTATCGAGAACGTTCATCTTCTGATGTAGAAGTTTAAGGAAAGCGGGTAGGAAAGGCTCTTACGTGAGTACCTGGTAAAAACCGGACAGAGCAGGTGGAATAGAGCAGTTCACAAAAGAAACACAAATGGCTAACGAACATATGAAAAGACCCTCAACTGATAATTAAAGAAATAAAAATGAAAATAATGAGGTTGGGGATCTGTTTGATTTTAAAGGACCCGCAGTATCCAGTGTTTGCCCTGGAGTGATGAAAGGCATTTTTCACGTGCTGTTAATAATTGAGCCAATAAGAAAAGCTTTTCTGAAGGGCAGTTTGTCATCATTTTAATTTTTTTCAAAATAAAATGTTACATATCCCTTGACCCAGAAAATCTGGTTTGGGGATTGTGAAAAAGATGTGTACAAGGTTGTGTATTGTAGCATTAATTATAGAAAAGTGTGAGGACATTGGCAGAATAAATTAGAATATATCCATCTGTATAATTAGAAGGCTAGTTAAAAAAAGAGGGAGTTTATGCATATTAACATGAAAAAAATGTCACTAACATTTTTAAGAGTCTGTGTGTACATGACATGGCACTGTTTTTGTAACTTACCGTATGCAACATCTACTTGTAAATACGGAGAAGACCCGGGGGAGTGTGCCCCCAGACTGTCAGCAGCGGGATGGGGGAGCCGCAGGAGTGGGACGTGCCCAGGGACCTTTCTTCTGATACTCTTCATTTCTCTTTTTTTATACCAAGCCTTGTATTTTATAATTAAAAAATTTTTTTGATTTAAAAAAAAGACATCTTTTAAAATTCCAGACCCCTAAGACATTTCATTGTTTTTCTTGCCTATTCATCAAACCCTTTCACTTAAAAACTGATTAGGAGCAAAACAAAAACTGATTAACTGAAGAGGTTGGAGGATGGTGTCCTTTCATGGCAACATCGCTCTCCCGAAAATCACGCTAAACAGCAAACTTCAGTTCTGTGCACCACAGAAATCCACTCTGACCTGACAGGAAGTTCACGGTGTCTCTAATGCACCAAAATGGTAATCTCATAAACTTGAGCCCTCAGAGTGGCTCAGCCACATATTTTAGAGTTTCAAATGACAATTGCATATTTTAAAAGTTACCCATTATACAGCAGATTCAAGAAGCATCTGAAGTATTAGGACACAGTGTCATGGACCAAAAGCACTGGTTCTTATTATACCTGTTGGGGTCACGAGCAGCTCATCCATCCTCTTTGTCTGTTGCCCATTTAAAATAGCGTGTCAACACCTGCAGCCCATCTTTCTTTTGCCAGGGTATGTGTCAAATAATATCACAGGACCCCCTTTCAAAAGACAGCTCTGACTATAAGGATCGAATTGCTGAATCCTCCAGCCCAGGGCCTGCTGTGTCTCAGGCCGGCTCCAGCTGGAGATGTGCTGGGAGGGGAAGGAAGAAGGCGGGACCCGGGGAGCTCACCAGCCACTGTGCCAGGCTATAGATGCAGCACCTGAAGGATGAGGGGACTCGGGCGCCATGTGTGTTGTGTAATTAAGAAAGCCTGGGCCGAGACTGGTGGGCAGGTGGCAGGAACAGGAGTCTCCAGGACTGGTTCTGTCCATAGTCAGAGGAGTGGCTCTGCTGAGGACAGGACCCAGGCAGTAGCCTGGAGTATGAGAAGCACGGTGCCAGGACTGCAGGCCCGGGGGCTTGTGCTTAGAGAAGGTCTTCATTCCAAGCAGGGGAAACGAGTTCAGGAAAAATAGGTAGAAGCCTGTTGAAACATAAGAGGAATTTGAGAGGCAGGTGCTCAGAGGCTGACCTCCCTGTTTCAAAACCCCTTAACCTCTGCCCTGCCCGCTGCCCCCCCAGTCCCCAACCAGGCTGCTCTCATTGTATGTTGACGCTAGATTTCTCCATGAGCATTTCTGCCTACACCCAGGGTAACTCTGAGCCTAGCATGTGATGTCTCACCCAGAGGCCCTCTGTCTGTGGCAACTTGTATGTTCACTGAGTAGTGGTTTTGCATTTGGATCAAATTAGGTCACTGTCCATCCACTGGATCCACTAGTCATGTTCCAGCCCTGAAGATCACTTGCCCAGGAAGTGGGTGAAGGATCTGTGTTCTGAGAGGACTACACCTTGGATGAACAGAGTCCCTGGTTTTAAGTCCCTGGACCAGAGATCATCTAGGCTAATTTGTTAAGATTCCTGAATACAATATAGTAAAACATTTGGGGAAGGGGTGTACACACGAAGCACGGCCCGAGCAGAGTTTGCCAAGAAATCACAGCAGAAAGGAGTCAGAGGAATGGAACTCTGCCGCGGTCCACCTCGCATCCACGAGAGAGAGAAAGACAGCTTCTGAACGGGTTAAGTTTTCGGACAAACGGATCCTGGCATCCAGTAGTGATGCTTCAAGCCCTTCATGGAGCCCAAATGAGAGAGAGAAACTCATCTTGTACTTTCACGCCAGCTCACCAGCAACCTCTGCACCTGGAATTTAGTCCTTGAGTTTGCTCCTTCACTGGGGAAGGGGAGTCCCGTGCAGACAGGGGGTCTGAGTTCTCGGTGAAGTGCAGCTGTCATTTCTCTGAGGCAAAAATCAAGAAATAAAAATGTTAGAAATATGGAGGGGGAGAGGAAAAGAGTAGCATGAACCAAGTCCTGACACCCCCACGCAGCCCCGACTCCAGCACATAGATGCACAGTTTGGGGTGAACTGAGAAGACAGTTTCCAGATCTGCCAGGCTGAGACCCTCACCCCAGAAGAAAGAAGTCACAGACCCTGGGCTTCTCTGTGCGGGGAGGACCACAGGGGCGGGGTTGGGGCCAGGCTCTGCATTGGCGGTAAGTGGTCAGTGGACGTGAGCAGTAGTTTCAGTCCAGCCCCGAGGGCTACTGTTGTGGCATCGCCAGTCACTTCTGTGAGCAGTGATAATGGTGTAAAATCTATAAAGAGGAACAGAATATGTGCTGTGTTATTTCTTTCTGATTACATTTGTATACATAGAAATGGCTTTTAAATAAATGCTTTATAGATTTTTAAAAGAAATGTACAGTTACCTTGAGTGTAATTTTTGACACAAGTAGCAGCTGCTTTATTTCTTGCTTCCTGTTTCTTTAGGAATTACCTCCCTATAATGGTTACGGACTAGTTGAAGACTCTGCTCAGAATTGCTTTGCACTCATTCCAAAAGCTCCCAAAAAAGATGTTATGAAAATGCTGATGAATGACAACAAGGTGCTTCGTTATTTGGCTGCACTGGTAAGGACAATTTTTATTTCCTAAGATTTTGTTCTGTCTCAGCAGCGTGCACAGGTGTCCATTTTGTCGGTAAGCAGTAGAGTAACAGCCGTCAGAGTTTCGTGTTTGCTTAAACCACCGTCAGCCCCAGCCTCCAGGCTGGTGGCATAGTATTAAGTATGATGCCCCGAACCAAGACCCAGCTCAAGTCCTGTCTGCCCCCAAATCTTTCTTAGATCATTATTTCTCCCCACATCCCTCAAACTTTCACAGACCTTTTTGCTTTTCTTTAAGCAATTATGAAAGCCAGACTTACATTCAGATTATTTATGTATCTGTGTGTCTTTCCAGTGAACTGTGATTTCCTTGAGAGAAGGGACCATGTCTTACTAATTTTTATCATTAGTGATATGTAGTTTGATGCATTGTATATTCAGTAAATGTAATAAGTGGAATCATACCCAGTTAATAGATGTTAACTCTCAAAGTTGAGAGGTCAGTGGCTAAGAGTCTGAGTTTGGAAACAGACATAAATTCAAATCCTGAATATTCCACTCACTGGCTGAATTGCCTGAAGCAAATTACTGATAGGAATTCAAAGGGTAATGTCTTTAAAAATAGAAAAAAATGTGGAAATAGAAATGTAATCATTTTATTTAGAAATATAGACATAAATGGCAGAAATTGAAGTAAGTTACTCTAGTAGTAGGAATTAGGAGGGGGAGGAGTGGGTCAGGTGACTTTTCAAACTATATACATGCACTTGAAAAAACAAAAATGAGGACACATTTGACTACTATATATTTTTAATGTTGAAAGAAAGCTTTAAATAAAAGGGAGTACTCGCAAACTCTAGGCTGGCTGGAGCGTCCTGTACCGTAAGGGGTCTCATTAATGAGGGGTTTGCATTTTTGCCAAGTTCTTTGAGTTACAGTTAAAGTTTGAGAGGCTTGTTGAATAATGACGCAGGAAGACAGGGACCACGACTTTTTAGACTTTGTAGGCCCTCAGTAACTGTTGGTTGAATGGCTAAATGAATGCATTTATACACACTATCCATGGCAATATAGTGTTGTACTCGTTTTATGTTTCAACACATAAGAATCAGGCTGATTGGCTTGTCCCAGGTCTGAGTGCTGCTTAGGCAGAGTTCTGACTTTCAATCCAGCGTTCTTTTTTTTTTTAATTTAAAGAGAATATGGGTATTATACAGTGTAAATAACTTTGGAAATATATCAGTACATTCAGTGTAAGCAGTTTTAATATTGCCATCTGATATGTAAGTGAGGCAGTAGGCAGGAGAGCATCACAGTTGTCTTCACTACAGAGAAGCAGTTATCAGAGCCCTCAGGAAGCTGACAGGAGGAGGCCCCAGAGGAAGGAAGTTGGAAAAAGAAATCTTATTGATAATCCTCAACGCAGCATTGTTTTGATCAAGAACCAATAAGTGGTCACTTCTGCAGCACAGACCCTTAAATTGGAAGGATACAGAGCAGGTTAGCGTGGCCCCTGGGCAAGGATGACACGCAGATTTGGGAAGCATTCCATATTTTTATTGCATAGAAAAAAAAAAAGAAACAGTAAATGCTTAGGCTATGAAAAGGGAGATGGACTCACACGAGATTGTAAACTATGTAATTGTAAGCTTACCTTCCCTACCTGAAAATCTGGGGGAAATTATTATGTAATTGATGATAAAAATTGTTACGAATAATGTTAAATATTGATAAATGAGGAGAAAGAATACATTTATGTTGACTGCAGTCTTCTATACTCACAAATGACCCAGGCAACTGTGACATGTCACCAAAGGTTGAGGAGTAGGTGGAGGAGTTCTCTTTCTAGCAACGCAGACGAGATAATTTGGACAGCCCTCTTGCTGAGGACAGCTAGAAAAACTGGTGTGTGTGTGTCTGCTTGGCTGCTGCTGCTGCTGCTGCTGCTGCTGCTGCTGCTGCTGCTGCTGCTGCTGCTGCTGCTGCTGGAGGGTGCGGAACAACTAATAAGACGCGAAGGCTCGCTGAGCAGGAATCGGGAATGCTGAAAACCAGAGAGGTGGGCCTGGCAGAAGGGGCCATTTTTCCGTGAGAATGTTTGCTGATTCTAGAAAGAGAACTGTGAAGGCAGACGTTGGAATCTGGGGCCTGTCAAGGGCAGAAGCACCTCTGTGCTGATGTCTGTGCATGACTAATGCTTGAAGGAAATACTGTCTGCCTTTGAATTATCTAATCCCTGAGTTAGCTCAGTTATGGAAATCAGATTAAGATGATTCTGGATTATTAATGCTCCCAGATGTCTGGCAGAAACAACTATCAGTTCTCTGAAGATAGCAGCATCCTTGGCTTCAAATTATTTCTATAAACAACCTAAGAAACACAGTGTATGGCAGTGATTCATAGAACAGTATTCATAGCACAGTGTCCAGACACAAGGCAAGACGACGTGAGGGAAATGAGCAGAAACAAGGGAAAGTAGAAATAGATCCACGGAGGCGTCAAATCCTGGTTTATCAGATGCAAACAAAGAAAAAAACTGTACTTACTATGTTTAAGGAGATAAAGATAAGATCGATACTTTCAGTAGAGAACTAGACACAAAAGATTTCAGTTCGGAAAAACTATCAGTGTAATAGAATGCAAGAAAAAATTAGATATAGAAAAGCATTTGATAAAATTCGTCTTTTATGGTTTTAAAACAAAACTCTTAGTAAACAGAGGGTAAAAGAAATTTCCCAGGAAGGCATCAAGAATTGGCAAGACACTCCGGAGAAGAAGACTGGTAGATTTGCTCAACGGAATATCACAGTATATTAAGACATCATGTAAAGTAATGAAGTCAGTATGGTATTGGTGCAAAGACAGATAATTAGACCAATGGAGTAGGACAGAGAGCCCAGAAACAGACCCTCACACACTTAGGGTGTATGACGAATCTGGCCCTGGTTGAGAGAGGAGGTCTTCTCAGTAAATATCAGAACAATGGCTTTCCATGTGGGAAAAAAGAAGAAAATCTGACCCTCACCTCACACCAAAAATAGAAATGATTTCTGGGGAGACTGAAGATTTAAATGTCAAAGGCCAGGCAGTCAAACGTCTTAATGATAACATAACCTTAACCATGTACTCGGGAAAGACTTCTTTAGCAGGACGCAAAAACCAGTCATTGCTTTAAGAATTAATAAATTTGACTACATTAAAATGGAGAATTTCTGTTCCTCAAAGGAAAAAAAAAAAAACCACTATTAAGACACTTAAAAAAGAAAAAAAAGCAAAGTCAGACTGGGAGAAGATGTTACTACAAAAACCAACCAAGAACTTACATCCAGAATGTGTAAAGGACACTGTATAATTGGTTTTAAAAATAAGTTAGAAACTTGATTTACAGGCATTTCACAGAAGAGGGTATTCAGAAGGCCAGTAAGCATGTGAAAAGGTGCTCAGCCTCTTTCATGGTGGGGAGGTCCAGATTATAACCACGACGAACGGCCCCTCTTCACACACCAGGATGGTTAATGAGAACCATTGGTGAGAACATGGAACAGGGGGAAATCTCAGACGCCCAGTGACACCCTCCCTTTGGAAGAGAGGTTGGCGTAATCAAGTATCTTGATTCTGCCAAAAATGGTAAACTCTGTGCATCGGAGATAAGAAAATTCATAGCAGCATAATTTACGATAGCCAAAAATAGACCTAAATGTCCATCCATAGGAGACTGGATAAATAAATTATGGCATATTTATACAGTGATGTGAGTTCTGCTCAGCCATAAAAATTAATCAACTGCAGCTGCAGATAACAAGAATAAATCACAGAAACATGAGCTTGAATGTAAGAACCCAGACACCAAAGAATACATTCATATTATGTAGTTTCATATATATGAAGACTGAAAAAACACAGGCAAAACTAAAACTGTGTAGGGATGCCTGCTTTGTGGTAAAACTAAAGAAAATCATAAAACTTAACGAAAATGGCTTTTATGGTGGGAAAGGGATAGGATCCTGGTTGGGAGGGTGCTTTTTAGGTTGCGTTGCTGGTTCTGTCTCTTGACCTGGGTGGTGGTTATGTGGTTACTCACTAGATGAAAACTCTTTGAACTGTACTATTGGTTCCTTGCAGTTTTCTGTGTGTGTCATAGTTCGTAGTTAAAAAAAAAATGTTAATAGAACACCAGCAGAACCATTAGTAAAGAGGTAACGGGTGTCTTCCTACGGGCAAGAAAACAAGAAGTGAGATTCTGGTCGTGGTAATTTTCAAAGGCTTTTCCTGCCTGTTGTGAAGGTGAAGTAGAGGGCGGGTACACTTGGTTCACCGCAGAAGCTCTGGAGGACGAAGGAAAGGGTGCCTGAAAATGAGACGGCGGGATGTCAGAGGAAAAGATGGAAATTCAGGAAGTGAGCTGGAGGCATAATCAGAGACAAATGCAGTGGAGTTCCCTTGAGTCCAGGCACACCCTGGATGTGTGCTGAGGAAACAGCCACTGGTGCCTAACTGGAAATGTGCTGGGGAAATATCCGGGCTCAGGGTGGGGTGCTGACTTGCAGAAGCTCTGGAAGAGCGTAGGAAACGTGGTGTGAGCAGTGATCTCCAAAGCAGCGTGCAAATCCTTGTGAGGAGCATGCAGGACGGTAAAATCTATGGGATTTGTTAAGAAGAAATTACAGCCTCTGTTTATGATTTATTATGAGTGCGTTTATTTTATGGCCCCTGATAGTTTTATATGTACTTTGTATTGTACAAGACATATCTGTATAGAAGGACGTGTGTATTTAATTATTGATTTATTAATTCAGCAAACCTTACAGAACTCTGCTTTGGGCATGGGTCTAGGGCGAGAACGAGGCGCAACTCTCTGTCCTCATGGAGCTGATGTTCCAGTTGGGGACATCCTAGTCGATTAGCAAGTAGGTCATAAAATACATCAGGTAGTGTGACACGTGCTGTAAAAGGTAAAGCAAGGAGAATGAGGGACGGGGAGGGGCGCGTTCATTTCAGGGGCTCAGGGAAAGCCTCCCCGAGGAGGGCACAGCTGAGCAGAGCAGGGAGGGAAGCCGGGGCGGAGCTGAGGGTGGGGCCGGGGCCGGGCTGGGGCCAGCTCCGGGCTTGGCAACCAGGGCCACGAGGCCGGAGCGGGGGTGGTGGTAGCCGTCACCCAGGGTGCAGGTCACAGAGACTGTGAGTCACAAGCCTGGAGAGAATTTAAAAATAAAACCAACTAAAAGTTGACCTGCTTCTTACTGTCGTCATGTGCCCATAATTCTAAAGGACGTCAGTGATCCGATACCCATCTGCAAAGAGACAGCTGCTCCGTACAGTGGAATCTCAATGAATAAACATAGAAGAGGGCAGTAAAAAATTACCATGAAGCACACGCCACAGTGGTGCTTGTTGCTGACAGGACTCATCTGTGGATGCTCAAATTAGTGGGAAAACCTTTGGGGAGAAACAAGATTTTCATAGTTTCAAAGTGTCTCCCTCAACATAGTTACAACTGCAGAGGGAAAGATGGTAACTTTACAGGGAAGAAACCCACCAGGCATCTTCTTAACGAAGCAGTCAAGGTCAGCATCACCAATAGAAAGATGTGTTGACATCTTGAACTCCTTGATGTGCCCTGAGAAGGACATTAATATTTTTTTGTGTGTGGTATTTTTGCCAAAGATGCAAAAAATGAGATGCATGAGGGACAGTCAACAAAATAATTGACCAGTACTCCTCAAAAGTGTCAAGGTCATGAAAGACAAGGGCAGACTGAGGAACCTTCACAAATCGGATGAGACTGAAGAGAGAGAAACGAAGAACTAAGTGGAAGCAGGTGAAATGTGAGAGAGGACGCTTGTTTAAAGCGTTGTACCGCTGCTGCTCTTCCTGGGTTTGACCCGTGTCCTGTGGTTATGTGAGGTGTTAATTTTAGGGGAAGCTTGGTGAGGGCATGCGAAAATTCTCTATTATGCAACTTTTCTGTAAGTCTAATAAACTTAGAAATTCATAATAAAATGGCAAAACATTTTTTTATTGAGTTATAGTCATTTTACAATTTTATGTCAAATTCCAGTGTAGAGCACAATTTTACAGTTATATTTGAACATAGATATCTTCATTGTCACATTTTTGTTTTCGCTGTGAGCTACCACAAGATCTTGTATATATTTCCCTGTGAAAACTTTTTTTTTTTTTAATTTAAAAATACTCCTTTCCACCAGGGTGAACCATTGCCACCGTCCCCCAGCCCCCTTGTACACCTGCCTGAGCCCCGCTCAGAGCTCGTGTTTATTTTGAATGTGATGGGAGCTCTTCTGGATGTTTGAGAACAGAGGGGTGGTGTGATTTGATTTTTATTAACTATACGGTGCGTGTTTGTTTTAAAAAAAATTTCTTATGATAAATGTATCTAGTGGAAAAAGTTGGAGGACTGTTAGGTAGGGAATGGTCTGATGAAATTATTTTACTAAGAGGAAACCCAATGACTTTCTCCAGGAGATGAGAAATTATTACACTGAGAATTCCCTGGTCTGAATAATAAGATACGTGCTGAAGTGGTGGTGTGAGAGAGTTTGGGTCAGGAATGAGCTTGTCTGTGTTTACGCTTGTTCTGTCTGGAATTTGTTTCTTAAGGGCTATGGGCTCTCTCTCAGTGATTTGATTTAGGAAAAGTCTTGTCTACAGCAGAGTTTCTCAGAATCCCTTTCAACTCCATGACATTAGAGTACTCCCTCTTCCCTTCTTAAATTTTCTTTTCAAAATCACACATGGAAATGGATTTGTTTAAAGAGCTAAAGTTAGCATAACCATTGAGTGTCCCTGGGGTTGAACACAGTGTCAGCCTCTGGGCAGACGGTGGCCCATGTGTGTGTTTTGGTTGGCCTGCCTGGTGCTTTTGAAGAGTTGAAGTCAACATTTTAAAACCAGGGGTTTTATGTAGTGAGGCGGGTTTCTATCTTCTCATGAAAAATTGGAAGATCTAGCAGCATTGGGCCTTTTCCCACGGGGCAGCCATCCCTGCAGGGGTGACACACAGGTGGGGCAGCCTCCCTGGGAGGAGGTGTGTCCTTTCCAGGCCCCCCGAGCCCCCCATCCTGTGCATTTATGTTCTCCGCGTGTTAGGTTTACATTGTACACCTGGTCCCTGTAGGCATTTCATATCATGTCCCTTCATAATATCCTCTTTTCTTCACTTTTCCAGGAATCTCCCATCCCAGAAGACAGAGACCGCCGATTTGTCTTCTCTTATTTTCTAGCCACGGACATGATCAGTATCTTTGAGCCTCCTGTTCGCAATTCTGGTATCATTGGGGGCAAGTACCTTGGCAGAACTAAAGTTGTCAAACCAGGCTCCTCTGCAGAAAACCCCGTCTACTACGGCCCCAGCGACTTCTTCATTGGGGCTGTGGTTGAAGGTGGGTCTCGGCACGGTTTTGCTTGCTTGCTAAGTGAGTGTGCGGGTTCTTCTTATTTGGAATTGAATTCAAGTAACCCTTGTAGGAGGCAGTTAGCTTGACATGTTAGATGTGGGTCTTAATCTCCTCCTTTATCAAATAGAACTGTGAATTTGTTGCATTTCTTGGCTACAGAAGTAGACTTGAGCTTCCTAAGCTGAATGACCTACTGCACGGTAGTTTTGAGAGCTGTTGGAAGGTCATGACTCAAGGTCACAAATACACATCTGTGAACCTGCCATCGGAGGAGCGGTATTACTTTTCTCTCAGTTGCCTGATAGAAACACACCCAAGCTGAGTGCATTTCTGCCCTCTCCCCAGTGTTCGGCCACCGGTTCGTCATCCTTGATGCAGACGACTATGTTTTGAAATACATGGAGAACAACGCTGCCCAGTACTCACCGGAGGCTCTCCTGTCGGTGCAGAGCCGTGTTCGGAAGCGGGAAGCTCCTGCCCCGGAATTGGAAAAGTACGTTTGCCCATCTAGGGTCCATTTTGGCTTTGGCACAGTGAGCTCTCCAGGAAATAGTTCTTAATAGAACGAATGGATAATCACCATTCAGATTTTCAGATCTCCCTCGCCAAATGGGTGTCCTTAGACATACACATAGGGTCCCTGGGTCCAATATAATGACTGGTAACTTAGAACTTTTTCAATTTCATTTATTTAGCAAATAATTATGGAAAGCCTAGCATGTGTCAGACACTATCACTAGGCCCTGGGGCTTTTTAGCAGTAAACAAAATGGACAAGAAGTTGCTGACCTCCTGGGCGGTGGGGGAGAGCCAGTAAACAGCACAAGTGAGGAGATGGCACGGTGTGTTAGGTGCTGTGGGAAGATGGGGCGAAGCAAGGGTGGTCAGGGTTCCGGACAGTGAGGGTGGGTGGCGATTGGTTGGCAGAGGTGATCACACCTTGCGAAGGTGACTCTGAGCAAACGCTTGCAGGTAAACAAGTTAGTCGTGTGGACACCTGGAGGGAGAGCTTTCTGGGAAGAGGGGGTGGTGGGTGCTTGGACCCTGAGCAGCTCCCTGCCCGGTGTGCTCAGGTGACCTGGCCGGGAGCGTGGCCGCCGTGGGTGAGGGGGAGTGACAGCTGGAGTTAGGAGGTTAAGCAGGGGCCACAAGGTTTAGGACCTGCGAGGTCTGTGGCAAGGTACTGGGTTTTCTCTGAGTGAAATGAAGAGCCGTTTGGGGCATTCTGAGTAGAGGAACAGCAAGATTTAACAAATGTTTTAAAAGAACTGGTTGTTATGTTAAGAAGAGATGAGGTGGGAGCTCAGTTAGGAGAATATTGTGGTGATCTGGGCAGGAGGTGGTGCGTAGGCCAGGGGGCACCAGCGAAGGGAGGGGATGTGGCCCGATTTTGGATGTATCTTAAGGCAGAGCCAGTAGGACTTCAGACAGACTCTACAGGGGAGATGAAAGAGAGACAGGGGTTAAAGATGACTTGGGTTTTTGGCCTGAGCACCTAGAAGGAAGAAGAGGCCATCGTCTGAGATGGGGAAGATGTACATTGTGGGGAAAGGAGGGTTTTTTTGGCAGGGGGATTTCAGTTTTGGATAGACAGGGTTTGAGATGCCTATCAGATGCCCAGGTAGAGATATGCAACAGGCTGTTGGATACATAAGTCTGGAGTTCAGGTGACAGAAATGGGGAGTTGTTGGCATGTAGATGATATTTAAAGCCAAGGTACTGGGTGAAATCTCCGGGGTAGTCATTGCAGGTAAAGGAGAGAGACCGGCTCCAAGGGTCTCCCTCTGGGCCCCCCAGCACTGAGAGCTGGGGAGGGAGACCGAGAGGACAACCCGAGAGGCAGGTGGGAAAGCGGGTGTGTGTGCATCCTGGAAGGCAGGTGGACAGACCGCAGCCGCCCGCGGTCACACGCTAGTGCAGGACTGTGCCCGTGGCCGCGCCCACAGCCTTGGTCCCGATGGGGAACTTGACTCTTGTTCTGCAACGGTTAAAACTGTCAGAACATGAAAAACTCTGATGGTTATAAATGTGTAGGGAAATAAATAGTAAAACTGATTTTTATTTAGTAATTCAAAACATTGGCAACATGGAGAATTTAAAGTGCTCTATTTCTTTGTGAAAAACGTGTTAAGGGTCGTTGGAATGGTGCTTGCCTTCCGGTTGTCCTATAACTTACAGTGCAGAGCGAACATCTTTTTGATGCCTTGGCACACTGTCATATTCCTTTCTAAGTTTGGACCAACTTCCAACGATTTATTATTTTTGCTTTTAGCATTATGAAATATGTCCTCGAGTTCCGTTAGTAACAGTGAAATATCTCAGAGTTCTTTTAATGTGACGTTTTTGGCTGGCGCCTGGGGTGTCTTCATCCCTTGCATTGCGATCACTTCCCTCATCTGTGTCAATAAACCTCCTTCCTGAGTCCCTTGGGCAGCGTATCGAGAGTCCAGGGAACGGCAGGGTGTCAGCAACAGGCAGCTCGTTCCTCTGCAAGTCCTTTGTGCGGGACTTGAATTTTACTTCTAGCTTTATCACCATTTGTTTCTTTGCCACACTGTTGGTCAATCCCCTCCGTCAGTTATCTGTTTTTGTACAATGTCACTTGGGTTTATCCGTGAGAGAAAAGGAGGCAGCGTATCTGCAGGCTTTGCTGTCTGTGTGTGACCCGAAAAATAGCCACCGGCCACCAGTCACTGACAGGAGTGATAGGATTGTCGCAGATCATGACGCATCTGTTATTCATGTTATGATTCGTGAACTGAAAACCTGACAGTGAATTTGCGCTTTCTGCGAATACTCACAGCTAATAAATTGCGGTAACTGACACTTGAACCATGTTGCCCAGGGCTGGGCCATTGAACCAAACAGTGGGAACTGAAATTCATCGGAACTGTGCAAAGCAGGGCTTGCCCGCACATCGAGGAAGACAGTGATTCCTCGTGTTGAATTGGGACTTGGCTGCGGGTAGTGGGTGTTGGGGACCTCAGCGAGGACTTCCACTGGAACGCGAGGTTTGGAAACCTGATGGGAGTGCATTTAAGAGAATGGGAGGAGAGGAATTTGACCTTGGAAGTATAGACAACTCTTTTTGAGGAAGTTTGGTGCCAAGGGGAACAGAGAAGTGGGGCAGGAGCCAGTAGGGGATGTGGAGTCGAGAAGGGTTTTTGTTTGTCTTAAAGCTGGAATAGAGAACAGCATGTTTATATGTAAATAGGAATAATCCCCCGAGGGGAAGGGAATGTGGATGGATGTGTGAGAGAGGATGGGGTCTGGTACTCACGGAGGAGTTGGCTTGAGATGGGAGCACTGGTTGTCTGTCTAGGGCAGAAGTTCTGAAACATTTTGGCCTCAGGACACCTTTACATTAAAACTCACTTAGGACCTCAGAGATTTCAGTTTATGTGGTTTATAGCTATTGATATTTGCAGTATTAGAAATGACAGCTGAGACATTTAAAAATATTTATTCATATTTTTAAGAAAAACCATTTCATGTTAATACAAATAATGTAATTTCTATGAAAAATAACTATATATTCTCAAACCCAAAAGAGGTGGCACTGCTATACATCTTTGCAAATCTCTTTAACGTCTGACTTTATTAATAGGAGGCAGCTGGACCTTCATCTGCCTCTGTTGTGCACCCACTTCTCTGTCACTTGTCACATGTCCTTTGGAAAACTCTGCTGTGCATTTGTGAGAAAACAAGAGCGAAAAAGCAAATAAAGATTTACTGTTATCATGAGAATAGCCTTGACCTCACATACTCCAGCAAGGACCTTGGGAACCCACCGGGGGCCCGGATTACTCTTTGAAGCCCTGAGGTGTATGACAGGCAGGAAGTCAGGGTGTGTGGGTGCGGATGCAGGCAGGCAGGCAGGAGGCACGATCGAGGGTCCTTCTGACCGGCTCCCTGTTTTCAGTGTAGCAGCGCAGTGGGAGGAACGGGGACTGGGGAGACGTTGCAGGTTTCAGGAGGGAGGAGTGTTCTGAAATACTCTATTCTATTGACTATGTAAATAAAAGAGACAAAATGAACGTAAAACGTAGAAGTAAAATAAATACATAGCATTATTTCATCTGTACTCAGAAACAAACTGTCGATTAAAATTAATATTCACCATCAATTTTAAAATGCATCCTGATTTCAGAGATGTAAAAAATGTGAAAAGAAAGTCTCGGATCTGGTGAAATACGGCTGCCGTCTAGGAGAGCCAGAGGCGCGCGGGCTGGGGCACGTAGTTGGGCGGCTGGGCTCCGTGAAAGTGAGATTCAGAGCATGCATTTAACTCAAGTACTTCTCCAGAGCTTTCCCCACGAATGTGCAAACACCGGCAGGAAAGCTTCTTGCTCTGGTGTACCACCAGTAGAATGTTTCCCCCACTGATGGAGTCATGAGAAACAGATAGTACTGGGGCAATTAGAATAAGATACCAGTAAAAATAAAGAGAAATGCAAAGCTCTGGGTTAAGAGATCCATGACTGTCTTCGTTTTGACCATCACTGTCCCTCTCTTCTCTCGTGGTGGGTCAGAAGGGCTGGTGAGGGGGGTGGCAATGAGAGAAGAGGCTTGAAGATGATACGAATCCAAGGTCACACCTTACACATCCTTCCACGTCTTTCCACGTCCTCTAGCCTTTCTGTCCTTGGCTCCTAACTCCTCCCTCTGGTACAGAACCCCACTCTAAGGAAATACAAGTCCTTTATTTGCCTAATCGTTGCTAAGAATAATGAAAGGGGTCCTGCGTACTTGTCGGGCCTGAGAACTTTCTATATCAAGTGTCAGTTCCAGGCCGATGAAATCTGAATTAGCCATTGTCTTTGAGCCAGAAAATTAAAGCAGAGCACAGATGCCTGGGGATTGACTTCATCCGAAGTCCTGTTCGGGCTTGGGTCCTCGTGGCAATACATTGAACTCAAGGGAACGAGCTCCTCACAGACGCCCCTGCGGGAGGAGCGGGACCGCACACGCGTGCCTGGCTCCGGTGCATGTTGGGTCAGCGTGTCCACGCGTGCTGTTCGGCCTCCTGAGGACCCGCCTCCCCTGCCCAGCGATCCTTTTCATCCTCTTTCACTTCCAGCCATTTCCCCCACATGAACGTTTCTGAATATCCTCACTTCTTTTTCCGTCTTCTTTAAGCCCCCAGCTCCTCCATGTTCATTTTGCAGCTGGTCTCAAACAGATCCAGGGATCCGGTGCGAGCTGCTCCAGCCCCCCGAGAACGTCTCTCTGCTCATCTCTTTACCTCCTGGTCAGAGCCGAGCCGCTCCCATTCCTCCACGTGTGATTCTTTTATTTTGTGTCTGCCGCCGCCTCCCTTCTGACTGCTCTGGCATCCAAACACTTCCTGAGTCGCTTCCTGGAGGTCACTGACTGCTTTCAGATCCAGTGGTTTCTTGTCGTTTATTCATTAATCCAGCAGATGCTGGAGGCTGTACCACGTGCCGGTCCTCAGTAAACGCTCGGGCAGCCGTGTGGGAGAATCAGGAGCTCGCTGTCTGGGGCAGGGCTGGCAGACTATTTTGGAAAAAGGCTTTGTGGGCCACGCCATCTCTCCTGTGACTCCTCAGCTCTGCCCTTGTGGAGCGAGAGCAGCCGCAGACCATGTTCCATATGAATTTCAGGGTTTTCTTCTATTTCTGAAAAATGCCATTGGAATTTTGGTGGGGATTGCATTGAATCTATAGGTGGCAATAGGGTAGTATCATTCTAACAACGTTCATTCTTCCGATTCAGGAACACAAGGTATCTTTCCATTTGTTTGTCATCTTCAGTTTCTTTCATCAGTGTCTTAGAGTTTTCAGTCTACAGGCCTTTCAGTTCCTTGGTTAAATTTATTCCTAAGTGTTTTTTTTAATGCTATTTTAAATGACACTGTTTCCTTCATTTTCCTTTCAGATAGCTCATTGTTAGTATGTAGAAATACGACTAATTTTTGTATGTTGATTTTGTACCCTAGATCTCGACTGAATTTTTTGACTAGTTCTAACAGTTTTCTGGTAGAGTCTTAGGGTTTTCTGTATATAAGATCATGTCATCTGCAAACAGACCATTTTATTTCTTCCTTTCCTATTTGGATGCCTTTCTTTTTTTCCTTGCCTAGTTTCTCTGGCTGGGTCCATGTTGAATAGAAGTGGCAAGAGTGGGCATCTTTGTCTTGTTCCTGATTTTACAGAGTCGGCATCATTGTCTTGTTCCCTGCTGGGTGTGGTGGTAGCTGTGGGCTTGTCATATGTGGCCTTTATAATGTTGCAGTACACTCCTTCTACACTTGATTTGTTGAGAATTTTCATCATGAAAGGATGTTGAATTTTGTCAAATGCCTTTGCTGTATCTACTGAGTTGATCATATGATTTTTAGCCTTCGTTCTGTTAATGTGGTGTATTTTTTGGTGCCTCTTAAACCATCCTTGCACAGTAAGGATAGATCCCACTTGATGATGATGTATGGCCCTTTCAGTGTGCTGCTGAATTCGGCTTGCTAGTATTTTGGTGAGGACTCTTACGTTTGTGTTTACCATGGATACTGGTCTGTAATTTTATTTTCTTGTGGTGTCCTAATCTGACTTTGATGCCAGAGTAATGCTGGCCTTGAAATATGCACTCGGGAGTGTGCCCTCCTCTTCAGTTTTTTGAAGGAGTTTGAGAAGAATTGGTATTAATTCTTTAAATGTCTGGTACGACTCACTATGAAACCATCTGGTCCTGGTCTTTTCTTCATTGGGAGACTGTTGATTGTTGATTAAATCTCCTTGCTTGTTATTGGTCTGTTCAGATTTTCTCTTTCTTCACGATTCAGGCTTGGTGGGTTGTATGTTTCTAGGGATTTGTCCATGTCTTCCAGGTTCCCCAGTCTGTTGATGTATAACTGTTCATAGTAGTCTCTTATGAGCCTTTGCATTTCTGTAGTATTCGTTGTAGTGTCTCCTTCATTTCTGATTTTTATTTATTTGACTCTTTTTATTCTTAGTCTAGCTAAGGGTCTGTCAGCTTTGTTTATCTTTTCAAAATTACAGCTCTTAGTTTCATTGATCTTTTCTATCATTTTTCTAGTCTCTCTTTCCTTTATTTCTGCTCTGATCTTTATTATTTCCTTTCTTCTGCTAACTTTGGGTTTGGTTTTTTATTTTTTCTCTAGTTCCTTGAGGTATAAAGTTAGGTTGTTTATTTGAGATCCTTCTTTTTTCTTAATGTAGGCATTTATTGCTAGAAACTTCCTTCATAGAACTGCTTTTGCTGCATCCCATAAATTTTAGTATGTAGTACAGGGGACCCATGAACAACATAGGTTTGAACTGTGTGGGTCTACTTAAATGCAGATTTTCTCCAATAAATATGTATCTTACCACTATACAGTCCTTAGGGGGTTGAATCTGTGGATGTAGGACTGCAGATATGGATAACCACATCTTCAGTGGGCCGATAAGTTATGCAGATCATTGACTGCATGGAGGGTTGATGCCTGTAAACCCTGCATTTATTCAGTGGTCAACTACATTTCCATTTTTGTTTGTTCCTAGATATTTTAATTTCCCTTTTGATCTTCTTTGATTTCTTCATCATACTACTTTTAAGAGGCTGCCATCACTTAAAAACAAAATTCTGAAGTTCTTAGTCTGGAATCCAAGAACTACCATAGCGTGGCTCCAGATGACCATCTAACTTGAGTTCTAGCTTTCCTTCCCCAAACGCTGCCCTGCAGACGAACAGGTTTACAGTACGACTCTCAAGCTTCCTTCCTTCCTTCATGCTGTCTCCACTGTCTCTAGTTCCTTTGTTCTGCAGTTCCAAGCCCTCCCAGCCTTCAAGGCCCAGGTTAGAGGCCATCTCCCAGGTCTTCCCTTCCTGGTCCTCTCCTCCTCTGCACCTTTCTTAAATGGTAATGGTGGTTTTCCCATTTCTGTTCCTGCTTTCACAGTTTGTGTCCTGGCTCCCCTTCTGGAGAGCAGGGATCCTTACTAGAGACAGATTCCTTATTATACTCAACAGCTTATTCTAAAGCCAGCACTCAGCCGTCCATGTTCAATAAACAGTTGTTAGGTGAGTGGACTGACATTTCTACAAGGACTGTCAGAAGAACTTGCTAAAAGCTCACATCGGCACGTGTCTGCCACATCAGGTACTAAATACTTTATATGTAGTAACTCATTCAGCTCTCACAGCGATCTTTATGAGCCGACTTTCCTTAAAAGCTCCCATAGAACAGATAGGGAAACTGAGGCACAGAGCCATTGGGTAGGTTACTCAAGGTCATGCAGACTTTCAGTGGCAGAGCTGAGACTCTGAACCAGGCAGTCAGGGTCCAGACCCCATGCTCTTAACTTGCTCTGCCTTGCCAGAGGAGAGCGCGAGAAGTTAGCGGTCTCCTTACTCGTCTTCCTGACACCTGACACCTTGCCTACAGAGCTGTAGGCAAGTGACTGCCTGTTCCTCTAGGTAGGTTTACCTTCACTGGGGCAAGGGGAGGCCCTGCATCACAGATCAGGAGCTAAGGTCAGACTAAAATATCAATACTGAATTAATTTTTGCAATTAAAATAGCCACACTTTAAAGTTCTAATACATTGTTGGTGTTGATGCATACAGTATGTGTATATAGCAAAAGAAAGAAGAGGACTGCAGACTGTTAGCTTTGTCAGAGAATATGTGAATTCTGTTTAGGACTTGCTAAGTGGACGGCTTTGCCAGGGTACTCGTAGCAAAATATTCTAAGGGCAGACTGAAAGCCATGGTATCTCTCTTACCTGCGGGAGGTCGATCGCCCTATGAAACTCTTGTTTGCTGTTATGGAAAGCAAAGGTCGAGCCCTGGTGGGCTTGGAACGGAGCATGTGCCACATGCTGGGGATCCGGCCCTCTCTCTCAGGTGTCCGCCCCACTGAGGCTGAGCCAGGCGGCCCCTGTGTTCCCGTGCTAACCCGTGTTAACCGTGGAATGATCGCAGCTTTCCTGCAGAACAGGCCTGGCTGGGGCCCCGCGATGAAGCAGGGGCTGCAGCTTGAGCTCTTTAACTTGTCTTCTTAGTTTGTAACTTGAACAGGACCATGGGCTGCAGGCTGTTCCTCTGAGGCAGCAGGCGCCGCGGGCGTCCCCCGCTGAATGAAGCGGGAGGGGTGTCTGGAGACTCGAGGGAAGGGGGAGTTATCTTCTCTTTCCCAAAATGATTGGATGATCACATTTTAAACCTGTATGTTTGGTGGCTCTAACTCCTGGGAAGGTGTGGGAGACTGAGTTCTGACGGCTTTCTGCCCCTAAAATAGCTCCCTGTATGTTTGTATGATTGGAGGCAAACCCATCAGATAAATACATCTCACTTCTGTAATAGATAACGCCAGACAGCATTCAGAGACTAGAGATCTTTATTACGTTTTTAATGTTTCCTGCCTTACCACGACACATGTTCAGAGTAAGAACACTCAGGGAGTCAACATTTAAGAACTACAAATAGAAATAAAAATCTTAACATTCCATAACCCAGAGATGACTTCTTCTAATGTGTTGTTTTAATATGCATGTATCATGGAATGATTCTGTAAAACTATCTGACAGCACTTTTCCCTTGGCAGCGCATTGTGAATGTGTCTGGTGTCGTGAATACTTCGTGAAGCAGTGAGAACTTGATTTTTTGAGTAGGTGTTACATTCACAGGGGTTGGATGTGTGTGTAGGAAGAGACCAGGGGGAAGTTTTGCTCCCACCCCTATTGTCCATCTGCCTACAAGTTATCCTCCGTTCTTCCACAGGTAACTGCCTCCTTCCCTGATGTTTTGAAAATCTTCCCAGTTTCTTTATACAATGTGAGCAAATTTAAATATATATTCTTATTCCCTCACAACTTTTACATAAAAGGTAGCATTTGTTCTGTGTATACTTTTTTTTTTAATTTAGTTTTTTTGGGGGAGGGGTTGGGGAGGTAATTGGATTCATTCATTCATTCATTCATTCATTCATTTAAAGTGGCGGTACTGGGGATTGAACCCAGGACCTAGTCCATGCTAAGCATGTGCTCTACCACGGAGCTCCACCCTCCCCTGCCCCATGTATACTTTTGCCCTTTGATTTTCTCACCAAGAATCTTTCTTTCTTCTCTTTCTGCAACATTGTCAAATAGCTGCGTATTATTACCTTGCCTGATTGTAGTGTATATTATTTAACCAAGTCCTGATTTTTGGACATGAAGTATACAACTGTATACCACTCATGTTTCCTTAGGATAAATTATTTGAAATTCTCGGCTGGTCTTTTTTTTCTCGTGTCCCAATTGTTCCTAAAAGCTTACACCACTTTTTATACCTCCCTCAGCAAGGGTTGTCAGCAGGTACAAAAAGGGAAATAAGTTGAAAGAGGCTCTTTGGCACAGTGAACTCTTTGAAAATTATATACAAGGAATAATAGGAACAAGGAAGCAGCAGTGTATTGGTTTTGTGAAGGTCTGGAAGGAGGGGACTCGGCGAGGGAGGAGCCCTTACTGAGTGTATTGGGCCCCATTTTGTTCCAAAGCGGATTTACAAAGCTTTAAAGTTCTTTATTTTTATAACTGTACCTTCGTATTCAAAGGAGATAAAAATGAGGCATCTGCTTATCCCAGCTGTGTTTTGGAGGGACAGGCTCCTTCTTCCTGTTGCTCTGGGTTATTCATCTCTCTTCATTGTAGAATAATTTTTATTTATAATTTTAAGGTCACAGGAGATACAGGATATTCTAAATTCTAGTTCATATGCGTATTTGCGTCACAGAGAATTATGAGTAATTAATGAGATGTGCAAACATAGGGACACATTGCATTCATGTAACATTCCTTAAGAAAGTGAATGGAATGTAATTTCAAGGAAAAATACAAAATTTCTGCTGAGTCAAAGGCCAGCTGGTTTACATTTTAACTGGCAGATTTCAAATCATCAGTGTATTTCTGTTCTGTTAGCTGTATTTTAGAATAATAGAACATTTCTGTTCTGATTGGGCTGCAACTATTTAAACAAGTGGAGAAATGTTAGTTGTCCGATATGCTAAGCCTCAATTTCTCAATCCACTGCACAGAGCAGATTCTTCCATAGATGACCGCCCACCAAACTCAGAGTGGTCTGGGGAGGAAGATTCCTGACGTGCGTGCATGTGTGTGTATGTATGTGTGTGTAACTAAAACATTTATTTGGAGATGATGTAACATAGGTGCTGACCATCAAGTGACTCCCACAAATACCGGACATGGGTGGTGATGGTGTGGGTGCGGCACTCTGCGTGGTGGTGATTTACGGGACGGCAGCAGGGGAGGCTGAGCCTAACCAGGCTTCCTGAGTGAGGTCTCCATCCCTCAGCCCCGCAGGCCGGCGCTCAGTGATCGGTCAGCTTAGCATCAAAGCTGTTCGTCTTCAGAAGCTTCCCCGACTTCCCAGGAGAACTGGGTGGCCGAGGTAGGACTGGTCAGGAGTGAACCCCACATCCAGCCACTTCCTCACTCTCTCCGCAGCCAGCAAACGGAAGAGGACCCAGGCGTGCAGGCCCTGGAGATGCTGATAGACACGATCCAGAAGCAACGGAAAGATGTCCCGTGCAGGGACAACATCCCCGAGGCCTTCCAGGTTTACGACAAGGAGGCCTCGGGACTCGTGGACAGGGAGACGTTCTTCAAAGTCTGCAACTCCTTGCAGCTCCCAGTTGATGACTCCTTGATCAAGGAGGTCAGTGGGGTTACACCCGGGGTGGACTGCGGGCGGGGGCTGCTCACTCGCTCCCAGAGGCAACTGCACCGTGTTTCATCGTAACTGGGGAAGACTGGAGGTGTTCAGTGAGACCTCCTGTCGGCTCTGATCATTTGCCCTTGACTCTGGCACTGGTGTTCTTTCCTGACCGCAGTCAGAGGGCACCTCTCTAAGTGGGTGGGGCCGGACTGCGGGGAGCGGCCGTAAGGGGGGCCAGAGGTGGATTCACGCTGGACTGAGCAGGATGGTGGGAGTTCCTGACACCTTCACGGCCGCTGTGCACCTCCGCCCATCATGGGGCTGGCCGGGGAGGGGTGAGACCACTGCCCCGGGCCGCGGCGTCCGCCTGTGGAGGATGACCCCGACCTTCCCCTCCTGGAGTTTCCATGTGAGCTGAAGAAGGTGCTTCACACCTTTCTTCTGTTATCAGCCCCTTTGGCCAGGGTGCCCCAGAAGCCAGAACAAACTTTCTGCCACCGTTGCGGCTAATTATCATTGAGACGTTCTCACTAAGAACATCGAGATGCTGTACACCTTCTTCCTAATGATACTTTAGCAAAAAGGGATGTTTGGAAGTTAAGACTCATTTAGGGAAGGCTTTGGTTTGCGGCCACTGTGACCAGCTTGGAGATGAGGATTTTTCAGACAAGACAGGGGAGGCAGATAGAGGGTGACTGTCCACGTGGGCCAGATGCCCACTTAGTCCCCAAGTCTCAGGCTGACAGCTCACCACTCAGCCTGTGACCTGCCGTGGGACGGGGGGAGCTGCCATCTGGGAAGGAGGGACCAGGAAAGCATGGGCGGGTGGATTCGCACACGTCTTTGAAGTAACCGCGGCGAATCAGTGTACTTCCTACCACTCACGGGTGAGTTCCATGGGGACATGGTTTGAGCAGGGACATGGCTCGAATTTTCTTTTAGGCTGTGATCACAGCAGCCTGCTCTTATAAGAGCCTTACTCTGTGCAGACTGGATGGGCAGTGTTGTATTTGAGTATAAACACCAAAATGCTTTGGAAATGATGCTTTTATCAATAGAAATGTTAGCCCTGAAACCTGGGGCAGGCTGTGTACCCCGTGTGAGCTTTGATTTCAGTACGTGTAAGATGGGGGTGGTCTGACTACCCACCAGGCTCACAGGACCAGGTCAGAACCAGGTGAGATTACAAGAACTCTGAGCTGGGTCACAGAGAGGATGTGGGGACTGTCCCTAACGGTCCCACCTGTCCCCCCCCACCTCGCTCTCCCCCGCAGCTCGTCAGGATGTGTTCTCATGGAGAAGACAAGATCGACTACTACAGCTTTGTCCACGCTTTCTCAAACTGACCCGCTGGGGAGAGGATGCAACACAGCCTTTGGAGGTTGTGCCTGCATATACCTTGTACTCTTGACAGAGCTCTTCAAATATTTCTTTTCCAGTTCTTCTGTTTTGCCACCACTAGTACTACTGAATTCTAAATTAAATTGGCTCTCTCAGGAGCTGAGGTCGGCGCCTTATTTGGGGAGGAGGGTTAGGGTACTGTGATGGTGAATTTTGTGCGTCAGCTTGACTGGGCCATGGGGTGCCTGGACATCAGGTCAGACCTTATTCCAGGCATGTCTCGGGGGCTGTTTCTGGATGAGGTTAACAAGTGAGTTGGAGGGTGGAGTAAAGCAGATGCCCCCCCCACCCCCGCTCCCTCCTCCACTAAAGGCTTGAATAGAACGAGGAGGCCGACCCTTCCCTGATGAGAGAGGATTCCTCCTGCCTGACTTGACATCAGTGTTTTCCTGCTTCTGGACTCAGACTGAAGCATTGGCTCTTCCTGGGTGTCGAGCCTGCTGGCCGGGGACAGGAACCACACCATCACCCCTCCTGGGTCTGCTGACTGCGGAGGGGGGAGCTCGTCCACCTCCAGGGTTATGGGAGCCAATGCTCCATGATCCGTCCCTCCCTCCCTCAGTGTGTATACAGCCTGCTGGTCCTGTGTCTCTGCAGAAAGAACCCTGACTGATACAGGTACAGAAGATTAAGAGCAGGAGGGCAGGAGAGACATCACGTGGTGCGGGGTGTCGCTGCTGCCCCCAGACTGTAGGGAAATACACACCGTGTTTTCCAAACTGGGCTTCCAGGCCCACGCGTAGATCTGCATTTTAAAAATGGGATCAGATAGGGGATAGAGTGTGGTGCACGGGCCTATCGTTTCATGAAACTTGTTTGAAATGAGTGTATTTCCTGGGTCATGATGGAAAATGTATTTTTTGATATGTAGTAGGAAAAAATTTTAGAAAAGCGGCTTTTAGAGAGCCTGGCCTTGAGGTAAGAGGAAGACTGGCAGCAGCTACTGGCCATCGACGGAGCTCCGGGGGCGTGGCCACCAACTTCGTCTTCCTGAACGCTCTCGGATCCCTTCCTGCTGCCTGTCCTCTGCACCACCAGGGGCCCTGAAAATAACTGGGGTGTCTCAGACGTGGATCTATAGGCTGTAAGGGCATCTGGGACTAATAGGTGAGAAGATGTCTCTAGATGTTTCTGGAACATCCAGGGTCACTAGGGTGAGTATCCTGCTGCCGTAGGAGCACGAGCAAGTGCCTTTGAGAAATTAATTCACCGCGGGCTGTATTTGTACCAGGAGCTTAGCATTCACTGTCCCTAAATCTCACCAGCACCACTCCCTGCAGGAACAAGCCAGCAAGCAGCCAGCGCCGCCCCCACCGGGCACGGATGAGCAGATGGGCTCGGGGTCACCCTGCTGCTCCCGCAGAGCCACTCGCCCTGGGTCTGCATTCCTGCCTGGTCCTCACGCCCCGTGGTGTCCTTGGCTAACTGCCACCTCTCACTCATCTCCTGTGCTCTCCCTGAAGACAGTTCTGGAAGACACAGCAGACAGCCAGGGTCAAGCAGGCCATGTGAGTGATGCCACCGTGCCTGGGGCCACCTAACCCGCAACTAACACGAGGACACCTGTCCAGCACCAGCACCCGCGGCTGCTACCCTGAAACGTAACCACCTTCTCCCAGCCAAGTGACGTCAGGACCCAGGAGTCCCCCCACCCCATCCAGACACCCACGGTCAGCCGCAGTGTGAACATACTAAGCGGAAAGTTCTAAACCGCGCGCCGTCCTGAGCAGCGTGTTGACCTCTTCCGCCCCGGGTCCCCAGCCACCCACACGGCCAGGGCTCGAGGGTGCGGGCCCACCTGGAGCAGGTGCTCTTCCTCCTGACACAGCAGAACTGACGGCCGTGTCACTGCCTCGGGCTCCCACGGCGGCCCGAGGAGACGGTGAGGACGTGCAGGAAGGCAGAGGGGCCACGTTCACGTGAGGTACCACAGGCTGCGGTTGTTACTCTTCTATTAGTACTCATCTCCTACCGTGCCTAATTCTTGCAGTTTGTCACAAGTATATGCATATAGGAAAAAACGGTGTATTCGGGGCCCAGGACCCTCCGCAGTTTCAGGCACACTCGCGGCTGGAACGTGCCCTGCGGCTCAGGGGCGGCTGTGAGGCGGCCGCCCGCCCCCACGCCCCCGCCCCTCCCGTCACAGACACGGAAGAAATGCCGCCACTCACCCCCACCGCCCCGCGTACCAGCTCCTCCCTCAAGTCCGACTCCGCAACTCGCCTGACCGCAGTGAAGAAGTGTGTCTCAAAAGCCACACGAGAAATGACTGGCAGTGAAAAATGTTTGAAATGAGGCTGAAGTTGATGCAAACTTGTTCTTCAAGTAAAAGCCAACGTGAGCATCCAGACAAAGAAAGAGAAGGAATTATACCGAGACAATTAGACTAAGAATTCTATGCCTTTTATTCAGGTATTTCAAAAATATTGATCATTTGTTTCAAAATGTACATTTAAAAAAAAAATCCATACAAAACTGTAATTTGTTTTAAAACCGGACAGAAACAGTGGGAAAAGGATTTGCAAAAACAGTTCACTGAAAGTAAAAAGATCCCCCACCCCCCCGGCAAAAACAGCCAGAAAACAAGACCCTTTTACATGAAAGCATAAATACGCAGGTACAAGGTTTCCTTGAGTTCCTCGGTGAAATTTGGTCCACAACGTGAACAGGCTAGCGTAGAAAAGCAAGCAGACACTCTGCCCACGTTTGCGTCAGGAGGTGCTCAGGGCCACCAACAGCCGCTGCCCATCCTTCAGAGGTTCTTACACACGAGGGACTGAAAAACGAGGTGCAAAGCCTCACCCCACAGACACCTGACTCTGGACCCCCAGAAACGGCGGCACGTGCAGCCAGCCAGATCCCGCCAGGTGCACAGGCTGCCCACACGGGCCCGAGTCCCGGGAAACGCTCCACATGGACGAGAAACTAGGACGCTTTCAGCAGGAGGCCGGTGACGCCGCGCGGGTCCCCACACCCCTCACTCCCAGATGCGGGCTTGTTAGTGCCCCCGTCCTGAGGATGGTTTCTCTCCTTCTCAACAGACTTAAAAGAAAAAAAGGACTTCTAAGATGATGCTACAAGGTTCCATGAGACTGCCAGACGCCCACCAGGGTCACGAGAATGACAGCAACAGGGGAGGGGGCAGCGGCTAGGGTTTCTTCTGTGGGGACGACGACCCCCTCCCCTCCCCAGTGCCAGGCAAGGAGGGAACAGAGGGCCAAGGGAAAGACCACCGGCTGGGAGTTATTGCACAACCCGGAGGAGCCAGGACAAGGCCGGCGGGGGGGGGGGGGGGAGCTGCTGCTCTCACAAGGTAACACTGCATTGGGGGGCGGGGGGACACACTCCGCCACAGCCCACCCGGACCCACATCACACGGGCACCTGTGATGGCGAAGGGCAAACTCGATCGCGTAAACGTAGGGCTGAGTGGGGAGCAACAGAGGTCAAAGGAGGCTACAGCAAGGGTACCTTTTCTTCAAATGTTGGGGGAAGAGCAGGGCTCCCGCATGGGGCCAGAGGCCTGGGCTTGGGGGCTAGTGTCCCTGGAAGCCCCGAGCTTCCCTCACAGGCACATGCCAGCAGGTAGGGGCCCCCAGGCCCCTGCTGCTGCCACCCGGTCACAAGGGAGAAACCGGAAACGACCACAGACCCTGACGCGGGGAAGGGGGAGGGGGGTATGGTGACGAATGAGGCAAAACTGTCACAATCTGTGTTCCCTTTACATGTGACTTGACCGGGGCCGGAGGACCACGCAAGTAAGGCACTTCGGACACAAAGATCTGTCCGAGCAGCGAGCAGGCGGGTCAGGGGGAGGCGGCTGCGGGCCGGGTCGTCCTTTCCAGCCTTTCGAGAGGAAGGGTCCACAGTCACACAAGAACTAGGATAAAGTTTTCATTGGTGAAGGCTCCTCACTGGGCCAACGGCAGCTGCGGGGACAGACTACTTAGGCTCCGAGGATCATGGACGACCTCCTCCAGCCATGCCGAAGGCCCCTCCTCCCGGGCAGGGCTGGGAGCTGCGAAGGCAGGTGGGGAAGAGACCCCCAGGCAGTCCGGCCTCACGGGCACACCCTCCGGTGGGGAAAGAGGCTCCCCCCACCTCCCCACGGTCAGGAATAGAAGTCTGTTCCCTTGGGACACTGAGCCCCCCCCCCCCCCCCCCCCCGGAGCGAGGTCTGTCCAGACCTCCCTGCCACCTCAGCCCCCAAGCGAAGACAAACCAACAGGGAGGCTGACGCCCAGGAAGAACACCCAAGCCGAGGCGGGGTGGAGGCGGCGAGCCACTTCGAGTTTAAAAAGGCATCCAGGGAAGAGAATTTTCCGTTGTGGACTCTCAGGAAGGGGTGCATGCTCTGCCCCTACCGCTCATTCAGCACTTAGGTCAAAGGGTCCCGAGAAAGACGTCCCAAGCGCAAATCCAGACACGTGTCCCAGAACGCCCAGCCTGGCCCCAGGGGGTTCCTGGCCCCGGATTCCGGTCGGGACCGGCATCTGCAGGTGCAGAGGCGGCCAGGGCACCGGGGTCGGTGCCGGTTTCTGGAATGCTGGCAGCTGTGCCTCGGGGCAACAGTGCGGGTCTGGGGCCCAGACACACGCGGGACTGGAACTGACCAGAATGGGCCTGCCCCTCCTCCCACAACCTGCCCCTGCCTTCAGAAGGGGCACGTGTGACTTATTAATAGTGCAGCTATCTGAGCCTCGAGGATAAAAATAACGTCCCATCACCGGGCCCCCAGGAGGGGCGCCTGCGCGGCCAGCAGTGCCGGAGGGCGGTAGCCGCTGAGGTAGATTAGCACCTGCTCGCCTCCTGGCTGATGGTGCTGGGCGGCCTCTCCAACCAGGGGTGTCTGGCCAGGAAGGAAGAAAACAGCTGAAGTGCCAAATCAGGACCAGCCAGCTCCGCACGCTCTCAGGATGAAGTAGAATTGAGTTATTTCAGCCCCTGGCAACATGCTTTGAGCCAACCTGCCAGGGGCTCGGCTCTGAAACAAATGAGCCAGGCACGCTGGGGGTGACAGAGCATGGACCCTGACCTTCTTACCCTCCCCTCAAATCATCCCCGAAGGCAGCCGGCGTGATGCTGGCCTCACTCAGGGTCACAGGGGTTCACGCAGCAGGAAAGATTTTCCCGACTCTTATTGGGGAACCGACTCTGTCCTTTAGGAAGCAGTGGGAGTTAGCCTGGTCCTGGGCTGGTGGCACCGTGAGGCACACTGGACCGCTGGGCCAGCCGGCCAGAGACTGAGGACAGCCAAGCACGGGTTTTCTGGCGACAATCACCAATCACCTCCATGTGGGAGATAGGACACTGACTGATGTCAGGACCTCAGCTGCAGTTCCCCACCTCCCAGGCCGCGGCCAGGCACGGGCTGAAGGCACGGCTCAGCCTGGCTCTGGGTGGGGGAGGCGGCCCCCTAGGCCAAGGCCGCAGCCTGGAGAGGACTGGGTGGGGCGCGAGGCTGCTGGGCAGGCTTGGGAGGCTGCAGGCTGACCTGGGCTGCACCCGCGTCCCCAGGCAAGATAGGAGTGCACGCAGCTCCAGCTGCAGGGGTCTGGGGACTGTTGGACTAAATGGCTGAGAGGTTCCAGACTGGGTCTGCTTGTTGGTACAAGCCACCTTTTCACCAGCACTCTGCTCTGCAGCTCAGGTAAGTGTCAAGGAAGGAGGGGGAAGGATGGGAGGAACTGGCATTTTCAAAGGCACTGTCCTTCCCTCTGGGTGACCAGAAGAGAGGTCCTTCCTGTCACCATGGCCTTTTCCTGCACAGAGAGATGAGGGGCGACCATGGTGTTACGCAGCAAATCCCCAGGCACTGGTAGATTAAAACCTCTCTGATGTAAGTGACCTGTGGAAGGGCGCTGCTTTGATGAAAAGACCCACCCCTCCCATCCCCGGGGTAAAAATCCAAGGTTTGGTTTCTACTGTGAAGTCAGGAAGAGGACCAGCACATCACATGACGCCAACACTCCTGTGCCCACAGGAACGGCGCCCCGCCACATCCGCACAGCATCCCGGCCTCCTTACTGAGAGCCTCGCTTCCCTCCAGAGTCCTCACGAGGCACCATGGAGCCTGGAGGCCCTGCCTTTGGGTAGGGGAAGGCAACGAACCCGGGCAGGAAGGGGGCGCAAAGACTTGTATCAGCAGGGCCGGGTCTGCCCATCTAACCAGCAGAGCGACTCAGTCGGCCTCGTTTCAAACCGTCTAAATGCTGTGGGTGCATGCTCAGCAAACGGCAAGACAATGATGACCATGCCAAGGGACACTCAACAGGTGGGGCCGGAGAGCGAGGGGCCCAGGTGACCCTCCCTGGGGACACTGGGGGCTAGTGTCTCTGCAGCAAGAGAGGTGAAGTCCCGTGCAAGGCCACCCCGACCGGGTGGCTGGGCCTGGGGTGTAGAACCACCCTTTCCCCGGCCAGTTCGGTAACTGCTGTCTGGTTTGGTTTTGAATGCTGGTGAGCGTTGCCAGGAGCAACGCAGAAAGGGAGGCCGAGGTCATCCCCTCCATCGTCTCTGCCGTCAGTTACCTCTCGGGAAGGGCCTGCCACTCCGGGTCGCTGTGCTGGGCCGCAGGGCATGAAGACCAGTCCTCCTCCCGCACTTCCCCAACAGGGAGGGAGCAGGCTGGGTTCGTAGCCGGGACCAGCCCCGGAATGCTCTCCTGGGTCCCGGGGCCCGACAGTTACCACCATCCTCTGCACCGTGTCCTCACGCCCCAAAGCCAAGCGCCTCGGCATTTACAGCCAGCTGTGTCCCCGCCGGGCTTCCAGGTGGTGCGAGCAGAGCTGGAATCAGACATCTCTTCAGTTAATCAGCACCTAGGAGATGACGATCACAGGGGGCTGGTCTCCACCGCCGTCCACGCACACAAGGATCACCGACGGAGGCTCCCGGGACTCGGACAGGTCCCAGGACTGGGTGCCGGATGGCCGGCACTGCAAACTTAGCCCCCTCGCGTGGTAAAAATCAGACACAGAAAAATCGCACGACAAGGTCAAATTAACAAGTAAACAGAGAAAGAAACAGCCGTGGAGAAAGAGAAACGGGGAGCCAGCAGAAAGGTAACCACGGAGCCTGGGCTTCCAGAAAGCTCAACGCAGGACGGGGGAGGCTGTGGGGGGCTGAAGGGGGGAGAGGGGAAGGCTTTTGGTTTTATTGAGAATGGTTCACGGAGGAGGAAGAGCGAGCCAAGACGTAAAAGAGGAAAAGGCCCTGGGTGAAGACAGGTTTCTGCTGTTTGAGACGGAGCATCCAGAGCCAGACGGGGGCAGCAATGGAGGCCGGGGCTCCCCGCCTCCCTGCGGGGCCCCCACAAGAGGAGTCCTGTTCTCAGCACTTTGGCCTTAAGGAGACTTGAGTTTCTTAGTCCGTGGGGAGGTTCCGTTCTCTGCTTTGACCACTCCGTTCTCGTGGTAACCTAGGAAGTGGGCGGAGATGGACATGGTGTTTCTGCTGGGGCTGGGGAGGGAGGCCGGGGGCCTGGCAGTCCCACAGCTGCACCCCCGGGGGCTCCTGCTTACACCCCCTGGCCCAGGGTCTCGCTATGTTTCAGGTGCTTGGTCTCTGAGTGTCCTTTAGTGGGAGGGGCTGGGGTGACACACAACGACCTGGGAACAGGCAGAGGTCCGCCAACCCAGGCCTGAGGCCAGGGCCAGACCCTCCCTGAAATCACTCAGGGGCTGCCCTCGTCCTCAGCTCCCTTGGGCCCCTGTGGGGCACCAGCCACCTTCAGCAACATTTCAGGAAGGTGAGAATGGGCAGGCGGAGGTCAGGAGGCTGTTGGGACAAGGGCTGACTCCTTGCCTGGCTCTCCTCTGGCAGAAAAACTGTCCTTTCAGTCATTGTCAAAAACACCCCCTGTGCTTGCTCCAAGTCAGAGGCACATCTGGCGGCAGCCTCACGCCCGGCGCCCACCCCCAGCCTCACCCCCAGCCTCGCACACGTCTGGTTCCAGTGCACACGAGCCCTTGCCGAGCCCTTCCCACACCTGGAGACAGGCCGGTGACGCGGAACACGGAGCCCAGTGCAGACAGGCCCCAAGGCTGGACATGACCGTGTAGCTAGCAGCGCCCCAGGACTTGGCGGGGGTTCCTGGAGTGTGGCGGGGATCAGAGATGTGGGTGTCCCCCACCCACCTCCCCCCAGCCCTGTGTCACCCTGGGTGAAGACAGAGGAGGACCAGCAACAACCTGGTCGGGGTTGCGGTCGGGGTCGAGGCAGCCGGGCTGGGGTACAGAGCAGGAGGGCAGGTGAGGACACAGAGCGGGCGGCCGCGCTGATGGGGTCCCCGAGGCCACCCTGAGGATGTGCTTCCTGCCAGAGCGGCCCACCCAGCTGCTGCCCTGCCCTCCATGCCCACAAGGGGCCCCGCCTTGTCCGCCAGCCCCACCACAAGCCGTCTGGGCCCAGGTCCAGCCACGTGCCAGGCAGGCCCCGGCAGGCCCCAGGAGGGGGCAGGACGGAGGAGCTGCAGGGCTGGTCCAGGCCCCAGGAGGGGCACCACCGCACAGACACGCTCTCCCCGCCCTGGCCCCAGCACCCACCTGACTCCCTCTTGATGAGCCTGGCTGCCGGCCTGGGGGCGGCGGGGACCCTGCGCTTGGCGCTCTGCTCACTCCAGTACTCGCGCCAGTGTCGCAGCTGGGAGTGGATGAAGCGCCACATGAGCCAGGCTTGGGCGGCGCACAGCAGCAGCAGCACGCACAGCCTGCGGGGGGACGGGCCAGGTGGGTGCGCGCCGGGAGAGGGGCCCGGACCCCGCCTCCCCAGGTCACCGAGGCCACCAGGAAGAGCGTGGTGGGAGGAGGTGACAGATGGGGGCCCAGCTCCAGCCACACTGCCTGGGCGGGGCCCCACAGCACAGAACGCAGCTGGTTGTGAGCTCCACGCACATCGAGAGGATTCAGATGAGTGGAATTATGATTCAACAGCAGCAGTAATTCCAGAAGATCAACTTCTCACCCAGCCAGCCATGTACAACCTGAGCAGCCTGAAGCTCTGTTCTCTGATACTGCCAGGCCCCCTCGCTGCCCCCTGGCCGCCGTGAGAGACCATCAGCCAAGCCATTGAGAACACACTGTCAAGAGCCCACGCCTGGTCGTCAGACAACCGAGAGGCTGATGTGAACCCTGTACCCACCAGGAGGCACTGGGCCCGGGAAGGGATGCCCGCCGACACTGGGACCCGGCCTGCAGCCCGACAGGGCAGGGCCAGGCAGGGAAGATGGCTGTGATGGGGGCAGGAGGCTGGTGTCTCCTCTCCCCTCCGGCCTGATGGCGGAGATTCCCACCTAAACCCAAGGGGGCGGGGGAGACCCAGGGGTCTGCTGCCTCCTGACCTTCGGGGAAGCTGTGCTGAGTTCGGGGAGCTCCTGGCAGTGCTCTGGGAGCCGGGGCCTCTGCCCAACTCACCTGCAAAGTAACGTGTTGAAGTTCCCTTTCTCGGGGTCGAAGGCCTGGTTTTCCATGCGAGCGAGGCCAAAGCCGATGGCCAGCACCGCGAGGGTGAGGATGCAGAGGCGCGTGAGCCCAAACACTGCAGCCCAGGCGCTAAACCTGCGTGAGGAGCGGGGAGAGCACATCACCCCGAGGCCCATGGGGACAGGGGCCCAAGGGGGCAGGGCCCCAGGGCGGCTGAGGACGACGCCTGAGGGATGAGGCTGCTGGAATAAGATGCTCCGGGCGGGGGGGGGGGGGGAACCTGGGGGCGTCGCCCACAGGTCAGGGGTGGGGAGGGTGACGCCCAGGCCAGGGCCCTCCCATCCCCAGGCCCCCATCAGCTCCACTCACAGCTTCTCGTTGTTCTCATCTGCGAAGTAGCAGAGGCGGGCGGCGTGGAAGAGGAACTCGGTGGAGTAGTGCAGCAGGAGCAGGACCAGGCCCAGGCGGCTCAGGCTGGGGACACACAGGGCAGGCTCACAGTACCCTCCACCCCCAAGACGCCGGGCTCTGCTCTCCACCCCCACTGCCCCGGGACCCCGCCCCACCCTTCCGGGTCCAGTCTGGCCTCGAGCCTTGGAGAATTTTCCTAACACTGCCCCCTGGCCTTTCCCCTCTGCTGCCTGGGGCTCGACGCCCAGGCCCGCTCCCACCGCGGACCTGGCTGACTCTGCACAGCACCTGTCACCCAGCCTTCATCACCTGGCCCAGGACCAAGCACAGAAAAGCTGTGAGCTCTGCATGTAGAAATACAAGGGATTCCCACCACCTGACTTTTTATCGTCCAAGTCTTCACAGCTAAGAGGTACTCAAGGGAGCAAAACTTAGCACGACGCAAAAACAGGTGCCGGTGAACCGACCTCTTAAAACACCAGCACTGCTGACCTGTCCCCCCGCTCACTTCTGGGCACGACGCTCTCACTGACTCCCTAGGCGGTCTGCTGCCGACGGTCGGCTGGAGCTCAGACACGTGCAAGAAGGTTGCGAAGTGAAGTTCCAGACCCCGCTCAGCAGGCAGGGCCTCGGGAAGTCAGGGGGACACTGGGGGCACGCCCGCGGGCCGTGATGAAGAGGGACCCCAAGATTTCACCCAGGGGGACCGAAGAAGTGCAGAACCGACCAGGATGGTCACCGGATCCTGAGAACGGTCAAGAGAGAGACGTGGAATCTGCCCAGTGTCTCCCTGTGGCCGAGGACATCCAACAGGACGGCCCCTGATCATCCCAAACCTCACTTCCCAGCCCCGCTCCCACCTCAGGGCCGGGCACCTGCGGCCCCATCCTGCCAGCTCATTCTTCCCCTGCCTGGCTCTGTCACTCACGCCGTGACCCAGTCCCCTCCTCAGAGGGGGCCTCTCCCCACACAGTGGCCCACTGGACCAGACTCGGCGTCCCATCACTGTGTTATTTTCTTCCCCACACTTAGCCCCATGGGAAACCCTGCTGATTCGCTTCCTTACGTGTGGTCTCCTCCCACGAGACAGATGCCCCAGGAGAGCAGGGCTTGGTCTGCCTTCAACCAGAGGTTAACTGCAGGCGGGGCGCCAACGCCAAGCTGTCTCCAGACAAGACCCCGCGTGGCTGGGCTTTTCAATGGTCTATCCTCCTTGGGAAATCCTGCAGCTGGGGGTCTCTCCTCTCCCCACACTCACTCACTTCTAAAAACTAGAGCAAGGATGGAGGGGCGAGGAGGGGCCCCCTCGGTGGGCAGAGGTGGGCAGCTGCTCCTTGAGATGGGCCAGCTTCGCTGGGGATGGGATGGCATCACCTTGGAGGACCCACCGCCCCCACCCTCTCAATTCTAGTCTCTTTCCAGAACAAGAGTTCACAGGACTCGGCCCAGTCGCGGTCAGACCCCACGCTTCTCCATCCCCGGACACGTCAGATGTGGGGAAGCAGATCTCAGGGCGTCGCCCATGTCTGGGAGAGGGGTGATGCTATGGCAGGAAGCTCTCCTTGGCGGTGGTCCTGTCTGTACCCTCTCACGGCGGTCCTCGCACACCGCCAGGTGACTGCAGGCTAGCTTCCTCAGACCCACCCCACACGCAGCACAGGAGCCCCCAACACAAGAGCAGAGCTGGCCTCACATGGCCTCTGCCCCTCAGAGTCCCATCCAGGCATGGACGCTGCTCTCGGCCTCCAGAGACAGGAGAGCGGATCTCGCTCCATCCCCTACATCGGTCATCCTCACGGGATGCCTGCCCTGCAGACCCAGGACCTCCGGGTGCCTGACAGGTTACACAGCGCAAGCTCTCAAACGCCTAGATCAAGGACGGTGTGTGTGTGGCGGGGGGTCCTTTACTGCACAAACAAAGCCCAAGGAAATGCCGAACTGGAACCACACAGCCCGCTCAGCAGTGACTCTTCACAGCAGAGATGGTCAAGGCGATGGCCGCTCTTGCGACTTCAGAACAACCAAGCAGCGACACCTCTACGTTTCATTACAAACCAAAGGGACCAAAGGGGAGGGGAGGCCAGGGCTGCAGCTCTGGGGGGTCCTGCACCGGACGTGAGAGGCAGGGGCCGGGCTCAGACCTCCTTCAGCCTGCAAAGCCACGGTTCGTGTGCCCCCGTCCCAGGGGCTGTCCCTGACTCTGTCTCGGGTTGAGGTGGTCCCTGCTCTGGGCTCCCAGGGCAGATGGTCCACGTGGTAGCACAGGGCTCGTCCCACTCAGGCCCTTGTCTGTGTCTGTAACTGCGTCTCCTACCCGGCTGAGGATAACCCAGTAAACATAAAGGAACCATCCATCTGTGCGTTCCCGGGTCTTGGGATGGTGCCTGGCACATAGAAGGCATCTAATAAATGCCTCCCGACTGAAGGGCCGTGTGGAGTGATGCACAGACAAGAAGGGCAGGGAGATCTGGCCGGCTCCGGGGTCTCACTCACTTTAGGAGGTACGCGCCCGCTATGTGGACCAGGTACAGGCAGATGTACTGGAGCTGCCGGGGAACCTCCTCCTGCAGGAGACAGGCAACGGTGCAGCTCGTCCCCGCCCCCAGCAGCAGGGGGACAAGGCAGGCGCCGCCTCCCTCCCCACCACCGCGGGGCTCGGCTGCTCTAACAGGCTGGGGCGAGAAAGAAGAGACGGGGGCACGGGGAAAAAGGGCTTTTGGAAATAAGTCAGAGGGACGCTTGAAAAAAAAAAAAAAAGACCGTGGGAAAGGCAAAGACATCTCCACCCACTCTCCAGAAGACGAGAGTCTGGTCTCCCCCCGAGCCTCCCCGCCGCCCCGTGTCACGTGGGAGACAGGCAGGAGACCCCTCCCGGAGGACGTCAGGGAGACCTGGACAGGGACTGGCCCAGCCTCTCACCCGCCCGCTTCTCCACCCACGCCTGGCCTGCCAGAGGGGGCGCTGGGGTGCCGCTGGGGACTGCGGGGGGATGGGCGCCAGCACTCACCTTCCGTACCTTCTGGAAGTAGAGCTCAGGGAGTGCGTGCAGCCAGTAGGCCAGCTGGCACAGGTAGAAGAACTTCACCTGGAAGCTGGGGACAGGGAGCGGTCACCCAGAGGGAGGGAGGAAGTCCCAACAGGGGGTTGTCAAGCCCTGGGGTGGGGGGGTCGCGGGGCAGGACCACGGGGTGTGAGGAGCTGGCCCAGGAGGGAGGGGGAGGGACGGGGAGGAAGGACGCTGCTCCACAGACAAGACCACACAGAGGGACACCGAAGTCCATGGAAGGACACTGAAAGGATGAAAAGAGAGCAGAGGGGGAGGGTCTTGGGCCTGGAGGAGGAAAGGCTGAGGAGGGGGCTGATTCCACAACGCTGTGGGTGGAGAAGATGGTGGTGGGTGTGATGCACGTACTGAGGAAGGAAGGACCTAATTCAGCCAAGTCTCTGTCCTGGGGGCATTAGGAGGGGCCAAGGTGGCTTCTGAAGGACATGGTCCCAGCTCTGTCCTCCTGGTGGCCCACCCCGAGCAGGAGAGCAGGGGGTGAGAGGGAGCAGGTGCCCGAAGGCACACAGCCCCGAGAGCTTTGTGGAGAGGCCCTGCTCCCCGTTCGTCCCTTGCGCTTACAGACCCGCCACAGACCCGACGTGGCCCCTCCAAATCCACGTGTTGAGGGGACAGGGCTCGTGCAGGTGACACGTCATTTCGGGATTTTCCCATCATGCACACGAGGAAGCAGCAGCTCCCAGACGAGTCTGCCTCCCCACACGGGGCTCTAACAGGCTCGGGGTGTGCTCTGGGCCTCGGGCCAGCCGGCCCCACGTTCTGGCCACGGTCTGGGGCAAGAAGCCAGTGCCCGCGCCCGCTGCTCCCTGGGGGCCAGAGTGGCAGTACTCACGGGAGGTACACGTGTGGGTAGTCTTCCCAGAGGCTCCTTGGGTTTGTTAAGTATCCTTCCTGCAGGGTGAGAAGAGGGTGAGAAGAGACAGGAAAGTGAAGCCTGCTGGGGCCCAGGGGTCAGGGACGCACCCAGCCCCCAGAAAGTGGAAGGAACAGGAACCCTGAACACAAAGACCCTCTGGCGCTTGGCGGGTCTCTCCATCCTGACCCAGCCAGATGAGGAGGGAGACCCTGCCCTGGGGCCGGCAGGCCCCGCCCATACTAGCTGCATCCTCTGAGCAAGCTGGCCTCCCTGAGCTTCAGTTGGCTCATAGGTCAAATAAGGATAAAAATACCCTCCCGGAGCTATTGTTAGAAATAAATGTGACAGTTTATGTTTATGTGACAGCGCCGAGCATGATGCCTGGCATGCAAACACTCAGGAAGTGCTTGTAGGATGAACAAGCAAATGGACGTCAGGATCACCGCCCGCTGGGCAAACAGCAAGCCCGCTGTGGCTTTTCACGACCCCAGAAATAAAAGGAATGGCAGGACCCCACAGCCTCCCGAGTGTGACCCTTATCACTGGCTGGGGCGGGGGACGGGGGGAGGTGCCACCAGGACCTCACATGGTCGTCATGCTGGGCTCCTTTCTGGCCCTTCTTCGCATCTGCAGCCTCAAGCCCAGGGCCCCTGCCGGAGCAGGGAGGCCACCGGAAGACCCTCCCATCACAGAGCAGTCTGGACACACAGGGTGAAATCTAACAAATGCTCTTTTAAACGCAAAGCTGAGCTCACAATAAGGGAAAACCCCTGGGGCCCAAGAGGGGAGGAAAAGCCAGAGCAGGGAGGTGAGGCTGTGGGATGGGAGACCCTTCCAGGGCCACCCTCTCAGAGAAAGGGGACACGAAGAGGCTGACGACCAGCCCTGGGACAAGAGGATGATGTCTGCTCACCCTGGGCTCAGGATGGGAACAAAAACGTGATCCTGAAGGTCTGTAATCCCAGGCTCACTGTCACATGGGTCTGGAGCTCAAATGTCTATCACCTGTGTATCCGGGAGCCCCTACACTGGGAAATCAGTATTTTTTTTTTTAATTGAAGTAGAGTCGGTTTACAATGTTGTGTCAGGTTCTGGTGTCCAGCATCATGTTTCAGCCATACATACACATACATAGATTCTTTTTCATATTCTTTTTCACCACAGGTTGCTACAAGATCTTGAATATAGTTCCCTGTGCTCTAAAGACCTTGTATTTTATCTATTTTATATACAATAGTTAGTATCTGCAAATCTCAAACTCCCAGTTTATCCTTCCCCATTCCCTTTGCCCCCTGGTAATTGTAAGTTTGTCTTCTATGTCTGTGAGTCTGTCTCTGTTTTGTAAATAAGTTTATTTGTGTCTTTTTTTTTTTTTAGATTCCACTTGAGTGATTTCATATGGTATGAAATCTCTTTCTCTGACTTACTTCACTTAGTGTGACAATCTCCAGGTCCATCCATGTTGCTGCAAATGGCATTATTTTATTCTTTTTTATGGCTGAGTAGTAAAGAAATCATTATTAACAATATTGTGGACCAGGGACACCACTGGGACATGCTCTCCTTGAAGGATGCACGGGGTTCTCACACACACAGCCTTGCTAAAGATGAGCTTACAATCCAAGATGACGAAACACACGAGGAAACAGTCCACATGAGCAAGAGGAGGCTGACACCACACTCAGGGAGGGTGGAGATGGTTATGTCAGCGTGACCTCCTTTTAGAAACAGAGGGAGGAGAGAGAAGACAGGAAGAAGATCCTGACACGAGGTGGTTTCTCAGCTGCACAACTCAAATCTGAGCTGCACCACCAGCCTCCTGGTCCAACAACTGGTGAGCCAGCGGGTGGCTCTGACAGGAAGTTCAGAGCCTCAGATGTGGGCACTGAGGCTCAGGGCGGGGGCTGTGCTCCCAGCGGTTTAGAGAAGAGCCCTGCAGGTGACCCACAGGAGGGCTGGTTCACCAGCCCTCAAGTCACTAAACACCCTGGATGCTTTGGGTGTGGTCCATGGCCCCAAACCCACATCTTGGGACCAATAAGGCATGCATCCCAGTACAGTTATGGTCACTTAGGTTTGAAGGAAAGGGTCTCCCCCAAACTCTCTCAGCCTCATTTCTACCCCTCCTCACAGTCTGGCAGCGGTGGGAGGCTCTAGGGGTGCAGGGGTGGGAAGAGGGACCAGACCACCCCATCTGCCGTCCACACACCCGCCTGCATCAGACGCCCACCCCGGGAACATAGAGGTTCACGGCCGTCCACCTCCCACCCCATTTCAGGGAAATTAGAGCTGGGAGGATGTTCCTTCCAAGAGGAAGCACCAATGTATTTAAGGAGGAAAATGGTACTTCTGCAGCTGAGGTGGAAGAAGAATTTCTGCCAAAAGAAAAAAAGAAAAGAAAAAAAAAAAAGACTGGCCAAGAAAAGCAGAACTGAGAGAAACCTAAAGCCCAGATGATCCTGTGATTTTAAGTATCGACCCTCTCTGGCTTGGCCTTTTCCTTGGGAGACAAAGAAGTCAGAACTCTGAACCAGCCGGCAGAGAACACGCCCCAGAGCAGAGCTGTCTGCCCGCGAGGGGCAGTCCCATGGAGGCAGGCGAGCGGGCGGCCAGAGGAAGGATGACTCACTGCTCAGAGAACAGTCTTTTCCAGACCTTGGGCTGGGCAGGCACCCAGGGAGGCCTGGGCCAGGGCCCTCGGAGCTCAGCACACCAAGCGTGGGCTCGCACCCCTGACCCCACCCGCTGGCGGGCACGCCATCTGGGAGACCTTGGAGAGCCTTTGTTCTTGCCTGGTTCTGCCAATCAGCCAGGGAGGCCCCAGGGAGCTGGCACTCTCCCTTCCCCCACAGCCTTCCTTTCCAGGGGATGGACGAACAGAGAGCCCCACAGGAACAGCAGGGTGCAGGCCTGACACAGCCGGCTGCTCCCTGGACCCACGGGTCTTCCGGAACACCCACAACCTAGGTCCGGCTCAGAGTAGTCAGTCTGTCAGGAGGAGCCCCGACCGCGCACCTACACTAAGGGCGCTCCTCTCCCTGAGCACTGGCTGCCGCCTTCAGACGGCCCAGGGAGGCTTCCCGGGGAAGCCAGGCAGGGGGCCCGGGCACCCACCCACCCTGCTTTCTGCAGCAGAGCAGTTTGTTTCTTTGTTTCACCTGAACAATGAACAGTAGTTCAGAGCTAGAGTAAACACAGGAGGTTGACATTCTTATAAAACTATCTGTCGGCCCCTCCATAGTCCCATTGTCCTGCTTGGATAAATGCAGAGAGAAATGTCTGGATCCAACACCAAGATAAAAACGGGTCATTTCATGGGGGAGGGACTGAAGGTCAACTCTGACTTTCTTTTTCCAACTTCTACGGATGCCGCACTTTTATAAAAAGAGATCATCTATGATGTTCATAAAAACAAGCAATTCATTCCTTTAAAAACCGTCGAAGGTTGGAGCAAGAAGATGCATGTGCTGCTCATTTATTCCCTCTCACAACAGCACCTGCGCGATCACTTGGTGCAGGCCGGGAACTGCGCCCGGGGTCCAGCAGTGAGCCCCAGGCCTGCCCCCAGGGGCGCAGAGTCTACCCAGAGAGGCAGACAGCAGAGAATCCACACGCAAACAAGAAACTCCCCAGAAAAGGATGTGGTGCAGCGAGTACGAGTGGTGGGGGAATTCTCGGCGGAGATGATGTCTGGGCAGAGACTTGGAGGGCAAGGAGGAGGCAGCCATGGGTATCGGGATGGAGTATTTCAGCAGAAGGACCACCTGTGCCAAGCCCAGGAGGCAGGAGCACGAGGAGAGACAGAAAGGCAGAGATAAGAGGTGGGGCTGGGGCCGGGCCGGCAGGGCCCAGAGCTTGGGCCTGCGGAAGAGGGGTGATGCCACCACAAGCAGGACCGGGGCTTGTAAGCAGTGGATGTGTGATTTCGTTTAGGTTCTAAAAACATCTGTCTGGCTGAGCAGACGATGGACTGGGGTGGGAAGGCACAGGAGTGGAAACAGCCTCCTTCTAGAAGTGGTCCAGCTAGAGGTGATGGTGGCCTGGATTATAGATCAGGGTTCCCAGTTGTGGCACTCCCGACATCCGGGGCCAGGCTAGTCTCTGCTGTGGGGACCAGCCTGCCACCCAGCAGCATCCCTGACCTCCACCCACTAGACGTCAGAAGCATATTGACAAGTGTCCCCTAGAGAGACCACTGGCCTGGCGGCAGCGGGACCTCCTGATGAACTGACTGGAGGGTGAAAGAGAGAAGAATCGTAACAGAAACGTAGGATTTAAAAAACACCCCGTCTGGTGGAGTAGGTAGGCTGCAGAGCCACACGGACTTCTCAGACCTGGGGTCCCCAGCGCTTTCCAGGGTCCCTTGGTCTTTATTTCCTGCTGGAGATGCTGAGCAGAGAACTGGCTGTCACCACAGGAAAAGCCTGCTAGGAGCATCCCCTGGAAAGCGCCACAGCTCCAGACGAAAAAGCAGCATCCTCTCCAAGCCCGTGATGGCCCGGGGGAAGCCAAGACACAGCAGGGAGCATCTCACCCGCGGGGACCGGGGGCGCGTCGCCTGGCTGTCGGTCAATGAATCGGGTCTGACTGGGTCACAGCTGGGGTGGACATGGGGGTGAGGCAGAAAGGGCAAAAGTGATTCCGAGGTGAGGCCACGCCTCTCCGGGAGGGCCCGTTAAGTGTCTGTGGGACCTGAGGGCTGTTATGCCTCGGAGCAGCTGGGGGTATCCCAGGGGCCACGCGAACCACACACCCAGAGCTGGGAGAGGGCTGAGGCCCAGAGAGATGAGCCCAGAGGACCCGGGGCTGGGGCGCGGGCGGTGCAAGGGCAGCGGGCAGGCACCACTCTGCAGACCACACCGGAGTCCTCCCGGGCCAATGTAACGAGGCAGGCCAGCTCCAGAGGGCAGACGCCTCGGGTCCTGCCTTTAAAATCCCAAGTGTTCTCTGATCAAACAAGAATAGAAATAAAGGCAACATACAAAAGGGCACTACGACTCCGGCTCTGAGAATGAGTTCAGCGTCCTGAGGACGGGAGAGCTCACCACCGTCACTAAGGAAGAGGAAGGGGGTGAAGGGTCCGGGAAGCAGGGTGGGAAGCTTCTAAAAAGGTCACAGGGTTGCTGAGTTTTCCAAGCCCTGGGCCTGGATTTCTCACCGGATAATTCTAGCTTCTGAGGAAGAGACCCGGTTGCAGCCAGAAGGTGCTCCAGGTCGGCGGGGAGGGGGCGGCGCTAATTAAAACTCCCCAGCGGGACAGACCTGTTACAGCGGGTCTTGTTACAGCTAACCCCGGAGGGCTGTCCGCATTCCTTTGCACGAAGGAATTGTGCTGTGCCAAAGGCTGCTTGAAATAAGAGTCTTATTGTGCGGGGAGGGGAGGTAGACCGACTGTCTGGTCCTCCAGGCACCTGGGGGAAGCACGCGGACTCTCACAGGACCTGCCGCGCACAGGGGGATGCTGGCCTCGCTTGCAGGAGGCCAACGTGGTGAAACAGAACCAGACCCTCGGGTCCTAGCCCTGTCCTGGCCACCCTGGGGTCACGTGACCACGGGGCCGCTGCGACATTGGAGGCTGGATCTCTTCACCTCGTAACACGGGTACCAGAAAGAACAGAAAACTTGGCTCACGGGGCGGTGCCGCGGGAGCACCCTGCGGCGGGACACGGAGTGACGCGGCTCTCGGGTATCGCCGCTGCAGCATCACATAACCACCTTAACGGCCGTTTATCTTTGGACAAGGTGACGCTCCCTGGCTGTCAGGCAGCACCTCAACCACTCGCCCCCCGCCCCCCCCCCCCCGCCCAGTGCCACGGCGCCCAGGCCAGCAGCTCACCGTCACCACCACGTAGAAGCACCAGATCACCGAGCTGAGATGAAAGACGACCAGCTGTCCAGATTCGTTGAACTTGCTGTGCTTGACCTTGGAGAGATGAAGCCGCTTGCTGATTTTCTAAAGAATAAAAAGAATCCCGCATATTAACATACGCGTGTATTTATTGCTAACGGGCAGGTTTCAAACTCCTGTTTTCTCCGCACAAAAGGGCTGAAGCCCGAAGCCAGCCGGCACCCGGGTTATTTCGCGTGAGCCTCGTGTGTACACCCAGTGCTTGGTGTTCAGACGAGCACTTCCAGAGAGCGGCGAGATTAACGTCTTCAGCGCAGATGTAAAGAAAACACCCCCCAGCGGTGCTGTGTGTGACCCCGGGGGACGCCGTCTCGTCCTCCACAGGCAGCCCCCTCCCGGGGAATGAACACTGCGGTCCGCCTGCTACGAAGGCTGCAGCGGGGGTCCAAGACCTTTCCTAGCGTGGGCGGGAGGTCAGTCCCGCAGGCCCACCAGGGCACGCAAACCAGGGGACGCCGGACTCAGAGCTGCAGCCGCTCGCTCGCGGCAGCCCCCGGCTTCCCAGCTCCGCACCCAGCCCCGCTCACTTACGTCTAAGATGTACTCCTGCACCACGGCGTGCAAGATGATGGTGATGAAGACGTAGAACAAGATTGTGACCAGGTCCTTCGGCCCGTAGTGGTAATGCACGCTCTCGCCATCTGAGGAGGCAACGACAGCCACGTCAGCATCCCCAGAGGGGGAGGTGCCCTGGGACCCAAAGTGAGAGGAGAGCTGAGGCGGAACGGGCGGTCGCATGCTTCCCTCCGGCTGCAGACTTCGAAGAAAGAGAACCCCACCCACCCTTTGGGCTCAGCCCCTGGTAGCACCAGCCGGGAGAGGGCTGAGGAGAAGCAAGCACGTGGTATATTGTGATGACCTCCCCTCAGTCTGGGCAGGAGGGCAGTGAGTCTCCATCACTCCCTGGCTGTGTGACTACCAAAAAGCAACCAAGCTCTCTGAGCAGCAGTCTCCCCCTGTAAAAACGGGACCGGCGATGCAAAGTTAAGCCTGTGGACTCAGAAACCTGAGTTTGTATCAAAGCTCTGTCACTGACTATACTTCAATTAAAAAAAAAAGGTATGTACCAACCCCCCCCTCCAAGCTCTGCCATTTATGTCCTTTCCTCTATTTTTTAAATTGAAGTATAGTTGATTTATAATATTGTGCTAATTTTAGGTGTGCAGCAAAGTGATTCAGTTATATATATACATACTTAGATTATTTTCCATTATAGGTTGTTACAAGATGTTGAATATTCCCTGTGTTAGATATTGAATCCTTGCTGTTTATTTTATATATAGTAGTGTGTATCTGTTAATCCAAAACTACTAATTTATCCCCCCACCCCTACTTTCCCCTTTGGTAACCATAAGTGTGTTTTATATGTCTGTGAATCTGTTTCTGTTTTGTAAATAGATTCATTTGTATTATTTTTTAAGAGTCTACATATAAGTAGTATCATATAATTTTTGTCTTTGACTTAATTCACTTAGTATGATAATCTCTAGGTTGCTGTTGCTGCAAATAGCAATATTTCATTATTTTTATGGCTGAGTAATATTCCACTGTGTGTGTGTACACACATGGGTGTAATGTCTGACACAGGAAACAAAAAAACGTGAAAACTATAATTTGACAAGATACGTGCACCCCAATGTTTATGTAGCAGCATTATTTGCAATAGCCAAGACATGGAAGCAACCTAAGTGTCCAATGATGGGTGACTGGATAAAGATGACATTATTTATTTCCTATGTGACTCTGGGGCACCTCTACATGTGACCTTTCTGTGCCACAGATTCCTTACCTGTAAAATGAGGGTAGCAGCTGTTCCTGTACCACAGGGTTATTGTGAGAATTACAGGGACTTAAAAAATGCAAAGTGCTTAGAACAGTATCTGGGGCACAGTAAGTGCTATATATGTATTTGACATTATTTTTGTTGTTGTTGGGCTGTTGTGAGGATTAAAATGAGATAATGTGTGTGCAAGACATTTACCACAGTGCCCATAACCGTGGTAAGCCTGCACTAAACGGTCGCTTATTAAAATATTATTTAATAGTAATAAATTAGACAGAACCCCCAATATCTAAGTCTCGTAAAGCTCTGTGACTGCAGCCTTTCCCCACAGAGGAGGATTTGAGCCTCTGTTCCAGCTGGCAGGCCGCGGGGCTGCAGACACTTAGGTCCCAGGGCTGGAGCCCGGGTGCTCCGCCGACCGCCCTCCCCCAGCAGACACACGGCCGCCTTTCCAGCTGTGCTGCCTTCTCGCTGAGTCACACACACGAGTCACCTCTCTTTGCCAGGATGCATTTACCAGAAGGTAGGCCAGGGTGGGTGAGTTTCAGGGTGGCCGCAGAATGAAGCCGAGCTGATTGGGTCGCTGTGGGAGTCAACCCCTGACCCTGCCACCCTGGATGGGGGGAATGCGCCGGTGGGTGGTGGTGGGGTGAGGGCAGGAGGGGGCAGTCAGGCCATGGAGCACATGAACTTTGAGATCAAACAAGCTTTCCTTTTTTCTCTCCCTCCTCCTCTCCACAAAGACCCCACTCTGTGAGAGGCACTGGGCTAACTGTTGAAACGTGGAGATAAAAGACACGGCCCCAGCTTCCGAGCGCACAGACCAGTGGGGAGACAGACAAATGAATTGACAATGACCACGGACAGGCACGTGGTACCAAGACAGCCACATGGCAAACCGAGGCAGGAGAGGTGGAGGGGGATGCAGAGCCCATCAAGGTAAACAGGATGATATCGAAACTCAGGAACAAGTTGGGGGAGTCAGGTGGGGGGCACCCTGGGCAGAGCAGGGAGCATCTGCAAAGGCTGCAGGCAAGGAGGCTGCAGTGCTATGGGAGGCCAGGGAGGCAGCCAGGGCCAGCGAGGAGGCCACTGTGAACAGCCTGGGTACTACACAAAAGGATGTGGACTTTATCCAGAAGGCAATGTGGAGACCTGGAAGAATTTAAACTCAATAGGAAAATAATGAAATCTGGGTTGTAGAAAGTGTACTCTGGCAGCAGGGAAAAGCACTGTGCCTGGAGGCAGACACCAGTGATGCGGGTAAGGAACCACGGGGACCTGAATTAAAGCAGAAGAGGGAGCAGGGAGGGGGAGGGTCATCAGAAATGGAGACCTGGGACGACCGGGTGACTGACCTACAAGGGCCGAGATCTGGGAGGCGGGTGGGCACCAAGGACTGGAGGAGGAGACACGGGAGGTGGGGAAGACGCGCATGTGATTCAGCCTCTCCTTCCTGCCCTCCCATCTGTGAGGCTGGCGTTACCCTTCTCCTGCCTTCTTCATAAGGGAGGATCAAAGGAGACTAATTAGATAGCAGCGTATTTTGAAACTATAAAATAACAAGACACATGAAAAGTTTCACCATCAAAAGCAGCATTATCAAGCAAAATGGAATTTATGCTCAACCAAACGAGCATGGCCCCAAAATAGTGAAATAACACATGTTGAGACTTTGGATTATCCATCTTAAGCCTCTTCAGGTCACCTCTATTCCTCACCCCAAATAGCATGGTCCCAAAGAGATGTGACTGGAGCTTTAAATCCTTCTTGAAACAAGAATGAATGCATGGATCAATACATTCTTTTATCCCTTCGCTGTTGAGAGCCCCATACATGTTTGTTCACCCACCAATAACCCATGTGCAGAGCTCCAAGCTGGGCCCTGGGGGACGGCAGGGAATGAGGTGGGCACAGCCCTCTTGGGGTTCAGCTGGTGCACACCAAGTTCTCTACACTCCAAAACCAGAGACCAAAGAACCACAAGTTAACAAGACACAAATAATCAGACTGAAAAATGGGCAAAGGACCTGAAGAGACACTTCTCCAAAGACGTCGTACAAATGGTCAACAGTTGTATGCAGGGATGCTCAATATGACTAGCACTAGGGAAATGCAAATCAAAACCCCAATGAGATACCATCTCAAGCCCATCAGAATGGCCACAAGTAGGAAACAAACAGAAAACAACAAGTGCTGGTGAGGGGGTGGATAAGCTGGAACCTCTGTGCACTGTGGGAATGTAACATGGTGCAGTCATAATCAAACAAGTACGATGGTTCCTTGGAAAATTAAAAATAGAGCCACCAGATGATCCAACAGTTCCACTTCTGGGCGTGGACTCAGAAGGGCTGGAAGCAGGACCATGATGAACTATTTGTACACTCACGTTCCCACACCATTCACACCAGCAAAGGCAGAAACAGCAGCGTCAACAGATGAATGGAAGAACAAAATGTGGCCTGTACCCACAATAGAATATTATTCAGCCTTAAAAAGGAAGGAAATCCTGTCACGTGCTACACACAGACGGAGGGACCAGAGGACATTGTGCTCAGTGAAATAAGCCAGTCCCAACAGGACAAATACTGTGTGATCCCATCACAGGAGGTTCCTAGAGGAGTCAAACTCCAAGACGGAAGCACGGTGTTTGCCAGGGGCTGGGGACAGGGGCGATGAGTAGCAGCTGTTCAATGGATACACAGTTTCAGTTTTACAAGATGAAGGGTTCTGGAGATTGGCTGCACAGCAACGTGAATGTCCTTAACACCACTGAGCTGCCCACTCAGAGATGGTTAAGATGGTGAATTTCATCTTGTGTGTATTTCACCACAATTTAAAAAGACACACACACCAGCAGCCAGGTGTGATGAGTGCTGTGATGCGGACGGAACAACCAGGGGCAGGCCCTCATGGAGGGTGGTGGAGGGGACCCGGAGGTGTGCAAGCAGGACAGTTGCTGCAGGCAGAGTGGTCCAGGCAGAGGCACCGTCTGTGGAAGATCCGGGTGGACGGAGGGTTGGCGTGAACTGGGGAGCAGGGGTGGGCAGGCCATGCCACAGGGCACCCGGACAGGTCATAGCAGGACATGTATCCAAAGGCCAGGGGAGGTTCTGGAGGACTTGGCCACGGGCACATTATAAAGAGCACACCTCCCGCAGGATGGACAGGTAGGGAGTGAGAACGGAGCCAGGAGAGCAGTCAGGACCCCTGGCTGGGGGGCTGGGGTGCCCTGCACTCGGGCAACGGCAGAGTGACTGAGAAGAAAAAATTGGAGAGATGTGGGTGATGGGCTCAGAAGGGCCAGCTGGTGGACTGGCCTTGGGGAATGATCCTCCAGTTGCTTCTGGAACCTGTCCTCTGTAGCCCTCCACGGTTCAAGAATTCTTCAACATGTTATCTTGCTTGATCCTCATGAGATGGGCAGAGTGGAGAAGAAATGAGGTCAGAGGGTCAAGGGTCAGGGGCCATTTCTCAGGTCTCCCAGTATCCAGTGCCCCAGCCTAACCACCAAAGCCACCCCAGGGTCAACAGGACCCCCCTGGGACCCTGCTGTCCCCACACCCTCACTTTGATCTCTTTCTCCGACAACGTAACAAGCAGCATCGTATCCAGACAGTCAAAGGCTGTGCTCCGGTCCCTACGATCATGTCTGTTGCTCTCCCCTCATCCGCTGTCTCACTTCTGATCAGAGCAAGAAGCACACTGGTCTGGCCCCTTCTGCTTGACACAGAGCTGGGGAGGTTACAGCCTGGTGTTTTCCTAGGAGGCTATAAACAAATGGATGTTTTGGGGTTTTTTTGGGGGGGGGGGTTGCTCACTCATTCTTATAAAAACCCTCTCACCACCCAAGTTAGAGCTTTCAGCAGTGCCCCTGTCTTGCACAAGCTCTCAAAAAGCACAGTGATGACGGGGCAGGGACCTATTAGGACTTAATTTTAGAAGAGTACACTTCAGCACGTCTCTGAGCACTTAGACCTGAGAGGTGATTCTGGTCCCGAATCACAGAAGAACACCTACAGAGAGCAGGTGGGGAACACAAATGAGCACCGGGGTCCAGGTGTCTCAAGATAAATCCTCTCAACACAGAGGCTTTGAACAGGTAACAGTCTTCAGGGCCACAGTGTTTTTCCTTCAACATAGGGCCCTCTTGGCCTGTCTTCCACATTTCTACTTTGAGAGAGAAACAAATTAAGAAATATCTACTTCCCTTTTAAACTTACTAAAGGAAAAACAGTTCAAACTGGGATACACAGTGTCAGCCAGGTAGTCTGAGCGTCAGGGACACACTACAGAGAGGAGTGGCGACTGGAGGAAAGTACAGCGTGTCCCGTGGGGTGAAGGGAGGAGTGGGGATGGCCGCAAGAGGGGTGCGGCCCAGGACAGCCAGACCTCCCCGTGTTTCAGCAGCAAAGAGAAGAGATCCCGGCATTTCTGAAAACTTCTAATTTTAAAACTGTGGTGACTAACTCAAAAATCTGAAAAAACACTTTATGGGCCAACATCAAACTGGCCAAAGAAAATACACGCACAAGCCAACTCCGACCACAGGCCACTGATTTGCAATCTCTGGCCCAGATGACCCCTGGAACCTCCCAACACCAATATTCCGTGAGTCCTCTTCCTACGCACCACTGTGGAGTGCGTCAGTATTCCCCCGAGAGGGGCAGCCTCGCTCAGAAAGCAGCACCTCAATTAATGACCTTCCCTCTGTGGAAAAGTTGTCTCACCTCCCGTTAAAAGTGACATTTGCTTTGCCAAATCTCTGATCACAGTTTAAAAAGAATGCTGGTGGTGGCAGCGGGGAGGGTGTAGCTCAGTCGTAGAGTGCATGCTTAGCATGCATGAGGACCTCGGTTCAATCCCCAGTACCTCCTTTAAAATAATTAATTAAATAAACCTAAATACCTTCCCACCCCTCCAAAAAAAGTTTCAAAAAATAAACAAATACATATTTTTTAAAAGAGCGCGAACGTGATGAGTTAGAGCCTGGCTGTCCTGACACCTCGGGCAGAGCTGGCCCTTTCGCCGTTCTTACTGACCTCCTATGACTAAAAGACACTTTCCTGTTTCCCTTGGTGTCCCCTGCAAGCAGCTGCCTCCACCTGCCTTCACATGTCTTGTCTCGTCCAGAGGTGGCTGTGCTGTCTCTGATCTCCTCCCAGGACCTGAGCTGGCTGGCGGCTACTTGCAGCCGTTGTCCCAACTGCTCTTTCCATCCCCTTAAGTCTGGCATCTGCCCACGAGGCTTCTGCCTTTGTCCAAAAAACTGGTGGTTTCAAACAGCATCACTGCACAACCTGGATGCCCCTTTCTCTCCTGGTGTCCTTCTGAACCCCTGCAAATCTGGATCTGTAAAAGTGACTTTCTACTGGTTGCTGTCCCATTGTTTTTTGTTTTTAAAGGAGGCATTGGGGATTGATCCCAGGACCTTGCGCATGCTAAGCACACACTCTACTGCTAAGTTATACTCCCACCCCTCTTTCTTCTCATTGCTTTGAATCTCTTACAATATATATAAATTCAGCACTTAGATTTGGAAAAAAAAAAAAACACCATAAGCAAAATCAAGAGGCAAGCGATGGCCTAGGGGAAAAGTATTTACAATCTTGCTAATATGTGAAGAGCTCCCAAAACTTAAGGATGAAAAGAAAACAAATCCAACAGAAGAATGGGCAACATATAGGAACAGACAATTCACAGAGAAAAGAGACTCTGGCCCTGATACATTCCCAAGGATGCTCAGCCTCACTCGGGAGAGAAATGAATCAGAGCAGAAGAATGGCTCACACCTATCAGACTGGCCAAAACCCAAAGCTTGACGGCGACTCTTGCTGGAGCCGGCGGGGCACAGGCTCTCTCACCCACCACTGGTGGGATGCAAAACGTACCACCTCTTCCAAAGGGCAGTTTGGCAATTTCCACTGAGATGACAAATGCATCGAACCTTCGATGTGGCAATTCCACTCCTGGGAATTTACTGTCTAGCCACACCTGCCACATTCAAACGGACACGTGTGTGTACACGGTTACGCACAGCAGCACGGTTTTTAATAATCAACTAACGGAAACAACCCAAGCAGTTTTCACCTCTGGGGGACTGGGTAAACAGACCAGAGATATAACACACAGTCATGACAAGGCGTGGCTGTGGACCCGGGCGTCAGCCTCCCTGGGCTGCTGCACCTGGACCGCAGGGCTGGTGCGTCAGAAACTCAGGTATGGCCTGGAATCCATGCTTAACATCCCCAGGCAATCCTGACGCATGCTAAGATGTGCTGATGTAATCAATAGGGCTGTTCTTAAAAATCTGGGAGAAATGAAGGGCAAGAACAGGTAACACTAACCAGGAGACATGAACGCAGAAAGGGAGTTGCTTTGGAAGAGGGTGTTGACCGTAGGGGCCGGAGCAGGTGGGGAAGGCTGTCTCGCGACCTGGGGGATGGTCGAGGCATGCACAGATGTAAAAGCCCATGCCGTGCCCTTAAGAATGTGAGTGCTGGGCGGTGGGGAGGGTACACCTCGATGCTGGGCATGCACGAGGTCCTGGGTTCCATCCCCAGTCCCTCCGTTACATAAAATAGATCAATAAACCTAATTACCCTCTCCCCAAAAAGATTAATTTAAAAAATAAATCAAAATTTAAAAAATTTGTTTTAAAGAATATGGTGCTTTGCTACTGTTGAAGCCACTGAGTCTGTGGTCCTTAATCACGGCAGCTCTAGCAAAGTAACACACTCACATTCACACCCTCCGTCCCTCCCTCTCCCCCAGGCTGCCCAGAGAATTAAAGAATCTTCAGATACCATTTCAATCCTCTACTGAGTGATCTGTCATATATTTTCTCGAGTTTTATAGAAGGGACAAAGACAAGGAAAGGATATTTTTATGGTGTAAAAATGTAGCAAAAGAAAAAAAATGAAGAGATGTAGCAAAAATGAGAGCTGCATTAAAGAGAGTGTGGAAACAGGCGTGCGTAGCGTCTGCATGGTTTTCCTGGTGTACCATCCCTTTGTATAAGGCTACATAAACACCCCCCCCAACCCCCAAGGCCTTCAAGAAGGAAACGTTAACACTAACTCCTGATGCCGGCACACGCTCAGCCCCGCTGCAGTCACAAATGTGAGGCTTCTGCTCACAACTGGGCAGACAACGTGCAGCATGTGAAGACTGCCTACAGTGGCGGAAGGGCTGAACTTTTTTTTAATTCATTGAGAGCCAGAAAGAAGTAACAACTTCTCAAGATCACAGACCCCAAAAAAGTCTAAACAGCCTTTTTTGGTTTAAGTTGGATAAAAATAACAATGTCAACAATTGTTAAATTAAGGACAAAATTATTTCAGTAAGAACAGCTGAATAAGGGAAAAAAAAACTATCCTGGCTAGACAGGAGAAGACAAGATTTGATCAGGAAAAATGGGACTGTGGCGGGCGGGGAGGTGGCAGGTCAAAGATGCTACGGGCTTGGGCTCCGGCCGCTGTTCCCCCCATCCCGGCTTCAGGCTGGTTAGCTATTAGCCCCAGCAACTCAGTGGTTCTTTCTTAAACCTCCTAGAAGCTCCCCATGGGATACATTCTCTGGGCTGTAACAGGGAACTGGACAAAACCCAGTCTAGGCTGGAAGGGGACACCTCGGAGGTGCTGTGACACGGAGCTGACCCGCCGATGGTTTGTCCACCTTTCTGCATACCTGTTCTACTTAGATAATAAGTGCCAGGGTCTGAATGTTCGTGTCCTCCCAGAATGCACGTGTGGAAATCCCAACCCCCAAAGATGATGGTATTAGCAGATGGGGCCTCCGGGAGGTGTTTAAACCATGCGGATGGAACCCACAGGAGTGGAACTAGTGTCCTTCTTAAAAAGAGGCTCCAGAGAGCTTCCCGCCCCTCCCACCACGGGAGGACACAGCAAGAAGTCTGTGGCCCGGAAAAGAGTCCTCACCCGGCCAGGCTGCACCCTAATCTGGAATATCCAGCTTCCGAAAGTGGGAGGAATCAATTTCTGTTGTTCATAAGCACCCCCGTCTGCAGCATTTTGTTACAGTGGCTCGAAGAGACTAGGTTAAGAAGCAGTTTCTGCTTGCTGAAAAAACACAAGATCAAGTCCAGGGCTGGCACTAAGTCCGGGGTCAGAGGCTCCCCGTCTTCTTCAGATGCTGACCAGTAAGGTCAGGGCGCTGGTTTACTTTCTTATTCATACAGCCAGGACCTCAGGGCCAACGGGAATCTTGCTGGCTGTTTGGCCCAAGGGACCAGGATGGGGCCAGGTCTCTAACGTCCTAGTTGGGTCCCCGGGCCCATGCCCACCACCCCATGTGGCAAACCCAGCCTTCCCACAGCTTCCCTGGGCCCTGGTGCTGCACACGGTGTGAGCAGCCAGCCCCTCCCCGGCCCTCACTGGTGTATCCTTGGGGGTATCCATCAGCTCTCTCCCTTGGTGTCAAAGGACAGCACCAGGTGACGTGAGTCTCAAGTCCCCTGCAGCTGGACGGGCTACAGGTCCAGACTGGGGCACTCTCGTCCATAATCAAATCAGGTTTCCTACCCCCAGAGCCACCGTCACCCAATTGTCTCCTTTCTTCTCGTCCCCCACAAGCTGATCTTACAAAGAGGGGCTCCGTTTGATATGTGACGCTAATTCTCCAAGTGCATGATACAAGCAGGAGGCAAGACTGACTCAGACCGGCGAGCAAGGGAACAGACACGTTCGGAGACCTGGACAAAGGCCTTGGGCTGGATGAGGCTCTGAAACCATCTGTCTGAGGCAGCTTTTATGAGCCGTATGTCTCATCCTGGAGGGGCTGGGAGAACAAGGGCCGTGCTATGGGGTGGGAGGGTCCCGGGCTTCTCACCTCCAGCTGTTAAATGCTAACAAGGCAGCTGGTGGCGATAAAACCACCCGGGGCCAACAGAGCAGGTCCTTGTCACCTCTGCTTACTGCAAAACCAACCCTCCTCTCGAAGGGGCCCCTCAGGCTCAGTCTTCTCGTCCTAGGGGTGCAGGAACCTCTGGGCACCTGCAACTCCCACCTGCACTGCCCTGCAAATGTGCCTGCGACTCCGGGGAGTGACAGCCTGAGCTCAAAACCAAATCCACCCAAAGACAGTACCCAGCTCTCAGACCAACAGTTACAGAAAAACCGAAACTGGACGAGAACAGAGAGATGCAAATGAGTTACCGGATTTAGGGGGTTTCTCTCTCTTAACTTTGGGGTTAGAGGCACAGGGTCATTTGAAAGCCTACCTAGAGCTTTCCACTCAGGGAACTTTGAGCCGGGCTTCAGGCACCTGAGGACCTCGTAAAAGCTGAGGGTCTGACACAGCAGGTCTGCAGTGGGGCCTGGAGTTTGTGTTTCCAACAAGTTCCCAGGTGGTGCGGGTCTGTGGACAATTTGAGTAGGAAGCACTGAGGGGGTCCTCCGAGGGCTTCTGGTCTTCAGGAATGGCTGGGGTTGAGTGACCATCACCCTCAACTTGGCAGACGCAGATGGCGACCTGGATGCTAAGTGGTCTGCCTGAGACAACTCAGCAAGTCAGCGGCACAACTCAAAAGAACCTTGTAAATTTTAGCCTGTCTGGGGTCACCTGTTCCACACCCGAAGGGCAGCCAGCAGGCCTTGGGTCTGTCTGTCAGAAGAATCAAGCCTCTCTTCTTTGCTGACTTTTTAAAAAGTCTATATATTACCAGATATTTGTGGCCCTTTAATCAGAAAGACTCAGGGTGTCTAACGGTAAGACCAGACACGTGACATTCGATTTCTCGCCAGAGCTGGGCTGGGTGTCTGGGTGCTGATATAATTCAGGACGGTCAGTTAAACGTGAATTCCAGATGAACAAAGAATATCATTTTCTAGAATAATTATGCCCCGTATATAATTTGAGATATACTTACATGAAAAAAAAAGTTTTTGCTGTTTATCTGAAACTCCAATTTAACTGGTGGTCTTGGGTTTTTATTTGCTAAGCCGGGCAACCCTCGCAGGTGGGAATGAGGGACCAGGGATGCGGGGACAAGGACATCTCCTGTTTCGTCGCTACTGACCTTAAAGAAAACCACCAGGACACCGCACTCCCCGGGCTGCACGGCTTAGGACGGCAACTACTGTGCCCACCGCCTCTCTGAATGCATCTCTCTGAATGGAGCTTAATCTTCTTCTTATTATTATAAAGTGACAACATACAGTTAGGGTTGATGTTACAAGTTGAACTGTGTGCCCAGAAGATTCCTATCAAGTCCTAACCCCCAGCACCTCAGAAGGTGAGCTCATTTGGAGTTAGGCTCATTGCAGGTGTAACTGGTTAAGATGAGGTCACGGTGCGAACAGTATAGAAGTTTCTGAAAAGACTAAAGAGAGTTACCATGTGATCCAGCAACCCTACTCCTGGGCATATATCTGGAGAAAACTAATTCGAAAAATTCATGCACCCTAATGTTCATGGCAGCACTATTTACAATAGTCAAGACATGGAAACAACCTAAATGTCCACTGACAGATGACTGGATAAAGAAGATGTGGTATATTTATACAATGGAATATTACTCAGCCATAAAAAAGAATGAAATAATGCCATTTGCAGCAACACGGATGCACCTAGAGATAATCATACTGAGGGAAGTAAGTCAGACAAAAAAAATTATATGATATCATTTAACAGTGGAATCTGAAAAATGAACTTATTTACAAACCAGAAATAGTCTCACAGACATAGAAAACAAACTAATGGTTACCAAAGTGGGGGCAGGGATAAATTAGGAGTTCGGGATTAGCAGATACTAACTACTATAAAGAAAACAGGTAAACAACAAGGTCCTACTGTACAGCTCAGGGAACTACACTCAATATCTTGTAATAACCTATAATGGAAAAGAATATGAAAGAGAATAGAATTATGTATATGTATAACTGAATCGTTTTGCTGTACACCTGAAACATTGTAAATCAACTATACTTCAATAAAAAGATTAAAAAAAAAAGTTGAGGCCATAGCAGAGTAGAATGGAGCCTAATCCAACAAGACTGACGTCCTTATAGGAAGGGGAAGTGGACGCAGAGATTGCCACGTTCACAGAGTGGACACCGCGTGAAGAGGAGGCTTCCCCTGCCACGAGCCAAGGGGCCACAGAAGGTGGGAGAGAGGCCTGGAGCAGACCCTCCCCCAGAGCCTGCGGAGGGAGCGTGGCCCTGCCAACACCTTGATCTTGGATTTCTTTCTACAGGACATTACATTTCTGTGGTTTAAGCCACTCAGCTTGTAGCATGTTTATCACTGCAGCCCTACAGACACAGGCTGGGAGCTGAGAAGGATGCGGAGGGGAGGAGAGGGCACGAAAGGAAATAGGCAACAGGACTCATCCATGTCCCCACTGGCTGTTTTCTGCGGCATCTGAAAACCTCTGCCGAGGGAAGGCGAGGGGGCTGGGAACGGTGGACCACGAGGCATGCGGACAGTCACCGCTCTCCCACTACTCACATGCTAAACATCGACGTGAACAAGTTACATGCTACTTAAAGGAGAGACCTCGAAATCAGAAGTGACCCTGGTTATACAATCAGAAACGGCCCTCGAGAGATCTGGGGGGAGGGTTTTACATCTGCAACCTCAGGTGGCCGGCTGCTCTCACCTGTTCTGTCCCCACAAGAAGTCTGCGCTCCTCTGCCACCTGCAAACCCGACATTAGCACCCGGGGCAGGTGACAAAGGAGCACAAAACGTTAAGCAGCCTGGGGGAAGGGACAGCTCAGCAGTAGAGCACATGCTTAGCATGCATGAGGTCCTGGGCTCAATCCCCAGTACTTCCATTTAAAAAGAAAAAAAATTAAAATTAAATAAATAAACCTAATTACCTTCCTCGCCAAAACCACCAAAATTAAGCAAGCTATTCTGATTTCATTGTCTCTCTCGATGATTTGCTTGTCAGGTTCTGAACAGCCCCAGATGGCAAGATTTAAACACAATCTAGGCTATTCAGCCTAGATTTATCCTTTATCCTCTCTTCCTAAAGTGACTGAAACCCCTTCAAGTCAGGACAGATTTTAACATCCCATCACTGCTACCCAGGCCTTGTTCTGGCCTGGAGGAGGAGTCTAGGAACAGAATTCAATAGCCCCACACTGGAAAAAGCTGGAAAAACGCCAAACCTTGCTGGCTCCAATCACACTTCAGTGACTAGCATGTGCCAAGGTGTTGAGACCTTTGCACACGCTGACCCCTACGCCTGGAATGTTCTCCCTTCTGCCCTCTCCCTAACCCCCACCACCACCTGCACACACAGTTCAAATGTCAGTTTCCCAGAAACACCCTGTCGTCACCCTTTGATTTCTCCTTATCACACAGCCCTGTACAGTTCCTTCACCACCCTTAGCTGTAATTATTTACAGTTTGCTGTATATTATCTATTCCCTCCCTAATAAATGGTAAGCTCTCTGAGTCAGAGATCAGACGAGTTTTATAAACTACTTTATACTCCAGGCCTGGCACCCAGCAGGCCCACAAACACTTGTCTGGATTGACCAACTGATGTATTAGTTAAAACAAACAAGTGAGGGCGTGATGTGAGCAAGAACCTCCGCAACTCGGGGCCGGGGCCGGGGGGGGGGGGGTGGTCTTCCTGCTCAGAAGCTCCGGGCTCATCCCTGGAGTGTGGAGCCATCACTTCTCGTCCCTGCCGGCTGTGACAGGGGTGCTTTTAGGATATCCCTGTCTCCTGATCTCTCCAGGAAAGTTTCAAACTGAAAAAAAAAAACCAACCCTCTGATCACGATCTGGCTTTACATATAGGCCCTTCCTGTGATAACGGCACCCCTGCTCACACGCACTTGGACTGCTGCTGAATACTTTTTCTCGGTGATTAATAAAGCAGCGCTGGGCTGTGATCCGGAATCCCCTCTAAAGTGACCTCGGGGAGAAATGTCAGGAAAATACGGCACAACTTCCAACAGCGGGATAGCTCTTTATGAATTAATAAACTAGCATTTAGTGGGGACGGTATAGCTCAAGTGGTAGAGCGCATTATTAGCATGTGCAAGGTCCTGGGTTCAATCCCAGTACCTCCTCCAAATATAAATAAATAAATAAACCTAATTACCTCCCCCTCATGAAAACAAACAAAAAACTAGCATTCTAGAAAGAGAAAGACAAATACCATATGATATCACTCATATGTGGAATCTAAAAAGAAAAAGAGAGACAAATGAACTTACTCAGAAAACAGAAACAGACTCACAGATACGGAAAACTTATGGTTACCAAAGGGGATGGGAGAGAGGGATAAATTGGGAGTTCGGGATTTGCAGAGCCTAACTACCACGTATAAAATAAACAACGAGGTCCTACTGTACAGCACAGGGAACTATATTCAATATCTTGTAGTAACCTATGATGAAAATGAATATGAAAAGGAATATATGTATGCATAACTGAATCACTTTACTGTACACCAGAAACTAACAACATTGTAAATCAACTATACTTCCATTTAAAAAAACTGGCATTCTGACATTCAAAAAAAAGAAGCCCATGCATTTTACATTTACAAAAAAACAGGATTTATGGGCCGTAAGAATTAGATGACTGAGGGTATTTCGGCAAAACATATATAAGACTTTAAAACGTACGTACTACTTGATCCACAAATTCCAGGGATAGGAATCTATCCTAAGAAAATAATCCTGAACGCAGGTAGTCACAAGAATGTTTACCGTAGCACAGTAAGAGCTGGAAACTTAAATATCCAATAATACGGGGCTGAATGAATAACTGTGGTAACCCCTAGCAAGAAATTCTCTGTAGCTTTTCAAAATGTCTTATTGAAAGAAATGAGTGACACAGAAAGAAGGTTCAGCCTGTGCTAATGGCTAAAAAAAAGGTGGGTTTATGAATCAATATTGCAAACATTAACTGTAGTTTTTGGATGGTGGGGTCATGCGTGATTTGTATCTTCTTATGTTTAACTGTATTTTATAAACTTCCTCTGAGAGTCATAAATGTACTGTGGGAAATGTCTATTTAGAAACAAATTTTCACCAGTCACTAAAGGACAAATACGGTACGACTCTACTTGGATAAGGCCCTAGAAGAATCAAACTGATAGGGACAGAAAGCAGAATGGTGGTTGCCAGGGGATGCGGCAGGGGAGAGTGGGGCGCTCTTGTTTAACAGGTACAGACTTCGGTTTTGCAGGATGAAAAGGGTTCCAGAGATGGTGGTGGTGAGGGCAGAACAACCGTGTGGATGCGCTCACTGCCACTTAGAAACGGCTAAGGTGGCAAATTACATGTTAAGTGTATTTCACCACCATTTAAAAAAAAAAAAAAACCCTCTAAATCATAAGTACAGCTGGGTCTAGAGGTGTCCGAGCTATGAGGATTTTCAAGAGACGGGGTAGAGAAGGCCGAGTTTGACCTTGGACCGCACGGCATCGAGCAAGGCAGTCTGAGGATCCCCCAGGTGGGCTGGCTCCGGACTAAGGCGCCGGCCATGGCGTTTCCTGTCTCTTCTTTCTCGAGTGTGGAGTTTCCTCCCTCTCCTGCAAGCATCCCTCACTTTGATTCTGGATGAGTTGGCTGCTCCAGAGGTTTAACTCCCCGCTGAGGTTGGCTACAAGGACTGCAGGGGCAGGTGAGCCCAGGAGAGGCTCCAGCCACATCTTGCAGAGGCCGTGGGGTTAGGGATGTGCCCTCAGTGTCCCCCAGCGATGGAGCCAGGCCAAGGGAGGAATCTGACCTCCAAGTCCAGACAACTCGCCTCTCAACTGAAGGACGAAGAAGGGACTGGACTCACCAGGAGGACACGGGTGCCCTGCGGCTGAGACGGTGCCATGCCCGGTCCCTGGTGGTGGACCCGAGAACCCCAAGCTGGCAGAGCCTCGGGCCTTGGGCTGCACGTGGCCCACAGCTGCATCTTAACAGCCACACGGGGTTGGACACTGAGTCTCAGTATCTAAAAAGACCACACACGTACACAGGAAAAGGAAGCTTCCCCACACCTCCGGGGCCCACGGGGCCCGGGAAAGACAGGAGCCAGTGTTTTCCTACCTGCTGTAGGCACGCTGATGTTATACTGAGGTAAAATAAATAGGAAGGCAGTCTTGGCGGTGACCTGTGAAATAAAGGGAGAAAGTTCCAGGTTAGCTTCTTGGCCACATCGAAAGAAACAAGCAAAGCCTGCTACCAGCCCAGGGGCCCCCGCCTTTCACATCTCAGACCCACAGGCCTCTCCAGTGACGGGTTTTACCTAAAGCGGAGTTAGCACCGTTTGTTTGGTTTGGTTTTTCCCATTTTTTTAAATGACATCCCTCCCAATACCTGCACTAAAAACAAACAGAACAACAGGAGGCCCTGGATGGCATCCAATCCTGTACCCACTGCAGATGGAACGCAACAAGGTGTGCTCGGCCGGCCGAGAGCTCACAGGCCGAAGGTACAGACCTGCCTGCCGTGCACTCATTCACTCGCTCATCCATTCAAGTATTTATCAAGCTAGGTCTAGGTACCCAGCACTGGGGAAGGCAGAAACGAATGGAAGATGAGGCCCCAGCCTTCTGGGGGTTTCCAGAACCCAGGACCTGCCTGAGGTTCCCCAGCCCTGCTGGCCAACCGCACAGTGGGCAGAGGCCCCAAAAGTCGAACTCCGAGCTTCAGAAACAGAGAATTCCAGCTGCTCATTTCACATCTGCCCGACCGTGAGGTGAGGGCAAGACACAACACCCTACTCTGCTGGTTTCTCTATTCCGAAAGCTGCCTTGAAAGTCTTGATTGTGCTGTGAAAAAAACTGTGGTTGTCACCTGGTTATTAACAGCCAACTCAGTCCTGCAAATTAGCCGCAGGACAGAGACGGAACATGAGGATTCGAAGCTTGGACCCCGGCACCAAGTGCTCTGGCTCAGGCGCTGCCTCTGCCCTTTGCTGGCCCTGCAACCATGAGCAGTGATCTGACATCTTGAGCCTCATGTCCCGTATCCCTAAAAGCCATATCTGTGGTCCCCCAGCTGGTCTGGGTGGCGCTGGCCCACTGTTCGCCTTGTTTAAAGCTCCCCAGATGTTTCCCCTGATGTGCAGCTGGGGCTGAGAAGCACCTCCAGACGGTTCTGGAGCAGGTGCAGGGGGCAAGTTGGGGGCGGCCCCCAGGGACTCCTCATCAGCAGAGTTACCGGTTCTTCTCTAAACAAAAAGGCATGAAGGATGCACTGCGGGTGTGAGGGAAACACATGGGGACACGGCAAATACAGCAGGGAAACGAGTGAATGACGTGTCCCAGCCCCTCCACAGTGGCCTCCTGATGCGCCCAGAGGGAGGCTGCTGTCCTGGGTCTACCCTGTCTGTTAGGGAGCCGAACTCTCCCCGTGACAAGACCGTTCCTCTCCAGCGGCTGTCGTGTGCTCCTCGTGCAGCAATGCCCGAGCCTTCTCGTGTGTTCCTGCTGTTGTCTGGGACGTGGTCTGTCAGGCTTGCAGGAAAAAGTCCAATGACAGACAGAAAACAAACCCATGGTTGCCACAGGGGCAAGGGCTGGGAGGGGGATACATTAGAGGAGTTTGGGATTAGCAGATACAAACTACTATATATAAAATAGATAAACAAGGCCCTACTGTGTAGCACAGGGAACTACATTCAATAGCTTATAATACCCTACAATGGAAAAGAACATGAAAAAGAATATGAATACACACACACACACACACACACACACACACACGTATAACTGAATCACTATGCTGTACACCTAAAAGTAACACATTGTAAATCAACAATACTTCAAAAAAAGAAAAAAAAAAAGCCCAAGGAGACTAGTGTGAGAAGGCGCCCTGGAAACACAAAGCCCTGTCCAATGCACCCCAAAACCTAACTCAAGACCTTTTTCAGGGGGCTCCCAACCTCCCTGCAGCCCCATGGCTTGAATGGCATTAGAACAGACAGACCTCGTGCTGCCCACTACTTCATTCTGGGGGTGTCAGCCCCTCTCACTCTGTATCCTACTTCGATAACTTCCCTCACCCAAAACCCCAAATCCTATAGACCAGCATCTCACTCGTCCTCCACAACCCAGCTTAACCGTAACCCTGAGTGCCGGCAGGCTGCGCCTTCTTCCACTCCGAACTGCACTGTCTACTCCCGCGTTCTCCCCTCAGGGTCACTCCTTGAAGGTGGGCCTCGCACCCCGTTCAAGTAACTAATCTAGATGCAAAATCGAAAGCCGAGTCTGGGCTGGCCTTCCCTCACCCGTATCTGTCCTTGTTCTCCAGTGGAGCCGCCCTAGCGCCGTTATCCAGCTGTCCTCTCTCACCCATCCGTCACCCACCAGCCTTCCTCAGCACCTGTCCAGCCGCTCACACCGCACCCACGTCCGGAAGCCCCAGCACCCACACCCCAGCCTGATCTCTCCTCGCCTGAACTCCGCCAGCATTCGCCATCCTGGGCCCACCGCCTAACTCCACACTATGCGCCACAACTCCTTGGAAGACCAACCTTGTCTTCTGGGGCTGACATCCCCTTGGGGGAAGATGAGAGGAAGGTGGGGGAAATAGGAGAAACGCAGGAGGGCAGAAGAAAATGTTTACCAAACGCTGTGCCCCACTCGCTCAGGGTACAATCCTTCAGTTTCATTCCCTCGTCTTTTAAGCTGGTGGGCTGGAGTGGACCCCCGTGAGGTTTGGGCTGACCAGTACCCCTTCCTGCCTTCCCAAGGGCACCAGGATTTCCTGAGGAGACACCTCTCCCCAGCCACGTGGGGGGGGGGACCGCTCTGGTGACCACTGTCCTCCTGGGAGGATAAAGGGGCCAGACCTTCTCCCAGCCCGTCAGACACCCTCTCCTGGGCAGGAATGGAGAGAGAGCTGGTCAGTGCCATGTGCCTGCCGGACTCTTCTGCTGGGTTCCCGCAGCCCTGCCCCAGAGCACAGACCCTCATCAGCTGTACGAACCCCCAGATGGCCTCCTGAAGGTGGCCAGAGTCCCTTCCTAAGATACATCAGAATCCCACACGTAGAGCACTGGGGTCCAGCCGCGGCTGCACAGTGAAGTCCCTGGGGGAGCTTCTAGACTCTCAACACCTGGGCTGCCCCCAGCCAATTATCCCCACCCTCCAGAACACCGGGCCCCCCAGGGCCGCCCACACACAGCCCCTCGCGGGAGGGGGAGAGCTCTAAAAGCCAGACGTTCACCCTATGTTCTTGGTTTTCCTCCCTCTCCCCAGCCCGAGTCCCGTCTCTCTCCACAGGTTTGGGGCCAGTTCTCTGAGAGCTCTTCCTATGCACGTATCCACTTGGAATTCACTCCGTGTTACTTCTGCCATTGTAACTTGGGACTGCGTTTATATCACTTGACACGAGGGGTTAAAGAGTGAAAAAATTATAAAAGGGCTGCCACTTACTAAATACTATTTAAATCATTTTTTTAAACTCTGTTAATCAAATAGTTGTAGCAGGAACACACAGACCAAGGCACAAATCTGTTCAGTGAAACTGAAACAGTGACATGGGAAACATGCAGCTCAACCTGTCATTTACTAACATCCACGCAGAGGGGAGTGGCTATAAATTAAAGCTTCCTCATCTCCACTAGAACTCCTCACTAGCATTTCCTACAAGGTTGCCCCTAATGTTTACCACCGACAAACTCAGCCACTCAGGCTCCCCGTGAGAGTGGACACTTTTTGAGAGTGGATGGACTTTTTCTTTAACATCTTTCTTTTAATCGAAAAAAAAAGTTTAGAGAACAGCAGTTCATAAGGGCACAAACAAATCAACAGGGGCATACTAGTGGAAGACGGACGAGACAAAACTAAAAATGCCACTGGCTTCTTTAATTGCTTAAGAGCCCAACATGTAACAGGCAGAAAGTCTGTTTTAAACAGATTGAAAAGCTGTGTTTTTGTCTCAGTTTTCCCCAAGTTCGGTATATACACACCCACAAAAATGGTGTGGGAAGGGATGCCATCCTACACTAGAAGCTGCATCCTGAACTGGGGGGACAGCTGTTGAAACAGGAGTTAACACAATAGAGCAGGAGATTCTAAATGCTAAAAGCATAATCCCACTTTTTTCAGGGAAGGCAGACGTCTGGTGCACAGGCTGGACAGATGCTCTTGGCCTGGTCCACAGTATCCAGTCAACTCTTGTGACTCACAGTTGTCCTGCTCCGGGAAGTCACCGCTGAGTTCTAGTGACACCAGACCACTGCTCCAACAGGAATACGGAGTTCAGGTCCGACGGGCCCCTGGTGGTCACAATATTTCCATCAACCGATCCAGGTGGAACCTTAGTTTATGCGTGTTCTTGCTGAAAGACGCTGTATGAAACAGACACGGCTGACACGTGAACACTCGAGCTCAGGGCTGAAGGACACACCTGTGTTCTCTGCCAGGCCAGCCACGGCCGCCCTGCGCTCTGGGTCACGGCGCCCCAGCATCACACATGAAGGCCAACTGATGCAGCCAAGTCACCAACAGAAAGCACAAAGGTGCACGAACGTGGCACTAAGCAGACAAGGCCACTTGCTCACGGCAGGAGCTGGAAGGAGGGGCAGAGTGCCTGTCACTGGTTCAGCTGGGGACACGCTCATCAGGGGAGCCAAACGTCCCACTGCCCAGAGCATGTCCACAAACAACTGCAAAACAGCCAAGAGGTCGGGGTTCTGGGGTTGTGAGCAGCAGCAGTGCAGACCCGACACGTGGGAGGAGTGGGGTCATCTGTCTCGGGGCAAACCTAAACAAAGGCCAACAAGGGCTGGGGGCTTTTGTTTTGTAGCCTTTACTGGGGTATCATTTATGCACCATAAGGTTCACCCTTTGTAAGTACACACAGCTTTATGGGGTTTACCTTTCCTTGGTGTTAAATTCTCCCTTTATTGCAATGAAAGTTCTAGGAAAGAGAGGATCTTACACATCTTGATTATCTTCGATCCACTGCCTGTAACAGTGCCTAGAACAGCCTGCATTCAGCAAGGGCTTGTTAAATGAATACACGAGGAAGTAGGGGAGCCCGCACTGTGCTGTTGCCTGGCCCTCAGCTTGTCCTCTGCCCTCCCTGATCCCCTGGGCGTGTACTCCCTCTCCCCCTGGGGCCCGTCCCAATGCCGGGCACGTCGCAGGTCCCTCATGAATGCCTACTTGATGAGCTAATGCCGCAAGCAGCTATAAACCACAGATGAAGGTTTAACAAATGCTTTCGGAACATGATTCCAAGAGGACAGGATCTGGGACCCTGATGAAGGCAAACATTCGAGATTCCAGTAGTTTTCCACCCCGACCCCCTGGTCGCAGCAGCAGGAACCAGTTCAAATCGTGCACCTTCCTTTGCAGGCTGGCACGCCTGCTCCCGAGTTACCACATCTCAGCGAGAAGACGTCTGTTCCCATTTTACAGACGAAGAAACTAAGCTTGGGGCACGGAGAGGCCCCTACCTGGACCTCACAAATGTATTCAATTTGATTCTTTAACAATGTGTTCCAAGAAACAAATGTATGACAGAGTACGGCACATAAAACAGAATGGTGACATAAAATAGAAGCAGGAGAGGACCAAAAAATACATACTGAAGGCAAAGAGGAGCAGCAGGGAATGAGGCTGATTCACAAAAATGCATTCTAGGAAGTCGGACTCATTGGCTAACGGCAGCCAGAAACTCGGCTTTAATTTTTCCGAAGCCATCAGAAGAAGGAAAGTGTGATGGGCTCCTGGATTCACCTCATCCATTAAAAAAAAAGAAAGAAAAAAGACTGCCCCCCTCACCCCTAAAAAGCAACTCTGCCTCTCCAGCACGAAAACCGACTCTCTGTGCTTGACAAGGTCCTCTGGCACCCCCAAACTTCACTCCATGCCTCCCCCAACCTCCAACCGGGGGCCAAACGGCCACCAAGCCCCATCTGCCAGCGCGGGTTGGGTTCGTGTAGCTCAGAGGGCTGAGGAATGGGGGCCTATAAAAAATGTCATTCCAATGACTTCCCATCCCTCTAAGGCTGTTTATAGGAAACACTATTGAGTTTAATAGCAGTTTAAAGGCCAGACTCAGGGGTGAAAGGTTAAAAGTGAAAACACGCTAATATGCTAATGCAAAGGTGAACACTCAATTATGTGGGAGGGGCCACCCCCCCCCCCCACACACACACAGAGGAAGCCTTGCTCAACTTTAAACTCAAGCAGGGCACCAAGCACAAAGGCTGTGACACTGAACACGCTCCTGTAGCCACAACAAAACCAAAACCATTCCACATGCCGTGTTCTACTAGAGACACACAAAACTGAGCTCTCAGCTGCAGCCAGACCAAGGATGTCGGTAAAACAGCTACTTCCAGCAAAGCGTAATGGACTGGGTGGGATTCCAGCCCCCGTTCCCTGGGGGGCAGCTGGGTGACCTCAGGCCAGGCATCACACGTCTCTGGATGCCAGTCTCCTCATCCATCATCGACAACAATAATGGTGGCGGATGTCACCAAGTGCTCACTCAGCGCCAGGCACGGTTCTCAGCGCTTCACAGAAATTATTTCCTGTAATCCCCACACAACCCTACGAGGCAGACACTAGTAACACCCCCACTTTATAGACAGGCATGAGAAGGATCAGGCCAACTGAGGTGGCCCTCAGAATGGATGTCCTTAAAGATCCTCTCCACCCTCAACTCCAAAAGGCTGGTTCCAGATTTCCTGGTTCCACTTACGTCAACGCCAAAAACACAGCCTCACGCTTACAACTTGCTGAGAGGTCTTCCCAAAAGTTTAAAATCTGTTACTGCTTCTACATCTCATGAAGACACAGTCTGGGTGTCATCTGTATCTGACCAAGCGAGAAAGCCAGGACTCCCAAGTCAACCCTGCCAGCCCCAGACACCGGGCACACCTTGGCTCCCCAGGACCCCCTCTGCTCTCTGTTCACTGTCCGCTCACACCTGGGCACCAAAGGTAAGAATGAGGAGAGGCAATGAGAGCAGATGGGATGATACCATGTCTTTCCCTGTGGACAGCATTCGACACTTTGGTTGGGTTTATTCTGTTTATTTCTTGGCCCTCAGAAGGGGCTGCATTGGAAGATGGGCCACCAAGGACAAGGGAGGGGAGGGGGCCCCATGTTCACAGAGCAGCCCTGCTCCAAACCGCTCTGTGCCATCAACACCGCCTCACCCACCTCAGGGCTGAAACATGGAGTCCACGCGGCTGACCCGCAGCCCCCCACGTCTTCCTCTCAGGAGCGCAGGTAGGGCCAGGGGACCGTCCCCTCTCCCAGCCCTGCTGCTCTATGAAGCCGAATGATCTCCACTCAGAATTTCCCAAAATTGATTTTGCATCTTTCTGCCAAGGCAGTGGATAGGAAAATTTCAGTCAGACAGGAAAACCTTTGAAAGTCATGCCTAATTGGTGAGGAAGGTTTTTTTTTTCTTTCTTTCTTTCTTTTTTCTTTTTTTTTTTTTTTGAAATAAAAGAGTCTTTTAGGCCTTCTCTCCCGGAGTGTTTGCTTCCTGAGTCCAGCTGGTCACCTGCATGCACGTTTTTACAGCCGGGACGCGATGTCCGCAGTTTGCAGCTCACTCTGTCCCTCAAGAAAAGGCAGATACAGCTGAGACAAAGATGCTTTTCACGCTTGCTTCCCAAAATTCCCCGTCTGGATGGCCAGAGGCTGGCGGGGAGGGCCGAGGGCCTGCAACCAGGGGCAGGGTTCTGACAGTGCCTTCTGTGTGGCTTTTAGCAACGCCTGGAGATTCGGTTTTCTCACTTGAAAAACTGCCTTGACATAAGAACTAGGCAAAGCAGCCCAATGTTCATAGCAGCACTATTTACAATAGCCAAGATATGAAGCAACTTAAGTGTCTGCCAACAGATGACTGGATAAAGAAGATACGGTATGTGTACACTACACACACACACACACACACACACACACACATACACACACACAATGGAATATTACTCAGCCAATGGAATATTATTCAGTACAAAGGAAAGAAATAATACCATTTGAAGCAACATGGATGGACCTGGAAATTATCATACTAAGTGAAGTAAGCCAGACAGAGACAAATATCATTATGATATCACTTACATGTGGAATCTAAAAAAGTGACACGAAGGAACTTATTTACAAAACAGAAACAGACTCAAAGACATAGAAAACAAACTGATGGTTACCAAAGAACAAAGAAGGTGAGGGAGGGAGAAATTAGGAGTCTGGGATTTGCAGATATAAACTATCATATATAAAACAGATAACCAACAAAGACCTACTGTATAGCACAGGGAACTGTACTCAACATCTTGTAATAACCTGTAACATTATAAAGAATATATATATATATGTATAACTGAATCATGATGCTAGACACCAGAAACTGACACAACATTGTAAATCAACCATACTTCAGTCAAAAAAAAAAAAAAAAAAAAAAAGAATAAGGCAAAGCTACTCAAACACTCAACGGATCCTCTACAAGCTCGTGTTCACCAGGCTGAGCAGACTCACTATTAACAGTCTTGATCGCAGTTTCATAGTGGATTCAAAAATGACAATGTATATTTATGAGAAGAACCCATCACTGGAACAGCCAGGATGAAGTACTATTACCTGCTTTAGCATATTTATCGGCTCCAAGGTCTAAACTTTATACTGGGATCAAGAGGAATTTAGAAAGGGTCACATACAGAGTTTTAAAAATCCCTGAGGTTGAGCTTTTAAACAAGATACATACGAAGACTTAACTGGAAATTAATAATTAAGTACTGAAAAAACAGGAGGCGGTCGAGGGACAGCTGTTTCCCACTTCCTTCACAGCCACGACTTCATTAGGACTTTATGAACATTGCATACGTATGCAACCTATGCTTGTAAAAGTTGAACTTGACCCACTACGTGCCTTACAGAGAGCCTTAGATAAAATACATACATCCCATGTAATAAATATATTTTTTTCTCTGGAGGCTTTTATATATATAAACATATACTCACTCTCATCTGCTCCCTCAAAGAAGAGCCATGGTCCATATTTCAAATACTCTGACTTGGTTATACACCTCACTCCCCTTCACCCTCAACCCCAGCAGCCTTCCCTGTATCTGATGGCTCAGCATAACCAGAAACCATGCCTCATGGAAGTGAGATGCCAAATAAAAATAAAGAAATGCTTGGTCATTAAAAATAATAATAATAAAATAAAGAAGGGCTCACACAAAATACCCTTTTAGAGTATAAGTATTCTTATATTTATATAAGAGTTCAGATTCTCCATGGATTATTCCTCAAGCATACACATTGGTGAGGACAAAATCTCTTTACTTTTGGCCAAAAGCCACCTGGTCAGATGCAATATCATCTTTAAAATAAGTGAAAAATGAACACAGAAAAAAGGAAGGGTTTTTGGAGCGTAGAATTTTAGGCTCTGGGTAAATTGGGGGGGAGTTAAGATTAAGTAGCATTTTACAAATGATAAATGCTGGACAAGGTGTGGAGAAAAAGGAACCCTCCTACACTGTTGGTGGGAATGTAAATTGGTGCAGCCACTATGGAGAACAGTATGGAGATCCCTTAAAAAACTAAAAATAGACTTAACATATGATCCAGCAATCCCACTCCTGGGCATATATTGGAGAAAACTATAACCTGAAAAGACACATGCACCTCAGTGTTCATAGCAGCACTATTTACAACAATCAAGCCATGGAAGCAACCTAAGTGTCCATCAGCAGATGACTGGATGAAGAAGATATACACACACACACATATATACACATACATACACACAATGGAATACTACTCAGCCATAAAAAAGAATGGAATCATGCAATTTGCAGCAACATGGATGGACTTAGAGATGATGTTAAGTGAGGTCAGACAGAAAAATACAAATATCATATGAAATCTCTTATATGTGGAATCTTAAAAAAAAGGCACAAATGAACTTATTTATAAACCAGAAACAGACACACATAGAAAACTAACTATGGTTACCAAAGGAGAAAAGGGTGGCGGTGGGGGGTGGATAATTAAGAATTTGGGATTAACATATACACACTACTATATATACAATAGATAAACAACAAGGTCCTACTGTACAGCACAGGGAGCTATATTCAATATCTTGTAATAACCTATAATGGAAAAGAATCTGAAAAAGTGTATGTTTATATGTATAACTGATTTACTCTGTTGTACACCTGAAACACAACACTGTAAATCAACTACACTTCAAGTTAAAAAAAAAAAAAAAAGATTAAGTAACATTTTAGACTTGACTGTAGAAAAGGAACCACTGTACCAATACATCAGAGCCTGGTCTGAGGGGCAGTTTCTAGAGGAGCTTTAGCTGCGTAAAGCGGGAAGCACAGACAGGGTCTCGTGGTCATAGATGTGTCTGCAACAGCCCGGCCCCAACGATCGTCAAGAGTGGCTTCCAGGGAGAATCATCCCCGAGGAACTGACCGCATTTCCTGGTACCCGGGGAAGTGGAAGGGGCTCTGAAGAGCCTGGGGAGCCAGACTGGGCGGGGCCTGCGTATATTTGCCTTCATTTGCTTATTTATGATTAGGGAAGGAGACAGCAGTTGGACAATGATCTGGTGTCACCATTTTTAATTATTCACCACCTGGAAAGCTTCCTACTTCAAACATCAGCCTGTCAACCCCCACCTTCTAACAGAAGAGCCAGGCACGTGGGGAGAGCTTGCTAGAAAAATGAACTCGAGAAAGCAAAGAAGCAACTCCAAGAGCCCCAAACCAGGCCTGTCAGCGGGGCTGATGGCCGATTCTCACGGGGGACCCTCAGATTCCTCCTGGTACTTGTGTTGGGCACACAAAGAGGGGCCCTAACCCAGGCTGTCCGCCTCCGCCCTCATTCAGACTGGGGCAAGAAGGCAAATGAATGAGGTTTTACAGTAAGTCACTCCTCTGGGATGTTAGATGTGGACTCTGCCATGGTGGTTCCTGCACACTCACCCCCACCACGGGGTGAGGGAGCCAGTGAAGGGTCCTCGTCCAGGCCTCTCTGGTGCCATCCAGCACCGGGGCCTTACCCTTCAGACCCAGCAAGGTGAGTGCCGGCCAGGACCTCCGCTCTGCCCATCTTGACTGAATTGCCTCTCCTTCCCCCCTCCCGGGACATGTGATAACCGCACTCTGGGCTGCCCTCCAGCCTGTTTTGCATGAAGCTACAAAGACCTGCCAAGGACCACCTGCGGGAGGGGGGGGGGCAGGAGAACGTAACAGATGATGATTTGATTCAGGTGAATTAAATCAAGGCCAACGAGGTGAATGAAAAACACCCAGCACTCAAATCTCCCTGTTTGTCAGCAAATAATATTCACCAGGGGAAGTTCCAAATCGTCTTCAAAGTCAAGGAGGAAAATAACAACATAAAAGGCGAGAGTTCCCAGAAAAATGGTCTACAGATAAACAGAAAATACAAGTCTAACCCCAAAGGCACCGCTTGAGGTAAACACTACCCACACTTTGCCACAAATCAGTCCCCCACACCCCTGAACCGAATAAACAGACTCTAGGCAAATGCTGATATTTAGGTTAAATGCTACATTCCAGATCCTTCTCTCTCTCACACACGCACGCACGCACACACGCACACATACACACGTAGACATAGCTATATGCATTGCTACAAAATCTCATCTTAGTAACTGAAACTGGCATTTTAAATGACATCTAAAAATCTGTGATGCTTTTTCTCTGCCCAGGAGCCCAGCCCCCATCACAGCCTCTCAGCACCCCAGGAGGCTGTCTGTGACCTCATACAAGGTAAAGCAGCCCAGGAAGAAAACCAAACCTCAGGGTGAGAGGCCGGACCGAGTCTGAACCCACTGCAGGTCCTCAGAGGTGGATGGGTGGCTGGAGGCACCATCACCCAATGCGCAGTGTGCAACTGCCCCCCTCCCCACCACACACACGCTTGCTGATAAATCTGGGCCTTGGAACCAGAGCCAGGGGACAGATGTCCCCCACCGCGGGCCCACTGGGCAACTCCACTTTAGGGGGACACAAGAAAGCGCAGGAACTGCTGGGACACCAGTGACCTTAAGCTTTGGCCAAGAAGCACAGATAATCTCCATGCAAGAGAAACACCGTGAGATCCAAAGGAGGGGAGGGCACAGACACACACAAGGGTGGGGAACTCCCTGCCCAGGCCTGGGGTCGGGGGAGGCTGTTCCCTTGACTCTTCAGCCACTGCTCGGTCCCTGCACTGTACACACACCCCGAGGTGGGGACCAGCGCCATGGCCTGCAGAGGCAGATTAAAGAACCATCCTGAGTGTGTATCTCCCCTCACTGCACTGGGAAAGACGACAGATCCGTCTTCCTAAAATGTCACAGGCCCTGCTCCACAGTCCTCCATGACTCCCTAGTGCCTACAAAGTAATCAGGACCCCTGCCTGGATCCCAGGACTCCAAAAGTACCCCCACCTAACCTAGACTCCCAGACAAGAGAATGCCACCCCCCACAGCATCCCAGGCAGGAAAGGCACCACCCAAATTTGGAGCCCAGTCAGCTTGGAAAAGCTCACATACAACGCAATGTCATCCTTATTTGGAGGTGGCCCTCTCACCATGGAGACCTTCACCAGGGAGGGTCTGCCTGACCTGTATCCTAAAGGGATGGACAGGCCAAAAGAAGGCAGGAAGGGGGCTGCACGCACTTGGGCAGAGAGGTGGGAGAAATACGACTCCTGGGAAATGAACGGTCTGCGTGCAGAAGGCAACGAGGCTAGAAGTGGGTCCTCTGAAGGGTCCTTTATGGCAGGTATAAAAACCGGTCTGCTACCTGGGGGGTTTTAGGCAGGAAATAACACAGTGGGGCTCCACCGTAGAGAGCTCATTCTCCCAGGGCACAGAGGACGGGCTGGAGAGGGACCAATAACGCAGGCTGGGAAAAGGTGACGGCCACAGACACAGGACAGCACAGGCGGTTTTCAGGGGACGCAATGGCACAATAATTTCAGGTGGAGGAGCAGCCAAGAGTGGGGCTCTGGTCTTGCTCAGGAGACGGACGCACCGACACAGAGCTTCAGTAAGATGTGCTTGGTCTCAGGATGGTTATTCAGAAGCTTGTGGGCGGTGGTACAACCAAGAGAGAAAACAGCAGTGGTCCAGGGCCGAGAGGGGAGAGGAGCAGGTGGGAGGGGGCTGAGAAGGACCGGTCAGAGAGGCGAGAGGAAGCCCAGAAGGGGCCCAGCGGTCAGGGCAGGAGAGTCAGGAGTCCGGGCTCCGGGGAGAACCAGTCAGCCTGGGACTGAGATGTTCACTGCAGGGAGAAAGCGGTCTTAAAGGATCTTTTCTGATGGCTCCAGAGTGAGGCTGGAACAGTGCTTGGTACAGAGCGGGACCCCACATGCAGAATGAATGAATGCATGTGGAGTCCATCTGATTTGGGACCAGAAGATCACCAGGGACCTTGCTGAATAAATAAATGTTGCAGAGGACAGAAGTTGGCGCACAGGGAGAGTGTAAAGGGGAGAGGGGAGGGGAGACAGAGTGTAGATGGCTTGTTCTGGCAGCTGGGAGCTGGAGGGGGTGAGAGGTCTGGCAGGAAGAGCTTGAACCTCCCTGTGGTGAGAAGACCAAGGAAGGAAAAGTGGTTGGATACGCAGAAAAATAATGGGGGGGGCTGGATGGAATATGTCGATTCAAGGGGGATTTCTTTGAGTAATGAGACCCAGGACCCCAGGAGACGGGTGGCCGAGGGGAGCACCAGCCCTGGGCAGCTTCCCCAAGATCCCTGCCACCTCTGAGGTTCTGACACTTGTCTAGATACAGAGAAGATGCGCCGTCAACACTCCCTGGCTGAGACCATGGCTTTACTCATCTTTGCACCCCCAGGGTCCTTACAGTAAGTATCAGCAAGTGCACTGGGTTTGGAGAAAAACTTCCTTGGGGAAGACTTCTGGGAAGGGGAGAGCTGAGCTGAGCTAGGAAGTCATACAGATTGTGGATAAGTAAAGGGGAGGGGTGAGGTCAGAATCACAACTGTACTGAGAAAGCACAGGAGACCCCCAGGTAGAACCGTCCAGCTGAGTACAGTCATGGCAGCTTTTGGGGGGCCACACACTGCGTGGGCCAGCCTCAGAGCTCAGCTGTCCCCACTGGCTCCAAATGAGCTACTCCAGAACGGGAGAGGAAAGGAGATCCAGCCCTCAAACTCCTTGGAGCTTACATACATTCATTCATTCACTCATTCATTCTAAAAGCCACGAGGCGCCAAAGTCAACTGTTTGCCTATGAGTTCATCAATGAGATGCTAGTCCAGCACTGTGGGCATTTCAAAATCTTGCTTCCCCAAAATATCCAAGCCCAGGTGGAAAAACAGTTGCTTCTCTCAATCAGAGGGAGGCAACACTTAACATAAAAGGGAGGCAACGTTGTCATGGAAAAATTTGAACCCTTTATTTCCAGCCACAAAACCCAAAGGCTGTTCCATATTTCATAATTTACCAGTTAAATTTGATCAGTTACCTGTTACAAGTGAGTCTGAGCTCCTGCGTGTGAAACTGTCAAGGAAGCAATTTCCTGTTGGTTACAGGTATTCCCAGACCAGTGGCACCATCAGTTATGCTCCACAGGAGCCTCCTCTTGGTCCCTGAGAGCCAAGGCTTTGGAGCACTGGCCTTAAGGAACTGGGTTTAAGTGTACTTGAGAATTAGCGCAAAAGAGGAAAGCAGGGGCATTTAACATGCTGCTGCTTTTCTGAAGCCAGGACAATCCTGGTCTCAGCAAAGATCAGGGGAATAAGTAGCTTAAAATCAACATGTTCCACAATTTGGCTTATTGCAGTTAGAAACATCTGTCCCAAAAGCCCATTGTCAGAGTCTGTATTTCAGGAGCACCAGTGCCGCTCCCGCCACCCTTTCTGATAGCCTAAATCAGGCAGGATTCAAACAGAAGGCAGCGGAGAACCAGTCAGTGCTACTGGGCTGGGTGATACTCCTTCCTGCCCTGGGTCCCTGAGTAGAGGGAGGATGACCTTGACGGAGGGCACCCATGGGCTTCCTGGACATCTGGCTTTACTTGAGTCCACAGGGGATGAGAGGGCACGAGGAGGGTGTCACTGCCTGGCTCCCTGCCCACTGGGCAGACGTGGCCATGAGGACAAGCCCCTCCCTTCAACCACAGCTCTCGAGAGCATCACCTTTCCCTCCTCCTCTCTCTCCCAGACACCTCAGGAAGTTCTGTGTCCACTCCATTCCCCACTCTCTTCAGGTTTAGGGTTATCTGCCACTTTTTCAAGCCCTGGGGGGGGGGTACCATCCCTTATCTGTTTTCCCTGATCCTGGCCCCACTCTTGCTAACAGTGCCTTCAATAACCTTTAATCACCCCCTCTGTTTCCTGACTGTAGCAGTTACGGCTCCTCAAATAAAAGGCTTAATGCTAACATCACGTGACAATCATCAACCTCACTGGCAACAGGGCACTTCAAATCAGCAAAATTCTCTCCCATACAGACGTGCTAGGAATACTCCCCGGGAAACTTGTGGGAGGCCGACAAGCAGCCCCTCTCCGAGGGCCAGTTAAGTTCCCAACGACCAAGGAAGCTGACAGCCAGGAGAAACAGTTTTCTCTGTGCAAGATGCACCGGGACTGGGACTGGCTTCTCACAAACTCCCATGGAGATAAAGCAGCCCCACTCCCCGCCCCCAGCTGCGGGCCAGCAACACCTGCCTGCGGGCTTCAGGGGCCTCTACCAGGACCCTGCTGCCCTCAGGCTGCTGGAAGGGGTCCCAGGCCTGGCTCCAGGGGGCTTCTAGCACTGATTTTGGAAAGTCACACCCACGCCAGGGGCTGACTTCACACCGACAAATAACGTCTTTGAAATAAACGGGAAAGGCTCTCGGCCCGTAGGTGCTCCGAGTGCGACGTGAAGGGTTTTGTGGGCTGAAGGGGTGAGAAAGGGAGTCCTGGTCCCGCATCTCCTCGGATACAAAACAATTGTTTTCCTTCTCCTTTCTGGGGAGAGAGCCGGCACTGGGGGGAGGGTGTGCCCCGGGGGGATGGGGGAGGGAGGAGGGAAAAGTCTGCAAACAAACCGGCCCTGGGCTCTGGCTCCTGGACGTTGTCCTACCTTTCCTCCAGCTGAGCAGCCTGAGGGCAAGTTGTCTGCCAGGCCTCCCCCGTGTAAACACTCTGGCACCAGCTGGGCCTTGGAATCTAAATCTCTGCCAGCTGGCAACCTGGAGATGGGCTGGATTAAAGGAATGTGTAATGAATAAGGGGGTGGGAGACGGGGGCTGTATTTACCCAGAGTGGAGTCTGAGGGGGTCAGCGAGGCTCTGGCCAAAGGGGGCTCTGGAAGTGGAAAAATCCGAGGGGAAGAGGAAAGGGCTTCCATGTGCCCAGGTGCACGCCCCACCCAAACGGCCCAACGTTGTTATGTTCATTTCTTTCTCTCCCTTTTACAGACTGACTTCTTTGTCCATCTCGGTCCCCACTACACCCACCACACCCCCCGAGCCAGTTACACGCGGCCCTTTGAAAGTTTCGCAGCTGGCTGCTCCAAAAAGGCTCAGCGTGACCAGACAGCACGGACACCTGATCCTCTGCGATCCCAATTTGGGAATGTTAACGCGGAAACCCAAGCCACGTGCTGACAAGCAGGTCCCGGGCCACGCGGGGCCCCAGACGCAGGGAGAGCAAGCAGTCCCTGTAGCCGGCCTGGCCTCCAGCCTTAAAGACAGAGACTCCAGGCTCCCCTATGCAAAGCCCAGAAGCCAAGGGTTCAGAGGACACAGACCACTGGACGACCAGACCCTTCTGCAGACCAGCGGAGGGGACGAGGGACAAAAACAGACCCAAGTCCAAAGTCCTGGTGGGCGCTGACGGCCACACCTGCCCGGAAGCCACCTGCAGCCCTACTGGAGCACCTGCAAGTCTCTAAACCCCAGACATGATACCTATCAAAGAAGAGGAAGCAGGCGGCCCTGCAGCACTGAAGGAAGACAGTGCAGGGAGGAGGCAGGGGGCTGTGGTAGGCAGCTGAGCCAAACCAGATGTGGAGCCTCAGGCTGCTCCCTCCCCTGACATGGCCTGGGGGGGGGGGGTCTCCTCTTTTTAAGAATGCTGTCTGGAGTCCCTGAGCCCCTGCATACACAGATGCTTCCAGGACAGAGACTCACCCCCAGGTACAGGGTTCAAGGCTGGCCCCTTCTTGCTCCCTTAGAAATCCTGCCCCGTGGCTGCTTCTATTCCAGAGCCACTCAAATAGACTTTCCTACTCAGATCTTTCTCCTGGGGGGTGTTCCCCACCTGCTCCCATTTGGCACTGCAAAAACCAAACTATGCATCTTTATTCCCAAGACTGGTGCCCTGGAGACATCCCTCTATCTGCCCAGGTCCCAGGCTGCAGACCCCCACCTGCCCTTACAGCCACCTGTTCGCTTTTTCCTTTATTATGTTATTAAATCCACTCCACCCACACCCTCATCTCTCATCAGCCTACAGAAGAGGCTCCTAGCTGGATTCTCTGCCTCAGGTCTTAGCCTCTCCCCTCTCCTCCCGGCATCCTAGACAGAACAGCCGCGCTACACAGAAGATAAACAATATAAACCCCCTTCAAAGCTCCCCACTGCTTACAGGATAACATCCAACCCTTTGGTCTGACATTCCTAAACCTCGCCCCCTCTGCACCCTTGATTACCACAACTCCCCAGACAAACGCCATACAACCACCCTGGATGTCCTAAAGAATATGCTAGGATATTACTCCATGAAATACTCTCCAAGGTCAACAAATAAGTCTGGTGCAGGTATACAAGACTCGTTACTGCTACAGTAAAGGTTCTGACAAGTCCTGCAGTAAAAAAAAACAAAAAAACTGTGTAGCCTAGTGTCTCCCAAGCCTACCAGGCCCAGGAACTTTTACAGCATTTCATCTATTAACTGCTTCCTTCAGTCCTCTGGGCGCCTTTTCTTGCCTGGAATGCCAGCCCTCTGTTCTGCCTCGACTTCCCGTCGAGGGCCAGCTCTGATCTCCGCTGGTCTGGAAGCCTTCTCCCTGCCCGTGCTCACTCCACGTCCTTCACTCCCACCGGAAGCCCATGCTGCCTATGCTCCCGCTCCCGACTGACCAGGAAGCAGGCAAGCACAGGTGAGAGCCAGGATTTTGAAGTCAGAAAGCCCTGTGTTAAACCCCAACTCCGCCCCCAGCCACTCAGGTGGAGCTGTTCAGCCTGCCAGGCGCAGGCAGAGAACAGAGGATCAATGAAAGAGAACGGCCTCCCGGAGGAGTGCCCCATCCAGCACGAGGCGGGCACGGCATACATCCAATAAGTCACAGTTAGCCATTCTCCTTCTAATTTGTGATCGCTGCTGTGTTGTTTATCATTTTCTGGGTATCTTCCCAATGGGTAAGCACTGAAAGCCCCAAGGCTAGTGCTGCCCCCCCCCCTCCCCCTGCATAGTCAGGTTCAGCAAATAATGTGTTGATAAGGCCGCCCCCACCCACAGCGCGCCCTGCCACGGACAGCAGGTGAGTGCACGGAGCAAGAGGCTGTCAGGCCAAAGATTCCTGAAGGCAGGCAAACCCTCTAAGTTCACAGAATCCTACCCCTCCCCGCCACCACGCAACCATCCTGCCCTGCCCCACTACCTGTTTGCTTCCTCCCCCCTAGAAGGGTAGGAGGCTGTCTGGAAACCAAAGGGAGTAGGTCTCGCCCAAAAGTGGCCTGGGTGGTCCATTTCCACAACTGGGCAACAATGGGTTGCTGTGTTAGGGTTTAAACTTTAAATTTCTCAATTGCTGTTTGTAAAAGCTTACATTTTCACCACAGGCCATTTCCTTCATGTGACTTGTTCAGTTAATAACTGGAACTGAGAGGTTTCGATTCCACTTCTAGGCAATCCTGACTTGCGTTTTTCTTGATGCTTTTGTAGCGCTTCTCTGGGTGGCTTAGAAATACCCCCACCTGTTTCACCTTCTGAGCCACACTCTTCAAAAGGCTTCCAAAAAGCAAAGCTTTTATTTGCAGCAGGTGGGAACGATATCTCTAAGATCAAGGGCACGAGCTTATCTTTACAGCATCCCCTGGCTCCTCTGCAGACCCCCTCTCCAGCTCTCCCCTGAACCCCAATTCCCACTCCATCTCCAGCCTCTCCCCCTCCTTTTCCATTCATCTTTCGGGCTCTCCAAGCAACAGGCCCTGCCACCAATCCAAACTTGCCATCTCCAAGAGGACAACAGCATTAACATGCCTTTTCTGATTATCAAAATGATATACATTGTGCTAAAAATATATAGTAGATATAAGCATGGAAAAAAATGAAAATCATATGAAATTCTACCACACAGAGAAAACAAAATCACTGATTATGTTTTGATAATTATCCTTACAGCTGTCTTTTTATAAAAATAAAACAAATCCAAACTTTCAGAGAGGACCACACTAACATGGCATTCTACAATCTGCTTTAAAAAAAAAAAATGACCGTATGTTATAGACACCATTCTGTGACACTGCATATAGATTTATGTTACCATTTTCAACTGATTTAACCAACCCCTTACTGGTAGGCATTTAGGAACGACCTCATCTTTTAAAAATGCCAACATCTCAAAATATTTGGCTATGCAATTGAGTGATGAAAAGTCAGAATCTGGTCTATGCATTTTTATTATAATCATGAAAAACCAGCGTCCACGCATACGAACAGAGTAAAAATGGAATCAGTGGTGCCAAGCGTGAGAGCGTGAAGAAATCTGTATGAAAGTGGTTTTCAAACAGCAAAGAAAGTCCTTCAACAAAAATAACTTGTAAAACACACACTCCCCATTATTTTAACAAGTCCTATGATAGTTAAAATATTTCAGGAGGCTGATCGCCACTTCATGGAACCTCATGGTTTTCTTCCCAGTGGGAAAGGAGACAGCGATCTGAAAACACGATCTTTTGAGAAGGGGAAAAGGTGATGGGTCATTCTGAGGCTTGAACACTCGAGGGAGGGCATTCCAGGGGAGGGAGAACCATGGGCTGGGGGCTCAGTCTCAGAGCCCACCCCGGACAAGCCCTCAGCAAAGGGACCCGTATTTCTTAGGGGTCTTGGTAGCCCAGGCAGCAGCATTTGAGTGTAAAAGGTGTGTCTGGTGGGGCACAGATGCACCAGGAATACACATCCCTGTACTGTGAAAACCAGAAGCAGAGAGTCGCTGCCTAGTACCGCTGCAGTGGTCACGGAATCAACTAATTAATGTTAGTGAATAACATCGATGGAGTCCGTACTTGGTATCAAGCTCTGTAAAAATGCTGCATGCACGTGCATGACGAGGTCACTTGATCCTTCCAAACACTCAATGAGCTAGGCACAATTCTGTTCATTCCCCTTTTACTGACCAAAAAAACTGGGATACAGCTGAGAAACTGGAATTATCTAGTGGACGAGCCAGCAGAGAAGCAGGCAATGCGAGTGCAAAGCCTGTGCCCCGAATCTGCACCGGCTCCGTGGTATTTACAAGCCCGGCACGATCTGGCAACATGAAATGGAGAATCGGGGGGCCCACCCAGACGGCGAGGGCACCCGAGCCTGTAACCTGCAGTGTGTTTTCCAGAGGGAGGAGAGCCTGGGAGAGAACAGTCTGATGCACCGTCTTCTCCTGAAGGAGCTCTGTGTGCCACGACTGTCTTTCCCCTCCGGGAGGTCTCCGTGGAAATGCACAGGGCCCAACACCACCCGGAGCCAGGCCTCTTAGATCTGTTTAGTTTTACATCCAGCCGCCCCCCCCCCCCCCGCCGCCATCTGGGACTGCGGCCACGTCATTGTGGTCATTTTTCAGAGGTAAAATCAAGCAAAGACACTTAGCCCTAACCACAGAAGTCATTCCTGGAGGCAGCTGAGCCTGCAAGCTGAAAGACAGTGTATTTAACTTAAATGTGACGGGTGGGAGGGCAAGGAGACTATATTTGGGCAAACTATGGATGCGGGGGAGGGGCTGGTGAAGTTCTGGCGTGGGCGGCGGCGCCCTTCTCCCACTCCGCCCCGGCCGCGTGGCTCCAGGGCTGGGCTCTCACCCCGCACAATCCGGCACTTCTCCCGGGGCTCTGCCCTCCCCGGCTCTGCGGGGCAGAGGGGCGCAGCTACTCCAGGGAGTGATGGGTGAGAACCAACCCCCCCTCCCCCACCACGCGGCCAACAGGAAGCCCGAGGTGGGGGAGCCCTGGCGGCGGGTTGGGGGGGAACCGGGGGACCCACCCTGAGGCACAGCAGCCCCTCACCACTCTGGCCACACTGAACTGCCACCACTGGTTTTCTTACCCCTCCTCCCCATGAGCCTGGAGCGGGGAGCACGTCCCCAATCATCCCAGGTCGGTGCTCAATAAATATTCATGAGATAAATTTAAAAGAGTTCTGGAAGTTGATTGCACAACAACGTGCATGCACTCAACACTGCCGAACCGTGCACTTAAAAAATGGTCATACGGGGTAGAGGGGGAGAGGTTATTAAGCAATTATATGAAATCATTTGTATGAAACTTGTGAAAATTATAAAGCACTAGAGAATTTAAAGAATTTTTCATTGAATTAAAAAAATTAAACATTTTAAAATGGTTAAGATACTAACCTTTATGTTATTTTAATACAATTTTAAAAAATAATAGCACATATTACAGAAAAAAAACAGGTGTCAGCACTCAGATACTTCTAATACTAATTATATGAAATTCAGTGTTCTGTTGGTTCAGTTGGAGATGTACAGCATGGGTTTAAGTAGATAACTGTTATCAACAGTGAATCATGATTTACCGAAACAAAACATCACAAAGAGAGAGCAAATACGATGCTCAGTAGGTCCTTCCAGGGGTCCCACAGCAGGAGGAGTCAATAATGTGCAGGTGGTTAGAGATGGGGCCCCAAATCCATTCAAGAAATTGGACTCTTCCAACGACCCCTCCAACCCCAGATCTCAGTGCCGGCACTCCTACTTGTTAAGGAGAGAAAACGCTGCTCATGGACCCATTGTCACTCCCACCTCCTTATAGGACAGGGGGTGTTCCACAGAGTGAAATCCGTGGATGTTACCAGATGTGACTGGAAAGAGATGGCCAATAGGTCTCACATGGTGGACGCCACTTCAGTAAGTTTATGTGGAACGTGAAACCTCCAAGGAAGGGGGCCTGGCGAGAAAAGTGTCACCTACCTCTCTGACCCAGAACCTTCCAGCCTCCCATCACCACCCCCCAGGGATCCCAAGAGCCTGGACCTCATCTCCAAAACATCATGACGGATTATTTGCGATATCCTGAGTGCAGGCCTGGCTCCCCAGTTTACTAGCTGTGTGATCTCAGGCAAGTGATTTGAATTCTCTAGGCCTCAGTCTTCTTCCCTTTAAATGGAGTAAGGACTCCGGCTCTGACCCCTGGCTCTGGCCTCTTGACCAGTGGGAGCCCGGCCAGGTTCCTTAGTCTTTCTAGACCTCAGTTCTCTCGTCTGTACTGTGGGAGCAATCACGGCACCCACCCCACAGGTGACTGCGAGGACGGGACGACAGATCACAGGGCAAGTGCTCCCTGCAGTGCTCGGCACGAGGTGAGCACACAACACACTTGTTCTTCAAGCCTACAAACTGAGAAGTGCTATGTGAACATCAGTACCCTTTAAGGCCCAAGCCAAACCCACTCTTCCCTTAAGAAGCTTCCCGGATTGCCGGAATCTAAAAGCTTCCTCACCTCTGGGCTTACACAGTTCCTAAGACCACTATATTGACCACAGATGGATTTGGCCTTTAGTCGTACGCTGATATGCAGCGTTATAACGACGCTGACATCAAGTAATTGAGAAAGAATTCTAATCTCAAGCTCCCCCTTTTCTCAAAATATAACTGGAGGGGAGTTAAATGAATTTAAAAGCAATGCCTACCTACTGCAAAAACATTTCAAAGGAACAGATATAACAATGAAAACTAAAGTCTTCCATAAACTACTTCCTAGAGACATAATCAACGTTGACAGCTGGCTGTGATCATTCCAGATTTTGCCTGCGCACATATAAACATGTTTTTTATTAAAATGGACTTACCCCGTATGTACTAACCTATAACCTGTGTTTTTCCCTCAGATGTCAGTCCGTGTCAATACATAAAGACTGACCTCATCCTCTCTTAAACAGCTATGGAGTAGTCCATTGTATGGCTAGACTCTATTTAATGGGTTCAATATAAAGGGATATGTTTCCAGTGAATGATGACTTTAGGGCAAGAACTGTGTCCTCTATTTTGACATCTCCACAGACGGGGCACAGTGCACATGGTAAGAGTTCAGTAAATTCTATCGTGTAAATTCAGACAGTATTTGCCTCTGAGACGCAGATGGCCACTGGACTGCAGTCCACCTAATACAACTTTCAAAAGCCAGCGCTGCTGTGTGAAGCAGGGAGTAGTGGGCAGTATTTGCAGCGCGGGGCCCGAGATACAACTCTCAGATCAAAAAGACAAACTGTTCCATACAGTCTCCTTGCTGGCTGCTTTCTTGTATTAAAATTATGATGACCCAGCAATCCCATGCCTAGGGTATGTATACCCAAGAGGGCTGGAAATATGACGTCCACACAAACACTCGTACACGCATGTTCACAGCAGGGCTACTCATGTAGTGAGATGCAAACAGCCCAGATGTCTGCCAGCTGAAGGATGGACAGAGGAGATGTGGGCGTTTGCAGGCAGTGGATTGTGACTCGGTGGTAAAAACGAACGAGCCCTGATGCATGCTGCTACGTGGATGAACCTTAAATACATTAGGCTAGAGTGAAAGAAGGCGTCTCACACATTATGATTCCAGTTACATGAAACATCCTGGACAGGAAAATCCGGAGACAGAAAGCAGATTAGCTGCTGGGGGTGGAGGTGGGGCCGATGGGACGTGACTGCTTTGTTCATGAGGATGATGGAAATGCTGTGGAATTAGATAATGGTGGTAGTTCCAAACCTGGTGAATGTACTAAAAACCCCACTGAACTGTACACTTTAAAATGGTGCATTTTATAACATATGAATTACATCCCCATTCAATGTGCAAAAACAGATTCTTCGAAAACTGGTTATCCATAGGTTATTCCACTTTACCACTTCTTTACTGGAAGAACACGACATGAAAACCACCAGAACGCCAAGCGCTGGGCCAGGCACTGGAGACACGCAGCGAGCAAGCCCTTCTCCAGCCCAGCGTCCGGGTGTGGGGAGGGACGAGATCACAGATCTCGGAGGCAGGGCAGGGAGGGCTGGGATGCGGACCAACTACCCTGTCTGGGCAAAGGACAGCTTTCCACAAGAAGTGGGTCACAGCCTGAAGATCTGACCAAGTAAAAATCTAGAGTCCTAGGGGAAGCGTTTGTATGAAGCTCCAGAGGCGAGAGAAACATCATGGAGGGGCTGAAAGATAATCAACAGGGAAGGGGCCCATTATCCAAACGGGCCAATCCAGGTAATTAAAAAGCCCCACGGGTATTTGGCTCCTTTCACACTCTGGGCACCGTGCTGGATGCCGAGAATACAACAGGGGACCGGATCCACGCAGACACTGGCACAGCTGTTAGGACAGAACGTCTACTCTCGTGGATACGTGGTAAATAGGCCACGGCTAACTTGACTCCTTGGTTTGCATGTGGTATTTTAAAAGGACAAGGACAATTTGTCAATATCTATCAAAAATGCAAAGGCGCTGATGCTTGGACCCAGTCATCCCACTCCAGGGAAAATATGCTACAAGATATGCCTATATCGGTACAAGATGACGTATGTAGTGAGATATTCATTGCAGCGTTGTTCGTAAGAGCAAGACTGGAAACCACCCAAGTGTCCATCAAAAGAGGGCTGATTAGGTGAAGCAGAGAGAACCCACACAATGGAAAATTATGCCACCTTGGACACGAATGAGGAAATTCTCTGTTTACTGACATGGAAAGATCTCCAGGCAGTTGTGTGAAAAAAGGCAAGGTGTGTAAGAAAGGAGGCCGACTACACACCAGATGTGTCTTAGGCACGGAGGTGCAGGGGATACTCAGAAAATGTGAAGCCGCCCCTTCCTCTGGGGGCTCACAGTAAGTGCAAGGAGCCAGCCTCAGCCCTACTGCCTGTGACCTTCCTAGTACAAATCTGATGGATTCCTTGTGCTCAGGAGTCTTCAGTGGCTCCCTGTGACCTACGCTGAGGAGCATACCCAAACTTTCCAGCAAGGGCCTACGTGGTCCTGCCCGCCAGCCCAGACTCATCTTCCATAAGTTCCTTCCTGAACCACCTCCCTGACTTTGGCAACACGGAGCCACTTGCCATGCCCCCCAAGACCTCTGTCCTTTACACATGTCCTCTCTCTGCCCCCCACCCCCCGGCACACGGGCCTGGCCAGCGCCCCTCAGGCCTCAAGGCGCAGCAAAACTTCTCCCGTTTATGGTGAACTAACTGCCCCTACCTCGGGGAGGAGGGGTGACACTCCCTCCCTGATTCTCAGGTTGTCCCTGTGCACACAAGAGCACCAACGACACTGTCACCTCCCAGAGGACTCCTGGCTCCGTGACGGCAGAGTCTTCGCCTTTTCATCTGTTGTCCTGGCCCCAAGAACAGGGCTCGGCAGAGAGCAGATCCTGGGTCTGAGTCCGGCTGAGCGAACAGACGAGAGAGACACAGAGGCGGGCGGAAAAGAGGCATGAACTCCGTGAGGGACGCCAGGGAGAGTGTTCTCAGCAGGTAGTGCCAGTGTGATCTCGGAGGGGGGCATCAGGGGAGAAGCAAAGAGGGGGAAGAGAAGATGAGGGGTGCACAAAGCAGGAGGCATGAGAGGGGCATGTTCAGGAACCACTAGGTGGTTTGCGATGAGGCGTCAGGGCAGGGGCAGGCCAAGCGAGGTGCAGACTCTGGGGGGGGCCTTGAATGCCATGCTGAGAGGCCTGGACATCAGGTGGGCACCATGGAAGTAAGTAAGGGAGTCCCAGGCTCAGCTCTGAGTCTGAGAACATCAGTGGTAGCTCCGGGGAAACGGGACCAGAGAGGAGGCAAGACAAGAGGCAGGGGACCAAGGGAGGACCCAGTGTCACTGCACAGGTGAGAGATGCCCAGGGTCTGAGCTGAGGCCAAAGAGCAGAAGGGCGGGAGGGGATGTGGAGCAACTCAGGTCAAGCCCCTGGGACTCACGCCCAGGTGTTGGGGGGCAGGGGAGAAGCGACCACAGGGGTTTCCGTTCCAACGTATGATCCACTTTTCCTCCCCTGGAGACCAGGTAAGCCACAGACACTGGGACTTGGGGGTTCTAATAAAATCATGGGTGATCACCAACAGGCCTCAGTAAGAAGATCCCCCCACCCCAGGGTCCCACGGGCAGCCGCTTGTGTACAGGGAGTGCAAGCAACTTTGTGCACCAAGCTGCCCCCGGGCCACACCTCACTCCTCTGTGCCCAGTCAACCCACCAGCACCCCCGCCCCCCCGAAAACCCCACAAAGGACCTCCCCCCCGGCCTCCCCCTGACACCGGAACCGACCCAGCTTCCTTGGGTCAGACCACTGTACTTGGATGCAAGCCTCATTGTGGCTTATGCAGCCAAAAATAAAAGGAGAAAAAAAAAAAAAGGCAGAGGAAAAAGATGTTCCATCTGGCTGAGGCCCTGCTTTTTAAAAAATCAGAAATCCCGTTAGATGCAACACACACCGTTTTAGCAAGTCTGAAGGACACTTGGGTGATAAAGCCATGCAGAGGGCAGCAGACAGTGGCAGAGGGCAGCAGACAGTGGCATAGGGCGACGTTCATGTTCAAGGGCAACGCCGCGCCGAGGCGACCTCGGGTTTCAGCCCAGCCGAGGCAGAAGCCTCCTCCCAGCCCCACCGCCCTGTCTGGGCATTCCTGGTCACACTGAGGGGACAGGGACACTGGGCTCTCGGGAGTCTATGAATGGACCCCAGGAATTCAGGTGTGGGAATCCTGGGACACACTTCCCAGTTAGGGGTGGAGACTAAAACTATGTTGGAGGGGAAATTCTCATGGGGGTCAGTGCCACAGCCTCCCACCAGACTCCTCACCTCCAACCTCGGCCTCTATGTAGTCTCCAGAGCTAATTACAGAGGACACAACTTCACGCACTGTCCTGCCCAAAGCTCTTCAAAGGCTCCCCACCACCTCTAAGATAGAGTCTCAACTCCTTGGCACGAACTCCAAGGCCCTCTGTGCCCTGACCACCCCCTCTCCCCGTTACCTTCCCTTCCCCCCTTCTCCCCACCTCCAGAACTCCCAGAGCTGAGTCCCCCACTGCTCCACTCCAGCCTCAGGCCCCCTGCACCCTTGCGACCCCTGTCCAGTGCCCTCCCACATCCCCTTCCCGGTCTTACCCAGCATCCATTCACCCCGACTCCAGACTAGGAGCCCCCCCTCTGTGTTCCTGAAGCATCCCCCAGCAGACCACCACCGAGTGAGCACTGCTGGGCACCAGGCACACGAGGCCAACACGGCAGCTCAGCTGATGCACTCGTCATCACGTGGTCGTCCGACCCCCCACCACCCCGCTCTGTCTCCCTCACTAGATGGCAGGGCCACTCCCTGCCACTGGAGAAGGTGTCCTTCTCCTGTGTTCCTCACATCTAGAACAACGCCTTGCACAAAAGCACTGTTTCATCAGTGTTTGCAGAACGTGGCGGGGGACAAGAGATCAGAACCAGCTTCGACCAGACTCACATCCCTTGGGCCACAAGAGAGCCCAGAACATCGGTCAAGTTACCCTCGGCTACGTCTGCAAGCCAAGGTGCGTCAGTGGTCAGTGACAATCTGATGAGGCCACAGTTATCGAGGCCAGAGTCTTGGGACCCAAGAAACTCAAGGAACAGCAGCTGAGAAGTAACTCATTCTCTTCACTCTGAGGCTCCAGAAGGACCAGAGCAGAGCAAGTCGTGTGAACAAACATGTTGGCCGACTTCCCATTTCAGACTCCAGTGTCTGCACAGAGTAGGTGTATTTTGTGATTTAAAAGAAAAAGAAAAAAAAAAGGAAAGTGAAACGGCCAGGTGGTTGAATAAGTGTTGAATGAAGACATTTCCCAGACTGGATGATGACAACGTCAGAAATGTTTCTCTCACATTTCTTCGGTGATGAGGTGCCCCGAATCGCACACCAACTTTGCTTTGTACCTCAAGGCTACAAAACTGTCTTGTCAGAAATCTTGGGGGCGGAATCATTCTGGAGAGTCAGATTTTCCATCTTGCTAAAGACGGAGGTATTGAAACTTCAACATTAATCATTATGGATGGAAATCATTCTGAAGATCTCTGAGGAAACTGGACACCCTTTTTCATGAAACTCCAGGTCATCACATGATCCAGCACTGTAATGCACTAGTCTGTCCCCGTAACCTCAAAGTCCAGTGACGCTGGTCACATGCTGAACAACACCAGGTATTCATGGGTTTCCTTTTTTTTTTTTCATTTCTTATGGCTTTTAAGTATTTAATAATGGACAGCCCTCCTGTCTACCTACCCAGCTCCTGCTCCCAACTTAACTGATTCTTCTGTCATCTTGCACCAGATAACCAAGCTTCCTTTAACTGTAGGCAAAGTGAGTGTGGGTGGCTGTGATTCAGGGCCTGGGAGACTAGCCCAGTGTGGAGGTCACAGGACCAGGCTCGGGGACCTCCCTGTGCATCCTGTCCCCAGCTGTGTCACACAGTCAGGACATTGCTCCAACACCCCTCAGGTGTTACGCCAGCAACAGGGAATGTGTACTGGGCTCTTCCCTGCACCAGGCCGTCCTCTAAGTACTGTATTTACATTAACATTTCTGAGACATTTTGTGGGTTTTTTATCTTATTTTATTTTTTTATTGACGTATAGCCGATTGCCAATGTTATGTTAGTTTCTGATGAACAACAAAGTGATTCAGTTTTATATATATGTGTGTGTGTGTGTGTATATACACACACACACACACATATACACACACACTCTTTTTCATATTATTTTCCATTATAGTTTATTACAGGATATTGAAGTGTGTGTGTGTATATATATATATATATTCCTTTTCATATTCTTTTTCATTACAGGTTACTATAAGCTATTGAATATAGTTCCCTGTGCTATATGGTAGGACCTTGGTGTTCATCTATTTTATACATAGTAGTTTATATCTGCAAATCTGGAACTCCTAATTTATCCCTCCCCCGCCCCCCTGACGTATTTCGTATTAATGTTTTTAAGCCTCCCAACAACTCTAGGACATGCCATCATCCCCATTTTACTGATGAGGAGACTGAGGCATGGAGAGATTAAACAATGCCCCAAGACGACACTGCAAGGACACGGAAAACCAGAACTCAGAGCCAGGCCATGTGGCTCCAGGCCCACGACCTCTGCCCTACAACCCCTGCCTCTAATGGTCCCTAACAGAACCACACCACATGGACCCCTTACTGCTTATGAAGACACAGACAAAAACCACAAAACACAAAACCACAGAAAGCAATGCACAGACCAGCTCTGTCCAACAGGACTTTCTGCGATGATCAAAATGTTCCATCTCTGTCTACTGAGGACTTGACATGAAGCCAGTGAACCTTTTCGTTTCATTTCCTCTTAATGAACTTACATGTAAACAGGCAGAGGTGGCTCATGGCTACGTGCTGGATGGCACAGGTGAGGACTACGTCTGGGGAGTCAGAAACTGGGATATTTCAAGCATGGAGCACAGCAGGTAATTCCCACTTGGAACCAGGCTCAGAAGGCTGCAGCTAAGGGCAGATGCATCTCCTCACGTCTTCTCACCCTGCATTGGTTTTCATCCACCCTCATCCTCTCGAGACAGAAGGCCTGCCCTGTGGTCAGAGGTCCAGATGAAGTGGGACTAACAGAATGAGGCGGCCTGGCAACGCCTTAAGAACGCTGCGGTGTGTGTGGGTGTGGGTCGGGGTGGTTTCGGGCTCTAGGTTCACCCTACTGATCTGAAAAAAACTGGCCACAGATGAGTGGGTGTGTATACGTGATGAGTTAATCATTGAATGTGAAAATAAGCTCAAGCCCGGGGCCCTGGACCACCCTGGGCGCTGATGGGATAAAAGCTGACCTGGAGGAGGAGACGCTGGCCATTCTGCCCAGGACCATGACCTCTTTGTGTTCTTCCTGGGTCCCCCGTCAGCCTTGGAGGGGACACGCAGCATCTGACTTAAAGTCACAAAGCAAGGCCACGCCTCTCCCATCCCAGGCCGTCCCTTTCGAACATCTGGGTTTCCTCTTTTCCCACCACCAGTTCCCCTAAGTAGTGTTAAACGTCAACCCCAAATTTAGGCTAGAACCTGATTTCAACTCAAATAAGAAATGAAACCGAGATAAGAAGCTGAGACCACTACCCCAGGGAGGGCAACTTTATTCAAATTAACCCTCAATCTGTGTGGCTGGGAGGAAGGTGCCTCCTTTCTGGCTGGCCACTGAAGGGTTACACGCATGTCCTGGCCCTGTCTGCAAACATGCGTCAGGAAGGCATGACAGCTGACACCCCCAAGAAGCCACGGCCCCAAGCTGGAGAGGGGGCTTCATGGGCCACTCAGATACTTAGAGGCAGAGCCCTGGGGCCCGGTCCCTGCCCCGCCACCCTACACCTAACCCAGGCCATGCCTCCGGGACTCTGGAAGAAGAGCACGTGTCCACATGTCATGCCAAACCAGACACCAAACTGCAATTAAACAAATTTTAAAAATCAGCGTTCACCCATCCCTTCCCACCTCCACCTCCCTCTTCCAAACAGCAGCCACAAAATCTCTACAGACAAGTCACTCCTGGACCATAGGGGTCAAAAGTTGATCCAGTACCAAGTTAGATGTCAAACTAGACATGCTCACCTCCAGAAGTGCTGGGTCTGGAAAATCCAATCCTGCCCCACATCCCGAGGAGCCCTTCTCTCCAGGAAACCGGACACTGGGGTGCGGGCCCCATGACTCCGTGCGGGACTCCAGGCACTTCTGAAGGGGAGGCCTGCTTCTCCTGGGATGGCTCCCCTAGTCAGGAGCCCCCAGACTGCTCTTAACCTTTGGGAAAGGAGCTGAGAACACATCCCTGGCCCCTCCCACCCCAAAGCCACATCCCAGCTGACTCTCAATGCTCTCTTTTCCCAGATGCCAGCACTGACTGCACTGGTCCACACACAGACCAGACCAGAAACACTTGCTAACTAACCAGCAAGATTCTGGGCTTTCCTCAAAGCCAGCAGGCTGAGTAGGCATGTCTTCTCCCTCCCAAAGCCACCCAAGTCTCCATAATGGTGGTGAGTCACTAGAAACTCTTTCTTTTTAAAATTCTCTGTGAAAACAGAAAGTAGCTACACCTTTACAATAAGGATAAAGGAACAAATTGGTTGATACTACTCTGCTCTTGCAGAATTCAGATGCTTTGTTAAGAAACCCTCCCCAAAGGCAGGACAACTGAGGCTCAGATGTCCTCCGGTGTGACTCTCACACCCCTCCCCCAACCGAAAAGGCACATCACAGGTCATGTTGGGGTTTGATGTTAAAAATCTTAAGAAACCATTCGGAAGAGTTCTCTGAGCCTCAGTCAAGGTTCCAATCAATGAAGGCCTGCAAGTCCCAGAAATCACAGTTGTATGCACACACACAGCCTTTCTGCCTTTGGTCACTTCACTCATCTGCAAAGCTGTGACATACAAGACGTCCAGGAGTGATCGCCACACCTGTCCTCTGCTGACCACCATGCCTGGGGTGTTAGGTCTCTGTTCAGTAAACAACCCTCCCCTCCGCCAAGGCAATGGCCTGAGGGGGAGGCCCAATCGTCTGTGAGTCTGTAAGCTGCACCTGCCACTTGCACAAGTTCTTACTTCTATCCATAAAGAGTTTATCAGCTTTAAGCTACCATACTGTGACCTCCTTGAAAGACAGGGACCCCCACCTTAGTCAGCTGCATTCCCAGAACTCAACGCAGGTACACGGCAGGCACTCAGTCAATAAACAGCTGCCCAATACATGAAGGCAGCACACTTCGGAAGGATGTATCCGTTTCAAGGCTTCTGCATGCACGGTGGGATTCAAAGGGAGCACCAGATGCGCCCATGGGCAGATGTGTAGAAAATGCACTGGACTTGAGTCAGAAGATGTGGGTTCAAGCCCCAAGGGCGTCAGAAATTCACTCTACTGTCCTGGGTGAACCCCCACCACCAGCCTCTGGGGTCTTATTTTCCTCTTCTATCAAGAGTAGATGACGTCTAGGTTTCCCGTTAGCCCTTAAACTTGTCAAATGTGAAGAAAAGATGCACCCTTGAGTTCTGGCCACAGTTTTAACTTGATGATAAGGCCAATGAAAACATAATGGCCAGAGGCAGCTGTTCTCACACAGACGGGGGCTAAGAGCAGGCAGGAGCTGTAATAGGAGGTAGAGCCTCTGCCTGCCCGCCCACGGTCATGTGTGATGCACACACATCTGGGTCATCTCCGGAGCCTCTTTTGGGGGATGCAGATTTCAACGACTGTTCCAGGCAGAAAAGCCTCCAAGTGGAACAAGGACCCTGCAGACGTTACTCCCAGGTAATAAACAGATTCCACTTAGACAAAGAAAAACAAAGCGGCCTGTGGCTACATTCCGTAGCTGCCCCACTGGTGGAAGCATCGCGGCTGAGCTCTAAATGTGAACCAGGCGTTGCTGACTTCTCCTTCTGGCTCCGACTCTAGCGTGGAACGGATGGTCCTTGGCCAAGCCTCTCCTCTGGAAGCCAGACTCTGGAGGGGTGTGACAACCCCCATAAACCATCCAGATTACAGGGTGAGGCTAGTAAATCGTTTTGCAGATGGAGAGTGCTGCCAACCCCTCGAGACAGATCGGGGGGGAGCCATCGAGAGGCAACGTGGCTCAGGCAGAGAGCCTCAGAGCAGTGCCTCGCCAGCCCCACGCACCCCCAAATTCCCTCTATGGGCCTCTGAACCCGGCTCGAGATCGGGCTCACCGGGGAAAGCTGTGTGCACCTACAATGTTCAGCAGACCCACTTGCAAAGCTTTTTAAACCACACAGTCGACGAGCAACATTAACCAGCCGTGACCAAGCTGGGCTGCGTTTCCTTCTACTCCGGGCCCTTGAGGCTGGAGGTAAGGCAAAGCCACAGACTGTGGATGAGATAGAGGTCTGGCTGTGTCGGGAGCGACGGTAGCAGTGTTACTGTTTTCCTTTTTTTTTTTTTTTTTTTTCCGCACCCTTTTCTTTAACCATTAGGTACCAACGGACACCAGATACCCAGCACTGGATGAAAAGGTTACTATAGTACCATGGAAGTTTCCCACCAAAGCCTGCTAATAGCACTCTGGCTGATTAGAAAGCACTTCTGTAGTTTGGGAACTCTAATCCGCTCTTATCAACTCTCTGGCTTAGGCATTTATCAGGGTGGGAATGGGAGCTACAGCAGCCACGCCACAGAGTGATTTCTGGGGCCCCTGCCCGCGATGAAACCTATCAAAAAGGAGCCCATGCCTGCCGGAGTGAGGTTTTCTCCATAGCAACACACGTTATTCTGCAAACAGGCGGGGCGACAGCGCTCTGTTGTGCCCGGGTAGGGAAGTGCCCCTGAGAAACAGTGACCGAGGGTTCATAACAACAGAGGGAGCGAGAGAAAAGTGGCACCGATGTAGCTGGCAGGGCAGGGCCCTCCACACAGCTGACAGCTCTGAGACCCTCCCCCCAGCACCCCGGCCCGAGTTCTAATAAGATGGGCAGGGGGAAGAGGCACCCAGTGTCGAGCGATCGCCCACTTTGGAGCAGACAGCTGGCACTGGAGAATGTGGGGGCCAGTCTCACGGAAAAACAGGTCATATCTAAAACGAAATTCGAGCCAGTCTGATGGTGGAAGGTGTGCTCACACACCCAACAATGACGCCAGTAACAGTGGCCCCCAGTGTGGGTGCCGGGACCATCCATTCCGTACCAGGCCCAGCACGGGGTATTTGTACATTCACCCTGCAGTGAGCGTTAAAACTCACTCACTGATCAGCGTCACCTTTCTGGATATCACATTTTTGCCAAGGGAAGAAACAGGGGTCAACGAGGTGCCCCTGCATCCCACAGGACAGGGGTGCTCTTGAGGCTGGACCAGGAGGAACACCAGCTCCCGATCTCTGCTCTGTTGCTCAGGTCACTGAAAAGAGGGTAGAAATCCAACCACAGAACAAGGGCACCCACGCGAGCATGTGGCCCTTCTCAGCTTCCCCTGACTCATGGCTCTAGAACGCAGTGGATGGGCCATGTCAGAGGCTGGATAGGAAGACGCAAGCCAGGAACTCTAAAAGCTGGCGGAGGAACGTCTCCAGAAGCGTTAGGAGTCAGTCAAAGAAAGATGACATATGTCCACGGACGTACGTCCACGCCACTTACACGGCTCTCTGGAGTGTAACCCAACGTACACACAATGTAACCCTGGAGCAGGACCTACGGGGCAGGACCAGCAGCCTCACCGCAGGGTGTGATGCCCACAGGTACATCTGGGAGGACGTGGGCTGGTGCCATGGACGCAACCTACGTTCTCCCAGGCTGTGACACATCGGGCTCCCACTGTATACGCTGCACAAACATCACCCTGACAAGTCGACTGTGGTGTCAGCGACGGGGAGGAAGGAAGTTCCTGGAGGAAAGGTAACTCGACCACATCTGCCTCCAAAACAGCTGATTAAAAAGCAAAACTCAGCCACTGCCCCCCTAAATTCTCTGGGTCCTAAATTCTTAAAAAGTCATGTACCAAACAAGAAACCCAACCTCCAAATGACGGGGCCCAGAATTTTTGAGCCATTTCCGTGCTGCAGAGCCAGCCGCGTCTGCAAATGAGCTTTTGCCATGAACAAAAAAAGTTTCTGTCCCGAAATGACATTTTGGAGGGGACGGACAAGCGGCTTCCTCTTCGCTGGATGTGCTCCCCCCGCCTTGTTCTCATTCTCCGTTCACTAATGAGAGCCTTTTCCTCTCTCTTCCCCTGCCTGTTTCGGTTTGAAACGTGGCACCAAATGAACAGGACACTGGAAAGGGAAGGGAGAGGGGAGGGGAGGCGCCTTTCCAATCTGACACACGCCCCATGGCTGCCCACACCCTGAAGGCCACTCTGGCTAGGCTCCCCCTAAGATAGGACCGAAGGACCCAAGTGTGGAGGAGAAACCCCTCCTCGTTCCACCTCTCACCAGCGGAGTCAACAAAGAGAAAGCTGGAAGCAAAGGAGAGGGGGGGAATAAAGCTCCACATTCCTGACATTTTTCAGCCAAGTGCTGTGGCCGGCAGCACAGAACATCTCTATTCCAAATAGCCTGCAGGACAGACGGAAAGAAAACCTGGACACAGGGAGAACCTGCCCCCGGGGCACTGAAACAGGCACAGGAATCTCAGGCTAGTTCAAAACTGAACCAAAAGGAGGCAGGAGGGGAACCCTTGCATACGTGTTCCCCAAAGGAAGTGATCCCCAGGGAAGGAACTCATCACCCCTCTCCCCGGGGGACAGAACTGACGTCCTGGGCTCCCTTGCCGGGGAACAAAAGCCCTTCTGAATGCTGGCGAGCTGACTAGTGAGCTGGGGAAGGGGCAAGGCAGGGGGAGATGGAGGCCTGTGAGGATGCCAGGGCCGGGGCTGTCTGGGGTCAGGGGAGAGGGCCCCAGCTCACTGGCAGAGGCTGGGCAGGGGACCCCAGAAGGAGGAGTGGCCAGGGAGTCGCTCTGTGGGAAGAATCATAATTGAGTTTTCCTGATCCAGCTTCTGAATGAATGCATCCTAGCCTGGCCCAAATTACAAACCCGGGAGCCTGCGGTCCCCTCTCTCTGTCTCCCCCTCCGCTTCCCACCTCCTCCGTCCTTGCTTCTATGAAAAGGCCTGTTGTGTTAAGCTGCCCCCCACCCACCATGCCAGACGTATCCCTACCTACACACACATACACACCACACCCCAGGGGAGAACCCAGATGACCCCGAGAAACAGCTAGTGAGTTCCTTGCTGGTTTACCCCAACGGTAAGGATGCCCACACGTGTTTCCCTAAAAGTAACGGAGCTGTTTCCACTCTCACCTGGGAGGGAGAGCAGAGTTCCAGAAATCTGAGTCTCCCTCTTCCGGATACCTATCTCAGTTGACAGGTAGACCATGAGAACCTACTATGTGCCTACCACCGCAGAACACACGTGCTTCATAAGCGGGGCTTGGGGCCAGCCCTCCTGCTCCTAGAGCAGCTCACACCGATGCACAATGCACCTCCAGTGCACCTTTAAGAGGAGACAACCTGTCCTGAATGCCCAGACACCCCCACAGCTAAGGTTCTGCGGGAAGGGGTGGTGGGAACGGGGGCCCGACAGGCATTTCAGCCACAGCCCTGCCCACACTCCCCAGTCCAACCTCAAGAGGGGGAGGAGGGCAGGGCAGTTTATTTCGCTGTTTTTTTTCTCACCCTAGGCCTTCCTCTTCTGTCTTGGACTGGGCGTGAGGGCTCCTAGTACTTCTCACCTCCCAAAGACGGCCGGGATTAACGCATAGGACTTTCCACCAGACCAGAGGTGGCAAGGGAAGGAGGTACCGTGCTCCAATACAAGGCAGCTCTTTTGGAGAGCCACTGTCCTTAACGAGCGACAGAAATGCTGCAGAGAGACCCACCAGGCTACTGAGAGACTTCGCTGGCTGCGGAGCATGTGGTTAAGAGGTCTACAGCTGTCACAGGTGTCTTTCCAACTGCACCATCCAAGACTGGTGACAAGACACTGGGAGGCCTTTCAGAAGGGAGAACAGCAAGGAGATACTGAGGGTATTGGCTGGACCAAATTATCTCCTATTCTGCTAAACTATTACTCCAATAAACAGTAACAGAGCTTCGAGGCAAGCCACTTGCTTTCACGTGGGTAAAATCCACCTGGCTTTTGCTGCTTACGTGATCTCAGTGAAACCTTATAGTAACCCGGTGAGGAAGACAGGTTTTACGAATCCTCTTTAATGATGGGGAAACAGAGGCTGCAGTCAGTTTCTTATTTCGTCAGACTAGTGACAGAGCAGGGACTGCCACACAGGAGTGACCCTGGCTTACCAAAACCCTGACCAATACACCCACAAGAGCCATGGGGGTGGGAGGAAGGAGTCAAGCAGTGCTACTAAAAGCAGGTCTGCAGACCCCAGTCCTCGTCTCTGGGTTACTTCCCACAGACCCCCGAAGCCCAGCCAAGGGCACGTGCACCACTCCAAGTCTGAATCGACCACCGCAAGAATGTCCCCAGCTTGAAGGCAGCTTCACCGGCCAAGCAGGGCCCTTGTCATCCTTAGAAAAGAGACAGGGAACTCAGAAACAGAGGGACATGGAAGAGGAAATTAGCCACACCAGGAATCCTCCATCTCCAAGGCAGTTTATAGATGGTTACAGCTTCCTAACCCATTTCTGAGAAGACAGATAAGTAACCCAGCCCAGAATTAAGGACAAGGCACTACTGGAGGAGACCACAGTGACAGTGATGGACTGTCACTCACGTATCTGACCTTTGACACATGGCAAGCTCTATACTCAGTTTTTGCCAGTTCTCCCCACTTTTGAATATCAGATTTTTCTCTCTCTGTGAGGAGTAGGGAGTTCCTCCCAGGCCCCCCCTGGATTCTGACCCCATTCGGACTTCCTAAAACTTCCTGTTCTATGAGGCCTGCCCCAGCTGTCCAGAGCAGGAACCCATCCTCTCTCCCGACCCCCACAGAGCTATGAGAAAATCACCTTTCCCCTAAAAGAAGAGCTATCCCTGGCCCTCGCCTTCCTCCTAGAACGGAGGAGGAGCTCTGAGTCCACCACAGATGGATCTAAAGGAACGGTCCACAGGGTAAGGCAGGGTACACGAAAACCGGCCTTTGGGGCAAGAGCAAAAAAGGGTGAAGTGGGGGTTGACAGGAGGACGACAGAAGGGCACTGCCCGGACGGAGCCAGGGCCACACGTGAACACCCCGAGCACAGTCCAGAGTTGAGGATGCAAAAGACCCCCAAAATCAGATGAGAGGTGGGAAAGGGCCAGGGTCCCTCCCACTGGAAAAGCCCAGTGGAGCTAGCAACCACGGCTTGGGAAGGGGAGTTGTGCAATGCCTGCGGGTCTGGGAGTCTCCGGGCTCGGCTCCCGGACACCAGAAAGGAAACCCCGCCGGTCGGGCCAGGGTGGCAGGGCTGCGGTTGGTTCCAGACCAGGCTTGGGATTCGGGGCTGCAGAGAGAGCTGCAGGATACAGTGGGTGCCCAAAGGAGCGGCAGAGCAGGGCGGGCGGGCACGTCGCGGAGCTGGCGGTGGTGTCTGGGCTGCCTAGGAGGCCAAGGGGCGCCCAGCGCACAAAGCCGCGGGTGCGGGGGACCGACACGGCGGCCGGGCGCCCCGGCGCAGACGTGGGCCCGGGAACCCGCAGAGGACCCCCGGGCGGCGCGCGAGAGGGGCACTCCCCCCGCCTCAGGGTCGCTCCCCGCCCGAGTCGCTCACCTCGAACATAAGCCCGATGAGGACGCAGAGCACCAGGCAGAAGCCGATGTCCGCATGGTTGTGGATGACGAACTCCTGGCTGAAGAGCGGGTAACTTTTCGTCCTTCGGCGGAAAGCCATGGCAGCGGGCGCGCACGGCCGGCGGGGCCCGCACCCGGCGCTCACGAGCCGCCGCGCAAACTTCTCCAGCCCCGGCCCGCTCCTCCCGCCGGCCCGCCGCCCGCTGCCCGCTCGCCCTCCCGCCGCCGGCCCAGCGCCCAACTTCTGGGGCCCGCCCCCTTCCTCCGCCCGCCCCCGCCCCGCCGCCCGGAACCGCCCCCGGCGCAGCCCCCTGGCCGGCCGCGGCCCGCACTCCGCGCGCAGGGCTCGCTTTGGCCCCGCCCCCCGCGCGCTTAACCCTCTCGCCGCCAGGGACGCGTGGGGGCCGGGGCCGGGGCCGGGGGCGGTGCGCGCGGCCCAGTCCCCCTACCCCCGCGCCCGCAGCCCGCCGCGTTCTCGGAGCTGCGGCACCACCGCCCCCAGCGCCTGGAGAGCCGGCGGTGGGCCGTGCGGACGCCCGGCCCTGCCCGGACAGGAAGTGGGCCCGGGTTTCCCACTCCTCGGCGCCCGCTCCTTCCTCCGCGGGAAGGGCAGGGCCGCGGAGGCCGCGGGCTGGCCGAGGAACGGGCGGCTCGGCCAGATGCTCCCGGCAAGTGCGGGCTGTGGCCCTGGGGGGCTGAGAGCCGCGCAGTTTCCGTGCGGGGAGCGAAGCCGCAGGCCGGCCTCCTCTCTGGCCACCGCACCCTGCACGGATGGTAATGAATGGACAGTTAACCAAGTATTCATTGAGAGCTAGAGAGGAATAGGTAGGGCTCAAGATTGCTGGGAATACACAGCAAACAAACAGAAAAATCCTGCCCTTGCGGAGCCTGCTTTCCAATGGGGGGAGTGGAAAGATGGGTGCAGTTTTAAGCTTTTAATTTTTGAGACCTTTGTGCTACTATAAATCAGTTTTACACGTTTTATCCAAAGTCTGCCTTCAGTATTAATTGCTCTGAAAAAGAGGAAGAATAAACACCGAAGAAGGAAAGAACTTTCTCGTTGAAAGTTTCTGTTTAATATTAAGTTTTAAAAATACTCCTGGGAAGGACAAAAGCTATTTTTAATAAATTAATTTATATCGGCAAATATTGGATTTATTCCTACCAGTAATGACGGAGTCAACTAATCACTTTCCAGATGTACAAAAATACAAAATGAGCAAAGAACTATTTAATTCCTATTCCCTTTTTTTCATTAGGTCCACAGCTATTTCACTTCTAAGTAAATACGATTTGTTAGAAATGGCCCAGCGTATGAAATGCGATTGAGTCTGGACTTAACTGGAGTTCCCAGATAAATTTTCCAGCTTAAGTTTTTTGACTCTCCAGTATTTAGTCTTTGGTTTTTAATTCCTTTATCTAACTTACAGAAATGAGAAAGTAATGCCTATATTGGACTAAACCTAATTTGACTTCAGGACTGACCTTTCTTAAAGTTGGACCTTAAAGATCAAGAACTTTGGAACATCTCAATTTTCCGTCTTTGAAAAGGTGTTCAAATTTTCAAACTGCAGCCTCATGGATTAGGTTGAACCCAATGAAATTCATCTTTTTATTGGTCAAAATGAGAATACTAGCATTTCAGGTGGTTCTACCTAATAGTTACCTCGTGTTTCCCCCTGACAATTTGTAGAGCACGTGCTGGTGGGAATTTCTTGTAAAAGGTAGGATGTTGCCAACCTCTTAACATTAAGTGTTTAGGTGGAAAGTCCTGGGCGTTAGTTATTATAACCTCCACATTTGTAAATAGGAAACCTGAAGTAAAGAGGATGAATTAAATAGGGCTAAGTACCTGACACCATGCTAGTTGCCGAAGAGAGAAACATAGGACAATTTCCTGCGGTGGTTTTAAAATACATCCTCAAGTCAGCATGGAGGTTCCCTAAAAAACTAAAAATAGACCTACCATATGATCCAGCAATCCCACTCCTGAGCAAATAACCTGAGAAAATTGTAAGTCAAAAAACCTGCATTCCAATGTTCATAGCAGCACTATTTACAATAGCCAAGACATGGAAGCAACCTAAATGTCCATCAACAGATGACTGGATAAAGAAGATGTGTGTGTATATATATACATACACATATACACACACACATACACATACATATGTACATACATACACACACACACACACATATATATGCACAATGGAACATTACTCAACCATAAAAAAGAATGAAATAATGCCATTTGCAGCAACATGGATGGACCTAGAGATTATCATATTAAGTGAAGTAAGTCAGACAGAGAAAGACAAATATCGTATGATATCACTTATATATGGAATCGAAAAAAAGACAAATTTTATTTACAAACCAGAAATAGACTCTTGAACATAAAAAACAAACTATGGTTACCAAAGGGGAAAGTCGGGGAGGGATACATTAGGAGTTTGGGATTGACAGATACACACTACTATATATAAAATAGATAAACAACAAGGACCTACTGTATAGCTCAGGGAACTATATTCAATTTCTTATAATAAGCTGTAATAGAAAAGAATCTGAAAATATATGTGTGTATATATATGTATGTTATGTGTATAACTGAATCACTTTGTTGTACACCTGAAACTAACATTGTAAATCAACTATATTTCAATAAAAAATAAAATTTTTTAAAATTAAAATTTAAAAAATCCTCAAGCTCTTTGACATTCCTCCCTTCAAGAGGTCGTGATTAATCCTCTTCTCCTCCTTGAGTGTGGGCTGGATTTAGTGGCTCACTTCTAACAAATAGAATATGGCATAAGGAATGGTGTGTAACTTCCAAGGAGAGGTCCTAAAAGACATTTTGCTTTTCTCCTTTCTCTCTAGTCTTGGCTTTCTTGCTCTGGGGGAAGTGGGCTGCCATGTTGTGAGGATATTCAAGCAGCTTTACAGAGAGGTCCAAGCCAAGACCTCCTACCAATTGCCAGCACCAACTTTGCCAGGCTTCTCTGTGAGCCATCTTGGAAGCAGATCCTCCAGCCCTGGTCGAGCCTTCAGAGGACCACAGCCCCAGCTGACCTCTTGACTGCAAGCTCATGAGAGACCCCTGACCAGAGCCAGCCAGGTAAGCCACTCTCAAATCCCTGACACCCAGCAAGTGTGAGATAATAAATGTCTGCTGTTTTGAGTCATTGAATCTTGTTGTTACTTGTTATGCACCAAGAGATAAACAATAACCCAGCTGGAGCTTACACTCTGTTAGAAGACACAGAAGCATCATCACAATTCAGTGTGATTACGGTGACTCTAAGAACAACTTGAAATATATATCCTATGAGTGCAAAGAAAAGGTAAGGGGTATAGGGAAAATGACATTTGGGCTGGACCTTTATCTAGTAGGATTTTACTAACAGAGAATGCAGAAGACGGAGGCAGATGAATGTTGGAGAGTTAAGATGGAGCTGGATTGTAATGGGTTTCAAATGCCATGATAATGAATTGTGACTTTCCATGTATACGTGTATCAAATCATCATAAGTAGCTTACAATTCTACTTGTCAATTATACCTCAATAAAGCTGAAAAAAATTCTAAAAAACAATTGTGACTTTATTCTGCAAACAATGGGAAGTTTTTATGCATGATCAAATCTGTCTTTAGAGAGAGAACCATCAGGAATATGAAAGATCATTTTAATTGAAAAACTGTGTCAGGAAGACCATTTGACAGACTATTATAACAGCTCAGTTAAAAAAAAGCAAAGCACTTCTCAAAGCATCGAGATAATAAGAATAAAAGAGAGGTGAATTATTTCAGGAATATTTCAAGGGTTAATTAATGGGCTTTGGTGACTGCTTTCATATACAATGTATAGGAGTTGGAGGAGTCAAAACTTTAAGCAACAAGGACATAAATGATGGTGGATCTGTTTAAAAACTATGTATGGACATCACTTAGATGTGAAATCTAAAAAAATGACACAGATGAACTTATTTACAAAACAGAAACAGACTCACAGATATAGAAAACAAACTTATGGTTACTGGAGAGAAAATGGGGGTGGAGGGAAAAATTGGGAATTTGGGATTTGCAGATACTAGCTACTATATATAAAATAGATAAACAATAAGGTGCTATTGTATAGCACAGGGAGGTGTACTCAATAGCTTGTAATAACCTATAATGAAAAAGAAGATATATGTACTAACACAATATTGTAAGTCAGCTATACTTCAATTTTTAAAAAGTGTACATGGAACAACAGAGGAAGAGCAGGCGTGGGAGAGAAGCTGGCCTCGGCTTTGCACAAGCGTGGTCTGAGGAGTCTTGGGATGTCCAAACCAGCGCTTTGACAGCTCGGTCAGAAACAGCTGGATTGGATTTAGGGAATGAAAGCCAGAATTAAAGGTATTTGGGATGGTGGGTACAGCTCAGTGGTAGAGCACATGCTTAGCATGCATGAGTCCTGGTTCTATTCCCAGTACCTCTATTAAAAAAAAAAAAAAAAACCCTCAAAAAAAAAAAAGTATCTGTGGTTCATCTCCAAGGGGACTGTTGAAGTCATGAAGTTATCTCAGTTTTCCCTGGAGAGTGTGCTGAGTGGGAAGAATCGTGGGTTCAGCAGAATCCTAGGGCTCCCCAGCCCTGAGAAGGCAGGAGGAGGAAGAGGAAAGGGTGGGCAGAGGAAGCCAGAACACAAGCATCTCACCAGGGCAGGTTGCCCCAGGCAGGATGAGAAGGAGCCCCCGGAGCCCCTGGGTGCAGGCAATACCTTAATCGGACATTGGAGTGCGCTTAACTAACAGTGGATAGAAGCTGAGGAAAGGAGGTGAGAAAGTAATCTATTCTTGTTTTGTTTTGTTATTTGGGGGGGGGGCGGGGAGAGGTAATTAGGTTTATTTATTTTTAATGGAGGTACTGGAGATTGAACCCAGGACCTCGGGCATGCTAAGCACGTGCTCTGCCACTGAGCTCTACCCTCCCCACGTAATCTATTCTTTTTACGAAGTCTGGTGAGAAAATGGAAAATGGATGATGTCTTGGGAGATAGAGAGGACCTAAGGGAGGATCTTAACATATTTTTTGAGATCAGAGCATGTTTAGAGACAGAGAAGACAGACTCAGGAGGGAGAGAGGGAAATACTGAAAATACTAGAAATATAAGAGACCACTGATGAAACCAGGGAGGAGGCGTGAGGGTTGCTCTGACAACAGGAGGAAGAAGGGAAGCTCCTCTGAGGCGGGGGCCACTACCTGAGATGGGTGAATACACAGCTGCGTCTGGAGGTGGAGGAGATAATAACCTCTCGCGTTTAGACTGTGCTGTGCAGTTGCCCTGTGAGGGAGGCAAGACAGTGATTACCAGCTCCTTCTTGTCGCTCTTCTGAGACACGTGAGTGACCAAGGGCCACATAATTAGCAGGTAGCTGAAACAGGACTCGGACCAGAGGTCAGCACAGGGTCCCCTCTGGAGCCTCCCTGGCTTCCTAGAGCATGACACTGATCAGGTAAGCACCATCTGTCTCTCTCCACCAGTCCCATCGTGGCAGCTGAGAATTCTGCAACATCACCTCTTAACTAAATTGGAGTAGCCCCTCCTTCCAGAACAGAACCTCTGGTTTCCATGCTCTGTGTCTTTATTCCCCTCACAAGGCCCTTCCTTGCTCCATGTCCCTTTGCCTAAAAGGTAGCCACCCTTCAAGATAAAGAGCATCCTCTCCCTTCACAAAGCTGTCTTCAGGGCACTAGGCTGGGGGCATCACACACGCCTCTCAGGGAGCAGCGAGTCCTCCTGTGACCAGTGTATTTGCCTATGAGTTTTACACCTGCTTTGGATGGTGTCCCCTTTCAGGACAGGAATCTAGCCATTCGCTCTCCTATTCCAACAGCACCAAAACCAAGAATCCCACATGGTGTGTTCTCATCAAGTGTTAGTTGAATGAATAAATGATTGAAAGAGAGATGTTATTGCCATGGCTGGTATAAATGTGACCACTGTCACCAACAAATGGAAAATGTCTGTTCTCACATAACAAGAAGTCCTGAGTTAGTTCCTTCCCAGGGGTAAGTGAGTCATTAAAGCCTGGAGTCTAACTGTCCTCCCATTTTGCCATTATGTGTTTGCTTTTGTCTCAGACTTGTCCCTCATGATTATAAAGTGGCTGCAACAGCTCCAGGCATTCAACAAGACCCAAAATTCAGACAAGAAAGAAAGGGGCATTTTGAAGAGTGAAGAAAATGTTCCCAGAAACCCCAGACCTCCCCCTTGTGCCTCGTTGGCCAGAACTGCATCACATGGCCGTTCGTGAACCAGTCGTTAGTAACGTGAGTGGAACTGACATGACTGGATGACCATCACCAGCAAGGAGATTTCCAGCCTCTTTTGAAGATCCTGACTACACATGGCAATTGGTACCAATAGAATCAGTGGGGAGCAGGCATCCAGAAGCGTCTGCACCGTAACTTTTGTCAGAGCTTCTCATTCTATGTATTTTTGCCTCTTTACCTTACAGGACACCTAGCCGTCTTGCCCAAAACAAATCTTGCTTTCTGGTTTCTGTACAGTAGACACATGAACTTTGCAAATGTCACAAACATACCAGTCACCGTTGAGGTGTCCAACTGAAGGATCTCCAGCCTGACAAAGTGGAGCATTTTGTGCTCTGACAGTCCAGCATCTTATATCAGGCTCCACACCACCTTCTGCCAAGAATGAGCCATCAGATCTTCTTGCTTCGGCTACGCTACCGGTTTACTGGAATCAGTGGTGTACCAAGGTCAGGGCGGTGGGAGCAGCCAGCCCTGGGGGCAGGCACAAAGGGGTTGCATGATCTATAAAGAATTTTAAAACAATGATAAACCTCTAAAGGCAATGTGGTGTCCTGGGTTGAACCCTGGAACAGAAAAAGGACGTTAGTGAAAACATCGCTGAAATCCAAACAAAGTCTGTAGTTTGGTTAATAGTACTGTACCAGTGTTAATATCTGTGTTTTGAAAAAAATGTGCCATGGTTATATAAGCTGGGTGAAAGGTTTGTGAGGACTGTCTGTAATACTTTCGCAACTCTCCTGTAAGTCTAAAACTGTTTCAAAATTGAAAAAAAAAATTTTAATGACAAACATGATTAAAAAGTGGTATGTTTTTAAATTATCACCAGGGCAATTCTAAGCGATGTTAGAGGTAAAAATACTCCTCCTCCCCCAGACCTTTTGGTTTAAGTTCTAAACAAGTGTTGTCATTGCTGTTGAGTTTTAATAATATATGTAAGTTTCAACTTGGCACATTTTTATCATTTATCTTTTAAGAAACATTGCATCCTATGTGGACGTTAACCTCGTAACTCTCATGTGTACGGTCGACCCCTCGTATATGGGTTCTCAGATGCACACATTTGTTTTGAATAAGTTCATACCCGATTGGAATTACCCAAGCTTGTTTCCAGCCCGGACAGCCAGGTCCCCAGCCCTCTGGTTTGACAGAAGCTGGTGTTTGAAACCGCAAATCAGAAACAAACAGTGACAACGCAGTGATTTTATAGATGAAGAAACAGAACTTGTCGCTTTAATTCTGTCAGTTCTGTGTGACCACGTGCAGCTCTTACTTGTGTTCAGCGTTTCAAACAGTGACACGAAGTACCAAGTGCTATTATTATTATTTGTCTCATGTCATGTGTCGTGATTATTTCTGGATTTTTTTTTTCAAGTAGAAGAGCAGGATGTTAAAAATAACCGGCCCCGGAGGGGAAAGTATAGCTCAAGTGGTAGAGTGCATGCTTAGCATGCACAAGGTCCTGGGTTCAGTCCCCAGTGCCTCCTCTAAAAATAAATAAACAAACCTAAGGCCCTCCCTCCACAAAAAAAGTAAAATTAAAATTAAAAATAATAACCGGCTCCAGTTATTTAAACATGCCGAGTACAGACAAGAGCGAGTGGAATTAAGATTCCAGGTGTTAGACACTAGCTCAAAGATCCTCCCTGCTCCTTTCAGAGACAGAGAGGAAGGACTGTGAACTGGAGGCAGTTCCTAAGAATTTGGTGATTCAGGGTGAGGATGAGGCCTCCCTCCTGGCCCAGCACTCCCAGTGCTGTCTGCCTGCAGCCCATGCTCCCTCTACTTTGGCAGACAGACAATAAGTCAGGTCAGCGAGTGACTCAGTGGCAGAGTAAGACATGGGAACCAGGGCTCCTGACAGCTCAGGGCTCTCACCACTGCCCCTGTTTCCCCTTTCCAGGTCTTATTCAGCCGGAGACAGGCTGGAGGACTAAGGAACATGCCGCCTGACATTCAGAAGGGAAGAGGGGGCCATTTTTTAAAAGAGACACAACTCAAACTAATGTTAGAAATGAGTACATTCCTCTATTTAAAATACATACATGCATACATACATACTTAATTACTCTCCCGCCAAAAAACAAAAAAGAACCAAAAAAATTAAGTTAAATTAAACAAAAAAATTTTAAAAGAAACGAGTCCATTGCAGTCAGAATTCTCACAACTGGAAAAATACTGGAATTTGGGGGGCAGGGGAACGATTTCAGATCTTGATTTCCGCTGAGTTCTCCAATGTAGGGGGAGCACATCTTTCAATGGAAACTATTTGGTGAAATTAAACTGCCCACAAAAAGGCTTATCCTTAGTTTGTGTTTAAGAAGGAGGCAATAACCAACAGCGTGGTACCTCTGTGATGCAGCAGGACATCACATTGTGGAAAAACGCAATAGCAAAGAACTCTGTGGAAAGGTGGTTTGCAGAAACCACTGCCTCCCCTGAGCAGCCCTCGCCCAGACTGGGGAAAAAGGTAGACGTTATTTTGATTACATTTAAGCACCTCCCTGTAAACTTTAGTTACCAGTCCTTGAAATTCATCCCATCTCTGTTTCTCACACCACAGTCCAGTGTTCAGGAATCATTCACTTGTGAGTTGTCAGTCATGAACGCTATATGCAACTACTGGGGTCTGTCTTGGCACAGTTCTCAACCACAATAATTGTTTAGGGGTGCCCTGCTCCCCACTGAGCTAATAACTGACCTCCTATCGCATGCTCGGAAGGATGATGGATGGATGGCTGGATGGATGGATGGATGGATAGGTAGATAGATGAGTGAGTGGATGGGTAGGTGATGGTATGTGGATGGGTAGGTGATGGTATATGGATGGATGGATAGGTGAATGGAGGGTTGGAAAGGTGGAGGGTTGGATGTGTGGAAGAGTGGACAGGTGAATGGATTAATGAATCAGTATGTAGGAATCCATACCATTCCATCTTTATATTGGTGCCCAAGGTAATTCCATAGTGAAGGGGCCCCAAGGGGATTCTGCTTCCACAGAGGAGATGTGTTCAAGAACAAAGCTCTATTTAGGCTAGGTGGAACTTAGCCTTGGGGTACATTTTAAGGCCCCGAGAGACAGGAATCATAGCTTTCCATCTATGAGTGTGCTTTAGTAACCACCTCATTCTCTGCCTCATAAGAGGTACTGAACATTTGTTAACAAAAGTGAATGAATGAATGAATGAATGAATGATTTGAGAAACACAAGGAAGTCTTCCCCAACTCTGATATTCATCCCCACACTCTGATTTTTTGTGCTCATATTCAAACATGAAAATTTCATTCCTTTATAAATCAATTACGTATTCAGACAGAGTCCAGTTATGAGGCAGAATATTCCTGGACGCTAAGTACATTAAACCCTTTCCATCTGTTGTCTCTTTGGCAGGAATTAGCTGGTCACATTGCTGTCTCTCTTGATTCTTTGCTGATGAGGTTGGGCACGGGGTAATCCCAGAAGTTTCTCTGACTGGGTTGAAGGGCTCTTGCTGACAAGTGGGAGAGGACTCTTTAGGAAGCACCAGGGCTCTGAGGAGGGACCCTAAGACCCCTGTCCCTGGATCTTGGCAGCCAGCCCCTGGCCCCGGTGCCTTCTCAGCAGCTCGTGCTCCTGATAGGAACAGAATTCCTGGCTTTGTCCCCCGGGTTTCTGCGAGCTGGGTGGGGCACTGAGGTACGGAAAGGAGAGAAGAGGGCAAGTGAGGGCAAGAAAGTAAACATGAGAAGGGAGACCCAGGATAGGAAAGAGAGAAGAGAGGAGAAAGAGACAGTAAGGAGGATATAGAAGGGAGTGGGGGGGGGGTTGGGTAGGGGAGAGAAAAAATCAATTCTATTTGTAGCACAATGCTTCTAGTACTAAGATCATCACTATCTCGCCCAGACAGATGTGTGAGGATTCCATCTACTCATTATTCAACATGAAAATGGAACACGTTTCCATCAGCCTCATCAGAAGTTTTGGCAGATGCTGTCAGAAAGAAACACTGCTTCTGAGATGTGATTTTTCAAGAGCGGTTGCTGTACTTTTTGATTGGGGTTGAGAAAAAGAGAACACGGGAGAGGAGTGTACTCTTTTTTTTTTTTTTAAGACTCCTTTTCCCCAAGAAGGTTTCGCCTTAGACCACATCCAGCTCCTTGGAAGGGCCACGTCAGCAGGGCCAGTGGTCCTAGGACCACAGGAGAGCCTGCGCCAAGTCCGGCTCCTGCCCCGTCTCCCAGCCCGCCCTCGGAAGCCCTGACCTCCCTTGCTCCACACTATTCATCGCTTCCAGTCCCCGCTATTCCACTTCCGCCCTGACCTCCGTGTCCCTGTCTTGCATTAAGATGTCCGAAGTGTGTGATTCAAGCAAAGAGCATTTTGTTCCCGTCTGAACAAGGCTCAGGGAGACCGGCAGTGCCAGAGACGGGAGTGGGTACCGTTGGTCACCAGACTGAAGCCTCGCAGTGTACAAGTTCCCCACGACAGGCACCACCTTTCCCCGGGAAGGCGGCCAAGCCCAGAGCCCGGTGGAGGAAATCCCTCGTGAGAGGCCCTTCCTGAGCACCACAGAAAATGCTTCTTTTCATCCACTCCAGTCCCCTTCCTTTCCAGTGTCAAGGCCCAATCACATCCCCTGTCCCGGCCTTCCAGGCTCCATTCACAGGCCAAGCGCCCCGCCTGGCGCCTGGTGGCTCCTGCACCCCTTCCCCTGCACCCTCCGCTGGCCAGCCCCGGGCAAGCTGCCCCCCACCCCCCCCGGGGCTGCCAGCTCTCCGTCCACCACCCAGCCCTCTGGGACCGCACACCGTCCACGCTGTGACCTCACATCTCCAAGAGACTCCCGTCAGGTTGCACAGAAAGGGTTTGTTGACTTTGCAAGATTAGCAAGGGGAGCAAATTCCACAGATGCCTGTGTCCCTGCGTCTCAAAGTTCAGACCTCCGGTTTGACAGCAGGAGCGAGGTGATGGAGGTGGCCTGAGATTGCGCGAAAGAGCAACAATACCGATCCTTCTTTTTTGGGCGGGAGGCAGGGGGGAGGTCACTAGATATGTTTGTTTATTTTCACGGAGGTCCTGGGGATTGAACCCAGGACCTCGTGCAGGCTGAGCACACCGTACCACTGAGCTATACCCTCCCCTCCCTGCAATCGCGCCTGATGGAATAAGTTACTAGCTGGCAGGCGATTGTCTCCATCCGCTCACCAACTTTTAAATGTAATCTTCACAACCACCTTCAGCAGCAGGTACTCCTACTAGCCCTGACTTACAACAAAAGATGGAAGCCCAGGGGTATTAAATAACTCCTCCAAGGCCCCAGGCCAGTAAGAGGTAGAGCACGGTGGGCCTGGGGATGGAACTGCTGCCCCCTTCTCGGCCTCTCCTGATGTGCCCCCGGAGTGGCAGGAGACTTGGAGTTCAGCCTGGTTCTGCCACTCTGCAGGTGGGTGACCTCCAGCCAGTTACACTCTTTTCCCAAGTCTCCACTTCCTAATCAGAAAAATTAAGGGAATGAGGTGATTTCTTGGAGCACTTCCATATGGTGACGCTGTGACTTCTTTTTTCTCTCCTAATTATAAGGGTACTCAGAAATATTTCCAAACTTTCTGGACTCAGGGCTAAGCCCAGGTAAAAAGACGGAGTAGGTGGCAAATCAGATCGTTGGTGACCCCTCAAGGCTCCCTCTGTGCAACGCCTCCCTCTGTCTGGGCCAAGCCTTCAGGGCGATCCCTGCTCCCCCTCCGGGCCCCAGAGTCCCAGGGTGGGTGAAAAGAGGCTTTGTCTGTCACCTAATGACTCAGAGGACACACAGATCCTGCACATCAGGGTGGGTAAACCCGAGCTCCTTATGAAAAGACAGCTGTCCTTTGAGTGCATCCTCACCTATAACAGGGGCGGTGGGGTTGCTCCAGGCCAACTCTTCTGGGCAAGAGGGGTATAGTCTTTCATGCTGTTATGACATGGAGTTGTCAATACCGTTTCAGAATCTAGGGGCCATGTGATCAGAGATGTCATACTCCCCTGCCAGGAAGCCCGCGGTGAATGCCCAGTGCTTGCAACCTTTAACTTGGCTTCAAGGAACGCACAATCTCACCTTCCCACCTTGGCCTCTCTCTTCCTTAGGAACTCCTGAGTACCTCCTCTGCCAATCTGGACAGGGCTGGCAGCATCTTATGAGTTAATTCTTACCATTCGTGGCAGATTTGTTAACATTCTAAGTGGTTGATTCTCAGATGCACCCTTTTCCCCATTTTAACATCTTATTCATTTAACACCGATCTTGCCATTGATGGCATGTTGCTGTTTACTTGGCAGCACTTTTTTGGTTGTTGTTGAGCCGTGAAGTAACGATGGAGCTTACAGCTGACGGTGTCTCCGGCTTGGTGAAGTAGCGCAAGTAGCATTTTCCAGATTTGAGCTCTAGAGCCTTGGCCAGAGACTGAGAAGCTGTGTGCCCATTCTCTGAATCTTTTTCTCCCAATCAGGCCTGGATCCTGGTGTAACTGGGGTGACCCCAGGGGGCCTAATGGCCCTCTGTTTGTAACCGTGGGTGATATTTACAATGTTTAATGGCCAGACCAATCAGAACAGAAGACGGCTGAAAAGCCACTGGCATGTCTGTCCTGGAGCTCACCTGACCCCTGACCCTGTCTGTGGCACTTGGTCCTGGTTTCCTGGACCCTTGCCAGCACACTCAGGGAACTTGGCCTGTCACCCAATCCCAGAAGAAAATCCTTAATTGGACTAAGCCAGGCATGGTTATCCCAGCCTCCTTTGCCCTTGCTGGCTTAAGGGGTGGGCAGGCACATTCGTTTACTATGGCTGCTGTGACCAATGACAACAGCTTCAGTATAAAACAACACCAATTTGTTATCTTATGGTTGTGTCGGTCAGAAGCTGGGTACAGACTCACTGGACTGAAATCAAGGGGTCTGCAGGGCTGAGTTCCTTTCTGGAGCTTCTAGGGGTTTCCTTGCTCTTTCAGGTCTTGGGAGAATTTAGTTCCTTGCGGCTGTAAGACTGAGGTCCCAGGCTCTCAGCTGGGGGCCTCCATTAGCATCTAGTGACCCCTCTCCAGGTCTTAGGCAGAGACCCCTTACTTTCAGAACCAGTGACTGATCCCCCTCACTGCCACCTCCATCACCCAGCTGGGTTTCTGTGATTTTGTGGAGCACCCCAGATAATCCAGGAGAGCCTCCCTTAATCACATCTGCAAAATCCCTGTTGCCACATACGGTAAAAAATTCAAGGGCCTGAGGGGCTAAGTGTGAGATGAGGTTTCCATGAGCACGGGTAACAGTAAAATGTGGTAAAATTATTAGGAAGTGAGTGAGTTTTGATCATTTATTACCTGTGTTTCAAATCCAGTTTATTCTATTTTAGCTTCGTGTAACTTAATCTTTAATAACTGCTGTCTTTAACAATTGGCTTGCAAATTTCCTGAAAACTTATCAGTTAGGTTCAGTCACCACTGGTTTGAGCCAGCTCCAGCACTTACCGCTGCTGGAGTCTAGGATGTGGCTTTGCTTTCCATTGCTTCTAGAATGGTTGTGAGGATGCAAATAAAAAATATGATTCTCCACTAACGAGCTTTGAATAGACAGCTGGTAATAGAGAACCGGTGACCAGACTTCAGTATTCTTTCCTGTGTCTGAGAAGGTCTTAATCGGATCTCTCATACTTAACAGAAAGGCAAACAAAAAACTAGCTAAGGGTGGAGACCAAATGACTGCCAAGGCTCCAACTAAGGTCTGTGAAAACTGAACTCTGCCCAGTGCCAGGGTGGGGCCCTGCGACGGCTTCCAGTTTGAAACAGTTCTCAGCAACTGGGCTTGAGCGAGCCTTGCTCAGAGCTCTGTCCTCTCTCCTCGCCTGCCCTGACCACACCCACTGCAAAAGCAGCACTAAAGAAAAAGCCCAAGTCATCTTATTCTATTACATTTCAGAAAGGATAGGCTCCCCCAACCCCCACCCCTTCAGGAACGAAGGGAGCCTAAAAAGAAGTAACAATTAGATTGCTCCTCCCAAAGTCATGAAGAAGAAGCGCTGGGCTGGGGCTGTCTTAACCTTTTGTTGTGGGTGCAGTGCTGATGTCACTGGATACCAGAGTGGGCAGGCGCAGCGCAGGGAGGGAGAGAGACAGCTGGAGAATCAGCTGTGCTCCATTACCCTCTGCACTAGCCGGCTCCCCGGTTCAGGGATGGTACCATATATGGACTCAGGCTCAGGACGGCTGTCCTGCTGATTTGCATCGGAGTTCCCTGAAAATTGCATCTGGGGATTAGGTCATTGTGACCAGCAAAAGGGAGAGCCCAGAAAGGCTGGTCAGCATAAAGAAATCAGGCTGATTGTGGTCTGGCATGGAAAGATGAGGGAAGGGGATGCAGCCCCTTTCCAGCCTGGGGAAGGGAGTAAAGTTGCACTTGGGAGTGAAGGCTCTAGCCTGAGCTCCGACCTGTGGGAGGGACTGTCAGCAAGAGGACCAGCCCCCTTCTGCAGACTCCATCCTGCCTCTGGCGGGCCTGGGGCTCTCAGAATTTTATTCTGAGGCTGATTCAGACATGGGGAATAACTCCAAAATCTCAGATGTGGGAGGCAGCCTCCCTGACTGTGGGTGACGGTGGCTGTGACACTGCTGAAGGGACAGGAACCCTACTGGCCAAGTGAGGGACAGTCCAGGCTCTGACTTACTCTGAGGTCCAGATGGGTTCACCCAGGTAGAACCCAGACTCCAACTCTGTCCCCTAAATGCAGACTGGGTCAGCCCAGGACAGTGCCACAGGGGCTGTGGGAAACCAGGGAAATGGGAAAGGAAACGGCGGGCTGGGAGTGATCTGGGAAAGTGGCTTTTAATAGATGGACGATAAATTGGATCCAATTTGTCAAGATTTAATTAACTTGTTTTGTGGTTGTTTCAACAATTAGGTGGCTTTAGGTTTTTTTTTTTTTTTTTTTTGTTTTTTTGTTTTTTAAAGGACCAGCTTGAATTATTTCAGGACCTTTCCTTCTCTGTGCATCTTAATTTTGTTTTAAAAAACCAGAACCATGGATTATTGTTTGGCCGTGAGAATGAGCTGCTCCCAAGGCGGGGCACAGAAATCTCACAAACATAAGGTGCAGAGAAAGGAGGCCGACACAAAGGAGGACTGTGAATCCCATTCAGATCAGCTCGAAAATGGGCAAATCCATCTGTGATGTCAGAAGGCAGGATAGTGGGTCCTTTGTTGGCATTAGTGGCTGGGAGGGGCAGGAGGGCCCCGGGGTGTGGGTGATGTACTCATTCTTTGTCTGGGAGCTGCTAACGCGGATGTAAACACACGGAGATGTCCACTTAAGATCTGTGACGTGTCTTCAGGTCTGTTATATTTCACTAAAAAGCTTTTTTAAAAAAAGAATGTAATCTTGGGAAGTATGCTGTGACAGCAGTAGAGTGAACCAAAAATAAACCCTGAGGATCAATGCGGCAGCAGGGCACTACCCCAGGGCTAGGAGCCAGACTGATCTGCGCTCCCACTGCTGCTGGGCACTGGTGAAGGGGTCTTAGGGACCCAGCTCCCTGCAGCATCCTCTGCTGCAGAACGAAGGAGTGGGATTCGATTCGATGCTCTCTCAGAGAAGACTCCGCTTTCTACCTGTTTCAGTGGAGATGTTACAGATTTAACGTCCTCTTTGCCTCTCGCGTGATTTTCTCATCGAGGAGCGCTCTGCAGGCTTGGCGAGCGCGCCGATCAGTTTTCACAAAGCGCACACGTTCATGCGCGCACTCACACGTGAGTGCGTGGCGGATGCGGCCCCTCTCTGCATCCGCTCATCACCAGCCTTCTGGGTTACAGCACCGAATTGTTGGGTTATCCGGCCCGACTTGCTGTCCACGTGTAGGTAATATGAACTTTCACTTTCCCATTCCTCTCCATCCTCACCTTATCTCCACCCTCCTTGATCTTAGTGTATTTTCTCCCAGGGCGGCATGCAAAGTACCGCAAACCGGATGGCTTAGAACCACAGAAACTTTTCATCTCACAGTTCTAGCAGCCAGAAGTTCAAAGTCAAGGTGTTGGTTTGCAGTCTCTGACGGATCTTTCTGTGCCTCTCTCCTGGCGTCTGGTGATCTCACGTGATCCCTGGCGTAGGGACCCACCCCTACCTGAGGGACCCACCCTCAGGTCACATCCTGAGGTACTGGAGGCTAGAACCAATATATAGTTTTTGAGGGAGGACACAATTCAACTTATAATATCCAGTGATGAAAAGGCTTAAGGGAAATTTAAAAGTAGCCCCCCAACTCTGTGTCCTGCCAGGAAAGGTGAAGGTTCCCAGCTGAAGAGCAAACACCAAGAGACCTGGATGAATAGTAATCGTCTCCCGTTTTTGTATCATGCTTCTCATTTCCAAAGCACGTTCTGATTCCTCTCATTAAGAAAGGTAGAAATACAGGCTCTGGTGCCAGATTGCCTGGGTTGGAGTCTCAGCTCCATGTGTTCCCAGCTGCTTGACCCTCTTCCCTCTGTGCCTCAGTTTCCTCACCTGTCAAACAGGGATGTCATGAGCTAACATGAGAAGTGCTTCCAACAGTGCCACAGTTAGCACTGATAAGCTTTAGCTGCAAAAGAACAGACTGCCAGGCAGTGTTATCTACATCTTACAGATAAGGAAACGGAGGCACAAGGGTGATTCAAGGCAGACCCAGACCAGAATCGCAGGCCTTCTGGGTTACAGCACTGACTCAGTGGGTTATCTAGCCTGACTTGCTGTCCACATGCAGGTAATAACCATCTCAGTGACAGCTGCCTTTCACCCATAAAGCGCCAGGCACAGTGTTAAGGGCTTCACGTACATCTCATTTCATCCTCATCAGAACCTGTGGGGCAGGTCATGTGATCCCCATTTTACAGAGGCGCACATGGAGGCCTGAAAATTCAGGAAGCAGAGCTGAATCTCCCCACTAGGGATGGGGAGCTGGGATTTACATGCAGGCCTCTGCAACCTCAGGGCCTGAGTTTCCCACCCTATATGCACCATTGCCCCTGGAAAGAAGACGACTTGCGGTTGCTTGCTTTAGAAACCAAGTGTTGCTGGGATGAGTCGGGTGATATCTCTAAGTTCCCCGCGGGTTAGGAAGAGGCCGTTCCTAACACCTTTCATCCTTCCCCCTGCTCCCTGGAGTCCCATATGTGTCCCATATGCTCCCCTGGAAGGATCTGCGGATCTGTCCCGAGAGCTTAGGGAGCCAAGCCCCAGAGAGGAGACACGCCAGATGAGAGCCTGATAGTCAAGCTGAGGGCTGGGCGCCAGCGGGACTGTCTGGTGCTGCCGAAGACACAGAGGAGGATCCAATGCCAGAAGCCAGAGGGAGGCGCCGTGCCTGGGCACAAAGATTTTGTGACACCTCTCAGGTCTGTGAAGAGAGAGAAGATTGGATGGGTGCAGCAGGTCCTGGAATGGGAGTGCTGCTCTCCATGGATGCTTCAGACGGCTGCCTGGGAACACCTCCTGGTTGGAAATTTCAAGCAGAGGCCTACTAGAAGCAGCCCCGGGGGCTGACATACATCCCAATGTACACATGTGGTTGTGGCTGGTGGCCCAGACAGACACGACTGTTTTAGCTTCTGTCACTTCTTTTTCTCCCTCTATCAGCGGTATTGCTCTCCAAGTCTGTGATCCTAGCCCGCCTAATTAGGGTCCTCCCCGCCCATGGACCCCACCTGCTTCTCCTGGGGCCCCTGGTGGATGCGCCAAGGTGAGGTGAATCAGCGGAGGCAGGAAATAGGGCAGGTGTGGTGGGGGCCAAGGAGGGGGGCAGGGCATTGTGGATTTTTGTCCAACAGAATTTAAAGAGCTCTGTCCTGACTCTCTCTTGTCCCCGTGGGTGAAGGACTTACTATGACTTAAGGGGCCACAAACACAACAGCTCGGACCCTAGAAGGGACTTGGAGGGGGAGGTAAAACAGAAGGTTGGCTGCTTCCCTTGACTTCCATTTGGAGCCCCCTCGAAACTTCCCAGGGCATTGAGATGGTAACACACTTAAGGGTTTTCCCAGAAGAATGCGGGCTGTGACTGGAGCACAAGGTGTTTACTCCCATGGAGGTGGGATTTTTATTGCTAGTTTCAACATCAAGGAGGTGTGAACGTTCTGGACAAATCCTGACAATCAATACCACCTGAAGGAGGCCAGAAAGGGGCTCCCCGGGCCAGTGCTTCTCGAACTTAAGGTGCATGGTTTGGGAACAGCTAGGGAGGTCATGAAAATGCAGACTGTCACTCCGTAGGCCTGGGGTGGGGCCCAGGAGTCTGTGTTTCCAACAGGCTCCTGCTGTTTGTACTCTGGACTGAGAAACAAATGGGACCTAATTAAACTTACAAGCTTTGGCACAGCAAAGGAAACCATAAGCAAAACAAAGCGACAATCTACAGAATTGGAGAAAATATTTGCAAATGACGCAACTGACAAAGGCTTAATTTCCAGAATATATAACCAGCTCTTACAACTTAACAAAAAGCAAACAATCCAATCCAAAAATGGGCAGAAGACCTAAACAAGCAATTCTCCAATGAAGACATAAAAATGGCCAATAGGTACATGAAAAAATGCTCAATATGGCTAATTATCAGAGAAATGCAAATCAAAACTACAATGAGGTATCACCTCACACCAGTCAGAATGGCCATCATTAAAATGTCCACAAACAATAAATGCTCAAGAGGGTGTAGAGAAAAGGGAACCCTCCCACACTGCTGGTGGGAATGCAGTTTGTGCAGCCATTATGGAAAACAGTATAGAGATTCCTCCAAAAACTAAAAATAGACTTACCATATGATCCAGCAAACTCACTCCTAGGCATATATCTGGAGGGAACTCTAATTCGAAAAGATACATGCGCCCCAATGTTTATAGCAACACTATGTACAATAGCTAAAACTGTGGAAACCTAAATGTCCATTGACAGATGACTGGATAAAGAAGTTATGGTATATTTATACAATGGAATACTACTCAGCCATTAAAAAGAATAAAATAAGGCCATTTGCAGCAACATGGAAGGACCTGGAGATCATCATTCTAAGTGAAGTAAGCCAGAAAGAGAAAGAAAAATACCATATGATATCACTCATATGTGGAATCCAAAAAAAAAAAAAAAAAAAAAGGACACTAATGAACTGATTTACAAAAGAAACAGACGAAACAGACTCACAGACATAGTAAACAATCTTATGGTTATTGGAGAAAGGGGATAGGAAGGGATAAATTTGGGAGTTTGAGATTTGCAAGTGTTAACCACTATATATGAAAACAGATAAAAAAACAAATTTCTTCTGTATAGCACAGGGAACTATATTCAATATCCTGTAATAACCTTTAATGAAAAAGAATATGAAAAAATGTATGTATATATATGCATGACTGGGACATTGTGCTGCACACCAGAAATTGACACATTGTAACTGACGGTACTTTAATTGAAAAAGAAGAAGAAAAGAAATACTCCTTATACTGTTCTGGCATTCTCCTCCACATACACTGCCCCCACCAAAAGCTGAAAATAAAATGGGAATTGCATTTCCTAGAAATGTCTTACATAATCCCAAATAATTGGGAAAGGACTGCCTTACTGTATTTAGAGTTTTAATCTGTCCCCCACCCCCACCAAGAATGGTTACACTTGATGGGGTCAGAGGGTAATGCAAAAGATGAGGAAGATTTCATGGAGAGTCTTGTGCAATCTTAAAGAACAAACAGAAACAATATTGTTAAAACTACCAGGATTTAAACTATGGTTACCAAAGGGGAAGGGGGCAGGAATAAATTAGGAGTTTGGGATTAACATATATACACTATGATATATAGAATAGATAAACAACAAGGACCTACTGTAGAGCACAGGGAACTATATTCAATAACTTGTAATAATTTATAATGGAAAAGAATCTGAAAAAGAATATATGTAAGTATATGTGTAATTGAATCACTTTGCTGTACCCCCAAAACTAACACAACATTGTAAATCAACTATATTTCAAAAACAAAAAAAACTACCCGGTTTTGCTCTAACATGCATTCTGAAAAGTGGCTTTGATGGATATATAGGAATGAAAATGACTAGAAAAATGTGGTTAAAGGCAAATTTTATTTGTTCTTTATGATTTCTGTATTTCCCAAATTTTCTCCAAATGAACCTATGTTGCTTTTATTTTATTTTTAAGGCTAAACTTGAAACATTCTGGACTGGGGAAGTTCATGGGCCTTTTCCCTGGTGCTAGGAGCCAGAATGGAATCTTTAGCATCTGAGAGCTGGTTCTGCACAGGCAGGTACACTTGGCAGATCACTGAACCTTTGGGGATGGAGGGAGGACAAGAATCTTCTGGTGCTGAGGAGACAAAGCCGGCAAGGGAGGTCGGTGTCGACTCACCATTTGGCATTGAAAGAGGGAGAGCGCCAGCCTTAGGCGAGCACCCAGCCTCTGCCTCCTGAGGTCATGCTGACCGCTTGTGGCCTGAGATCTGATTTATTTTAGTTTCCATGTCTGTGAGCAAGGCCAATTTGCATAAATGATGGTCTGGCACCTTGATCCATGTTTACAAATCAATGAGCAGACTACCTAAATCAATTAATGGTGATCGTGTGCACTTTATAGATGAGAAAAGGCAGGTTGAGGGAGAGAGTTTGGAGAGCGTGGAAGTAATCATGGAAATGGAAACTTCATAACTCAGTTTCCCTTCCAAGGCACTTCCTTGCCATCAGCGATGCCCAACCTGCAGAAGCGCTCGTGCAGCATAACTTTAGATAAACGCAGTCCTCTTCTTATCAGCAAGGTGCTCTGTATATAGTAGGTGCTCAGTTTTTGGAATACCCTACTGTTTCTCTCATAATGGTTTGAGCATACAGCAAAGAGCAATTTTAGGAAACTATCATCTTTTCCCACTGGGAGCAGTAAGCTTTGCAAAGAAGTTTGCATATGCCATCACCAATACCTGTTTGATAAATCAAATAAGAGAATATTGAAGCAACAAGATTTAGAGGATTGAAACAACAGAATAGATTGCTAAGAGACAGGCAAGGGAATGACTAAATTAAGCATGTTCTTTCAGGTTTACATGTTATAAGATGGCTTTGTAGGTTTCATGCATGTGGTTTCTAGTGTTTGAGAAAATAAAATTACAGGAGGGCTGCCTTCTTAGATCCTTCCGCCCTCTGTTCCAGAATAAAGACTGGCCTTCTGTTACTATCTTGGCCAATCTCTCGGCTGCTTTTTTGCCAGGCCTAGGCAGTTTGGAATTATCTTTATCCTTCACGCTTGGGCTGCAGAGGTAAATGTAAGGGGACACATACTCTTTTGTCTCCTGTCTTCATTCCTCTGGGTCCCTTGTTGACTTAGATTCATGACCTTTCCCAGCAGGGGTCTCAAATTTTCATGTCTTCTTCTCAGAAAAAAAAGGCAAAACTTCTTCATATGGGGGGAGGAACAACTGACGACAGTTTAGAGTAGCTCAGATACGTTGTATTTCAGGCCAAACTGGAAGCAGACAGATTTGTCTCCTATCTCTCCTTGACTATTTCTGATCCTCTGTTTTCAGTGTCAAGCTGCCCTGGGCCCCTAGAGCAGCTCCTCGGGGCTCTTTATCAGCTCCGGGAAGGCTCCTACCTACAGCTTTGCCCTGACCTCCGTACCTCTCCCCCCATCACCATCCCCTCCGAACATACCCGGCCTTCAGCACCTTTATTGTAAATTGACCAAGTGTACCAATTGGCTTCACAGTGAGAATTAAGGGCAAGGGCATTTTTTTTTTTTTGAGATGACAGACCTTCATGCCACTCAATGTAAGCAACCCTGGCCTTGGGACTAGGGGCCCCATAAAGATTGATGACAGATGAGTGAAGATGTGGCCTATGTGGTGTTCCCTTGATTCCAAGAACCTTCCTCCAGCCCCGTGAGCATCGGTGACTCAGCAGCAGCAGCAGAGGACCAAATTGTTCCCGAAGTAAAGCAGATAAGAGAACACACAAGGTGGTATTTGCCAGGGTGAATCATTGCCCTTTCATCGCGTTTGCACTGTCTACTTCTGACCCAAGGTCCCTCGCTGAGCAAACTGATACCTGACCAGCTCATCTCTCCACAGCGGATTCGGCACATGCCATGGCCTCTGTCGCAACGCCACGCTCTCCCTGACTGCCTTGCTACTGCGAGGTGGGCTCTGCCACTTACATTCCAGGCTGGGGGAGGCAGGTGACCAGCTGTGGGCCTCGGGGCCCCTTTCCCCCAGCGAGAACTGGCCCTGAGTTCCCACGGCTTTGCAGTATCTTCCCACAACCCTACATCGGGCTCCGTAATTGATCATGGGAAGCACTCTGCCATAGAGAAAAGCAGCTGGGAAGACTCCGGGAGATCCTGATTTCCGGGTGTGCTAGCACCAGCAGCCAATGAAAACACTGTTCCATCCGTTTGCTGTCAGAGGCAGCAGGAGCTGGAGGTCTCATACCCAGGTCGAGTGAACACGAACCTGAGAAGGAAGCTCTCTGTAGTTAGGGGAGGCTCTGCCATCTTTGTTAGGCTGCCGTGGTTTCTGGGTTGGAACTACAGGACCCCCAGCTGAGAGCACAGGTTGGGGACCCCAAACAGGGGTGTGAGCTATGTTGGGCCACACACAGCCCTAGAAACTTTGCAGGGGCTCCTCCTGACCAGCAGTCACCCGGATCTGACTCATTCTTAGCTCACTGGTAATAATGGCAGAGATGGGTCTCTTAGTCCAACTGAGGATGTTGGATTGGGGCAACTGCAGAAATACATTCCTGGTGTGTGTGTGTGTGGTGTGTGTGTGGTGTGTGGTGTGTGTGTGTTGGGAGGGGTACTATTTACTTTCTGATCTGAGAGCAAATGTGATTGAACCTGAAAAGACTCTAGGAAGGGCAAGTTACAGGCAAACATAAGTGTTGCCAGTTTGCCTCTTAAATATTTATCCATCTGTATTTAAATATTCATCAGCCTAAATTTCCTTATCCTGAGAGGCCATACAACCTGGTGGTGAAACCCACAGGCTTTGGCATCAGACAGATCTGGGTGTGAATTCCAGCTGTACTCCCTGGGTGGTCTTGGGCAAGTTACATAACTTTTCTAGGTCTCGGTTCCTTTGTTAGTAAGATGGAGATGGTGATAACAAACTGTTCCCTCCAAATAGAGTTATTTTTGAGGCTTGAATGAGCTAATGCAGTCAAAGTGGTAACAGTGCTTTATTAAATAAATACTCCAGTGTGGGGTGGAAATACTCCATACATGTCAGCTATAATCTTAGGAATGTGAAAGCTCATCATTTTTGGGTAAAAGTCAGATTTACTTAGGTCTAATTTATGTACAACAAAGTTTACCCCTTTGGGTGTACGTTTCTATGAGTTTTAACAAGCACGTACAGTCATGTAACTGCACCACCACCACCACCACAATCAAGATGGATCACCCTAAAAAGTTCCTCTGTGTCCCTTTGTCAACTCCTTTCCCACCGTAATCCCAGGCACCCACCGATCTGTTTTCTGTCCCTGTAGTTTTGACTTTTCCTGAATGTCGTATAAATGGAACCACACAGTATGTAGAAGATCATTTTTAAAGAAGAACATTTTTATACTTGACATCCAATAAATTTCTAAGCATATTTAAAGAATCAAGATACAATTTTCATTCCAAATCAGATGATATTATTTCCCACTGACTTACAGAAGGGGTGGAAAATTTTTCAAGCGCCTCTTGAATTAGTTCCTTCATGGGTAAGTGGGTCTTTCTCAGACTCTCTCAGTCATTCAGTCTCCATCTTGAGGCTGGAGTTGGCAAGGAGGAGGAGATAAGAGAGAGCAGAACTCAGGTACTCAGAAAAGGGAAATAAAAGCCATTCCCCTTCTTTCCTGAATGGCTAGAGAGACGAGCAGATTGTCACGTAAGGCAGGGAGTGAGTGGCGTGGTTCTCCGTCTCTCCATCTTAGGGGAAGTCTGGGGAGCTATGGAGAGGAACGCCAAGGACAGGGGCATGTCGTTTTCATTTGTTTGTTTCAATTCATGGCTTGGACCCTGGGAAGAGGTTGCCTGGCAACAGCCCTGCACCAAACCTGGGAGGTAGCCACTCCTCAGCGAGCCTGGTGGCACGGTGACTGTCTCAGTTCCCGCATGGCGTGGTGGGTCCACTGACGTTCCCTCAGGGAGTGGGGTAAGCGAAGTAGCTAAGTTGAGAGGGATGCGCTGTGACAAGGGGCGATGATCCTATGGCAGGGAGCACAAGCTAATTCCCTAGACCAGGGGCTGGACAGAGGATGTGGCTTGGAGGGTTTAACACCAGCAAGGGGCTGCAGGAGCCAGGCAGCCAGGAATCACCCCCAAACGCTGGCCAAGGGGCCGGATGTTGAAACGCACCTCCAGTCAACTTAGCTGTCTGCAAAGGTCAGCAGGGAGGTGGCAGAGGGCAACGGTGGAGATCGGAGCATCTAGGGACACTTCTTGGATTCTAGAACCCTGCTACCCTAGTCCCATGAGGACTCAGCTAACACACCCCTCCCCCAATCCTACCTTGGGGGCAACAAAATCAGAGAACCTAAGGATTTTTCCTCAAGGATTGTTTGAATGATTGCAGCCAACTAAGGTGACTCAGTGGTCGAAGGCTTGAGAGGAAGTCAAAAGCTGTTTTCTCAGCTCATCTGAGCACAATGTGTATAAAACTCTAGACTCAGGGCACCCCCATGACAGCTTCATGGCTACTTTATCTTCATTTCTGATCTGTTAACTCTTGACAGCAGCCTTGAAAACTGCAGCTTTAAGAATCATGGTGTTGCTTCCTTAAAAATCTAAAAATAGAGCTACCATATAATCCAGCAATCCCACTCCTGGGCATATATCCAGAAAAGATGAAAACTCTAACTGGAAAAGATACGTGCATCCCAATGTTCATAGCAGCACTATTTATAACAGCCAAGATATGGAAGCAACCTAAGTGTCCATTGACAGAGAAGTTGTGGTATATTTATACAATGGAATACTACTCAGCCATAAAAAGAATGAAATGTCATTTGCAGCAACATGGATGGACCATACTAAGTGAAGTAAGTCATGATGGAGATTATCATACTAAGTGAAGTAAATCAGACAGAGAAAGACAAATATCATGTGACTTGTAAGTGGAATCTAAAAAAAATGACACAAATGAACTTATTTAAAAAACAGAAACAGACTCACAGACATAGAAAATGTTTTTATGGTTGCCAAAGGGAAAAGAAGGGGAAGGGCTAAATTAGGAGTTTGGGATTAGCAGATACAAACTACTATATACAAACTAGATAAACAACTAGGTCCTACTATGTAACACAGGTAACTAATTTCAATAGCTTGTAATAATCTATAATGAAAAAGAGTATATATATATATATGGTGTGTGTGTATAACTGAACCACTATGCTGTACACCAGAAACTAACACAACATTGTAAATTAACTATACTTCAATTGAAAAAAAAAGAATCATGGTCTTGCAACCAATAGACCAATAGTGCAACACACCCCTCTACAAATAATGATTTTTTAAAAATTGGTTACTTAAATAGACAGTCTGTAACCTGTCTTTAAGTTCAGGATTTCACCATTTAGATTTTTTCAGTGAGCCCTTGCCCTCCCTTTTTGGATACACACAAAGGGACATCATGCCATTAGATGCATTTATGCATTTCCACAGAGCAAACATGAGTTTTTCCTCATGAGCAACTGAAATAAGATTTGGATGCTAGGAGATTAAGAAAATGATTATAAATAACAGGGAAAACAAATATCCTTTATTTGATAGCAAATAAACTTTAAATGTTAAGGCAGGTTACAATGCCACGGTGATCAAGTAATTAGGAGTTCCAATGGAAATGAGCTTAACCCAGAGAAATGCAATAAACAATTATAGTTCCCATGTGTAACTGGGCAGGAAAAAAAAATGAGATTTAAGAAGGTTGGAGAAGAATTTCTTTGTAGACCTCCCTCAAGACTGGATGCTGGAACATGAATGAGTCACTCTAAAGTACGTCATTATTATTATTATTATTATTATTTTGCACCCTTTTATTACTCTGAGGCAAGGAAATCAATCTAGGGAAAGGGTGAGAGTTGGCATCTTGAAATGCACTGGGAAATTATAAATTATGAGAGCTATTGATAAAGGTGGTATTTATAGCTCCATAACGGATTTTATATTATTTACGTCTGGACTATGTACACAATCAACACTCACTAACACACTCCAGTTAATTAGTGCTGCTTCCATTTTCAGAGTCACATGAGACTTCTTGTAGCCAAACACACATGAGATGGAGACGCTTTGAGAGGGTCACTTGGATCAAGACTTAAAATACAGACATTTAAAATGAAGGCCTCCCAAGCCAGACTGTTCATTTTGACATAAACTGGACCCAAATTGGTATCACTGAGGCTGTATTTTTGGTACCTGCCTACAAACACAAATTCTCATGTGTGATGTCAGATGGTACGTATATAAAATAAGAATATAAAATGTCCACTGACCTGGTGAATTTCTGATTCTGAGAACTCTGGGAGAGTTTTCCCCCAAATCCCATCTTCGGATCCTGTAGCTGGGAGGAACATCATCAAACAGGGAGCATCAGCAGTCCTCTTTGACTAGCTACCTCAGTCCATCCCCCTCGAGTCTTGAGTTCCTCTTCCTTTGGTGAGGTCTTGAGTTTCGTTCATTCAGCTACTGATTTATTCATTTGTCTTATCAGTGATTTATTGCTGTGTCATAAATTACCCCCAAGTCTTAGTGGCTTAAAACTACACACACGGTTTTACCTGTTGGTTTCTGAGGGTCAGGAGTCTGGCGTGGTTTAGTTGGGTCCTCTTGCTTCAGGGTCTCTCATGAGGCTGTAATCAAGGCATCAGCCAGAGCTGAGGGACCTCCAGTCAGGAAGCGTTCACTCCCAAGCTCACACGATTGTGGGCAGGATTCAGTTCCTCGCAGGTCGTCGGACTGGGCCTCAGCTCCTCCGGAGGCCACCCTCAGTTCCTTGCTGTGTGACCATTTCCAACATGGCGGCTTGCTTCATCAAAGCCTGACAGCTGAGATGGTAACAAGCAAGATGAATGTTACACTCTTTTTATAACCCAATAATGGAAGTAAGATACCCTCAATGTTGCCATATCCCATGGTTTAGAAGCAAGTTTCTCCAGGGAAGGAGATTACACAAGGCAGGTGGGGATCACTGGGGGCCATCTCAGAAGTGGCCAGTCACATTTGTTAGGAATTTGTTGAGCATCTCCTAGCTGCCTGACCCTGGGCCAGGTGCAGGGAATAGAGGGATGAACATCCTTCTTTCATCAGAACTCACTACCTATCTGGGGAGAACGTACCAGACATTCAATAGATTATTGCAATTGGTGATAAACACACTACGTTGGAAATACAGGGAATAAAGGCTCCAACCTGGTCTAGGTTGAGGGAGGTAGATGCCAGGCAGGGACATAGCAATGGAGACTTGAAGAAGAACTGGCCCAGGAAAGAGAAGGAGGAAGGAAGTTTTCAGGTTGAGGAAAGAGCCTGTGCAAACGTCCTGAGGCAGGAAAGATCATGTTGTATTTGAGAGAAGAGTAGCTGGAGTGTGGAGGAGGGAGTGGGGCCCTGTCTGCTGTCTTAAGGAGTTTGGTCCATGACCAAAGACCATGGAGAAGCCCTTGAGAAGTGATTCAGAGAGCCCTTAGGCCTCCTTTCTCCTTCTCCTGCTGCCTTCGGTCTCCTGGCTGCAGTCAGTCTTGAGGCTGTGACCATGATCAGATGCCCCTGAACGGCCTGCCTCCTTTATCCTGGGATGATATCCTGCTGTTGTGGTACGTACAGACCCAAAGGCTCTTCCTCCTCCCACCTATAGGATTTTTACTAGTGGTTTTTAAGCAAAACCAGATGTAGACTCTTAATACATAAAACAGACAAAAGCAGAACCACTCAGATCAAAGTCAGTTTCAGGAGAAGGGGCCCTTGGGAGAACCCTCCCCCACATTTCCATGAGGGTCCCCAAGACACCTCTCTGGAGCTCCAGGACTCTGAAAATCCTAGCTGGAGAAACATGTCCCGAGGCCACAACTTTGCCAATCATTATTCCCATGAGATTCTTTCAATAAACTTGTACTGAATCCATACCACGTTATCAGGCACGAAGGAGGCCCTGAGAATATGAAGGTGGTTAATTTAAGACAGTCTCTTCCCTCCGTGCACTCCCTGTCTAAGGAGGGATTCACGGGGGTGAATGACTCACCGCATCGCCATGTGATGTGCACTTGCAGAAGGTGGGGCTGGGAACCTGGTGGCTCAGCGGGGACACAGGCAGAAAAGACTTCCAAAGGAGATGGTGCCTTGGATGGACCTGGAGATGATCACACCAAGTGAAGTGAGTCAGAGAAAGACATATATCACATGATATCACTTATATGTGGAATCTAAAAAATGATACAAATGAACTCATTTACAAAACAGAAACAGACTCACAGACATAGAAAACAAACTGATGGTTACCAAGAGTTCCGGGAAAGGGAGGAGGGAGGGATAAATTAGGAGTCTGAGATCAGCAGATACACACTACTATATATAAAATAGATAAACAGCAAGGTCCTACTGTACAGCACAGGGAACTATATTTAATACCTTATAACAATCTATAATGAACAAGAGTAGGAAAAGGAATATATATGTATATGTATAACTGAATCATTATGCTCTACACCAGAAACTAACACATTGTAAATCAACTATATTCAATTAAAAAAAAAAGTTTATGAAGCTTGAGTTTGCAGGTCAACAAGAGGCCTGATGGTCCCTGTCTCTGGGCAGGTGCCCTTGCATTTACCCCTTGCCCCCGCCCATCTCAGACCCCCCCATCCAGATGGGGTGCCCCTCTCACTGTGCTAAAACAGCTGCTCCAGGCTTTCAGTGGAAAGGCCCTGATGGAGCTCCCAGGTTCTGTAACAGCCATGGTGTGAGTAAACCCATACTGGGTTTTAATCTCTCAGTTTCTGGACTGGAACAGAAAATGTGCCGCTTGCCACTGTTCTATATCCCCAGCTGTCTTCTCCACTTCTCAGTGGAGGGACGGAGCAGGGATCACTCTGTATCCCAGCTCACTCAGAGCGTTTCCTCCCACCGAGGCTCTACTCAGAAGAGGCAGCAGACCTCCCGCCTGGTTTGAGTCTCAGACCAGGGTCACCCATCAGGTCTCACGTGTTCTCCCTGATGGGCCTGGACACTTCAGAATTCTAAGGAGCGCTGGCTTCCGTTTGCTGAGTAACTATCCAGGGATTTGACTAATCATTCATAACCACAACTGAAAGTTCCTACCAGCCCCCAGTCAATTCAGTAAAAGTAAAGTTTCAAATTTAAACTTAAAGCAACTTAAGTCTGAAATTTAAAGTAGGCTGAGGCTATGTGATAACAGAACAACTAACTGGCCCTGCAGAGGAAAAGGCTTCAGGACCGGATGTTGGCTTGTGCAAGCCAGGCAGCCTCTTGTTTAATTGTTTTATCTCTGGTGACTCATTCGGAATCTTTAGCTTAGCCACAGGCCAGGTTTGGATAATACCAGCAAAGGAAGCCAGCCCAACTCTCTCCTCCTCCTTAAGATCTTCCTTCCAACACAAAATAATCTCCATCTTTGTCCTACAAACTCAAATCACCTTTGGATTTTTCCACACGTTGTTAAGTCCTAGCATCATACCTTGTAATACCTACACCTCTTACCATGTTTTTACAACGTTTATGAACAGTTTATACTGTTTTCCCTGCTCAGGTGATGCATTTTGTCTGCCAGAGTAGATGGTAAGCTCCTTTCCCACTCAGGGAATGCTCCCCCCATATTGGAATTTCTGGTTGTTTCTCACTTCCAAGAGGCTTAGCACCATGTTGGGCAAGCAGGCACTCTAGAAATATTTGTGAGTGAATGAATAACTATGGTCCACCCCATGTATCACGCAGCCAGTCTCCCTGACACGAGGAGACCTAGCTGAGACCCAGCCAGGGCATCGGTGAGGGAACGAGGCCATCTGGGAGGGCTGCACGTGGTTCACAGCTGGCAGGCAACGGGACCCCAGGTCAAGTACGTGCAAAATTTAACATCTTTATGCCTTAAAAAAAATGTCCCTTTTCCTTTAGTTGTAATTTAGCCATTTTTACCACAATTCATCTCTTTTACTGGCTGATTGAAATAAAATGCACAGCCAAAAAGGAGAGTTATGTTTTATTCGGTGGGCATACCTGAGGACTGAACCCATCGAGCCCGGAATGACAGCCTCTCAGATCACTCTGAGGGACGGCTCCGGAGAGGTAGAGGAGGAGGCAGGATATATTGGAGTTTTTGCAACAAAGACCAGGTAGTCGGAACATCAAAAGATGACTGTTAATTAAAGAAAACCAGATATCGCCAAGTTAAAGAATTTAGTGCTTTTCTATGCATGGAAAGGTGCAAAGGTCTGGGCTCATGGAAATCATTCCTTTGATGTGCACCTAGCTATCCAGGGCCAGTGTCCTGTGCTCTCCCATCCTGAGTTCCCCAGGCAGGGGGACCGTTGAACGTGTCTGCAGAGGACAGCTGGCTGCCTGCTTGTCTGCATCCTGAGTTGGCGATAGCATCTGATGACTTGAGGCCATGGCATTCTTTTTTTTAATTTATTTTACAATGTATTTTTAAAATTGAAGTATAGTTGATGTACAATATTGTATGTTACAAGTATACAATATAGTAATTCACAATTTTTAAAGGTTATACTCCATTTATAGTTATTATAAAATATTGGCTGTGTTCCTCGTGCCGTACCATACGTCCTTGGAGCTTATTTCATACCTGAGAGTTTGTACCTCTTAATCCTCCACCTCCATCTTGCCCCTCCCCTCTCCCCACTGGTAACCACTAGTTCCTTCTGTGAGTCTGTTTCTTTTCTGTTATATTCACTAGTTTGTTGTATTTTTTCTAAGATTCCACATGTAAGTGGTATCTTACGGTATTTCTCTTTCTCTGCCTGACTTATTTCACTTAGCATCATACCCTCCAAGGCCATCCATGCTGCACACCAGAAACTAATACAACATTTTAAATCAACTCTCCTTCAATTAAAAAGCAAATAAACAACCAGCCCATTTAAAATATGGGTGGGAGAACTGAAAAGACATTTTTCCAAAAGAGGAAATGCAGATGGCCCACAGGAACATGAAAAGTTGCTCAGCATCACTAATATCAGGAAAATGCAGATCAAAATCACGAGACACCATCTCACACCTGCCAGAACGGGGCCACGGCATTCTCTGTTTACTGATACGGCTTGTAGTAGTTTTCGTTCACACACTCAAGAGAGCAGTCCCTGAAAACAGCCCAGCGGAGGATTCTGCTAAGAGCAGCGTGTGTGTGGTTTTATTTCCTATTTCCAACGCCTTCTGTTTCCTCAGAAGGCCGGCAGTTAGAACTTCACCTCCTTTAACAGAGGGGAGAAGCCGACTAGCAGGTAACACAACCAGATGTTCCTGATGCGCTTATTCAAAGAGTTTGTGTTCTAGTGCAAGCGAGGGGGCTGCATGGTCTTCGCCCTGGATAACCACATTATCCAGGGAGGGGGTAGTCCTGTTCTTAGGACAGCTCTGCCAGCTTTCTGACTGTGGGTGACTCATTCAACCATCTGGCAACTTTCCTGCTTTCATTAAAGGTGAGGAGGAGAGCAGGGATCGTACGAATTGCTTTTCAGGCCTAAGGATATTGTGAAAATGAATTGCTTATTGTCCTTCCCTTCTAGGAAAAAGTTCCACAAAAAGTGTGCATTCCTGGACTCGGCTTTTTCCATAAACTGGATCCTCTTCCTGTCTGCTGTCTTTCTAGCAAAGGGATTGCTTTCCACTTGACCCCTTTCCAGAGGCAACCAGTCAAGTCTTATCAAGTCTTCCTTTCCAAAGCTTGTGCCTCTGTTCTTTTTATATACCTCATTCATTCACTCAGTGACAGTCACTAAGCATCAGTGAAATGCAAGCCATTGTATTGGATAAAAATAAGAATAAGACTAAGAAATGAACAGAAGTAAGACGTAAGAATTGGTTCTCACCAGTAAGCAGCTTACAAAGCTTCTTAAGGGCCACACTTTTCAACTGTTTCTCAGATATTTTCCTCACATGTGAGAAACTGGAGGTCCAAGTCTACTCTCCTGTCTGCGGTCTCTTACCTATTTTCTCTAATCCAAGCATTCCCTGGCCAAATTAATATTCTTAAATAAACATTTTAATCATCTTACGGAGTTCAGACTTTCAATAGCTCTTCAGTGCTCCCAGAATAAAGATCAAACTTTCAATTTTACTGTGAAGCTCAAAAGCGTCTAAGATTTGAAGTGAACTTATTTCCTGACCTCACTTCCCACAACTCATTATGAATTTCTGCTCGGATAAATTGGTCAGATCACTAAACTCAGAGTATATGTCTGACCTGTTTATTCCCATATTCAACAGTGGATTGGATGTCTTCTGTGTGGCAGTGCTATGATAAAAAATGGTGCCCCGTTTCTGCATTCAAAGAGCCTATTGTTTAGACAAGGATACTGTCAGGAATGGAGTGTTCAGGAGCGTTAAGTAAGGCCTTTCTTTCCAGGGTTCTTGTTAAGTTGTTTGATCAATTTCCCTACATTAGTCCTAAAAGTACAAAAACTCCAACTGAGTCCTTCTTTGAGAATTCAGGCTCTTGGAGGACCTTAGAAGAATAATATAAAGGAGATTTGCCTACATCAATACAGAGACTAGCACCTCACCTAGTGGTACTTCATATCAAACTCTGGCCACAAAGGTAATAGTTACCACCGGTTGAGTGCTCACTACATACCCATATGGTCGCATGACTTTGAGTGAGATAACAATTACTATACCCACTTTAGTGATGAGAAAACTGAGACTCCAACAGTTTAGGCAACTGGCTTGAGGTCTTAGGGTTGGTTGTAAATATTTGCTTACTGTGAACAAATAAAGTTGGAATTTGAACCCAGAATTATCTTATGTCAAAGTACAGGTAATTTGAAGGTTTATTTAGTTGAAATGTACTGTTTTAGTCAAAGATGTTTTAGGATATTTCCTTTCTGTCACCCTTTCTCATAAGTCCAGGTGTACAGGCTACTCTGCTTTGCCTGGAGTGGTAGATGGGTAACAGATACATAGAGCCTTGGACAGAGAAATGAGGAGTAAAGGAAGGGTGCACCAGGGAGGAGGACGAGGGGTGATTCTGGGTGGTCTGAACTGATGGGATACGGGAGAGCGAATTTAAACTGTGCACAGTGAATAGGGCTAACGTTTCCCTCGCTGACTTCCACGCAGGCCCACGCCTTATCTTAGTAACTAGTGGGCTGGAGGGAAACTGCTTCCCTCCTGTGGCCCATCTGAGAGGCGTAATGAATGGTTCCTGACAGAAGGCTCCCTTGTCTGGGGGAACACGAGTACACAGGATGGAGTCCTCCAAAAACAGAGGCCCATGTCCAGCTTTAAAAAACCACCAACCAACCTGTACCCAGAAACAGCCATTCATTTAGATGTGCAGGAACTGAACAACTTCAAAAATGTTCCAAGTCAAACGGCCCAGGGTAAAAAACAAACAGCAGCAGCCTGCTCCCAGAGGCTTCCAGGAATCACCCAGCCCCACAAAGAAAACAAGGGCCAGATCTGCTTGTTAACCCCTTCACATCTGAGAGGAGAACTCTGGGCCTCAATATTGTTGAACTATCTTACAGTGGAAAAAAAATAATAATGAAAATGAAGCAAGACCTTGAAAACTGGTTAGGAACCCAATGAGAAGGCAGAATGTTTCAGCTGATATCCCATCACTTACTATCTGCCCTCGGAAGCAAGCACCCAGATGCTTACTGCAACATTCATTGTGATTGCAAAAACAAACAACAACAACAACAAAAACAATAAACCAGAAAACAATTTAAATATCCATTAATAGTGTAGTCATGTTGTGGAATACCATACAGCAAGGAAAAGGACATTCTAATGGGTACTAATGAATACACAAGTGGCTAATACTCCTCGTCATCCAGTTAAGCGGAAAAAGTAAATTGCAGAATAATATGGACAGTTTGACAACCCTTCAGTATTAAAAAATAGAAAGGAAAACTAAATTTGAGCAATGCTATCTCTTCTCTGAGAGTACATATATTGGAAAAAGTTCTGAAAAAGATACATAGCAAATCAATGGGTGGTCACTTCTATAGATGAGAACAGGATGAGGGTGAGGGCAAAGTGGGGACTTCAGTTTTATTTATAATATTGAATTTAATAAGCAGATATATTCGTGCATCAGTTATGTAATTGAAATGAAATGAGAAAGAGCAGGCTTTTTTAGGGTTACTGATATGAGGATCTCACTTAGATATCTGCCAAATTCAGGTAGGAAAAACAAAACAAAGTAAAGTAAAGGAATTTGGACTTCTCAAGGAAGAACTTCGATTGGTGTTATTGAGACTAAGAAACCATGTTTTCCATTAGTGGGTGTTTTGAGACTACAAAACAGATAACCAAATGAAATTTTTAAGACTTTCTTACTGAAAACTTTTATTGCTAGGACACACTTAACGAGTAAACTTAGGAGTAAGTAAGGAAACTCCCTCAAAATAAATTGAAATTGAGTAAAATATCCAGAATTTGCTTAGTTTTCCAATACACGATCAATCATTGATTGAAGAACATTAATGAAAAAAGTTACATTCATAATAACCGCAGAAAAGCATAAAACATCCTAGAATAGGCACTATATGACCAAAACTTTATTAAGAAATATCCAAGTAGGTTGAAATAAAAGGAGACGTAGATTATGTTCCTGGGTGAAAAAAAAAAACCTGACTGTTGCAAAGGATAAACAAATCCTTCTCAAATTAATTTATGAGATTAGGTAATCCCATTGAAAATTCCCAGTGGAATTTTGTTGTTGGAATTTTAGGGTATGATTCTAAAATTCACTTAGAAGAACAGAATGATGAGAAAAATTAAGATTTTTCTTGTTCCACTACATATTAAAATATAGCACAGAATGTCAGTTTTTGAAGGTGGCACTATTGTTGTAAGAATCAAAAGAAGAATTAATACACAAAATAGAACATCTGCCCTGAAACAGATATATCGATATATGTATTTGAGATGAATATCGCAATCCAATGATAAAAGAAAAGACTATTCAACAGATGATATATATTTTTAATTGGTTATATGAAAAGAACATCAAAATCAAGCTTAATTCCAGTGTCTTGGCCTGAAAATTTCCATATACCATAAGATATACAATTTGATTTGAAAATGTAGATTAAGATGTAATTAGTATTTAGAGAGAAGGACATTCTAAACACAAACAAAAAAAGAGGCCATGAATAGAAAGATTATGTTTTGAGCATATAAAAGTAAAACTCTTTTACAGGGGTTCTGAGTTACACAATTACAGAGGATGGTGACTCCTGCAGCCTGCCCAGCCCCACAGCCTGGCTTCTGCATCTCAGAAACACCAGCATTCAAATTAATAAAGGCAGAATTGCAAAGCACGTCTTTAACATATGTGACAAAGCAATTCAGACACAGTGGTCCTTTCACAACACAGAAGATCATTTCCCTCTTCTTTGCAATCCTTCCAAGGACTTCCGTCTCATTTTAAGCAGACCAGAGTCTTTCCAGTGGCCTTGAGGCTGGGCCACCTCTCTGTCCTCATCGCTACTCTTTCCCTCTATTTCTCCCTCCAGCCACACTGGCTCTCTTGTACCTTGAACCCACCAAGCACACTTCCATTCTCTGGCCTTCGCTCTTGCTCTTCCCTCTGCCTAAGGCTCTCTCCCTCATTTTCTTCAAGATGAGACAGGAGGGAAGTGCACAGGGCACAACCATCAAAAGGACGACACAGCCATTGAGGATAGGACAAATACTGGTTAGAACCAACTGGGCCCAAGATGGCGGAAGATTCATCTTCCAACAGACCTTGGGCCTCACTACACACTCATTGTAATACATTAGCTGCTAAATGACACACCCACAGGCACCATGAGAGTTCCGAGGCTGAAATAAACAGTCACAAAGAGACAAATGCTATATTATTCTACTTATGTGAGGTATCTAAAATAGCCAAACTCACGAAATCAGAAAGTAGAATGGTGGCTGCCAGAAGCTGGGGGCACAGGACTGGGGAGGGGAAATGCAGTCTTGTTCAGTGGGTATAGAGTTTCAGTTGTGCAAGGTAAAAAAGTTCTAGAAATCTGCTGTACAACAATGTGAATATACTTAACACTACTGAACTGTGTAGTACACTTAAAAATGGCTAAGAAGGTAAGTTTTTTGTTATGTGTCTTTTAGGAAAAACCGAAAAACAAAAACCCAGGTGGATCTGTACATGCATTCGTCTGAGATATAGTAGTCTACATCCTAAAAACCCTGAAATTGTACCTAGAGTTTCAAAGCTTTGGTAACTCTCAAAAATTATTTTATAGGTGTGGTCTGCAGAATATAATAGAACAACATTTGAACACAGCAATGAATAAGATGTAAGAGACAATGAACTGCAACTTTCAAAAGTAGCATCTACCAGGGAGATTTAATGTTGATTTGCAGATGCAATACAAATAAGGCTGTCACTAATTGCTAATTACTAAAAAAAACAAAACCAAAACTGATGGTCAGTCAAAGAAATACGGTGGTCCCTCTTTCAGGCACAGTGACCCACCTGGCAAGATTAAACAAAGTCAGATATACTATTCCCATCTGTCAAGTTGTCAAATACAAAACATAAGCACGATGTAAAAAAAAATTGAGAAATAAAATACATACAGGAAAGGACAAAATCTTAAATGTGATATAGTCAATAAATTTTGACCCCCATGTACACACACACACACACATACACTGAAACCACACAAATCACGATACAGAACATTTCCAAACTACAGAAGACTCTCTCATGCCCCCTCCAGTCAGCCCCTGTGGAGAATGTTCTAGAGCTGCTCCACAGTACCTGTAATTACGTTGTATAACATGCACTTCCACACGTCATTAATAGGCATGTAATTAGTGGATGCTTTCCATAAGTCAATGTCATAACATCGTCAAAAGTATTGATAATGCAAAAGAAAAGTATTGATAAAACTTAAATTCTTTATTAAGGAAGGAGTTGAGTTTCTTAGATTCTAGACTAAGCAAGTAATATGAGATTTAATGAAACATATACATATGAGGATGTTCATCACTGTAAAAATATTTTCAAAAAGTTAGAAATTGCAGAGATGTAGTTCAAAGAATACAAATTTTCAGTTAAAGAGTAAGTTCTGAGGATCTAATGTTCAGCGTGGTGAACGCAGTTAGTAACACGGTATTGTATACTTAAGATTACTTTTTAAAAATGTTTTCTTTCTTTATTGTTGCATTACTTAATTTTTTAAAATTTTGGGCAGGAGGTAATTAGGTTTAATTTATTTTTAGGGGAGGTACTGGGAGTTGAACCCAGGACCTCATGCACGCTAAGCATGTGCTCTGCCACTGAGCTATACCCTCACCCAAGATTGTTGAGAGTAGATTCTAAGTATTTTTCCTACAAAAAAATAGAAACAGTTAGCTAAGTAAGTGATGGATGTGTTAATTATTTTGATCTTGGTAATCATTCCAAGATGTATATGTATATCAAATTGTCACATTTTATACTCTGAATATATACAATTATACTTGTCAATCATTTCTCAATAAAGTCAGAGAAAAAATAAAGCACACACAAAAAATTACAAATAGCCTACGTAACCCTCATGAGGAAATGGTTTGATTTTAATACATATACTTGATGTAATAGTTTGTGATCATTAAAAATTAGGTTTTTAGCAAATTTATGACTTAAAAAATACTCATGATGCTTAGGTATTTGAGAAGAAAACCTTATTCAAAAAAAAAAAGCAGGTAAGAAAAGGAAATGAATTGCACTGGTTTGGTTCCTTTGAGGATGAGGTGACTGCAATCCCCAGATAATTTACATTGGAGACATAAATAGCAAAAGCAAGAAAGCACAGAATAGATCAAAAGTCAAAAGCAGACTTCTATGACGAATCCCATGACACACCTTGTGTTAGAGACAATTGACAAAGGCCCATCATTTCAGTGTTTTGTCAAAAGACCGTGAAAGCTGTGTGAAGGCCTGTGCTAGTCCTACAATGGGAAGAAAGGGAGAAATAAGAGAAAAAGCCCAAGTCTCTCTAATGACTCATTCTCATCTTCTTTCCAGAGGTCACAAGAGCGGTCAAAACCGATCCAATCTGGAAGCTTCTGGAGGAAACCCAGAGTCTTCCTGACACCCACAGAACACAGATGACACACATCAGCAAACATCTGACCTGCTCTTGAGTGGTTTTGAAGTTCTTCACCAAAGAACAAAATTTAAGGCCTGTATTCCCCAGTGGACCCATCAATAACTCTCTCTCTCTGCTTTATTTTTGCTGAAAGTTGGAGGGAAAATAAACTTGCCAAGGTCTGTGCAACGCAGCCTGCGTAGATGGAGCAAGAACATAGTAGAGTTTTGATTTATATTTACTTTCATGTCATTAAAAAAAAAATCCCTGTTCCCTCTGGGTACAGAACATATTAGCACAGTGGTACATAATTTTAAAATAAATATACATACACGTATGGGGGTGTTCATGTACGTAATTTTAAAATAAATATACATACATGTATGGGGGTGTTCATGCTCACATTTTTTTAATGATAAGGATGCATGCAAAAAGATCAGAGACTGTCAGTCTAGACCAGAGGATCTCAGCCTCAATTAAATGGGAAACATGTTGCTGTTAATGTTTTACTGGTAGCAGTGAAATAGTCTATCAGAGTATTTTTAAAAATCAGAGCAGATTCAATTTATCACTCTCTGTTCTTATATAAGTAGTGTGCTTTAAAATTTTTGTTTTCATTTTAAAGGCTTTATTTTTTTAAAGCATGTTTAAGTTCACAGTAAAATTAAGAGGAAAGTACAGAGAGTTATTGGTGGTGTACATTCCGAGTTTGGATAAATGTATAATGACAGGTATCCATCATTATGGTCTCATACAGAGAATTTTCACTGCCCTGAAAATCCTCTGCACTCTGCCTACTCATTCTTCCCTCCACCCTCCAACCCCTGGCCACCACTGATCTTTTTACTGTCTCCATAGTTTTGCGTTTTCCAGAATGTCTTATAGTTGGAATCATATGGTATGTAGCCATTTCAGATTTTCTTCTTTCACTTAGTAACATGCGTTTAAGCTTCTTCCATGTCTTTTCTTAGCTTGATGGTTTATTTCTTTTTAATGATGAGTACTGTATCATTGTCTGTATGTACACAAGCACACAATCCATTCATCTGCCGAAGGACATCTTGGTTGCTTCCAAGTTTTGGCAATTCTGAATAAAGCTAACAGAAACATCTGTGTGCAGTTTTTGCTGGACAGATGTTTTCAACTCCTTTGGATAAATACCAAAGAACATGATTGCTGGCTCATATGGTAAGAGTATGTTTAGTCTCAGAAACTGCCAGTTGTCTTCCAAAGTGGCTGTAACATTTTACATTTCCACCAGCAGTGAATGAGAGTTCCTGTTGCTCCACATCCTCCCCAGGCTTTGGTGGTGTCAGTGTTTCGGCTCTGGCCATTCTGACAGATGGGGAGTTATCTCATTGTTGTTCTAATTTGCATTTCTCTGATGACATATGGTGTGGAACATCTTTTTGTATGCTTATTTGCCATTTGTATATGTTCTTTGGTGAGGTGTCTGTTAAGGTCTTTGGTCCATTTTTTAAATGGGGTTGTTCATTTTCTTTTTGTTGTACGTATTCTTTGAAAATATTTTCTCCCCGTCTGCCACTTGTCTACTCACTCACTTGCTGTTCTCTTTTGCAGAGAATAGGTTTTCAATTTTAATGAAGTCTAGCTTATCAATTATTTAGTTTCTGGATCGTGCCTTTGGTGTTGGTGGTATCTTTTTCTTCAGTGGAAAAGATAGTCAAACAGCTTGCCCCATTTTCTCTAAAGTCCCAAATTAGCCCTCATTTCTGAGGTATTATTAATTGTTAAGAGAAGTGTAAATCATTGTAATACATTTTCTCATTTTCTTATGAGAAAATTTCTCATTTTCTTAAAAAAATTTTTTTTTTGTTAAAGTGTAGTTGATTTGCAATTTTAGTTTCAGGTGTACGGCAAAGTGATTCAGTTATATATATATATTTTTTCTTTTCAGATTCTTTTCCATTATGGGTTGTTACAAAAAATTGAACATAGTTCCCTGTACTATACAGTAGGCCCTTGTTGTTTATTTTATATATAGTAATGTGTGTCTGTTGATCCCCAATCCCTAATTTATCCCTCCCCACCCTTTCCCCTTTGGTAACCATACTTTGCTTTCTATGTCTGTGAGTCTGTTTTGGGTTTTTCAATAGAATTTGTATCATTTTTTTTAGATTCCACATATAAGTGATACCATATGATATTTGTCTTTCTCTTCATTCAATATGGTAATCTCTAGGTCCATCCTTGTTGCTGCAACTGGCATTATTTCATTCTTTTTTATGGCTGTGTAATATTCCTGTGTGTGTGTGTGTGTGTGTGTATACACACCATATCTTCTTTATCCAGTCATCTGTTGTCTCATCTTCCTTCAGATGAGGAACATGAATGCATGTATAGTAGAATATAAAGAAAGAATACACAACATATGCTAAAGCAGTTTATAGACAAGAATGGAGCCATGAGCATCACTATGAATAATACATAATACATAAAATTACTGAACCCAAGCAACAATGTGAGTGAAATTAGCATCAATGTTATTTATACTGATGCTAATTTTAAAAAATCAACAGATGGCATATTAAAATAAAGATTTATCTCAGCTATTCTTCAGTTATAATAGTTCCTTGCCCTGTTAATATGCCTGTGGAGAAATGAGGGGAAAAAAACTCATCTTGCATTTTAAATAAAGTTTAAAAATTAGACAAACCCTGTGATTTTCCATATTGTATTATAATTTTTGAAATTCCAAATGACTTTCAGATGGATAGAATGACTTTATTAATATCAAATCAAGAGGAAAGGTCTGTGGTACTACGTTATTATTTTTTTCTCTGTAAAATATTTCCAGATATTTTTCAATTTCTGAATAAATCATGAAAGAGCAACAGGGTTGCCCATCACTGAAGTTGCAGTAGGAAAAGGATGATGACCTTGGGTCTATATTTCAGTCGTATCTGAGGAGGTCATCTCTAGGTCAGGATTCCAGAAATCCAGACCGCTCTTTAATCTCCAGGCAGTTCACATGGCCCAGAATTTCAGAAGTGCAGGCGGTGTCAGGACCTAGAGGGACACTAAGGTCAAGCGGCGGGAAGGAGAGAGATGTGGAGTCAGGAATAGACAACAGCCACGAGTAAACTGATGTGTTGACTTTGTTCCAAAGTATCCCCAGAAATAGACTGGCCATTTGTCAGGATAGCATTTTAAGTCCTAACTTGGCCTAACTTGGCCATTGATGGATCATAAGTATTACAATGAACGGTCACTTTATTCCCTTTAGCTCTCATAGTGATTTTGTCAAGGCTAGGAGACGGTGTGTGTCAGAAGGGCAAAAATCAAGAGCCAAAAGGAAAACCCCAAACTAAACCAAACCAAACAACAAAGTCCTTCTAGTCTTTGTGCTAGAAATGGTGAACAGATGTTCCTCAGATCACTGCGAATGGCCTTAAGTTGTAACAATCAGAATTTAGACGTATCATAACTTTAGTACAGATGGGATGGAGAGCCCAGGGGATTAAAAATCCAGTTAATATAGGAAAACAGAGGTAGGGGGTGAGGATATTTTCAGAGGAGAGAGTTAGTTAACATGAGAGCGGGGCATATTGATGGAGGTTGTTCAAAGGACATTTGCTCTCAGCAGACATTAAACCAGGATAGAATCTCACCCCTCTGGGTCAGCACAAATTAATAATGTGTAATTAAATTTTACCACCAGATTTTTCCTATGAAATGTCATGAAATGGACATAGCTCAGAAGTGGTTCATTCTGGTCAAAGTAAATCCCACTTCCTTGGCCCTAGCAGGGCTGCCCATGGACACATACCCAAGATTTGTGATTTGGGAGGGACTATCTTTCAGGACATTAAACAACGACCCTCAACATTGCATGTATAACTATCTGCATATTATAATCATCTGAAGAGCTTTAAGAAACAGTTGGTGATGCAAGATTTGTACACTGAAAACTATAAACCACCACTGAAGGAAAACACAGAAGACCTATTTAAAATAAATGCAAACAGCTCATGTTAATGGTTTGGATGACTTAACATTAACATAGTAATACTCTTCGAATTTATATACAGAATCAGTGCAATTCCTATCAAAATCCAGCCTAGTTATTTTGTACAAAGTGACAAGCTGATCCTAAAATTCATATGGAAATTCAGGGAACCCAGAATAGTCAAAACAATCTTGAAAAGGCACAGCCAAGTTGTAGGACTCATGCTTCTCAACTGAGAACTTACTACAAAGCTGCAGTCATCAAGACCGTTTGGTACCGGCATAAGGTTAGGCATTTAGATCAATGGAACAGAACTGAGAGTCCAGAAATACACTCATGTGTCTATGGTCAGGTGACAAGAGTGCCAAGACATTCAGCGGGGAGAGAAGAGTCTTTTTGACAAATGGTATACGGACGTGTGATACCGTGATTTTATTATAAATTATCTGTTTGGTCTTCATCCCCAACTCTGGCACAGAACTGGTCATGTACTGGTTATGGTTTCAAACTCACTTGTTTATGACTTAAATCAAGTCGTTCTGATCTAAGAGTCGACCTTGTTTTTCTTGAGGAAGCTGTGCCAGGATGAGGTCATTGACATCTGTTGTTGTGGACCAGGGCTCAATAGCTTAGCTCTGACAGAAGTGTCACAGCGGGGCAGGTGGGGAGGAGGGAGGTTATTGATCAGAACATATGGAAGAGTGGCTGTCATGTGACGGACACTTACAGTTTAAACACCAAGTATCTGTGAAGATTTACCAAGAGTTTCAGTCTGGGCACAGTTATTCTTTGCTGATCAAAATAGCTATGTAAGGTTCCCTGGAGTAATGACCTTGGGAGCAGCTCATCTTGCCTGCCAACACTGGTGCCTTCACTCCACTAGCATCGAGCTCTAGCAACAAAAGGGACTTTTCTGTTTGCACTGGGTATCCACTCTTGGTTGGCTAAGCTGATTCCACTGAGAACCACCTTGTAGAAAGGTACACTTTGACTGAATTTGGACTGTATTTTTTTCACCTCCCCTCTGCCTGGAGCAATAGTATAATTAATCTATCTTTGGTTTGAAGTATGAAATTTCTTTATTGGCTTATTAAGAGACATTACCCTGTATGCTGTTTGCTTGTGAAATATCACTAGTATAAATTATAATTACTGCCTTGAATCTGTGTTAAACAAATTATTGGCAAAGACAATCTCAGTCTCTGAGCATAATTTGCTGGACAAAACAGAACTCCTAAAACCCTTGGGATTTCCTAAGTGATGAGAGCCATGGGGTTTTTTTTTTTTTTTTGTGATGTTAACAAGAAGACTTTCAGAAAGCGCCTAAGGATGGTGGCTGGTTGCCAGGAGAACCAGCTCTGTGATCTGAGGATTGGAACTTTCAGTCCCACTGCCCTGAACTCCAGGGAGAAGAGCGGGGCTGGAGGTTGAATCAACTGCCAATAGCCAGTGATTTAAGCAACTGTGACTAAGCAGTGAAGCCTCCATTAAAAACTAAAAGGACAGGGTTCAGAGAGTAAGGAGATGGGGCCAAGATGGAGGAGTAGAAAAACCCTGAGCTCACCTCCTCTTGTGAGCACACCACAATCACAACTATTTGCAGAACAACCATGGATGAAGAAGACGGGGATCTACCAGAAAAGATCGTCGACAAATAAAGACATAAAGAAGGAACCACAATGAAATGGATAGCAGGGGCAGACTTGCAAAATAATCAAATCCCATACCCCCAGGGGGGTGATCCACAAACTGGAGAATAATTGTATTGCAGCGCTTCTCCCACAGGAGTGAGAGTTCTGAGCCCCATGTCAGGTTCCCCAGCCTGGGGGTCCTCCATTGGGAAGATGAACCCTCTGAAACATTTGGCTTTAAGGCCAGCAGGGCTTAATTTGGTGGTGGTGGGGGGGTCCCAAAGGACTCAGGGAGACAGAGACGTCACTCTTAAAAGGCACACACAAAACTTCACCCTCTCTGGGACTCAGGGCAAAAGCAGTAATTTGATAGGAGCCTGGGCCAGACCTACTTGCTGGTGTTGTAGAATCTCCTGGAGAGGAAGGGAGCAGCTGTGGCTCACCCTGGGGACACAAACAGTGGCAGCAGCCATTCTTGGGAGCTTCCTCTACTGTATGGACACTGGTACTGGTGGGCACCATTGTGGAATCCTCCCTGTAGCTCTTAGTACCGGGACCTGTCCCCACCCAACAGCCTGCAGGCAACAGTGCTGGGATGCCTCAGGCCAAGCAACTAATGAGATGGGGACACACCCCACCCATCAGCAGACAGGCTGCTTAAAGACCTCCTGAGCCCACAGCCACATCTAGACACAGCACTAGACACAACGTTGCCCACCAGAGGGCCAAGACCCACCATGGGCAGGCACCAGCCCTGCCCTCTAGGAAGCCTGCTCTAACCTCTGGACCAGCCTTACCCATCAGAAGGCAGATACCTGATGCAAGAAAATCACAATCCTGTAGCCTGCGGACCCAGCCTATCCACAGCAAGACAGACCCTGGGACCAGCTGGGCCCCATCCCTGCCCACTAGCAGGCCAACACAAGCTTTGGGACATCCTGGACCTGATACTCAACTGTATCAGGAACCTCCGCCCCCAATCTGACACCAGCTCTGGGATCCCTGGGCCCTACAGTCAGACTTCAGGACCTGGCTCTGCCTGTCAGTAGTCTGGCACTAATTCCAGGACCTGGATTCACCCACCTGTGAGTGGGCAAAAGCCTCAGAGTCTTCTAGACTCTGACTCAGCACACCAGTGAGTGAGCACTAGCCCTGGGGCCCCCTAGGGTTCTCCAACCAGCTGCCTTGTGACCAGGCCCCATTAACCGGTAGCCTGCAGCCTCCACACAGGGCAGAGCCTGGCAACCAACCAGACTAGCAACCAACCTAGCCTACCAGACCATCCACACGGTCAGCCTGCCACAACAGAAGGACCACATAGCCCTCTTAGGGGGAACTCCTAAAGCATATAGTTTAGGTGACAAGAGAGGAATGGGCCACTGGGACACACAGGACATCTCCTACGGAAAGTCACTTCTCCCAGTTCAAGAAACGTAACTAATTTACCATATCCATAAAAATACAAATAGCAGCTTAGGCAAAATGAGGCAGCAGAGGAACATGCTTCAGACAAAGGAACAAGATAAAACCCCAGAAGAAGAACTAAGTGAAGCGAAGCTAGGTCATCTACCCTATAGAGAGTTCAAGGCAATGATCACAAAGATGATCAAAGAACTTGGGAGAAGAATGCATGCACAGAGCAAGAAGTTAGAAGTTTTTTTCAACAAAGAGTTAGCAAATATAAAGAACAACCAAACAGAGATGAATACAATAACTGAAATGAAAAATACACTGGAAGGAATCAATAGTAGACTAAAGGATACAGAAGAACGGATCAGTGAGCTGGAAGACAGGGTAGTGGAAATCACTGCCGCTGAACAGAAAAAAGACAAAAGAATGAAAAGGAATGAGGACAGTTTAAGAGACCCCTGGGACAACACTGAGTGCACTGATAATTTGCATTATAGGGGTCCCAGAAGGTGAAGAGAGAGAGAAAGGACCCAAGAAAATATTTGAATAGTTGAAAACTTAACCTAGAAAAGGAAACAGTCACCCAAGTCAAGGAAGCACAGAGAGTCCTACACAGGATTAACCCAAAGAGGAACACTGAAAGACACACCATAATTGAAATGAAAAAAATTAAACATAAAGAGAGAATACTAAAAGAAGTAAGGGAAAAGCAACAGATAACACACAAGGGAACTCCCATAACATTATCAGTTGATTACTCAGCAGAAATTCTGCAGGCCAGAATGACGTGGCATGGTATTTAAACTGATGAAAGGGAAAATAAAATTGCCAAAAAAAAAAAAAAAGAGAAAAGAGAAAAACCTACAATCACGAATACTCTACCCAGCAATACTCTTATTCAGACTTGATGGAGAGATCAAAAGCTTTCCAGACAAGCAAAAGCTAAAAGAATTCAGCACCACCAAACCTGCTTTACAACAAATGCTAAAGGAACTTCTCTAGGCAAAAAAGAAAAGGTTACAACTAGAAATAAGAAAATTACCAAATGAAAAAAGCTCATTGGTAAAGGCAAACTTACAGTGAAGGTAGGAAATACCAACATACAAAGCTAGTAGGAAGGTCAAAGGACAAAAGTAATAAAATCATTTATATCCACAGTAAGCACTTAATGATAAACAAAACAATCAGATTAAAAATATAATATCAAAATAGTAATCATGAGGGGAGGAGAGTACAAATGCAGGGTTGTTAAAATGCATTTAAAGTTAAGATACCAGCCACTTAAAACAATCATAATATAAAAATATATATAGCTATATTCAAACCTCATGATAACCACAAATCAAAAATCTATAACCAATATATACACAAAAAAGAAAAAGGAATTCAAACATAACATTAAAGACAGTCATCAAATCACAAGAGAACAAAAGAAGAGGGGGAACAGACCTATAAAAACAAATCCAAAACAGTCAACAAAATGGCAATAAGAACATACATATTGATAATCACCTTAAATGTAAACAGACTAACTGCTCTAATCAAAAGACATAGACTGGCTGAATGAACAAAAAGACAAGACCCATATGGATGGTGTCTACAAGAGATTCACTTCAGATCTAAAGACACGCAAAGACTGAAAGTGAGGGGATGGAAAAAGATGTTCCATGCAAATGGAAATCAAAAGAAAGCTGAAGCAGCAATACTTATTTCAGACAAAACAGACTTTAAAATAAAGACTATTACAAGAGACAAAGGAGCACACTACATAATGATCAAGGGATAAATCCAGAGAGTGGGAGAATGGCACACTCAGAGAGCTCGGACGTTCCGTGCCCTTTCCCACATACCTTGCCCTAGGCATCTCTTCCTTCTGGCTGCTTCTAAGCTGTATCTGTCAACTGAAACACACACACACACACACACACACACACACACCTCGAGAGCTGTGTGTTCAGTTCTATTTGGGGACTTACTGAGGACTATAGCCCAGGAGACAGCCTCTCTGACAGCTCTGAGGAACTGCTCCAAAGAGGCAGGGAGGGAGGGCAATACATGCATGATCTGGTGAAGGTGGAACATGCAACCTAGCACACATTTCAGTAGAAGGCTGCTGCTAGTCACTGGGAGCAGATGTCTCCATGAATGATTTTAGTGCTTTTCTAGGTATGAGAATATGCAAGAAATAGGTTTCATAAAATTTCCTCCTGAAAACATTTAACTATTTGAAGGCTTGTTTTACCAGTTTTCCCAAAGCACACAGTGCCTCATTCCTGATCTCTGCCCTGAACTGCTTTCAGTGTGTGTTAAAGGTCAGTGACTGCAGCGGCCAATGAATTCATTGTTGTAGAACCAGATGCTGAGGGACGTTTTTTAGTTGTCATATCCTTTTATAATAAAATGTAAGCAAATGTTTTCCTGAGTTCTGTGAGCCACTCCAGCAATTAATAGAACCCCAGGAAGGGGTTGTGGAACTCTCTGATCTACAGTCAGAGCCCAGGTGGTGACTTGAACCTGCTACTGGTGTCTGAAATTAGGGTGGGGGAAGTCTCATGGGACTGAGCCCTTAACTTGTAGGATCTGATGCTTTCTCCAGGTTGAATTGTAGGACACATAGTTGGTGTCAGAGAATTTCTTGGTGACATGGGGGAAAAGCTCACATACTAGAATTAGGTGCAGACCTGTAGTTAGCAATCAGAAGTGAGATCAGAATCAGAATTGTAAGATGACTGGATACCCACATACGAAAGAATGAAGTTGGACTCCTACGTTATTCTATACACAAAAATTAACCCCAAATACATCAAAGGCATAAATGTAAGAGGTAAAACTATGAGACTGTAGAAGAAAACATAGGTGTAAGTCTTTGTGATTTTGATTGGGCAACAGTTTCTTAGATTTGATACCAAAAGCACAAGCAATAAGGAAAAAATAGATAAATCGGACTTCATCAAAATTAAAAATTTTGGTGCATCAAAGAACCCTATAAAATGAAAAGACAACCCACAAAAAATGGGAGAAAATGTCTGTAAATCATATACCTATGAATCATATATCAGATATTATATATCAATAAATCTATACTCTGATATATAAAGACTCTTATAACTCAACAATAAAAAGACATAGAGCCCAATATAAAAATGGATGAAGAATTTAGATAGATATTTCTCAGAAGATACAGAAATGGACAGTACACACATGAAAAGATGTTCAACATTATTCCCATGATAAGGGAAATGCAAATCAAAACTTCAGTGACATACCACTTCCTCATACCCACTAGGATAGCTACAATCAGAAAGACAGATAATATCATGTGTTATTGGGAAGAAAGTGGGGAAACTGTAACCCCATACATTGCTAGTGAGAATGTAAATAATGCAGCCACTTTAGAAAACCGTTTGGCATTTCTTTAAAAAACTAATAAACATGGTGTTACCATTGACCAGGTAATTTAACCCCTAAATATATACCCAAGAGAATGGAAAACATATATCCAACAAAAATTTGGACATAAATGTTCACAGCAGTATTCATAATAGCCAAAATGGAGACAATCCAAATGTCTATCAATTGATGAATGGGCAAACAAAATGTGGTATGGCTATGCAATGGAATATTATTCGGTTAGAAAAAAGGAATGATTTACTGATAGGTGAACAAAGTCAGTCACCAAAGGCCACGTACTGCATGATTCCCTTTTTATGAACTAGTCCAGAATAGACAAGTCCATAGAGACAGAAAATAGATTAGTGGTTGCCAGGGTTTGGAAGGGGGAAGGAGTGGGGAGTAACTGTCAACGAGTTTAAGTTTCTTTCTGGGGAAAGATAAAAATGTTCTGGAATTCAGGAGTGGTGATGGTTGCATAACTTTGTGAATATACTAAAAACCATTCAATTGCATACTTTAAGAGTGTGAATTTCTGGTAAATTATATCTTAGAATATTCTATGAAAAAAATATTGATGTCTAGCTTCTTCTCAGATCAAGCGCATCCACACAGTCTGCGGATAAGGCCTGGGCATTTAAATTTTTAAAGGCTCCTTGGTGATTTTGAAGAACCATGCTCTTATAATCCACTGCATTAAATAAACCATCAATCTTTTTTTTTTTTATTGTGAATTTGTTGGCAGAGATTAACAAGATTCTTTGGCCTTCCATTGCTCATGTTAATTTTGATAGGAACAGATGGTAGGAAAAAGTCTAGAGCAATCATAGCTGAAATTTACCCAGTGCCAGAATTCACCAATGCTATCAACAAAGGAACATATTAATTGTTTCATTGTGTTACGTGTTTAAAAAACAAAACAAAACAGTTTCTCTGAGTGTTTATCAGTTAGGATGTTCTTATACGTTCTCTGTGATGCAGTATCACTGAAGACGCTTCTAAGGCTGTGCCATTACCCTTAATTACACAGGCAATATAGCAATCTGTAATGTCAGGGTTTGGTTTGGCTTTGCTTTGTTTTTCAATCTATTCCTGCTTCAAAGTTCACACTGGGATAATGACGGTAATCCCTAGCTCTGAGGATTTCTCCCTTTGGACCCAGGAGTGAGATACAGACTTCAGACCTTGGGGCTGTCCAAAGGGTGGGGTGGGGTGGGGTGGGGTGCTTTAAGGGAGCGCAGGCCAAACTATTTCACCTACTCTAAGTGAAGGCAAGAACTACAAAACTTCCCAGTCGTTTTTAATGTTGCTTTATCATTTGTTTAATATTCCCACTTAATTCCAAAAAAGGAGTAAAATGATGGACTTAGAGATGATCATACTAAAGGAAGTAAGTCAAACAGAGAAAGGCAATTATCATTTATCACTTTATATGCGGACTCTAAAAAAAATGATACAAATGAACTTATTTACAAAACAGAAAAAGACTCATAGACATAGAAAACGAACATCATTACCAAAGGGCAAGGGAGAGGGGGATAAATTGGGAGTTTGGGATTTGCAGATACAAACTACTACTATATATAAAATAGATAAACAACAAGGTCCTACTGTACAGCACAGGGAGCTATATTCAATATCTTGTAATAACCCATAATGAAAAAGGATATATATGTATATGTATAACTGAATCACTATGCTATATACCAGAAACAAATATAATACTGTAAATCAACTAGACTTCAATTTAAAAAAGAGAGACAGGGAATCTGGCTGAGAAAAAAAAAAAAGAACAAAGTAACATGATGTTTCACAATCTGACTTTCTTCCTGGAGAGTTCAGGGTTACCTGTTCCGAAGAGGCGGTGTTGCACTAAGTTGTGTGCTGGCGAGTCTGCAGGCTAACATTTGTAGAAAAAGTTCAATTGGTTCATTTAAGTCATCATTTATAAATTTTCCATGTTAAGGGTGAAATGTTTCCAAATTTTTTTTTTTTAAAAAAAAAGGAAAAGTAAAACAGGTTCAGAGCATTACAAAATAGCATTGGACATTTGCACCGCATGTACAAATAAGCCTAGAGTTAACTAAACCTTTACGGCAATTCTGCCAGGTTGGTAATGTTAGTATTGCTTATTTTATAAACAAGGAAACAAAGGCTCAAAGAGCTTGTGTGTTTGCTTTATACACGGTAAGGCCTTGAACCCTGGCCTTCTGGCTCCAAATCTTTTCTCATTAGATGGTCCATGAACCCTGGATGCCAGTTTGAATTCTTTTGAGAGTATTAGTAGTTGACTGGCCAGCGGAAACCAAGCCCAGACTGTGATCCTGGGGACCCAGAGGGAGAGGGGAAAGGTGGAGACTTAGGCAGCGGATGTGAGATGCTGCGTGAACATCACAGCTAGGGCTTCAGCGTGAAGATTCAAGAGAAGCTTCTGCAGGACTCTTTTGGCTGGGATCCCCCCCTTACATCTCCTTTCTGAGATTACACCTCTCTTCCAGACTGGGAACAACCCATGCAGCGTGAAGAACAAAGGAACGCAGAAACACGTATCATTTCCGAGAGTGTCAAAAGTATCATCCAAGTGAGAAAGAAATTCATAAATATACACACATAATTTCTTTTAGATTAAAAACACAGTGTCCCACCAAGTACAAAGTTTGTCCTTTTTTTTTATATCAGTCCAGTGTATTTTTCTTAGCAATGTTGACCACTGAAATTATTTTCTTAGCACAGAATTTTCCAGTAAACCTCCCACATCAGTGCAAACTTCCTGTTCCCAACTGCCCTTCCTCTTCTTGGGTCCCTCATTACAGGCAGCAGGAGAGCTGATATTCAGCAGAAAATTAACTTGGCAGGGTATGTGCTGAAAGGCATTAATTTCCAAGGAAAGGAAGTTTTTGTTTAATTTTTGTTTTGTTTTACAAAGCATTGTTGTTCACTTGTGGCATGCCTTTTGAAGTTACGGATTATTTTTCTGAAGATAGAGACTTTTGGTTTAGCACGATTCTTGGTACCTGGAAAATATTCAATGCGTGTTGTTGAACTGAATGTTCAACAAGTACTTCCCCTTGACCAAATAAAGAACTTTTACGGGTCATTTAAAAAAATTATAGGTGAGCTTAAAGGAACAGACGATCTTTGGAAATTGGGGAAACTGATTTGTGAGGACTGCAGTCTAAGTGTACATTCTGGGTTCTCAAGCACACATTTATAAAGGGACCTCTGGCCCTTTATTAAGCACAAAACAAGCACACAGCTGATGTAAACTTCCTCTTAACTCAGTGGTTATCAGACTTGGCTGTACATCGGAATCACTTGGGGTGGAATGAGTGGTAGAATTTTTTTTTTTTAATACTGCTGCCAGGTCTCAGATCCAGGAATTCTTCTGTAACTGGTCTAATCTACAGCCTGGGATTCAGGTTTTAAAAGGCTTCCCAGGAGGTTCTAGCGGGTGGCCAAAACTGAGCATCAGCTCCTACACAAAGGAACACATTTAATTCAGCACCTACTAAGTACCAGGCACTGTGCTGGGCACTTGTTAGCCTTCCATTTTACTAACATGGAAATTGGGACTCATTGAGGTTGATTTGCTTACCATAATACAGCAGCTAAGTGCTAAAGTTAGAAAGAAAAAAATCCAATGACCATATACTCTTTTGTTTTTTCAATTGAAATACAGTCAGTTGCAGTCTGTCAACTTCTGGTGTACAGCACAATGTCCCAGTCATGCATATACATACAAATATTCATCTTCATGGTCTTTTTTATTAAAGGTTATTGCAAGATGTTGAATACAGTTCTCTGTGCTATACCGAAGAAATTTGTTTTTTTAAATCTAGTTTTATATATAGTGGCTAACATTTGCAAATCTTAAACTCTCAAATTTATCCCTTCCTACCCTCTTTCCCCCGGTAACCCCATACACTCTTAACGCCTTAACATCGTAGAGTTAAATGATATGCCAGTGACTGCAGAAGCCAATGTATGACCTTTGAGAATGTAGGCATGATTAAATGAAGACTAACTCATTGAAGATTCGGACAGTCCTCAGGATGCTATATGAAGCAAGCATTTAAATGTATATGGAAATAAAATCTGGGTGCAAAGCCTGTTGGATAGATATTTCCTTCTAACGTTTGAAAGCCATTCTATTTTTCAAAACCCAGCAATGTCTCTGATTGAATTGGAAATTGCAGATTAACACTAAGAAGGGCCCGATGTCAGCCCGTGTTGAGCTGGGCATCAGAGATGCATTCAGCAGGAACTGGGTGACCACCAGAAAGAAAATCGGGGCTGAGCTGTCCAGGGGGTGGGACTCACAAAGGTGCCCTACACAAGGTCAGTTCATTAGTTGCCCCCTGTGTAAACTGGAGAGCTGTGGGCTGAGACTGGGTATCAGTTACAGACACCCAGACTGCTTACAGAGCCAGGGAGCAGCTATTCAGTTAAGAAAAAGTAAACTAAGAAAAACAAAGCTTCAACCCAGCGCAACAGTAATTGTGGTGGAGAAGCTCAATGCCTGCTTGAAGGTGGTTTGTGACTTTAGTGTGTGTATGCGCGTATGTATGTGTGTGTGCGTGCGGGCACACGGTGTATTTTTTGGCTTGAACAACCCCTTATTCACAGTGCTATGGCTCAGGTGTCCTGTCAATGCTTCCTTTTTCTCTCTAAATTTCCCTCCCTTCAAAGTCTTTCCTCCATCCTTATAAACTGTTTGTGGGCTAGGAAACGTCTGGAGTAAGCATGACTTGTGAACACTTTAGAGTTCTGCCTGGACCAGGGAGAACTGTCTATTTCAGAAAGAAAGAAAAACCAAAAGACTGAAATAATGCCATTTGCAGCAACACGGGTGGACCTAGAGATGATCATACTAAGTGAAGTAAGTCAGACAAAGACAAATACCATATGATATATCACTTATATGTGGAATCTAAAAAACTCAGACAAAGGAACTTATTTACAAAACAGAAAGAAGAGCAGAAGGTGTATCTCAGTGGTAGAGTGCACTTAGCATGCATGAGGTCCTGGGTTCAATCCCCAGTACCTCCATTAAAAAAGAAAGAAAGAAGGAAAGAAACCTAACCCTTCCCCCACCCTCCACCAAATAAAAAAAAAGAGACTCACAGACATAGAAAACAAACTTATGGTTACCAAAGGGGAAAAAGGGGAGAGGGATAAATTGGGAGTTTGGGATTAGCAGATAGTAACTACTATATATAAAATAGATAAATAACAAGGTCCAACTGTATAGCACAGGGAACTATAGTCAATACCTTGTGATAACCTGTAATAAAAAAATATGAAAAATAATACATATATATAGTACGACTGAATCACTGTGCTGCACACCAGAAAGTAACACAACATTGTAAATCAACTATACTTCAATAAAAAGAAAAAGAAAAGAAAGAAAAACCAGAGACAAATGCAGATAAGAAAGGGAAATAGATATGAATGAAATGGGCAGGTAGAGAGTGACAGGCAGGTACTTACACAGACATAGATACAGACAGAATAGGAAAGAATGAATGAGGCAGAGACAGGCAGAAACCCAGCAAAACAGAACAGAGAGAAATAGAGACAGAAACTCAGAGACAGCTGGGGGGTGGGAGGGACAGCCAGTAAGCAATGGAGAGAGGGAAACAGAGAGATGGCAGAGAAGGCCAAGCAGGAGACAGAGGTGAAGGGAGAAGGAAAGAGAGAGACAGACATGCAGAAACAGGAGCCCAGGGGACAGCAGGAGGCGGACAGAGAGATGGCGGCGAGCAGAGGGCTGAGGCCAGCAGCAGTGGGGACAGCGCTGTGTGTGTTCTCACGGAGAAACGAGGGCTGGTTGGGAGGAGGGACAGCCCTTCCAATGGGGCAGTTGAACGGTCTCAGTTTAGTCATCCTAAATAGAAGCAGCATTCCTTCCTCCTGGAGCCCAATCCACGCTCCATCTGGACAGCAGTCTGGTGAACGAGGCTTTCTCACCCACCCTCCGGGCCACAGGAGGACCTCACAGAATGAGAGGCATGGGAACCGACATCCTCGTGGTGGGTGCGTGTGGTTTCCCGGCAGCCCCTCCCCATTCACTCCAGTTCCAGTAACAGCCTCCCATGTTTGTGGGGAACCACCCCTCCCCACCTCCATCCCCTGTGGTTTCTGTGACACTGGCAGTACCTCGGCCCCACTCCCATTCTGGGGCCAGTGTGTAACCCAGGCTTGGCATCTGATCCAGAGCCTCAGTTTACCCTGTGGTCAGCAACTGGGCACATAACTCAAGGGAGGCAAATCAGACTCCTCTTGGAGGTTTGTCTGGACTCTGGGGTTTGCCCTCAGATCCAGACTTAAACCATGGAGACGTGTTGGCTGGAGGTGGGGCTGCCATCTTGGCAACTTGCATAGTCTGCACATGAAGCCAACAACAGAGCAGCAAAGGGCAAAACGAACAACCACTGCATTCTTGTGGCCTCCTCCGAACCCTGATCAAGCTGTTTGTGAAGTGTTTCCAGACTTTTTATTTACAAAAACCAATAGATTACCTTTTTCTTTGACAGCGTAAACCAATTTGCATTGAATTGTTCTGTCACTTGCAACCAAATCCTATTTGATATAAAGTCTTGGATTATATCACCACCTTCTACAAACACAGAGTTTAACTTATCTAAGATTTTAGCTAGTTGGTGGCAACACATGAACTGCCATATACCAACCCCTTGAACTCACTCTTTTTAAAATTAAGCTATAGGTTCCATTTCAAATAAATATTTTTAGTCTAGTGACTTCAGGAGCTCTGGAAACATCAGCTCTAAGCAAAATTGCCATCCTTAGGCAATGTTCATCTTGGCTCAGCGAGTTCCTTATTCCGGGACATCCTCCCCTCCCTTCCTAGCCATGGTAAGCAGAATATGACCGGTATCATGGATCCCTTTATGTGAACTTACCAAGTAGAACCTTTACCTTCTAAAAGAGAACAGTGAAAAGATCCCAAAGGAATACATTTCTAAAGCAGGAATCCCAAATATTGTAGCATGTGGTTAAGGGATATACCTGGAGTTGCTGAAACTTCTTAGAATTCTCTGAACTGAGAACCACGCCCAACAGTTATTTTATAAGATTGTAAATGAAAATTTACTGAAAAATCCTTTAAAATGTCCCCCATGTAACATACATTTAGAGCAGTGGTTCTCAAATTTCCTTGTGCGTTAGAATCACTGGAGAGCTTGTTAAAGCAGACTGCTGGGCCCCACCCTCAGGCTCTCAGCTTCAGTGGGCCTGGGGTGGGGGCACTGAGAATTTGCATTCCTAAAAAGTTCCCAAGAGATGCCCATGCTGCAGGTCTGAGTGGCACCCCACTTTGAAGATCACGTTCAGATTTAAGAATGCAGCTCTCAGAGAGCTTGGCCAGCTGACATAAAACTTCACCGCTGCTCTGCCCTAGTCCTGGATGTTAGGCTCCCTAGCAGAGATGCGGGCCAGAGCCTGAGGCGCAGCGCCGGCGGTGGTGGGAGGGGCCCCTAGCCTCTCGCAGGTGAGCCCGCTTGTGAATCAGATGCGGGCCAGAGCCAAGAGTCCAAGAGGCTCGGATCTGCTGATGCTTGTGTGGTGGGAAGGCATTTTTAAAAGAGGAATGCAGGACATTTTTCCTTTCTGAGAATTCCTACCACTCCAGGAACGTCCCTACCTACGCTTCTCCCCACACTCCCTTCCAGGAAACAGCGAGAATCTTCTATTCTCCTGCACCAAGTAAGGAGTCTATTCCCGACTATGGTGTGTATAGGCGCATGGGCAAGCCGGTTTCAGGGCTATGTGGCCAGTGCTGTCCCACAGGGCACGGCTCCAAGAAGGGCCTAGCACTTGGATCTGATGCTCTGCGGTAGAAAATGCCTTGACATTTTTTTCCTCTTCCTCCCTTCCTCCCTCCCTTCCTTCCTTCCTTCCTTCCTTCCTTCCTTCCTTCCTTCCTTCCTTCCTTCCATCTTCTTTTCCTTGTTAATGTAGGTGCTGGGGATTGAACCCAGAACCTTAGCATGCACTCTACCCCTGAGCTATACCCACTCCCCCGAAATTCTTTCTATTTTATCTCTGAATCTGTGATTTGTAAAGCAGGCCACAGGACAGTGGAGTTTGCAGCAGGGGCTCGAAGCCTCAGCTCCCGAGCATCCTGCTTCCAAGGTCTCTGCCTTGGGATCCTCGCCTCTCGCTCCCCTGTGCCCTGGTGCCTCCCTCTCCCTGGGTCATGCTCCTCCAGCTCCCTCCACACCTGATGGGGGCCTGGGAGCAGTTGTGGGGACTAGGGGGTGCCAGGGCCTGGTGCGCCCATCCCATTGCATCGGGTGGTGGGATTCCAGGCAGCCGCCTTTTGGCCTCAAACTGTGGGTACCACGGCGTCGTCGGGTGCACAATTCGGAGGGGTCTCTCGCCCACCCGTCCAGGGACCAAGTGTACACTGGCGTGAAGGTTGTCATCCCTTGGGGATCGTCTGTTTGCTGTGGGCTGGCGCTGTGGACCCTCAGGAAGGGGAGCTTGACTTCCCCAACGCCCACCCAGGTCCGTGTTTTCATTTTGCATGGAGCCTGGCAAATGATGGAGCTGCCCCGCACATGCGCCTGACCCAGCACCCGGAGTCTGCTGCACCCTGGACCAGCAGAGATGTAATGAACGCTTAGATAGCCTCATGGGGGTTTTCACTCTTCCCAGCGCTGAGTCAGAAATGAAGACCTAACTTTTGATATTAAATGTCTCGCATTCCTGACTCTATGGATTGAGGTTCATATCTGATACACTTGCCCCTCCAAATGGGAAAAGGAGTTTGTAGAGGTATGGGGTTAAGTCCATGCAAGGAAAGGAGTCCTCTTACAGGCTAGGAGCTGAGAGAGACTGTCAGCCTGGCCAGGAACCACCATTCGGAGGGTCTAAGAAGGGAACTCTGCATGTCACCCGTAAGAGCCAGATTACCCAGGGTCAGGAAACTCAGGACCAAGTCCGGTGGGAGGAAGCCAGCCCAAGAAGGGGTGTCAAGCATCCTTATCAGCTTCCTTATAAAAGAGTCATTTAATTGTCCATGAAAACGTTTTGTTCTATCATGGATACATGATTCTCTTGTACTTTATCTGGGAGAACACTTTCCTTAAAGCAACTTGACTAAAGTGGTTTAGAAAAAAAAAATGTTGGTTGGTAGGGGCACCATCCCCATACAGGGCAAGACTGATGCTTTTTTAAAAAAATTACTTTTATTTATTTGGGGGGGGTAATTATGGAAGTACTGGGGATTGAATCCAGGACCTTGTGCATGCTAGGCACATGCTCTACCACTGAGCTATACCCTCCCCAGCAAGGTCAATACTTGAAAGTTAGCAGGAACTGAGTCAAAAAGATTGGAAGGAAGGAAGTGACTGAGAAGCTTGATTTTTTTTAATTGAAATAAATTGGGGGAATGTTTTTGTTTTCTTTTTATCTCTAATTCTTCTGCAACAGACATGCTTTATGCGTGCAGTTTTTATAGGAGGAGAAGCATTAAAATCAAAGAAAATTGGGGGTGGACTCACAATACTTGTGGAGAAGATGTATTTAGGATTCTAATCTGCCTTTGTCTGCATTTGAGAGGAGAGGAGAAATAAAGGGGAAAAAATCGCAGACATAGGTGGTGACATTCTCTTCCCGTTAGCTGGATCCAGTTATAAATGAAAGAGTAAACATCCCCAGGGAACAACTGAAAGACGTGACAGTAGGGAGGTCCCCCCAAAGGAGAACAGGTCTTCGGAGGATGAAAGTCCACCGGCAGGACCCTCCTCAAGGAGTCACCCTGGACTAAATGGCAGCCCACCAGGAGGATGCACCGCAGCAGATGGCTGAGTCTTGGGGACTGCAGAGTCAGGGCAGGGAGTGGATTCTGTGGTCAGACCAGTCCCAGGTCAATACAGATTCTTATATAATTGAGTACATTCCAGGTTGCAGTAAATAATACAAAACTCAGATAAAAATCAAAACCACTACATCAAAAGTGCACAGATGGCTCCCTGGAGCTCCTTGGAACTCCCTGGAGCTGGATTTGACTTAAAAGGGAGGGTTTTAACTTCTCCATTTGGTGCCCAACCTGCCATAAGAGAGAACTCCCGATAGGGATGCTAATCAAACCTCTGATAAACCAGGACAGAAAAAGCCATTCACAAAGCCAAGCAGCCAGACAGCACAAAAGAGGGGCAGAGAAGAGCAGACTCAGAGAGGAACGGCATTCGATCACTCGGCGCAGATAGCTGTTTGTTCTTATGGAATCAGACAGAGTGCAAAAAGGACCTTCAGAAGCAGGTCAAGCCCCCGACCCACTTAACAGAGCTGCACCCTACTTGGCTGAGTGCCCTTCTCCGCTGGTGTGGCCTCTGTGTAAAGAGAACAGGATCCTGGTTCTCAGAAGCTTGTGTTTCCTCTCTGTCAGGGATCCTGTTTAGCTCATGATGGGAATTTTGTCTCCATCAGCATCAGTTTTCAGAATTCCTTGTTTGGACACAAAATTAAAAGGGAAGTGGAGTCCCTTAGGGATGTTTTATCTCATGAATCACCCGTCCCTTCCTGACCCTCCTGGGAATCCCATCTGTGTACAGAGGTCCCATTGACTCCTGTGGTCCCTGTCAAAGCCAACTTCAAGAATGGAAAAGATGAGCCCTCGCTGATTTCATGTTGGACTCACCAGCTCAGTTCTGCGCCGGCAAGGGTCAGAGCAGCCTAGGATTAAAGCGGCAGGAATAAAAGAGCCTGCTGTCAAAGTACTTAGGGTTCCTAGCATTCAGATTGGAAATGGATCCAATAATTTATATGCAGACTATTTAAAAGGAGATGAATGGGCAAAAGAGCTCTGCTGAGTTTTTTTAAGCCTACAGTTTAGCCTGTTTGGGTGGTAACTAGGCTGCAAACATGTGCAACTAACGGAGGTACTTTGTCAATTTTATTTCCTTTTTTTTCTAATTTTATTTTTTAATTGTAGTTGATTTACAATGTTACTTTCAGGTATACAGCAAAGTAATTCAGTTATATATATACATAACATATCTGTATATACATGTAAGCTTCCTTTTAATTTCTCTTTTTTTGTTGTTGTTTTTTTTTAATCCTAGAATAGGTAAAAGAGTTTTAAAAAGTTCATTGAAACCTATGCGATCCAAACCCTTTCCACAGATATACAGCTTCAGTTTTTGAAATACTTATCTGACTCAAAGACTCAACAAGGAAATTAAAAAAAAAATAAACTTAGACTATATCCACTCACTCTCCCAGGAAGAGAAGAGAGAAGAATTGACTGTGGAATGGTTACCAGAAATTGGTTCTTTGGAAACACTAGTACTTCTGTGTTATTTATAAATAAATCACATGACTTTGACTTGTTCATGCATTTATTCATCCATTCACTTTGTTAATTCAATGAACATCTTTCCTGTGCCGGGCCCGAGTGAGGCACAGGGTGAGGAAAATGTAATTAGATTCTGGTTCCATGTAAGATAGAGTAAGTAACCTGTGTCTCCCGCTGAACACAGCCAATAAAACCTGGTATACATGGAGCAGGTATTTACCATAAAGACTAAATAGTAGCAGGTGGACTGGAGAAAAAGCCAGAATGTGGAAGCACCACTGAATGGGTGGGGAGCCTGACACTTTTTTTTCTGCTGGTGTCCCCTGGCCTGGACTCAAGGCAGCCCCAGACCTAGAGGTGAGCCTCGGTAAGGACGAGAATGGAGGGGAGCCCTTCAGCTTCAACAGGAGTGGGAAAGGGGTCTTCCGACATTCACAGAGAATGGGGAATTTCCCCTGTTTTTCTTTCTCCTTCTTTTTCCATAGGCAGGAACTCTCACCCCAGCCTCACATCCCCACCCACCGCCCCCAACAACAAGCAGCCTCCCTTCCAGGCTCTCTCAAGCCATTTTCAGACCAGCTTGGGAGCCCTCCCTGCTCGCTCCAGAATGTATGCAATAACCCTTTTCACACCCTCCTGTTGCATGTGTGGCATCATTGATTTTAATATCCAAGCCAAAATAAAATTGGAGGTGGTGGTCTACCTCATTTCCGCTGAGTGACCCCAACAACTCCAGACATGGACAGAGTTAATGGGAAATGCACAGCAGTTGAGGATCAAAAAGGGACACTTCAGGGAACCAGAAAGCACCAGGGAGGTCTCAGGAGATCTCAAAGAGGAGGCAGCTGGGGGCGCTACTCAAGTTGTTCAAGAATTTGGGCTTATTCCCAAGCTGTGTATGCACGGATCTGGCCATAAACAGGGTATCAGAGACATTGAGGAAAGAAGCACTGGAGCGATCACGGACCAGGGTCAGACTGGCCGCTAGGTGGCGTACGCATCAGCTAGATCTGAATAGAACTGAGGGGAGGGTATAGCTCAGCGGTAGAGCGCAAGCTTAGCACGAATAGGGTCCCGGGATCAATCCTCTGTAACGCCTCTAAAAATATATAAATAAATAAACCTGATTACCACCCCCACCCCAAAAAAAGATTGAACAGAACTGGCATCGAGGGGGAGAGCATAGCTCAGTGGTAGAGCGCATGCCTAGCATGCACAAGGTCCTGGCTTCAATCCTCAGGACCTTCATTAAATAAATATATACGTAAGTAAACCAACTAACTTAACCTCCCCACACGCACACCCACCCCCCTCAAAAAAAAGGAGAGAGAGAGAGAACTGGCATTGAAAGAATCAACCACAAAAAACTGGTTGGAATTTGCAGCCTGAAACCAACTAGGTTGATTGCCTGCTAAAGCAAAAATGTCAGCATTTTATAGGATTTAAACAAGACTCAGGGCCTCATATCATTTCCAAATGTCCAGGGTACAATCCAAAATTATTCAGCATACCGAGGATCAAGAAAATCTCAGCTCTAATAAATATATACAATTGTTAAACTTCATAAACCACACACAAAAAGTCAGATTTGTTGTAGGTTAATTCAAAAATTTTAATGACGTCCCTTGCTTACAGGAAGCACACAATCTAGAGCGGAAAATAGAATGATAAATGGATAAGGACAGAACCTTTAGTACCTGAGAAGTTAGAGGTGGGCAGGATAATGTGACACAAGAGGATCCCTGGGGGGAAGGCGGTAGCTCAAGAGGCAGAGTGCATGCTTATCATGCACGAGGTCCTGGGTTCAATCCCTGGCACCTCCTCTGTAAATAAATAAGTAAACTTAATTACCTCCCCCCGTCAAAAAATAAAAATAAAAAAAATTTTAAATAATAATAATAAAAAAAAAAGGTTCCCTAACTCAGCCTGGAGAGCAGGGCATCAGGAGATTGAGATCAGCTTCCTGCAAGCACAGATGCTTGAGTCTGAAAGAATAAGTAGGCAAGAGGAGGTAGGTGACGAAGTAGAAGGTATTCGTACCTAAGTCAGGGGCTGCACGAGCAAAGATGTACGGTCAAGTGGGCGTGGGAAACTGCAGACAGTTCTGTTTTGTTGCAGTTCTAGCTGTCAAGGGGCAAGTAGCAGAAAAGGATCTTGGAATGCCTAGGACCAGACCACGGAAGCCTTCATCATGGACCACACTTAACCCTGTAAGTCACCCTGTCTAGAATCTGACCTTAGTTCTTTAAACAGTAGCACAATGGTCATAACGAAATCATGGCACTCCTTTGGGTCTTGGTTTCTTGTGGCAGAAACTACAGGTGTGTAATCAGTATCTGCCTGGTCCTCTGTTTCCCAGAGTCAACAAAAATAATCAAGAAACAATTGTCAGAACAGAAGAGTCTTATCTGAGCTAAACTGAGGACTAGCCTGGAAGCCTGCTTCCCAGATGACTCTGAGAAACTGCTCCAGAGAAGCAGGGTTTCCAGCACAGTTTTATATCTTGTCAGAACAAAGAACAATAAACAAGTCAGGGATACATTTCTTCAGGATTAAAAACAAACACAAAAACAGATGTGCAGTATGGCGTTGGCACCTGGGAAGGGAGTCTCAGCATCACAGGAGGACCAGCATTCGTGTCTCAGGAAGAGGGACATTTAATCTTTATTTTTAACATGGACATTCTTTACTTCTGGTCAATGTGCCCTTTCTTGAATAATGAAAGCAGATGTACAATATATGTTTGATAAGCCACAAGTGAGGGTCGTTTAGTTAGCATAAAATTCAAGTTAACTCATGCATAAGCCAGGATGACTTCCCTATATCTCAAGATGTGAAAATTTATTTCTTCACCAGCCTCCCTTGCAGTTGGGTGGCTGTGTGGTCAATTCTGTCCCATAGATGTGAGGAGAAGTGAGGCAGGAAACACTTAGGGCTGGGATGTCTAAGGTATCCAGGCGCCTTGCCTGAACTCTCTTCCCTGTTCCCATGGATCTGAGAAGCCACATGTTGAAGGGCCATGCAGCAAGATGGAAGGAACCTGGACCACTGAATCATCACTTGGAGGAGGATGCCTGGTTGGGATTATCCATGAAGGAGTTTGCACAAGGGAGCAATACACTTCTGTGTTAAGCCACTGAGATTTCAGTTTGTTCCCTAATGCATCATAGTCCATCCTGTCTGACTAATAGTTTCTCCATCTCACCAAGAGCAAGACAGCCTCCCCCCAAAGTCTTCTCCATAAATCTAACTGAATCTAGAGAAGGCCCTCCTCCAGTTAGCTGGCTCCTTTCTGGTTCTTTGCCTAAATTTCCTGGGATCAGTCCTGCCTGTGTTCTTCCTTCCCAGATGAGTCTGTATCATGCCTTGGAGAAGCGTCATGATGTCAGAGACAGTCAGGATTGGATAGGCTCTCAACGCTCACCTTGTGCATCTTACATTCTAGTGCCTGACTAACTCCTCCAACACCTCTGCTACATGGTGGTCTGGGGTCTGGTGGAAAATCTCCAGTAACTGGAAACTCACTGCTCTGACTACACAAAAGTTCTTCCTTATCTAACATTCTAAATAAGGGAACACATGGCCCATAATTCACAAACCCCATGGACTGTGCTTAAATCTATTTTATTTTTCAAATGAACGAGTAGCAATCCCATTCAAATGAATGAGAGTTGTAATTCCATTTGGGGCATCTGAGCCCTTTCCTGACTTCTTTCCATCATGACAACAGTTCTTTTTTTCTTCATACAATGAACCATTTATTTGATGAGGTTGTATGGCCTGTGTGTGATGGTCCAGAGATCATCTTTACATCCATCAACTCTATATGCCCATGAGTAAAGAGCTCTTTCTTTGAAAGAAGCTTGTCTATAAGTCAAGGACAAGATCTAGTAAGGAATAGTAGTCTCCTAGTTCACATCTTTGGGAGTTCATGGAGTTTCTCGGAAACTATAAACATCTTTTAAAAGTCAACACATTTAAATGAGAAAACAGAAGGGAACATCTTCATCTGGATGGAAAGTTTTAACATGAAAACTTTTTGTTGTGAGGGATTCTGTCTTCTTTGATGCAGTGTCTGTTTAGTGCCTAATGCTGAATAGTCCTTGAATAATGTCACGCACTATCCTTAAAAAATAATTGATTGGACTGCATCAACATTTAAAACGTTAGCTCTGTGGAAAGACTACCGGAAACATAAAGAAACAAGATACAGAGTGGGAGAAAACACCTGCAAACCACCAAGAAGTATCTGGAATATGTATCTGGTCAAAATAAATAACCCAACTAGAAAATGGGCAAAAGACATGAATAAGCACTTCACCAAACAGCGGCAAACAAGAACATGAAAAAGTGTTCAACATCATTAGCCATGAGGGAAATGCCAGTTGGAACCACAATGTGATACCACTACACTAAAATACAAAAGAGTGACAACAGCAAATGCTAGCAAGGATGTAGAGGAACCGGACCACTCATACTTTGCTGTTAGGAATGTAAAATGGTACAGCCGCTCTGGAAAATAGTTCTGCATTTTCCTTAAAAACTAAACATGCACTAACGTATACCCACCAATTCCATCCCCACACATTTACCTCAGAGAAATGAGAATGTTGGTTCACACAAGAATACATGCATTCTTGTTTACAGCAGTTTATTCCTGATAGTCAAGACCAGAAAACAAGATGGTTAAGCAAACTGTGGTCCATCCATACCATGCAGTAGTGACTCAGCAATAAAAAGGAACTAAATACTGACAACTTCAACAAGCCTGGATGACTCTCCAGAGAATTGCGCTGCCTGAAAAAACAGAAAAGTTACTTCTATTCCCCAAATGTTACATGTCATAGGATTACATTTACATTGTATTCTTTTTTTTTTTTTAACATCGTATTCTTCAAATGACAAAATTACAGAAATGGAGAACAGATCAGTGGTTACCAAGAGGTTAAGAGGGGGTGGGGAGGCTGGGGTGGTTGTAAAAGGCAAGCAAGAGGGCAGGATCCTGGTGGTGATGGAGATGTTCTGGATCTTGAATGTATCCATGTCAATAATATTCTATTACATCTTTGGAAGATGTTACCATGGGGGTAAACTGAGTAAAGAGTGTAAGACTCTCTCTGTATTATTTATTACAACCACATACAATTTTCTCAGTATAAAAAGATGATCAAAACCACTCTCCAAGCCTGGGTTGCGGCCCATACTTGGTAAATTACAATATTGGGAGGCGGGGACCAGACATTGGTAGGTTTTAAAGATTCAAATGGGAAGCACATTTGGGGACCACCGAAGAAAGCATCTCAGAAGCTTCCAAGGAGACAATTTAAGAAGAGGAATGGAAAAAAAACAAACAAACCCAAAAACCAGCTTTCCTAAAGTTCTGTCTGTAGAGACATCTTTGCAAAACAGAATGACACAGAAGCATCCTATTATATCTTGGCCACAGACCGTCAATTTGAGGGAGAAGCCCTGACTGTTCCTTATTCACCTGGCAGGCTCCTAGCCTTGAAGCTTCATGAATTGAAAACTCCAGCCTAAAAGCCAGCATTATAACCACTTTGCTAATTGGAATAATTGACAAAATTTTAAAAAATTTATTTCCTAAATAGTTCAATTTCTTCTTATTCATCTTCATCCCAATAATCTTTATTAAATCCAGTCTGAGAAGGTAAGTCATACAAATGCTGCTAGATCTTCCAGAGCCTGCCCAAGGTTTTACAGGTTTTACAGGTGTGCGTGGTTCCGTTTTACAGTTAACACTCCATCCACACCTGGTTTGAATTTCAGAAATCTTTACTATTCACTGCCCTTCTTTCCAAGAAATTTGTTGCAGATATCACTTAAACTTGCTCTAACAATTATCTGTTTAGACTGAACTATAAGAAGACAGGAGAAAGGGCCTGAATCTTTCCTTTCATTAAACTGGGACCCAATGTTACCTTTACAGTGAGTCCCCCTGCACTGCTGAGAGGATTTTCAGAATCTTTCTCCACTGCATGTTTCTAAGTATTATCCTGCCCTGTTTTTCAGCCTAAGCCTTCCCTTGGGACTTTTCCTTTTAAATTAAAAACACTGTTTAAAATGCGTTATCAGAGCAACATTAACATAATGGGAAAAGGCAGCCTTATCGGACAAGATAATCTGCTTCTCCTCAAAGATGCCATTTTTATTGCTTTAAGGGTTGTTTGCTCAGAGAGAGAGAGCTGGAGACACATGGATTAACTCTGTAATTTAAGTCCTCTTTCTCACATCTGTTTGATTTTTACACTCCAAGAGGTATCTTTGGGGTGTTGAGGTCAGACAAGCATGCTAGTGAATGAATGTAAATGCATCTTACCTTTTTTCTACTGCTAAGCAAAAACAGAAGAATCAGGGGTCATCTCATCCAAAACAGGGGTGCTTCTGGATTGAAGCGTACACAGACACAGAGCGTTAAACTCAGTTAAGGACAACCAAGGGAAAGCAAGCTGCGCCCAAAGAAAACGTCTCACCCCAGAATGCAAAGTTTCCATGCGGGAACATCTGGAGGCTGCAGGGTCCAGACCATTTAAACAGAAGACAGGGAGGCAGGAAATCATACTCAGCCCAGCTCTTTGTGAACATAGCTTGTTGCTGAACCAATTTATTCTGCTTCTAGTTCACCATTCTCTAGCCCCAATCAAGCCTGCCCTTTGGGTCTCAAAAGGCATGGAGCTCTTTCCCCATCTTTGTTCAGGCCATTCGTGCTGCCTGAGATGTGGTTTTTCCTGATTCCTTGCTCACTGGCTCTGTCTCAGACTTCAGGTTTGTTATCATATCCCTTCCCATCCCCCTGGCTCCAGAGTCAGTCTCTAACTCTCAGAGCCTGATCCTAACTCAGGGCTTGGCATCTGTTGGCCTGCAAACCTTGGATTTGTCCAGCCTCCAGACCAAAGAAAGAGCCTGGAGACAGCGATGGAGACATCAGTGATTTACTGAAGAGGGAGATCCTACAAAGGGTCCTGGAGTGACACCCCACCATGTGCAGCAGACAGGGTATGGCAGCCATCTTTGCAATGGAGGGTCGGGGGGAGAAGGAGGCTACCATTTATTGGGGGGATTGATGTCAGGTGGGCTCAGTTACCAGGGACTAAAGAAGCCCTATCATTTAGAGGACTGTATAGTTATGTGCGTGAAGCAGGGCCTGGTCGAGCAGAGGATGTACACAGAGCAAGACAACAGCCATCTGAATGACCTGACCACACGGTATCTAACAGACAACTAGTTTGGAAATTAATAAATGCTTTCTCTGAAAAATTAATAAATGTTTCCTCCAGCTAAAAGAGTAGATATCATATTCCTTAAGAAAATTTTAGTGACTAATAAAAGTTGACTACATTTTAAATTAAACACGCACACCCACATAATAATCAAAGAATGGAATGAGTAGCTCAAGCCATTCAGGGTCTGAGGCTACCTTCTAGTGGTGACATACAGGTTCCACATGTAAGCAGATGTCACACTGAGTGACTTGTGACCCAGACCTGACCACTCTGTTCCACGCTGTTCCTTCCTCAGAACACGTCTATGCACCTCTTCTCTGTCCCATTCACCCATTATATAGGCACCTCCACTGCCTTATGAATCTTATGAACCTCTTTTAAAAAAATTTTTTTTAATTTATTTCTTGGGGGGTAATTATGCTTTTCACTTATATTTTTAGTGAGGCACTGGGGATTGAACCCAGGACCTCATGCATGCTAAGCACACGCTCTATTACTGAGCTATACCCTCCCCCTATCAACCTCTTAAAGTAGATTTCCAACTCTTAGAGAGCAAGGACCACTGTTTTAATAATAATAGCAAACACTATTGAGTATCTCCTGTGTGCCAGTGATAATGTTCTGTGCTTTCCCGTATTAGTAAAATATGCACTGGAACCCGGGCAGAATGACGGCGTGCACACTCTCTTCTTTAACCTGGATCTAACCCGTCCCAGCTGTTTGTATGACCTCTGGCAAGGTGCCTCAGTTTCCTTCTCTGTAAAATGGGGATGACATAGTATCGACCTCAGAGGGTTACTGGGAAGATTAAACGCTTAGAAGGCGGCTGGCCCACAATACTCATCAAATATTAGTTATCATTATCGTTTATAAGAAAGTCCCGAATCCCAGGAAACCCCTCAGTCCAGGTTTGAGCAAGGAAAGTCCCGTGTCCTCCGCAAAAGTTCAAAATGAGAGCCCAGTTGGCAGGCTAAGGTTAGAGCCCACCTCCAAATTCCCCCTTGTGTCCTGTAACCGACCTCCCCCTCCCCAATACTGCAGGAAACTGGGCTCCTTAGTCAACAGGTTGTAGTGCTGAAATCATTCCCTTTTGCGGACGTTCTTTATGGAGACCATTGCCCTGTTTTCTAAGAGCAAACTAGCTGGTGTCTGAAAACGACTCTGACAAGGTTTGAACGCCCTGCCTACCCGACGAAACCGGGGCATCCAGTGCCCCCTGCCGCCTCCTCACAGCAATGGCCGTCAGATCCGGAAAGCTTGCTGCAGTGACCCTGAACCGCCGCTTACTTAGGTCAAAAGAGAAATGGGTATAAATATCTCAGAATTGGAGTTAGTTTCTCGTTTTAGCTTTTCTTGAATTCACCCCCTTGCAATTCAGTTGTTTGCTTTGCCAACAACAACAAAAAAAGGCCTCTTACTCATACTTTTCTCATTTACCTTTGCTTTCCTTGATTTGGGGATTTGTACTGGTTTTATCTGACTCTTGGCTCTTTGTCGGTTCGGTGAAGCCTGAGACTGGCGCGCGGGGCACCGGCGGGAGGAAACCTCGGCAGGGGAAGGAAACCTCCGCGGGGTAGGGGCCTGGAGACCCTTTGAGGAGGCCCGGCTCCGTCGCCTTCGAAGACCCTCGATTCCTGAATTAAGAAAGCGCGCCGTCTGGACCAATGGGACGCTGGCGCACGGCTGAGTGTCAGGCGAGTTCAGCCAATGAGAATGAGGCTTGGGAGTGGTGGGTCCGCCTCCTCCCGAGTTGGGCCCTTTAAAAGGTCAGCCCGCCTCACCCGTGGAAGGAGAGTCGGGGCGGGACAGAGACCGGTAATTCCTAGTGGGCTGCGCAGCACCCTTGGCGGGGAGGCAACAGCCAGGTGTGACCCGCGCGTCAGAAGCAGGTGACAGCGAGCAACCGACAACCGGTATGGGGCTGCCCCTGGAGGCGAGACTGAGCAGACGAACCGGGCCAGAGCGAGTGGGGCGCCAGTGGGGAGTAGGGAGCTGGAGGGAGTCGCTGGGTGGCCTTGGCCGCCGTCGCCAAGTCGCCTAGCGGAGAAGGTAGGTGGCGGAGAGCAAGGTGTGTCTAATTTAGGAATAGACCATATACATGTATTGAGATGCTTGTTCCAAATTTCTTTTATTGATGAGCAGAGAGAGGCCTAAATGATGAGTAACCATGTGGGTCTGGAAGAAGAATCAAGGACCTGAAGCAGGCTTTGTTGTTTGTTTAAAAATCAAGAAGTCCCTTGTGACTGGCATTTATGAATCAGTCTCCCAAAGCCAGGGTGCCCCTGGGAAACAAACTGAGTTTCTGAACATTTGAAAATGAGAATCAGGCTCAGGACCACAGAGCGCTCACTGAGGTCTAAACGTTCTGGGAGGTCCTGCCTGAGCAGCCCTGCCGCCAGTCAGGCACTCAACCTTGCTCTGTCTTTCTCCAAGTCCACCAAATACAACTTAGGAAAATCTGCATTACTAGAGATGGGGAGTTCTGAAAAACCAAAGGGGCCTGAGGATGGAAATCGGGATTTCTGAGAACTCGGATAGGAGAAAGAAGGTTCTGTATTCACTAACCTCTAACTGAAATTTAGCATTTCTTCCCATTAGGAAAACAGGTAGCAAACCACAGCAGTACTAGTACCTGTGACTCTGTCATCCCCAGGAACCACAGATATTCACATGCTACAGACACCTCAAAGTGTTGTTTATGTGCACCACATTACTTGGAAATTATGGAAATTAGTAAACTCACTCTAAGATCTCGTAATTTGATAAAGAAGCACATCTTGCATCACAGATTTAACTGTTTAATACTTCAATAACTTTATTTCAATAAAATTGCCCTCCTTGGCAGATAAGCTTATGTATTCTATCTTATATATTTCTCCAGCCTGCAAAAGGGTTGACAGCAGATTGGAAATTAAGAATCTGCTGTGGATAACGAACAGATAGCTTTACAAAGAGGTAGAGGTGAATAGCTTTGCTGCACCCTTGCCTTGTGCTCTGACTTGACCATTCGCTGCAGCAAGTGGCAGCTGGTGGTGTGGAAGTTGAGCGAGGTCAGTGGCCCCTTTGCCTAAGAACCTTCCTGTTCCCACATGTTGTTCACGTTGTTCTTTTAGGTTTAGGTGAAAAATGCCTTGAGTAGGAATATCATGGGGTTACCTCCAGCTTCTGATACCTTCTCATATGGAGTAGAAGGGCTCTCAGAGAGCATCTAGTGTAAGCAGCATCTTATAAATCCAGGCAGTAGGGTCGAGGAGGAGTTATTTACTTGGGGGGGGGGTGGCGGGGCCAGCACACCATACTGAAGATACAGGCATTCCAGAAGGGGGTTTTGGTTTTATTCTGAATAGGAAAAGTGTCCTAGGAATATGGAAAGAGTGAGAGAGTAACAAAGTGAGAGAGGGCTTGCACTGGGGTAAGGATGGCCATAGAAAGGGATGAGAAGGTGAGGTGGAAGAGCTTGGGGCCAAAGTCCTGGGGACCACTTCCTCCATCTACATCCCAGCACCTGTCATCAACTCTCCTGGGAATCTTCCGGAATCCTGTTAACTCTCTAGGCCCAATTTAGGTGTCTCCTAAGTTATATATTGTCACATTGCTTCCCTGAAGCACTTTTAAGCACAAGGAATCGATTCAGCAAACATTTCACAATATATAATGTATATTCTTAGATTTTTAAAAAATTCGATTTCTTCCAGCCCGAAGGCACCCCTGGAGCTGCTTGATGATCCCTAGATGACAGCCTTCTTGGAATCTCTGAAGGGCTATAATTTAAGGAGGAGGGTTGGCGTTATGGGCTGTGGCCTAGAAGGCAAAGCAGGAGTGAGATGAGAAGTTGTTGCCAGGAGGCACGATTCCAAATGCATGTAAGGTTCATTCCTGGGGACAGATTATCCTAGAGCTAGACAGGATTTGGAGTGCCTTCCAATTCTGGCACTCCATACCATTCCCTTCAGGTACTTAAGCCCAGCAAATCCTGGGCTTGCAGTATAAAACCAGGATCCTGGTCTCCCCACCACATCTAGATGACCGTGTAGATAGTGCGATGTAATGAAGGGTGCTCGAGCTTTGAAACCAAACTCTGGTTCTAAATGTTGCACCCCACTTAGGAGCTGAGCCTGTAGAAAACGGAATCCCTTCATCTCTGTGAACCTTAGCTCCCTCCGATGAAAACGGGGACAATCTTCTGGAGAGTATGTAAAAGGCCTGGGTTGCTGGAGGAGTCCCACAAATGTCCCTTGAATGATGAAGAAACTTATTCACGGTTAAAAATCTTTTGCCTTCTGGAATCCCTGGTACAACCAGCCACTCCTTGCGAATGCCTGTCAGTTCCGCTCCGCCCGGCAGGAGGCGGCAGACCCCAGCCACGGCCAGGAGGCCAGCCGCGGAAGCCAGCGGCCAGATGCGGCCTCCGCCTTGGATGCTACTGCGCCGGCGCTGTCGGTGTTACGGGTGGTACTAGGCTCCCCAGCTGCGCAGGGCGGGAGTGCGCTGGGTAGGGCCGAGCGGCGGAGGAAGGAGTGCAGCGCATGCGCGCGGCGGGGGCCTCTGGGAACCAGCGGCCCCGCCCAGTGCTGTAGTCTAGCGCGCAGAGTCGGAAGGTGCTGGCTGCGGGGCCGGTTTCCCGCAGCTGGCTCTCGGCTTTTCTCTTTTCAGCCGCGGAGAGAGTTCAGGGCTGCAGGTGAGTTGTACACCTCGTCATCGAGACCTTCCTGCCCGTAATTGTCATGCAAATGTGCAGAAATAAGCAGATAGTGATGCAGAGGTACTTGGGAGGGTTTTGCAGGTGAGGGCTACTCTCCTGGGGATCGTTTCTCTCTTCCTCCTGGGAGTTCGCCGAATTTCTTCCATCCAAGGTCCTGAATCTCCCATCTTCTTTCCTGGAGCTAGGGAGAGGTGGGGGAAAGGGATGGGGCTTTTGTACCATCGCAGAAATGCTTGACAAGGTTTTAAACCTTCGCAGCACCACGCACTTCACTCGAAAATGTGTCTTTCGAGCCCTATTGAGTTAAAAAGGTAGGTAATTATTGATGCTCAATATGTGAAAATGCTTTTTATTTAATAGTTTACGAAAAATCTCATTTTGGAGAGCTAGGGGCAAGGAGGGCTCTGTCATCTATTTTTGTATGTTATGCAGTAAATCAGTTTGTTTCATTGCACCCAAGATGCTTTCTGGTCTTTCCAAGGGCTGGGCATCGTGTATGCGATGGGAGCACGTGACGCGTGACGCACAGCGTCCCCACCCCATCCCTCCCGTGTTAACTCGCCCTCTGGCTTTTCTGTGTGGTTCTGAACAGGTCGTGCCAGGGCTGATCGCTTTTTTTTTTCTGAATTTTCGCTGTGAGCACAGAAACTTATTACAACGATTGAGAATAGATTTATTTTGCCTTCTTAGAACACTCAGCTCACTAAGGAGATGAAGGGACTGGCTTTTTCCTGGTTAATGAGCTATATCCAGGGTAGGTCAGTTACAATGTCTTCAGACAAAAGTTATCCCTTTGGTTCACTTGGTCATTCACTCATTCATTCAGCAAGTAGTTTCTAAGCCCCCGCCTTGTGCAGGGCAGTGAGCTTGGTGCTGTGAGGAAGATGAAGATGAATTGAACCTGAGCTTAGCCCTCAAGGAGCTTGACTGGCCCAGAGGAAAGATAAGCTCAATGTAAGTAATTCCACTAGGTAGAAGAGATGGGGCCCCAAGAGAGGGTCAGAGGAAGAACTGGGCGGCTCAGAGGAGGAACAACCAGCCTTTCACACCAGGTGATTGGCTTAAGGAGAAAATTACTACCTGATGATGAGTGATTGTTCTCGCGTGCATCACATCTGCATGTAAGGCTGTTTTTCTGACTGTTGGGCATTTTAGACTGAAGACTGAGTATGTTTCAGACAGGCCCATAGTGCATGCTCAGCACCCAAGAGGTTCTGGGTTCAATCCTCAGTACCATCTCCAAGCGGAAATCAGTGAAGAAACCTAATTACCTCCCCCTCATAAAACAGACAGGCCCCATCATTCCTGGCCACCCCCACCTCCCTCCACCACCCACTGGCTGCTGTCCTAGTGCCCCTGTCTCAGGGAATAGCATCAAGCCTCTCCTCTCGCCGCCCCTCCTAGTCGTCGGAGCCAGAGACTCAGCCCTCCCCCTCCCTCCCCACATCCGTACTTACTGTGTCTACCTCCTGACCTCTCTCACATCTGTCTTCCTCTCTCCACTCTCCTGGCCATTTTGCCAGGCCAGGCCCCCATCATCTCTTACTGCATCAGGCTCGCAGCTTCTCTCCTGGCCACTTCAACCCACCTCCCACTCCTGCAGCCAGAAGGCACTTGCTGGATTAAATCTGACTGTGAGGCCCCTTCATTCACCTCTCACTGCCTTCGGGATGGAAACCAAACGCCCTTTCCAGGCTTGCATGGGTGGTCTGGCCCTTCTTCCCCAGCCCCCTTTCTTCACACCCCTTGCCCTTCTCTGCATTTGGAAACCATGCCATGCTCTCTCGTGCCACCAGGCCTTTGCACATGTCTCCATTCTGCCTAGAACACACCCTTCCTTGCTACCTTCCTCACTTGGTTGACTCCTGCCCTCCCCCAGGAGGAGAAATTAGTTTCTATAATTCTGTGGCATGCACATCATTGTAATACAGATTTGCTCCCCCAAGCTCTTTGTATTTTGTAAAACATTTCCCCCCACCCCTTGCTTTAGAATCGAACCTTGACAATGGACCTGGTTGGTTTTGGTTATGCAGCCCTGGTGACGTTCGGAAGCATTTTGGGATATAAGCGGAGAGGTAAGCCCAAGACAGATTTTTCATCAAAGAAACCTGGGGAGCTTGGTGGTGGTGTCAGGATCATCTGAGGGCTTATAAGTAGGGCAGGAAGCTAACCAAGTCCTGGGGGTGGCTGAGGACCAGCACATGGTGGAAGTCGAAGGAGGGGATTTTGTGGGGCTGGGTAGACTGAACATTCCAGCCTCGGGGTCTCTCACCCTTTATCTGTCAGTATCAGTTGCATAATTAATTGACTTAATCTCCTCAGGGCTACTCCCTTATTATCAAATGAGGTTTCTTGTTTGTTTGTTTACATCCTCATAGTGTCAAAAAACTGACTTGTGTTGATGTTGTCTGTTGCACAGGAAAATTCATTAAATACTTAGATATCATATCTGAAGTAGTCCCTTCATCTCTGTCCAAAGATGGGGGAAAAAATAGTTGGTAAATTAAAGGATTTTCATGGAGAAAAAGGAAAGTTTTATATTTTGCTTTGTTTTAAGGTAGAGGCATTTATAGTCATGGTGTCTCCTGTTTCTTGTATTTTTCTTATTTCTTACATTTTTAAGAAATTCATAAATTAATTTCAAAGAGTATTTGATATCTATGACATGGGGGGGACTTGAGTTTCAGGTCTATAGGTTATCAGATTATGTCCTTCTTTAGCAATTTCTTGAGGGATAGGAAGAAGGGAATATGTGTGTGTGTCTGCCTGCAATGGTTTTTAACCCTGTTAGAATCTGAATTTCCTGTAGATATTTAAGAAAGAGATGCCTTGACCCTGGGGATTCCATTGCGGTAGATTCTAACTAGAGTGAGTGCCCTGAAGCAAGGATGGCGCGTGTTGGTCACAGTGTCGCGTTGCCCAGGGCCGGGGCAGTAGGAGGGCACCGGCTGGGGAGGGGATGGATGCGCGGCCGGCCGGCTGCGCCAGTGCCCGGGTTCTCCCTGTTACTCAGTGTAGTCACGGTTCATCCCTGAGCCCTGACGTACTGGGGCCGGAAGGTTTGTGAATCATTCAGGACAGAACCATTGCTTGCTTTGCACAGGTCTTCTACCTCCGTGAGCTAAAAATACCATTTTGTCTTATTTTTATCATCGCAACCTGAGAGTAAAAATATGGAGGAAAGGAGAATAGGAGGGAAAAAAGAGAGACGTTCAGAAGTCAGTTAATTGTTCAAAATCACGCGGTCCCGTCGGAAGCACTACTGCAGGGCGGCTTTCTGTGCCCCGTCGTCGGACCTAAGCCTCACATCGCTGTGTACTCGGGGTTCCTCTGCCTCCAGTTTGGGGTTCAGCATGAAACAGTCATTTCTCGGAAACGATCCGTGAATAGCCAACACCTGACTTGGCCTGGTCCAGTTACAGTGCCCGAGGAGAAATGCATTTTTCTACTTGGTGCGTTTATCATCCTTGACGTGATGAAGGAATTGCCTTCATTCGAGGATTTTCTCTTTCTCTCTCTGAGTCTGTGCGTTTTTTTCCCAGGTGGTGTTCCATCTCTGATTGGTGGCCTTTTTGTTGGATTTCTGGCTGGCTATGGAGCTTACCGGGTCTCCAATGACAAGCGAGATGTAAAAGTGTCGCTGTGTGAGTAAGGCGTTTTCCCAGTTATGGAGAATCGAAGTTTAGGGGTAGCTTTTGATACCTTTCCTAGAGGTCCTAGAAAATACTGGTCAGGTGGCGGGCGGCCACTGCGTGGGTGGGGACTGAACACCATCCTTGTTCCTTTCTACACAGACACCATCAAAAATAACAATGTTGCTACCAGGCCTTCCAACTCAGAAGAATATTGCTATAAAATTTGTTACTGGAGAAATGAAATAAAATTAGAAGTAGTAAGGAATTATGCCAAGGTTTTCTGTTAACACTTCTAAATGCATATTAGCATAGTTTGTGTGACTGAAAATTCCTAAGAAGAGACAGCCTTGCGTTCTCTTATTTAATTCAAGAATGGCTTTTAGATCCAGCTTTGCTTTAATCTTTAATCCAGAAAAGCAAGGCTGATCCTTTTTTGGCTTCATCCCTTGCTGGGCTTAGTAGGAGAATGTTCACAGGAAAGATGGAAAAAACCTGTGTGTGTTTAAAGCCCCAGGGTGCTTGGCTTTCTTCTTTCTGGGTTGAAAGAGATACAGTGGAGGCTGGGGAAACTACAGCAAGGAAATGGTCTCTGTTTAATTTGATGATTGTTCCAAGTGCCTGGTGGAGGGAGTGGTGAGGTGGAAGAAAATAACAAAGGAAGACATTGTAACTGTTCAATATTTAAGGGAGAGAAAAAGATTAAGTGGAATTTTTTTCTTATTTTAAATAGGAGCTAGGGAATATTTTTAATAATGAAATTATGTCAGAAGATAAAAATATATCAGCAAGGTATAGATATATTGGGTTTCTTACTCAGATGCACTTAAATAATTAACATACGTTTATTGTCGATCATTTTTTTTTAATATCAGCAAGTGGTTTTTCCTTGCAAGTTGTTCTTAAATTGTGACATCAGTGCTCTGATCTCTTATGTGAAACTGCCCATCTCTTGGTTCAGCTTGTAAAAGGCTGGGATGATGCCTTTGAATTTAATATTATTATTAGACTGTTGTTTTTTAGTCTCCAGGCATCATATTTCCTGAAATGGAATGCTACAAAATACAAATGGCCAGCCTTTTCCTAGTATTGTTTTATTAATGAGGTCTTACTTTAAAGATTTATTTTAGAAACGAATTCTTTTCCTAACGTTCTATTAACTAGCCATTTAGGGGATGGCTCCTGTGGGTCCAGGTGTACTGCTGAGTGTTCCTGAGGCAACTTGGATAAGACACTGTCCTGACCCTCCAGGAGTGTCCTAAAAATAGAAATTTAAGTCAGAAAAAGACTTTTTCTTTTGAAGATGTTTCAGGAATGAATTTCAACATGCTGGTTTACTCAGAAACCTTTTTGATAAGCTAGTTTATGAAGTGTTTTAATAGGGCACTTTATTTTTTCAAGAAAACACCAACTCAATACCTATATGTAATAAAGAGTAATTATATTAGAAAGCCGAAATGATCTTTTCCCTTTTATTGCCTTTTTTTTTTTTTTTTTTTGCCTTCTTCCCCCCCCCCCTTTTTTTTTTCACAAGCAAGCATTGATAACATGTTTGAAACTCTGGCTCACGCACTGGTTTGGTTTTTAGTTACAGCTTTCTTCCTGGCCACCATAATGGGAGTGAGGTTTAAGAGGTCCAAGAAAATAATGCCAGCTGGGCTGGTTGCAGGTTTAAGGTAAGAAAAACGATTTTGAGCTATATACTTTGCCATCCTTTTGAAGTATGAGTTTTTAGCAAACATCAGTTTTAATTTGAAAGGTCAAAGTAATTTTTATTACAATCAGCACGACTATAAAAAACCTTAAAATTGATTCATGCATTCTGTCAGTTGTTGGTGTTTATGTGCACATGCACGGTTTTATCAAATACCCTTAGGGTAACTCTAGTATCTGATCACATGTACACACTTACCGTTTTCCGAATAAAGAACTAAATTCAGCCTCAGTTTTTCCTCAAGATTTATCCATCTGAGACAGTAAATTATTCATTTAAATCTGACATTCAGTATTACTTAGAGAGTTGGACAGAGTGACAGTCTGTTGCAGTGATTTTGAGTTTCTAAGGGAGAAAACTTAATATTTTTTAAAAATGTAAATAGGGAGCTTCAGGTTTCTCTGTTTGATCCCAGTAATTCTATCCCAGAGATGAGGCACACTAGCAAGTAAAAAGTTATGCTTAACATTTTTAGTTCTTCCTGGAAGCTGCCTTTACATGTTGAAACGTATATATAAGTTCATGTCCTTTGATGTACGTTTTCACTTTGTGGAATTTATTCCAAAAGAATGAGATGCATACAAAGACTGATATTTATTGCCACTTTATTTCTAGTGGAAAACTTGATGACCTGAAAAAATTAGAAAACAGCTTAAAAATTCACCAGTCAGGAAGTGTTTCAATCAGTGTTTTGTTCACTTAATGGAATATTGAGCGAGTTATTACATGTCATGTTTTTAAAAACTATTTAGTGGCATTGGAAAATATTAGTGACATGATAGGAAAGGAAAACAGAATAAGAAACCATAGTGTGATCTCAAGTTTTAAAAAGCTGGTGTATAAAAAAACAACCTAAGAAAGAAATACTTCAAATTGTTACACTTTCTAGACAGTAACGCAATGGGGAATTTTCTCCTTTCTAATTTTCCCTGTATTTTCTAGTGTGGCTGTGTGGAATGTTTATGATTTGGAAGGCAAGTGTGATTATAAAGGACTGCTTCCATATATGCACGTATATCATGACTGAAACATTACACCATACACCAGAAACTGACACAACATTGTAAACTGATTATACTTCAATAAAAAGAAAAAAACCATGACACAACATTGTAAAATGACTATAACTCAATAAAAAATGTTTATATGGAAAAAAAAAACATATATCCATGGAAAAAACAAACAAAAAAAAACCCCAACAACAACAAAAAAGAAAAAACCAGAAGGCACTTTCTTGGCCCAATAAAGGACATTTCAGAAAACCCACAGAAATCGCATATCTAACAATGAAACTTTAACAGGGTCCTCTGTAGGGAGAGGTTCAGTATACACATGCCTGTTTTCGTCATTTCTGTTCTGCATTGTTCTGGAGATCCTTACATAGTAAATCAAGAAAAATAATAATAAAAGGTAAAGGGTTGGGGGAAAAAATAAACATTGCTTTCTAATTATAGCTCTGTTCTAAAAATGGTACTTATTGGTAGAAAGACTCAGAAGTAGGGTTTACAGGTCAAGAAGACGTGCAGGTTGTAATAACGACATCCCCAAATCGCGTGTTGATTCGTTTTTTTTTTCAAGTTGCTTGCCTTTACTAGCTTTTGAAAGTTTTGTGTTTCTTTCCAAACCTTTCTCTTATCAAAGTCCAACCTAGATTTTCAGAACAGTGAATTCTGATTTTTCTCCTTCATTCACTGAACGTTTTTAAGTGTCTCCTTCCTTCAGGTCTGGGAAGTTGGGGTACAAGGATGGTGAGAGCACCCCTGCTCCAGGGAGAGAGGCAGGGCAGAAGGCTGGGGTTGAGGAGCACTCAGGTTAGGTGGGCACACAGCCCATCTGTACCCTTCTGTCTTGGGCTGCCTGAGACTTACCCTCCCTCTCCCTGTCTTTCCCTTTCATCCAGCCTCATGATGATCCTGAGACTCGTCTTACTGCTGCTCTGAGGATCCAGAGGAATTGAAAACTTAAGATCATGTCATTCGCTGTAACGGGCAGAGCCTACTCCTTGTATTGAAAAGATACATTTCAATATGGAATGTTCAGTATGGTCTTATCTTGTTAGAAACTGCAAAAGAAACTGTCACCTGTAATATAGACATGAGTTTGAGGGATTTTTTTTTTAAATAAATAGTTTAACTGTTTTCTAATTGTCAGGTACTGGGTTTGTTAAAGATATTTAATACATCACGATACACTATTTCATTTGCTGTGTCTAGTTTATATTATATATATGTGGTCTTTTTTGATTGTTACAAATAATCATGTCTGAAGTAAGTTTAAATTAAACTACAGCTTATCAGATGATGGAACGCCCTAAGTGGGCTTCACAAATGCTAATGTGTCTATTTGTCATTTGTGTTTTATTCAAAATTATATTTTTTCCATTTTAATTGTATTACTGCGAGTGGTTTTTTCCTTTAAAAGAAACTTAAAAAAAAAAAAAGGACAAATGAACTTATATATAAAACAGAAACAGACTCACCGACATAGAATACAGACTTGTGGTTGCCAGACGGGAGAGGAGTGGGAAGGGATAAACTGGGAGTTTGAGATTTGCAGATACTGACAGGTATATATAAAATAGATAAACAAGTTTATACTGTATAGCACAGGGAAATATATTCAATATCTTGTAGTAGTTTACAGTGAAAAAGAATATGAAAATGAATATATGTGTATCCATGTATGACATTGTGCTGTATACCAGAAATTGACACATTGTAAACTGACTATACCTCAATTAAAAAAAATAAATAAACAAAAACTTCATCCTCGACAAACTGTGTACTAACAGAATGTCTTCAGTATTCAAATAAAAGCATTCTGTTTTAAACCTGTTTCTCTCATTTTAGCCTCTTCTCTATGGACTCAAATCATTTTTAACTTTTAAGTGCTCAATTATTAATGAAGGAGATTGGTAAGGAGGGTTATTGGAGCCAGAACTCTTCCTCAGGAGCACATATTCTGTCTCTGAAACAGTAATAATCCTGAGACGAAAGTGATTTTGTCTCCAACCACTACTTCTTTCTCGGCATGGTTATCAATTTACGTCCAGGGCACTTGCCTATAGGTGAGTCCCCCCAGCCCAGTTCTCCCACCGACTGCTCTCTGCCCTTTACAAGGTCATGTCCCATCTCTGGGACTCACTTTCTCCTCCTAGAGAAGGAATTTGGACTAAATGATCGACCAGACTCCTTAAAGCTCTAAACGTCTGCAATTCTGGTCCTGTTGGCTCCACTTGCACAGTGGTGTCAAGATTTCAAACCATTCTTTCCAAAACATGCTGGGTAGAGTCTCCACTGATAACAGCAGAGTTGATAAGGTTGTGTTCAGTTACCTTTCCCAACTGACCTTCAAGGAGGTTGTTAAATTTTCAGTGATGATTCAATTAAGGGGAGAATGAAAAAAAAAAAAAAAGCCTATTCGTTTAACCAAATCAGAAACCCAGAGAGAATCTTTTGATACACTTTTAAATATCCTGCTTTAAAAAAAAAATCCTGCTAATTGTAATGGTGCCAAACAGGTTGTTACACAAGCAAGACTGGGGACACAGTGGTTATTGGAGTCTCTGTGCACATGTGGAAGGACCTTCTGATTTGGATGGACAGCAGTTTGTGCTCAGACTATCTATGATGCTAAGAAATGTGAAATGGATTCTATCTGTAGAAGACTCTAGTGATTGGCAGTTTAAGAAGCTAGTTTAAAGCTATGCCGTGTCCTGGACTTTTCCAGAGGAGGTGGAAGTGGGTGATGGTTGATCTATGTGTGGTTGTTTCTTTGGTTTATTTGCTTTAAAAGAAATCTTTGGTATCTGTCGGTTTACTTATGATTTTACTCTTTGGCAGTAAGTAGAATGCAGAAGAATTTTCATTTGGATGATTCTGATTACTTGGTATTTTCCTGTTTTATGAAAAACAGAAGAAGCATTGTCTGATTTACAGATAAGTATTAGGTAGTTTTATTTCCTTAGGCTTTTTATTATTTTATTAAAATGGCCTTGTGATTTCTTTTCTGGGCAGTGCTGCAAATGTAAAGTGAAGTATTTCCTGAGTTCTTTAGACCGCTTCATTTGTTAATGCTCAGCTATTATTGTACCCATGTTTTTAAGAGACATGCCATGTTCAAATTTGAATATATTCTTCACGACCTCAGTGGAATCTTCATCTAATGGAGGTTTCCTCTGGCTTCCAGGCTGGAGAAATTTGTTAATTGTGGGAATGGAGCTGATTCTGGCCTTAAATTCCTAAAATGCAAATGTATACTGTCCGTGAGAAGAGATTATGGCAAAATAAACAAAAGATAAACGGGACCCATTTTTGTATATGAGAAAAAATGTTGAAAATGTACATTTCTCATTGCCGGTAGAAGTGGGGGATAAAAATGGAATTTTTACACATTGTGTGGCATTGCAAAGCGATGCCTGGCAGAACACAAGCTAGCAATATTTCTCAAGGAACACAGAAATGTTAATAGGCTCAAACCACATGATCCCATTTGTAAGATTGTATCCTAATATAATCTTGAATGTGGAAAAATTCATATCCATGAAGATGCTGTTGCAACATTATTTACAGAAGCAGATATTCCAGAGTATCCTGATGTATTGCTAATAAACCAAAATCCTCATTTTTCTCATGTTATAAACATTTTTCATGTCATGTAATCTCTGAAAAACGTAACTTCAAGTGGCGGCATAAAATTCAAGACATTTCTCAGGTATTGAATATTTAGGTTGTTTATGATCATCACTATTTAAAGTTATCCTGAGCACAATGAACAGAATATTATATAATGATGAAAAATGAAAAAATACAGTACACTTCATTGTCTAAAAGTGAGCCAAACTAAGTAACAATACCAAAACGTGCTTGTGTGTAATGTAACATGAAGTGGAAAAGTGAGGCTGCAGAGTTATCATGACTTAGATTACAGCTATTTTAAATCAGCATATTTTTAAAAGGTTATAAAGGAATCCACAACATAGCACAGTGTTCTAGAACTCAGGCAGTTAGGTCAGGCAGACCAAGGTTTGAGTCCCACTCCTGCCACCTACTAACAGGGTGACCTCAGGAAAGTTAGTTAACCTCTCTGAGTCTTGTCTCCTATCTACTCTGAGGATGGAATAAAATAAATGGGGTAAAGTGTGTGCAGTGCTGGTACAAGGCTTGGCGGGTAACAATAGCATAGTCCGTGGTTATGGGTATGGTTACGCAGTGGCTCTGCTCGGAGGGGCTTAAGTGTTGTCCCTTCACCTTGACAAGAGGAAGGAAGCCGCTTGTACTGTGGGTCTGCTACATTCCAGACAAAGCCTTCAAAATTCAACTCCTGCAAGAAGCCTGGCCCGGGTGAACCTCCTCTGCTTTCCCACATCATTTTACCGTTTCGTTGACTCCATTATGTTGAGGTTATCTGTCTGTGTGCTTGTCTCCCTACTAGACATGCTCCTTGAGGGCATCTTGGCACCCCTAGCACAGGTCTTGGCATAAAGAAGTTAGTAGGTTCTTAAAGGATAATGAATGACTTAAGGAAAGATTATAAATGAGTGATTAAAAATCCCTTCTCCTTCTTGGGAGCTGTTTGGAGAGCATTACCTGTAGCAGAGGGAAGCCTGAGAGGACCTTGGGTTTGCACTCTTCAACCATGAAGATGACTTCAAGGAGCTGTACATCCGTCCAGCTCTGCCGATCGCCCACCAGAAAATCTTGCCCGCGGTCTCTTAGTGCCTGCGGATAGTCGAAAACGAAAGATGAGGATTTGGGGTCCTCCAAGTTAAAGTCAAAGTGGTTTGGCAGGCCTCTAAGAATTCAGAGACCTGGTTCCCGATCTTTGCCCCCAGCTCACTGTGTGAGTTTAGATAAGTCCCGCTTCTCTCCCAGGACCTCAGTGTGTTCATCTGAAAGAGGCAGGAGAGCTTAGATCCTCCTGAGGATTCTGAACACTGGAAGCAGCTCCTTCTCCTGTGCCTTCTCCACGAGCCTTTATGGAACAATTTTACCACCGCCACCTGGACCGGGGCTCCTCCTGGTCTGTGACAGTCATCTCTCCTCCCAGCATCCCAGGGCGGGAGTCTCAAGTGTGCGGCTCCCTCTCCCCAGGACCCACACCTCATTTCTACAAGCAAATTTCCGTCTACTAGGGCTTATGGGTCACTTTGAGTCAAAATCAGCCGAACACAGACGATTGGAGTAGGAGATCACTGAGGACTCGCTGTTCGAGCCCTAAAGCTCTGTGATGTTGGGACACTGGGGGGTGAGATGGGGAGTTATAGGCGTGAGTGCAGGCTCCCGTGTTCTCAGCTGTATGGTGCTGGGCACGTTACTTCGCTGCTGTTGAGTTCTGTGGGTAACAGAGGCACATCTTTCGTGGAGTTACCCTGAAGATTAGATGGCATCCCACGCAGGTGGCGTGTGTGGTGAGCACGTAGTAGGGGATGAGCCATCAGTATGATTAGCAGAGCTGTCAGCGAGGATGGTACTGTCACTGCTTTCAGCCACGTGCAAAGTCTCTGTTTTTCACGGTATCCCATAGTCATTGGGAACGGTGGTGCCAAACATCCATTCCATTGCCACTCTTGGTAAAATTATAAGATAGAAATCTTGTAAATTACATGCCAATTGCAAAGGGTTATATTATCCTTGAATAGTCCTGAAGGAATGCTACGGAGAAAGCCTGAGGTAAAATCTTCAGTCTAATCCATCTTCCATCTTGGACCAAGGGAACTGAAAACTCACTAAATGTCATTAAGGGAAGGGACAACCTAGGAACTTAGAGTATCTGGGGAGTTGGTACATAAATCAAAGACAGAAGCATCAAGTAAATAATCTCCATCACTTGACTAGGCTATACAAGGGTTAACTATGACAAATATATTTAAATGGATGTACCAAATCATTCAGTTGGAACCGGTACAACTCAGTCCAGAAAGGATGGAATAAACCAGCATTGCAAGTGGCTTGGAAAAACTCGTCTGGTTCTTCTTCTTTTTTTTTTTTTAACCAAACGCTAACATTCTTCATGATCTTTTCCTACTGATGACTGATGTGATAATGGCAAGAGCGTTGACAATCATCCAACCCTTGTGTTAGGGATGGCACTAAGTGTTTGCTTAAAGCACAAGCTTTTTGAAACATTATTTTTCAGCTGTTAAAAATGCAGAGACAGATGAAAAGCAGGTGTTATTTTTTGGAACAGTTTTTCCCCCTTAACTTTTAGAATATGGCATAGAATTCTGCAAAACCTTATGAAGTGCCCTGAGCCCTGATACCATCCTGTGTATTTTAGAAATAAAATCCATCCTTCCCCCACCCCCAACTGTCTAATTAGTGTGGGGTTTTTTTTCTCCCTAGAATTCTCTTTATAAGGCCCTGTTATACTCCAGAATATTCAGTCAGGTAACTGAAATTCTGTGGGCAGCAGAACCACAAAGAATGCTGAAGTTATGCAGGACATCCTTACATAAATAAAACCCAGAAGGCGGGATGGGAGAGTGGAGGGCAGATTTGTTTTATAACTGCCTTTGGGGGAGGAATTTTGCTTTCATGAAGTGTTTGGGGAATCTTTCATCCACCAGTAAAATTCTTTATTTTTCGTTTAGTCCTCCTCCCCTCCTCCCCGCCCTGATCCAAGTCACAGAGCAGGGCAGAAGTCTGCAGCTCACCTTCTCATAGACGGGGAAGAACCTTGTTGTGGCTCTTTCAAGGATGTATTGGAGGTTCATCTCCTTCTCCCCGGGCAGGGAGAGCGGGAGGAACGTGACCATGTCACTGAGGTCCTTCAAGCCTTCTGCATACATGTCGATCCTGGAGAAGGAAGGGGTGGTGAGTCAAGCGTTGCAGACAAAGGAAACTCTCACTTCGTGAGCCAAAGGGAAGTGTGAAATAATGCCTCGGCTTCACCTGTCTGGGTATCAGGTGTCTCCACATTCCAGGAATTAAAGCCCAGTGTTTCTACCTGCATGCTGCTCCTTTGAGATGCTGAGATCCATCTGAGAGGGAGGAAAATTATAGGAGTAAAGTATGTGCGTGATTACATCGAGTATGTGAAACTAATGCTAAATAACACAAGCACAGACAGGGTTAAAATAATCCCTAAAAAATGATGAACTGGTACACTTTACTATGTGTAGAACAGAAAAACAACCAGGACCTACCGTACAGCACAGGGGACTGTATTCAATTTCTCGTAATAACGAATAATCGAAAAGAATCTGAAAAGAAAAAATACCTATGCATGTATATGTGGAACTGAATTGCTTTGCTGTTACCCCTGAAAATAACATTTTATATCAACTACACCCCCATAAAAAATAAAATGTAAAAAAGTCCTCAAATAATGAATTAGGCAAAGATCCTATTTGGCTATTTAAATGTTGTAATGACAGTGAGATTATCCATGCCGGCACATCCTGGGGAAGAGGTCACTGAGGACCTCTGTACTGCTGACGTCTCCACCTGGATTGAAGGTTCTCAAACTGCTCAATTTAATAAGGCACAGAACTTACCCCACAAGTTCCCACTTGCCACCCCCCACACCTCTGTGCAGAATGAATAGAACGATAGGTGTTGTGTTTGACAAGACGCCATAGCGTCGTGAAAACACCACTGGTCTGTCACTGGGAAACCTCTGTCCTCATCCAAGGTGAGCGTCTTAACCTCTCTGCACCACAGTTCCTTTAGCTTGAACCTGGAATAGCCATGGGTGTCTTTGAAGATGGCCTGAAAGTCTTTGCTTCTCCTGCCCTGAGAGTAAGCCTCATTCTCCTGGTGAACCTCAGTGGGTCTTGGAGACTTGATTGACTAATAGACCAGCGGGGGGCAATCATGTTCTGAGCCTCCGAGGTGAGGTCCTTAGAAGCCTGACAGCTGCCGCCTGGTCCTCTTTCTTCTGCCTTTGTCTAAGGCAAGCCAGCCGCAGGTGCGCTGTCGGACCACACGGAGAACCTTGTGCTGTGAGGAAGCCAAGCTAGCCACACAGGGATGTCAGGTAGAGAGAGCGAGCTGCCTGGGCAGGCCTGGCTGGTCCAGTGCTCCCAACCCAGGTGCCAGCTGTTACCAGTGAAGAACGTGTAAGAGACAGAGTGTCACCCGGCTGGCCGGGCTGCCCCACAGGACGGTGAGAAAGTGCCTGCGGCAGGAAGTCACCAAAGGAGGAGCATTCTGCGCATTTGCGATTACGACACTGAAGGAGTTTTAAAATGGAGTGTCTCACACGTGCAAGGTTTTGTCATAACAGTATACCAAGGAAGGCAGCCTACAAATTTATTCACTTGTTTTCAATCTATAAACATGAGTTCTGTGAAACAGGTACTTTAAAAAAAAACATTTTGCATTGAAAGGAACCGTGGCACCTTAGAGAAATGACTGGGTCCGAGTCGAGAGCAGGGAGAGTCACAGGGTTAATCTGGGTCATCCCATTACACCAGATATGGAGGAAGCGGTCAGAGACCCGAGGGGAAGGTCAACATCCCCAGCAGCCATGTGGCTTCCACTGACCAAAGGTAGGACAACCTGAGCATAAGTCAGAACAGCAATAAAAGTGAATTGAAACATATCAGTGACGTTTACCTGAATGAATTCACAGTGATACTAAAACAACAATTAATTGGTCAATGTTGGAGGATGCTGGTGAGCCCACTTATTGTTTGGAAAATTGGTAAACAGAGGGCTAGCATGTCTTTCGTAAAGGAAACTGCACTCCAGGTAACCAGAGAGCAGATGAAGGGACATTTTTATTTATAGAAGTACTCTAGGTAATAAATGCAGAAGGAATGATGGCACTGAACCCCACTGGCTACTAAGGTCATAAAAGATAGACAAGCAGACATTGTGAGCTTCCTAATTGGGGGTTGAACCAACACCTGTGACACAAGCAGTCTTACAGAAACCACAAGAACTTGAGTCTGATAAAAAAAATCTTTAAACCCAACAACCAGTTTACAGAAAAAAGAGAGCCAAAGGAATGTGTTAAACGCCACTGCAGGGATGCAATCAGCAGAAATCTGGCAGGTAGAATCTTCTAGAAAGCAAGGGAAAGCTTATACTGAGATTGAAAAGTACCAGATCAATTTAAAAATGTTTACTGCATGAAATTTTTTAAATTTAAGCTTTCTAAAATAAATGCATTTTTGAAATAAGACAACACGAAATTTATTTAAAACACACCTGGGTTAGTAAAACATTGACTATTTGTTGTTTACCAACTAAGAGTTTTCTACTTCTGTGCCTTAATTTACAATTTAGGGAGGGTTGCTGTTTTAAACTCCAGGTAAGACCAGGCTAGCTTTGCTGGTTTGTCTCCAGATCAGTCCATTGCAAAAGGAAGGGTGTGTGCAGAAGTGAATTAATAAATGCCTGGGAGGTGGGGTGGGGTATCTAATGAGGTGGTTCCCAAAGGTCACATCCAGAATCAGTGTCTCATATTGGACACTCCCTGCCCCCTGATTGCATTTGTTCTTGTGATTTACTCAGCACTGCTCCCACCTAGTGGAGGCAAAAGCAGATTCACAGAGAGCAGCAGACTCCTTTATCAGTTTCTGTGCTTGTTCTGTGCCTGTCGGCTAATGGCTTGACCCTAAATGTAGAATCAGAAAATGAAAGAAACTATGTAGTTGGCCACAAGTTGACAATTGTTGAAGGTAAAAGTTGTGTCCGTGGGGTTTATTATACTATTCTCTCTCCTTTGATATGTGTTAGATTTTTCCATAAGAAAAAGTTAGAAAGCAAGACAAGAATGTTCTGTAAATCTCTCAGGAACTACACATGTCTGCTAACAAGCCTAAAGGTTAATTTTTCTTTTCTATTTTTAATTTTCTTCTAAGCGAGAAGCAACCTATATACCAGGCTTGTTCCTTCGGGGTCCTCCCGTACAAGTCATATTTTGCAGCGATGTATCTTAGGATGGCTCTGGTTTCTACCAAATTCATCCCATCCATTTCCACCATGGGCACTTCCTCATACATCAGGATTCCACCTGAAAATATGCAAAGGAAAGTTGGATTATTAGTGTCCCTGATAGTAGTAACTAAGTTTTCTTTAAGGAAGCTACAAAATGGGACAAGGTAATCAAATACTGTTAAAATCTTCAGAAGCAGTAATCTAAAAGGAGCAATACATAGGCATTCATTGCTAGAACAGTGTGTAGAGTGCAAGACATGTTGTTGAGGACTCCAGGAGGTACCAAAAATGCATATTCAAAAGCTTTCTGGCCAAGGGTCTCCTGTCTCATCACTTTCTCTCCATTCCTGTGGCCACCAAGGTACCACCATAACATGCCCACTGGGCCCTCTTTATCTGCCCTACACGCACTGCCTGGAGGCTTTCCTGGAGTCAAAAGGCTCTGCTCAAAACCTCCCAAAACTCTTCTTTTCTTGTGTGAGAATAATGTTAACTTCAGTCTGGAATCAGGGCACTCTTTGAAAGGTGCCTCCACGTCCCCTCCACACATCACTCGCCTCTACTCTCCTTCATGAGCCTCCATTCCTCCCCTGCCCCACCCTGCTCCCAGTCAGAATCCTAGGGACCTTCTAATGAGTACAGTTCTTTGCTTGGGCTTCCTTTTTCAATCTTTCAAGGAATATTGGCATTAAAAAAAAACCCACATGGAAGCAACCTAAATGTTCATTGACAGATGAATGGATAAAAAAGGATGTGGTATATATAACAATGAAATATTACTCAGCCATAAAAAAGAATGAAATAATGCCACATGCAGCAACATGGATGGACCTAGAGATTATCATACCAAGTGAAGTAAGACAGACACAGAAAGATAAATACCATATGCTATCACTTATATGTGGAATCTAAAATATGATATGACTGAACTCATTTACTTTTAAAATGGAAACAGACTCACAGACATAGAAAACAAACATGGTTACCAAAGGGGAAAGGGATGGGGGAGGGATGGGGGAGGGATAAATTAGGAGTTTGGGATCAGCAGATATAAACTACTATGTATAAAATAAACAACAAGGTCCTAATGTATAGCCCAGGGAACTACATTCAACATCTTGTAATAACCTATAATGAAAAAGAATCTGAAAAAGAATATATACATATATGTATAACTGAATCACTATGCTGTACACCAGAAATTAACACAACCTTGTAAATCAACTATATTTTGATTTAAAAAAAACCACAAAACGTATAACTAGAGAGAGCTATGGTTTAATTAAAAAGAAGTGGGGGAGGGTATAGCTCAGTGGTAGAGCGCATGCCTAGCATGCATGAGGTCCTGGGTTCAATCCCCAGTACCTCCTTTAAAAATAAATAAATAGACCTAATTACCTTCCCCCCAAAATAAAAAAAAATTTTTTAAATTTTAAATAATAAATAAAAGAATATGTGTGTGTCTTTTACAGTAATGGGGAGAACTTGGTCTATTGCAGCATGAGTAACAAGGCTTTTATCTCACCTTGGATTAATTTCTCAAATTCTGCAAGTGTTTCAAAAAGTTCCTCTTCAAACTAAAGAATGAAAGAATATAAGAACAAGTTACTATCGTTACTTTTATTATTACTGACGAGATCACAGAGAAAGAGTTAAATGGAAGGTAGGGGTCTAAGCCACTAGTTCGACCAACTTTTCAAGTGGTTATTAAACCTGCGCTGTATTTTTCTGGGTCTCATGCAACAAATGAAGTTTTTATATAAAACCAAAGGGAAGGGTTTACTGAATTTAGTTGATCCAGGAATATCTACACCTACCGTGGTGCAGATGCATGCTGGGTGAATTTTTCGGGCCACAGTTTAAATGCAGGCTCTCCCCTAAGTTAACGGGGACAAGCTGCCGACTCCCTTCTAATGTCAGTTTCTGAACATGTGAAAATGAAACCAAATCATGGTGCTGTCATGATGACTAAATGAATTCATACCAAGTAAGACTAACCCTCATGCCTGCATCAGTAATTGAACGCTGTTAGCTTTTTTTCCCTCATCACTTTCACATGTGTGGTGTTTTTGAACTTTATTTCCTCAAGGACATGCAAATGTTTTTCTGATCATTCCATTATATATTCTCTTTTTAAACCCAAGAGTCTTAGACTCAGAGGAATTAGGTTGCAGCCAATCTCAGAAATGACTTGGTCACAATCTAACAATAGAACTGAGTGAACTCAAAAGACCTCTGTTGCATTATTTAAAGAAACATAAATCAAGGTATAGTTTATTTCTTGCTGCTGTCAAGATTGTTTTTCACTTGTCTTGGTTTTCAGTTTTATTGTTAGATGGTTCCCAATCAACTTCTGGATACTTTCTCTTTAAAACATATCCACAAATCGAATGTGTACATTTTGCATAGTACAATTTTAATGTAAATTTTATACACAATGAGTTTTTCTGTTGTATTTCCTATCATGATTACAGATGGAAAAACCAACACATAACTGGAAAAATAGTATTTTTCCCAACAATTCTATTCTACCCCCTTTACAACAACAACAAAATAACTAAAAGTTTAAAAATTTTGTAATTTGGAATAATAAAAACTATTAAGAAAAGAGACTGAAACATAGTTCCCTGGTTGTCATTTCTGAATATTCTATATTAAATAATGTTAAACCGGGCTGTCAAGCGCCCTCCTTCCTAAACCTCGAAGACCGACGTTAATTACAAGTCTCAAATCCAAGAGAAAGAAACATCTCAGTGTCTAGGGAAATCTGCCATCTTTAGTAGACAAAGAAGACAGATGCAAAGAAAAAAGAAATCTGTCTTCCCCTTATTCACTTACCAAATACTTTCGATATTATTATACAAGTTATAGGAACTCATTGTAGAAAAACTAGGAAATAATGGATAAGCCAAAAAAATTCGTCCTCCTTTTCGGCCCTTTCTCTCAGATCGAGCAGGTGTTTAGTAGACAAACTCTTTTCCTTGTGATTATGTCTTAATGAGCAGAAACATGCGTTCAGAAGGTAGAATTGGGCACTTTCTATATTTAAAAAGAGTCTTTGTGTGAGGAGGAGTGTGTACCTGGGGGAGGGGGTTTCTCCCTCCCCGCACCCTTCCTCTTGTTTTTACAAATTAAGTTATCCCTGAGTCTGCTCAAGGATGCCCAATATTAAGACTCTCTCTCCACTTCCTCTTATTCTATGTTCCAAAAACCCTTCTTGGTCCAGACAGGGAATTGGTGGTAGGGATCTCTCTCTTTCTCTTTGTCTTATATTTTCAAAAAAAAAAAAAAAAAAAGGCAACAGTGACATTAAAATATCGGTGCTCTTCTTTTGCCAAACCTTCATTTGATGCTTGGAAAGCCCAGAGAGGTTAAGTGACTTGCCTGAAGTCCCTCAGCTACAGGATGGAAGAACCAGGGCTAGACTCCCTTCTCTCCAAACCCACTACATGATAGATATTCTCATCTCAGTAAATGCCTAATTTGTATTTAAATAACTTTTATAGGAAGAAGTCATATTTCAAAGTTAATAACCACTGTGAGACTACAGATAGGGGTAACCAATAAATAAAACAAAGCTTCACCCAATGTACTTTCCCCTAAACTTAAAGATTACTTAAGATTATTATGAAGTGTGATTTTTTTTTTAAATAGCCATATGTTCATGATTTCAATTTCTCCAAAAATTTCTCCTGTCAGGAACTCCAGGCTCTTTTAACTGTCTGGTTTGGCCAGGGTCTGGGAGCTCAGAGAGTGGGCCCCAATCTCAGATTCTAACAAGGGCATTTGTTCATTTGTTACCTTAGGCCCCACTGGCTGCTGGGGAAGCAGGGAGAGGGCAGCTGTGGGCCCAGCCCAGGCCCAGAGGCTCACAGCCTGGGTGTGGACCTGGAGGAGCGTGGGATATATGGGAATTCTTCAGACTGGATACAATCTGAAGAATTCTCTGGTAGAGTCGACTGAGTTTTGCCAGATCACACAGAAAAGTTTTCCCACCAGAACTTCTTTTTTAACCAAAATGATGTGTTTTTGTCAATTTTTTCTTATGCTTGAAGGCTCACCATGTGAGGGGCTACATTAGGGAACCGCAGGGGCTCCAAAGATAAACAGAGCACAGCCATTTGGGCAAAGCTGTATGTGCTCAAGGAGGAAAATTCGCTATGACTTACGTCAAAAGGAAACTTCAGGCACAGAAGGGGGATATTGACTACTGAAACTTCCTCTAGTTCTGACTAGCTATGATGGTGCCAACGCTGAATATAAAAACTATGAGGAATCAGAAGACCCAAGAGAAGGCTTCATGTGGCTCAAAATTGGCCTTTTACTGAAAAAAATTTGGTCATCGGAAGAAGACATGACAAGTTCAAGTCAAAAGAATTTTTTTGATGCTAAAAGACATTTAGTGTCCCCACCAAAGAACCTGCAGTGTTTTGGAAAGGTAGACTTTGGGTTCCCATCGTCTCCTGTGTGTTTTATCATGTTTTATTCAGATCTACCTGTCAAGCAACAAATTGAGTTGAGATTTAAGAAATAATTAGAAAAGAATGAACACAATTCTCTCTCCTTTCTCTTCACCCCCCTCTCTCCTTACCCACCTGTCTCCACTCTCATCACCTGTCCATCTGTCATCTGCTCATCTCAACATGGCTAGATCTCAAAAGCCTCTTACTGAGTGTAAGGAGGAAAAATATGCAATGATCTGCAAAAGGAACCATTTCTAGAAATTATTTCAAAAGGCACATGAGTCAGTGAGCACACATATAAACATAAAAAAAATATGAAGGCTGGACTGACTGGACAGAGGTTACTTAAGTGGAGATGGGGTGATGGTCCAACTGAACTTTAGATTTATCTGTTAATGTTTTATTTTTTAAAAGAAGATTAGATGAATATATGACCTGTGGTTTTTTTAAAAATAAAAATTAAAAGCAAATATGATAAAATATTTCTAATTGCTCAGGCTCTGTAGTGGAATCATGTTTATTTACTATAACATTCTTTGTACTTTGCTCCACACGTTTTCAAAATTATAATTTAAAGTTTTTTAAAAAGTCAAAGCAAAAGATTTTTGAGTTGAGGTATGATTGACGTATTACATGATATTCATTTCATGGTGCAACATAATGTCTCAGTATTTGTATACATTGTGAAATGGTCACCACATAAGTCTAGTTACCATCTGGCACCATCACCAGGTAAAGTTACAAAAAATTTTCTTCTCGTGCTGAGAACTTTAAAAATTTACTCTCTTGGCAGCTTTCAAAAATGTGATACAGTATTATTAACTGTAGTCACCCTGCTGTGCATTACATCCCCAGGACTTATTTATTGTATAATTGGAAGTTTGTACCTCTAGTCCCCCTTCACCCATTTTGCCCACTCCCCAAATCTGATCTCCCAGCAACCAGCATTCTGTTCTCTGTAACAATTGTGTTTTATTTTGTTCGCAAAACAAAGGAATTTTAGGAAAACAGTGATGACCTTTTCACAAAGACTTTTGCTTTTATTATAGCAGAAATTCTCAACCAGGGGTCCTACAATCCAAGTATGTATTTAATGGCTTATAGGAACCCCCTAAAATTGTACGCATCTATGTTCTCTTTTTCCTGAGAACAGTCTAATAGATTTCTTCAGATTCTAGTATTAAACATACTACCTTCCCCTAAATTTCTTCAGACTCCCGCACCACCAGGTTAAATGGTACATTGCACAGAATATCTAAATAATAAACCATGTTCTAAGCTGCATTCATATAAGACATCTGCATTTCTAGAGAAATTGGTGCTTCTGTCAAAGCTGAAACAGAATACAGGGCTTCCTAATGAGTGTCAGGTCACCAGGGCTGCTGGCTGTTTTCACGTCAAACCATGTGGACTGGCCGAAAGTTTGAAGAAGTCTCCCTGCTTTTTCACTTTTGGATCCAAGAGACCATTTAGGAGTCACTGAAAATAATTTTGTGGGGTTTACAGATTTTTAAATCTTTAAATTGTGAGTATAAACTTATATTCAGGTATATTTTTGGTAGTGAATGATATATTCTTATGTCAGTAACGATGAGATTGTTCCATACATTTAAAGAAAATGATCTGTTTCTTAATATTCTTGAGGCAAATGTAAGTGAATGCAATACTTGGCTGATAAGAACGAAATGAACAGAAGCCGTGTGAATGAATTCGTTCCTCCCTCCCTCCCTTCCTTAGTTAATCATTGTTTGCCCCATCCTTGAATGCTCTCAGTATCAACAAGCAGTGACCTGGCGTTTAGTCAAGCCTCTAGATATCAATTTATAGGAAACACAATAAACACGTCAGGGATGGAATTAGCAAAATCAGCAACATTTATGATATGGAACTTGATCGGATTGCTATTTTCAGAGAGGACTAGCAACATACAGATTCCGTGGTGGGGGGGTGGGTGTTAGAAATGCAGGCATCTCAGGCACCACCCCAGAATCCATATTTTAAGATCACCAGGAATTTATATACACATTAAAGTTTGAGAAGCACTGTTCTCCAGCTCAACTGATCCACACATTTCAAATGACTTTCTGCTTTTACATTTCCATAAGAACATGTATAAATTGCATTAAAAATCAAAGAGGCACGGAGAACTTATAGGTTAAAGAGATTTAAGAGATTCTTCAAACTATTGCAAAACATAGACCTTTTTTTGGTTTCTGGTTCTAACGCAGGAGTTATTGTTTTAGAAAATATGACATAATTAGGAGAATTTGAACCATGACTGAACATTTGCTCTAAGGGAATTACTGTTAATTTTTTAGTTATAATGATGATTTTATGGAATGTTTTTCAAAAAGAATCCTTATCTTTTAGGGGCGAATGTCAAAGTATTTGTGGATGAAGTATTCTGATTTGGGGATTTGCTTCAAATTAATCCAGTTGTGGCGGAGGCGGGGGTAGAAATATAAGTGACCTTTTGTGGCTAATTGCTGTGTCTGGGTGATGGGCATGTGGGTTTTATTATACTAGTCTTTCTACTTTTTTAAATCTATGAAGTTTCCCATCATAAAAAGTATTTTTAATTGCTCAGCAAAAGCTGATGTCATTCATAACAGATTAAAGTTTTAAGGGCCCTGATGTGACTTGACTTCTGAATCATGAGGAGATTAGAGACAGTGTTCACTCCAGCTTTAGAGATGAATGATGTGATCAATGCTGCACCCAAATGAGCCTTCTGAATTCAGGTTTAATGACTCCAAGCCCTGCGGACACTGTCTGAACTGTGACTCTGTCTCAACTGAATCTATAACCTTCATCGCTTTCCTGGAACTTACAGAAGAAAAGCAATGAAAAAATTTAGCTTTTTTGGTCTGGGTTTGACCTTCATAAGTAACCTCTCTGCGCCTCAGTTTCTTCATCTGTACAATGGGGATAGGAACGCCAATCTCATGGGTTACTGAGGGTTTTAAATGAGATAAAGCATGTAATGTGTGCAGAGAGATGGAGGGGAAGGAAGGGAAGTTAGATCCTGAAGTATCCACGAGAGGAGACCTCTCTCTTTCCTCGCATGAGCTCAGGCACATGCTGGAGGAGGCAAGCTAAGAAATGCCAGGATCCCTGTGTGGTAGGGTGCCTGAGGACCTGGGAAGCACTGCCTGTGTCTTGCAAACTCAGAATGACTCAAAAACATTGAGTAGAAAGGTCAAGGTGCTGTGTCTAGGCCGATGGGCTCATGATCGCCTCTGGGTTCTCAGCATCCCAGCAAGGCAGAAGAACCAGTGCACAGCTCCAAGTTCAAAAGACAAAAAAAATTCAAATGAAGGGCGCAGCAGTTTCCTGCAAGACTGTCTCCGAGACTCAGGGAGGATGAGGAGGTCTAGGTAGTCTCCTGTTGAGGACAGGATGGCCTCTCCTTGTGCAGGGGGACTTAGAGACAACCCTGGGGAAAATATGGGGCAGGGGGGTGTTGGAAAGGAGACTGGAACTGTCTGAGATATAGTTTGTACCTTTGATGGAAGGGGACTCAAAATAGGAATTAAACTCAGTTAGAAAAATAGAAAGTAATTCTTGCACTTGTGAATTTGTGAACGGATTCATCCCTAAATCCACATGTAACAAAGTTCCCTTTTCAGAGGGGACCCAGCTTAGAATCAATGTTAACAATCAGTGAAATATCAATTATTAAAAGGAAACAAACCATAAAGCAGATGCATTTGCATTACAAGGAATGGAAGGAACATTACGTTTCAGACTCAAAAGTCTGTTGTTCCTAATGTTTTCTGAGGCTCTAATACATCTCACAGTTTTAGAATCCCAGAAGGATGACGGGATAGGATTTATTCTGAATAGCAAGACTGGCAATGTTTAATAGTTCTGAAAAATAAAAGTGTATTCTGAATGCCAGTGTCTCAATTAGTTGCCTTGGTTAACTATTTAAAGTCAAAATGTCTTGACCTTGCATTTTATTGGACTGTTTATCTCCTAAAAGGGAATGAAGCTAGAAGATACATGGGTTACCTCTGAAAAGGTGTATCATCATTCAATAATAATTTGCAGAACTTACAATTATATAAAAGTACAAATCATAACTAAGGGACCCTAATTTATAGGAAATTTGATGTCAATTAAACAGTTAACCAAAAGAAACCTATAAAGAAGTCAAATAAACTCAGAATGAAAATATCAAATGTGGAAAACAGGTTTTGATTTATTTAGAAATATATTCTTGATATTGTATGTTCACATGTTTATATTTAAAATAAAATATACATATATGTGAGATGTAATGGTAGATCCCTCGTCCACATGTTCAAATTTGTACATTTTTTTAAAAATTTGAGGTGAGAGAGAAATAAGAGTATTTGGCAAAAGTACAACCAGATCAATATAGCTAATTAATTTTAAACAATGCGACATGCAGTTGCGGCTTTCATTAAAGCTACAAGTTTATAAACAGAAAAAAATTAGAAGTAGTTTTAGTACCTGGGACTTAAGTGTTGGGCACACAGTAAACACATTCTAGAATAATTGCTGGATTTTAGCAACTGGACTTGTTTGCTTAAGAGAAAGTATTGACTTCGTCAGACCAAATGACACCAAACAGAGCTTTAATACTTAATGCTTAATAAACCAGAATTAAGAGACTACCATCTTCCACTAGCTTTTTCTAGCTCTCTCTTTCCTTTTGTAACTATGCACTTCCAAATCTCTTTTTCACTGAGGTCAAAAGGAAGCTTAAGAAAAAGTCTCAGTAGACTCTTAAGGACATTGATCACAATTCTTTCCACCTATTTGCAGAAAAGGAGGAATTAAAAACAATTGTTGTGCATTTATCTCATTCTAGCCAGAAGAACTTGGTCAGGGAGGCAAACCTGCTAAGTAAACCAATTTTACAGCTTTCAAATGTGCCTTTGAAGTCACAAAAATCAAAGGAACTAATCCATTGTTTAAAGTGCATAAGAATAAAAGGAATTAAGTAGACCAGTAACTGCATGCCTTGATTTTTTTTTTTTTTTTTTTAATCCTCAGCCTACATTCTAGAATTTTGTCTCTAATTGTCTTGGCATCATGCCTCCATTCTGTGTGGTCCACTGAAACTGGGTTTTAGTCATGTGGACTCTTGGGTACTTTAAGAGAAAGAGTAAAGACATTTCCCTCCAGAAAAGCCAGTCTAATAACCTCGCCCACAGTACATTTTTATATGGCCTTAGATATTGAATATATATATTTTCCAGTTTATGGAAAATCTTTACATCCTGCCTAGGACGTAAGGTGAGGTTTGCTTTGCTCCCATAAAGATGCTGTCCGAGAACACATGGGTCTGATTTGGAAAGGTCTGTACTTCAGTCTCCTTGTAGGAAGATCACAGTTACTAGGAACTAAATTGTTTCTGACAGTGGAAAACAATGCTTTGTGAAAAATAATCGGATGGTAGCTAGATGAACAAACACGTTAATTTATTCAAAATGCACTACAAAAAATTACGCAAAATCAGTTCTTCAAGAAATCCCAGTGACGTATTATATGTTCACTTAATGTCTTTAAAGTGTCAAAGGATCTTAAAACATGGAACTTCACAATTAAGTGCGATACACCCAACTGAGTTTAGTACACATTTTCTTCACATGTGTGTATGTGCGTGGATCATGTATGTGAATACATTCTTGTACTGAAAGCTTCATTTCGAGAAAGCTTAGCATAAAAATATCCATTTATAAAACACAATATTAGAGGCAAGTAGTCCCACTATTCTAGGGTTGCTTTTGGTTTTGAAATGATTTGGTGAGTTTAAGAAGAAAGCTCCCTGAATATGTTTAAATGATTCTGTTAAAATGTTTTGATCAACACTTACCTTCTCAGGGAGTTACACCAGCCATTAGTAGCCCCAATTAAAGGGAAGAGCTGGCCCCCATCCTTTTTACGACATTATGTTACAATTCATTTATTTTATGAGTTTGACAAATTATCACCAACATACTTATCTACGAGACTTCAGAAAGCGAATTAATTTCGTTTGGCACATTCACACACTGGGACTGGTGTTCAGCTTTCTCTTCCTCCTTTTTTGGTGCAGAAGCAGACAAGTTCTTCTTCTTTAGTTCAAGCTATGCTTGATTTCAAATAGCGATAGTGTAAAACCATACCTCCCTAAGTACCATATTCATCCAGGAAAAATGTCATGGAAGAAAGCCAGACTTATTGCTGCTTGTCACAATAAATTAGTTTGCGTTGTCTAGAATTTTATATAAACAGAACCATACAATAAGTGCTCTTTTTTTGTCTGCTTTTCCCAACTCAGCATAATCATTTTGAGACTGCCTCTGTTGTTGGGTTTATTTAAGCTTGTTTATTGCAAAGTAGTTGTAGGCATTTCCTGTGGCCACTGTGACAAATTACCACAAACTAGGTGTCTTCAACAACAGAAATTCATTCTCTCACAGCTCTGGGGACCAGAAGTCCATCAAGTTGTTAGCAAGGTTGGTTCCTTCTGCAAGCTCTGAGGGAGAATCAGTTCCATGCCTCTCTTCTAGTTTCTGGTGGCCGCCAGCAATCCTCAGGGCTCTTTGGCTGGTGACATCATCACTCCATGCTGCATCATAGAGTTGGATGATGGAAGAGGACACCAGACAGAGGGAAGGATGGATGGAGGTGAAGAGATGACGGAGTAAGAAAGAAGTGTCGAGGGGAAGTGTGGAGACCGTTCCAACTCAGCCTTCAGCCAGCAGTTCTTAGATGCTCTTTTGACAGTTTACTCCAATGTGGATTTAAGACTTAAGAAAAAGTAATTTCTCTGTTCCAGCAAACAGATTGCTCTGTAGAGAAATCAGCTGATAGTCTTATGGAGGTTCCCTTGTAACTAACTCTGTTTTTATCTTGCTGCCTTTAGCATCTTCTTTATTTTTACCTTTGGCTATTTTAATCATAACATGTCTTGGTGTAGGTCGGTTTGGGTTCACCTTGTTTGGGACGGTCTGTGCTTCCTGCAACCTACTCTGAGAAGTTGGTCTGACCAATGCCATGGCTGAGCACTAGATGGAGCCCCCCCACACCCTGGTGACCAGCATCGGTGCTTTAGGAACCTCTATGGCCCTGGTGGTACCGGCCTCAGCTGCTCTTGGGTGACTTCCCACCATTGCAGATGAAACTGAGCCTAACCTACTTAACCTTCCCTTTCTTTCCTAGATCTCAGATGAAGTCTACTGTCCCACTGCCTTTTTTGGGGAGCAAAACTTCTCAAAAGGGATCTAATTGCTATCTCTTCTCTCACTTCTCAGGAGAACCTACCCCGGACTGGCTTCTGTCCCAGCACCCACTGCTCTCAGAAGGCCAGAGCAGCCTGGTGTTACCTAATTCAGCGTGCAGCCCTCACCCTTGTCTCCTGTCTCCTGGTTTTGTGATGCCACAGTTCCCAGGTGCTTCCTCCTCAAGCTCCTGGCTCCCTCCCTTCTCTCTCATCGTAAGTGATCTCCTCAATCTGTTGCTATCATCAGAAGTGTGACTTCCAAAGCTAGGTCATAAAAGACATTTCTGGATCTGTCTTGCTCTCCCGAACTACCTGCTCTGGGGGAAGTTAGCTGGTCTGCCATGAGGACATTCAAGCCCTATGAAGAAGCAGACATGGCAGGAACGGAGGCCTCTGCCAGCAGCCATGTGAGTGAATCATCTTGGAAGTGGACGCCCCCATCCCCAGTTGAGCTTTCAGATGATTGCAGCCCCTGCTGATGGCTTGACTGCAGCCGCCTGGTAGATCTTGACCCAGAACCACCCAACTAAGTTGCTCCCAGATCCCAGACCCTCAGAAATTGTCTTAGATAATAAATGTTTGTTGCTTTAAGTTACTAAACTTTGGGGTGCTTTGTTATACAGCAGGAGATAACTGGTAGGCCCAGGCCTACCACTCTGACCTCTGTCAGTGGGTGCTGGGACAGAAGCCAGACTGGGGTAGGTTCTCCTGAGAAGCGAGACAAGAGATAGCAGTTAGATCCCTTTCATGGTTCCCCACCGTGTTCTCACAACACATGCCTGCCTACTGCGCCTGACGCACAGCAAAGTCGTTCCTGACCCAGACCCTCGTCTTCACTGGTTAAGATCCTGTTTTCCTGGGTTTTCTTATGCTAGCTTCTTCCTCTCTGTCAAGACTTAGTCTGCTCTGACCACTATGTTAACCACTGCCCCACTGCCATCCATCACACTGCTCTCTTATTTTCCGCATGGCATTCATCAGTAAGCATAATTAACTTTTTAAACTGATTTATTTACTCATTGTTTGAGCAGGAAAATGCTCTCATATGTACCATAGAGCTCAGTAAACATTTATTGAATAAAACAATGAGTAAAATCTTTTAAATATTATTTATTGGAACCATAATCTTTAAGATTTTTTTTTTATCAGTTTTTGAGTCAGAGTCTAAATATTTCTGCTATTGCGTATGTTTGTATGTTGATTTAAAATGTTGCAACTATGTTGAAGGTTTCAAAGGACAACATATTCAAACACAGCTGCAGAGTGCAGAGGGGAGGTGAGCAAACATTGTGGACAACAGGTCGGAGGCAAGAGGGATCACGGTCAATGCAGATTAAGGTTGTGCTGACATACGACTCCCTTGTCCAAGTTGCGTAGCAGGATGTTTCTGATACAGATAAGTTCTTCAAGAAGGTTTTGGAAAATTGGCAAGTTGCTGTATATAATAGCTCAAATGTTGACCCAATCCCCACAGGACAGTCAGAGAAATTAATTTCTACATATGTGTGTGTGTATGTGTGTGTAATCTCTCCATGAAAATGGTGGCTGGTGTAGAAATCAAATACCAAATGTAAATTGCTTTTTAACAAATATCTTTATCTGTTTATGGCACAGATTACCCAGGAATTGGTATTCGAAATATTGAACATCTGGTATAGTAAATATAAATCAGTATATAAATCCATTTATATACTCAAAATTAAAAAAATATTTCCCTTTATTTTCTAAATAAGCCATGTATAGCATAAAAATGGATAAAGCCATAGTGCAAACCAGTCACACACCATTGTGGTAATATCTAATCATTCGTGATATTTGTAAATCGTCTGTGCGTTCTGGGCTGTGCGAGCTGGTAGTGGGGGCCTTCCTCCAGGAGGGCCATCAGATTCTGTCTGGGTGGCCCTTTCCTGTGCCTGTGACTCAGTGCATTCCTGGGTTCCTCTGCTGCTTTCTGACTTTGTCCTGTGGAAGGGAAGGGAAGCGGAGGCCCCAGAGGTACCACCTTCCCTTGCGGTGTCTTAACCCCACCCCCAGCTTTGTAAGCAGGTATTTCATTAAACTCTCCTCAGCCATGATTTTTGATTTAAGGTGATGTCTTCTTGTATTCACAGCACCACAAAGCCACAAAGAGGTCAGTATCATGCAGTTCACTTCAGGATAATAAAAAGCGGTTATAAAATATATGTTCCGGCCTGGAGAAGGCGAGATGTGATGAGGTTGAGAACCTCTGTTCAGAGCAAGGGTATACGAATATATTGCTGGTGGGGAGGGCATAGCTCAGTGTTAGAGCATGTGCTTAGCATGCACGAGCTCCTGGTTCATTCCCCAGTACCTTGATTTAAAAAATAAGTAAATAAATAAACCTAATTACCTCCCCCTGCAAAACAAGTTTTTTAAAAAAATAAATTACTAGAGGGATTGATAACAAAGGTCTTGCCTCCTGGTAAAGCCCTGGAGGATTCTAGAGCTGGAGAGAGAGCAGGTAAATGCTCCAGGGGGTCCGCTCAGCACATCTGCTGGCCTGAGTTGACCTAACAGTGGGTAGACATAAAAGACACGAGTGTCCCGTGCCTCTGTCTGCTGCCCCCATTCAACTGGGAGGAAGCTCAGGCTGTGAAAATGGGCAGTCAGGACTGGGACCCTAGGCTCCACCCCATGGATCCCAGATTTCCCCAGGGGAGTCTGGGTTACAGGCTGAGTAAGGTGGCTGAGGCTGGAAATCACTCTATCCCAGGTCCTCCCGCACCATGACACATGGGGGAGATGACGCCGGATCTCCATCTACAGTTGGAGGTTCCAGGCCTGAGTGACGGCAAGGAGGATACCCTCCTCTTACTCCGCTCTGCAGCTGCAGAGCCCGAGGACCAATGGTGGCCAGTGTTTCAATGCAACCTCCCTGAGTCAGGGAGTCTGTGGGACAACAGGACTCCACGCGACAGAGGGCAGCGAAGAGCACGTGTCCCAGCAGAGGACAGATGGACTTCCTGTGGGTAGGTCTGCTTGACGCCTTGAATATTTAAGCTCTGGATTTAACACGGCAAAGAGACTCCAGCGGAGAGAATGTTCTTGCTACTCTTGAGATGGATGCTTGCATGACTTAAAATTAATATTTAAAAGATGTGACTTTTATTATATGTACCTCAGGCTGCTGAAGCAGGGTGTGTGGCTACACCTCAGTGGTTATTTTCCTTAGGACGAAACCCAGGCTTCTTGCCATGAGACTCAAAGTCCTCGGGGTGCCGGCTGTGTTCTACCATGTCCTCTCATCACCGCCCCTCCCTCCTTGTGCTTCAAGGCCCCGCCACACCCATAGGCGTCCCCTTCCTCACACGTATCCGCGCTCGGTCTCCCTGCTGACCTCCTGCCTGGATCGCACCCCTGCTGCCCAACCGAAGTTCGCCCACTTCCTTCCCTGCCTGCTACTCCTCTCTCCTGCAAACCTCGCTTCTGACTCTCCTCCTTGAGAAGCTGACGGACCCACAGATTTGGGTAACGCCGTCCTGATTAGGGGCAAGCTCAGCACTGTCTCACCCCCTAGCTCGGGGTGTTGTAGATTAAGTTGTGTCCTCGCAAGAGGGTATGTTGAAGAACTAACCCTGAGCGCCTGTGTGGGTGACTCTGTCTAGAAATGGGATCTTTGCAGATGCCATCAAGTTAGAAGGGAGTCGTGCTGAATTGAGGTGGGCCCAAGTCCGATTCCTGATACCCTGATGAGAAGCCGGCGTTCTGCATGGAGACCTACACACCCAGAAAGGAAACCGTGTGGCAAGGGAGGCAGAAACTGGAGCCTCCATCTTCAAGGGAAGGGTCCCCAGCAACCATCAGAAGCTAGGAAGAGGGCAGAAGCATCTTTCCCCAAGCCTCCGGAGAGCACATGGCCCTGCTCACATCTTGATTTCACATAAAGAGACTGCAGAACGTTGATGGAACACGTTTCCATTGTTTTTAACTGCTACATCTGTGGTCATTCATAACAGCGTCTTTCGGAACACAAGATACAGGGTAGGCGTGAACTGGGATGAGAATTACCCATTTTGCTGTTTTTTTCACTAGAATAACCTCCTTGAGCACAGACACTAGATATGGCTTGTTTATCATTAGTTCCTGAGTGCCAGGAACACTGAATGTCCCATATTAGATATAAAATAAATATGAGTACTGTAATTGAATAGGAAAAAAAGAATAATTACCGGAAGAAAAAAGGTTCCCTAAAAAAAAGAGAGAAAAAGGCTTTTAGGTTATGAATCAGAAAGGCAGCAGAACGCAAAAAGAAAAGGCTATTTTGTGTCACTGGGAATGTCAGATGAAAATTTACACTCAACTCCTTTCCACAGGGTACGTGATGCCTGTTACCTGACAATTTTTTGAGCAAATCAAAGAGTCTGTCATACTTTTTGGTCCTTTTATTTATGTGTAAGTCCAAGACACATTCTAGGAAGAGATCATGATTTTATACATGAACAAAACAAAAGAGGTTGTTCTGCAACTAATTCTGCATTCTAATGAAATTAGCGCTTACACTTTGGAAAAGTTTATTAGCCTTCAAAATAACCAGGATGTACATTTAGGTAAACATTTCATTGTCGGAAAGCTTTAGAAGACGGATTCTGCATGTCCTGGGCAGCCATGCTTGTTTTATTTAATTCTGAAAATCTTCATTGCTTTTTCCAAACTTTTCTCATCTAAGGGAGGCTTCCTCTGGCTGCCAGGCTGCAGAAACTTCTTCACGGTAGGGAGATTGCTGACTCTGCTTTTCAGGGCCTGCAATGCACAAGAGCACAGCTCAGCATGGAGCCAAGACCAGCACCGTCACCAGCAGAAGCCAGGGACCCCGAGACCCTCCCAGCCCAGGACCAGCCCAGGCCCCTCCGCCAGCACCAGGACGAGCCTGGACAGACACCCAGTGACGCACGAAGATAACAGCGCAGTAGCATCTCCCCAGAGACGCCTCCTGGGGACAGACATCACTCAGCTCCAGTCTCTCCAACTTCCTCCTACACGGAAATCCTGCAGGTGAACCCTCTCGTGCAAGACGAGGAACTTAGTGTTTGTCAGAAATCAACCCAGGGGAAGGTTCCAAGATCTCAAGGCAGGAAAAGGAAGATCTGGGAAGGTAGGGCTGGGGCTGAAAACAGAAACTATAGCAGGTAAACCAGACAGTCAAGCAGTCTGTGCTCAGAGAGGGAGGGAGACGGGGAGAGAGAAAGCACGTGTGAGGGACAGAACAGGGGCTGGGGGGTCGGGGATGAGATGGTGGGGGACCCGCTCAGACAGACTCAGGTGAGGGGCAGGAGGACACCCCTGGGACACAGGGAAGCAGAGGGAAATGACGACAGAGACTGCGATGGAACAGACCCAGGCCTGGTCTCTCCTTGTAAAAGGCCAGTCAGTCTCCTTGGGGCGGCGTCCCCCTCCAGTGTCCCTGGTGTGACCTGATCTTCCCACGCCCAAGACCAGGGCCGGGGACCTACTTCTGGAGATCTGGGGGCAGCGAGGCCTGGACAGTGACGGGGACCCTAACGTCACCGCCCCAGAGCCCAGAGAGCAGCTGCGAGGAGGGGGAGGTGGGCCTGCCCGCCGAGGGCCAAGGGGGGGACCACCTTCAGCAGCGGGAAGCTGGCCAGAAGGCTGGGGTCCACCTCTTCCACGTAGTAGAGCAGCTCAACCAGGTGCACGTCAGCCCGGCTCAGCCGGTTGCCCACAAGGTATTCCTGTCCGTGGCTCTTCAACACCTGGGAATTGAGGGGTCAGATCAGGGCACAGGGGCAGTCAGGCTGGCTCCCCCCTCCTCCCGTCTCCCCAGCCCCGCTTCCCCGTCTGCTCCGCACTGGGGAGTGGGGTGTATCTTTCTAGGTACGTCTCATCCACCCCAGAAGCACTGCACACTCTCCTGACGGGCACCTGGTCTCGTGTCTCCCTGCACCTGGTACCCGAATACTTTCTAATGTGTTGCTTTCATCGCTCCTCTTGGACCAGAAGCCCTGCACCGTGTCCTGCGGGACCCCCCTACTGCAGGTCTATGTGGCTCTCACAGCCCCCGCAGCCCAAGCTCTAAGCACACCCACGACATTCCATCCGTATCAAATTCCAGGTTGGGTCCCAGCAAATTGAAACTTTGCTGAAAAATTGTAACGGGTAAAACTGATAAAATTCTTCCTGACAGTGTATTTTTATAAAGTGCCCAGAGAGTCAGGGTTCCACATGAAGGTTCACAGAACTGAAGGTCGACACCCCAGGAATGCCAGGCTCTGTTTTTCTTGTCCTCTGATCTCAATGCCAAAAACTCGGAACTTTTTGCACTTACTTTTTCGAACGCAGGGAGATAGCGGTTTGTTGTTTTCTCTCGGATCTGGGCCAACTTGGTATCTTTCTCCGCAGGGGGGCACAATGGCAAAAGCATGATCATTTCTCCCAAATCGCACACACCTTCTGTGTACATATCAATCCTGATAGACAAAGTGACCAAGGTCATTCTGAGTTTAAGAAAGTATAAGAACTGGGCATCAGGAAGTGGTAAAGTAATTCACTCCACAGGGTGAAATGTTAATACAGCAGTCATTCAGCTATAATTTTTAAATTAATTTTAACATTTCATTCTAGAACAAGCCATCGATTTAGACACATGCCTAATATATTTCTTATACACATGACCACTTATAGGGACAGAGCACATTGGTGACCTATCCAGAGTCACAAGCATGAATGGGTGGTCCTGAGACCCGAGGCAGTCCTGAGACCACACGTAGGGTTTGCCACCTCTGCTGGGCTGTGTCCTGTGCACAATTCATGTGATGCTCTGGCACCACCTCAGCCATGTCCAGAGAGAGTCCTGGCACAGAGACCCCAGTCCTGCCCTCTCCCTCCCCCATCCTGACACACCACCAGGGCCCTGAATGTGCCCAATACCAGCACTTCCTCCAATTATTTCCCACAGAACATGGTGCCACAGCCCTCTCTACGTGCTGTTGCCCAACTCTGGTCTCATTTGCATCCTTCCCAACTCCACCCCAAATATGCCCTGAAATAGAGCAGCTCCTCATGCAGCTCCAACAGTGCCTAGTCCAGCTGAGTTTGTTGTTTTTGTTCCAAACAGGGCTTCCTATAAGACTGTTTTTAAGTAAAAGTGTTACTGAAATAAAATTCCTATACAATAATGTAACCCTTTCCAAGTGTAACTTTGTGTGATTTTTTGTAAAGTCACAGAATTCTATACCATCACACTCGAATCCCAGAATATTTCCATCACTACTAAAAGAGATGCTGAGTGCTGTTTCAGGCATTCAACATTCTTCCCTCTACCAGCTTCTGGAGTCACTGAACTACTTTGGCTTTAAGGATATGAATGTTCTGCACATGCTTGACAAATGGAATCATACAATGTGTGTCATTTGTGTCTGGTTTCTTTTCCATAGGAGAACATTTTCAAGGTTTATCCATGTTGTAGCATGCTGCTGGACTTCATTCCTTTTCATGGCTGAATAATATTCCATTGTGTGAATGTGCTAACTTTTGTTCATCCATTCATCAGTTAATGAACATTTGTGTTGTTTCCACTTTTTGAATATTATGAACAACACTGCTGTGAACTTTTGTGTTGAGTTTCAGTGTTATTGTGTTGTTAATCTCTTGAGTAGTAAAATTGCAGAGTCAGATGGTAACTCTATCTGTAACCTTTTCAGTAACTGTCACAGTTCCTTGAATGGTTCGAATTTCAATCATGTGGTCCCATCACAACAGGGAGGTGACCACCCTCCACCATATGGTTGTAGTGTTAAATCTGCATGACTCAGTCTGTATCAAAATGCTTGCTATAACCCTAATATCCTGGGCTCAACTTCTGATAGCCCTTGTCAAGTAGCCAGTCCTTATAAAGACCCAATAAATTAGGTACCAGGTCATCATTCTTATAACTTCTAGAACGTGGGTATCAACCCCTTCAGATCCTTCCCTTCCCAGGCATTATCCTCTAGACACTCAGATACTGTGTCCCTTGTCTCTAGCTGTTGAAGGGTATCCTGCTCAAAAGAGCCTGCACTCCAGGGGCCATGATTCCACCGTCCTCCTGGCTTCATAGTTCATCCGTGTTTGGAAACCTCTGTCACTGTGCTGTATCCATGCACCACATCCTCTTACACAAGCTCACTGGCTTGATTCCACCCCAAGTTTACACTTTCCTCACCCTCATAGGTCTCTGCACCGCTGGACCTCAGTTACACCAAGTCCTATCGCCCTGTTGGTCAGGATCGCCTGCCACGTTCCTGCTCAGTCAAGGATGGACCTGAATTGTTCCCACTAACTGTTGATGAAGAAAACAGAAGCAATACCGTACAGGGCTCTCTCCTTTATGTCTCTCCCATAGAGGTTGTATTTGCTGGCGATGTAGTTGAGAATGGCTCTGGTCTGCACCAGCTTCATCCCATCGATTTCAACCATTGGCACTTGCTGGAACATCAGACTCCCATCTTTTGAAAGAAGAAACGAAGTAGAGTGAAATGATTGAGGAATCATACTATTGAAGTGGAGGGAAATGTTTTATGAATCAAAATGTTTGCTGAAATGACTGAATATTTCCCATTTGGATCATGGTAGGTTCCTGTATTTTTATGTTTTGATTTTTTCCTTCATGGTTTTTTCAGGAAGAATATGAAAGAGGGTCCACCAGCTGGTTGCCGAGTCAAATGGGAAGTTCGCCTAGGAAGTCTCACAGGGTTCATGGCATGAAGGCCAGTTCTAAGAGAGACTCCTGTGTAGAGTGTCTTCTGTGCTCTTCAGATCCCACCCCTGGAAGGTGAGCAAGGAGGCGTGTTTTCCCAGCCCCACCGCTGCGGGCCTGGCCCTTTATCTCCCTCCTCACACACTCACTCGGTCTTGCCTCTAATTCAGCACCACCTGGTTGCCTCAGTCTGCTGTGTTGCTACGACACTGCCTTGCCAAACCCGTCAGAGAAAAGAATTCAAGGGAGCTGCTGGGCCTGTTTCTCCTCTCTTCTCTCTAAAGCATGTGCTTGCATGTCCCTGGGTGGGAAGGCTGTGTGGGATCCTGAATGCATACAGCTCACTCAGGGTGCAGAAAGGCAGGAGACATTGAAGACTGGGCATTCTTGGGCACTGGGACAATTCCTTTAGCAAATACTCAGACTTCCAGCCCATCCTAACCCTAAGTGGGTTACAAGACCTGCTCAAGGAGCCCCACCCCCTACCTTTACCACGTTTCTCCCCCTCCACTGGCCCCACTCCCACCGTGCCCACACATGGCATAGCTGGTGTTAAAATTGGAACTTTTGACTTCTACTAGATACTCTCATTAGAGGAATTTAGATTCTTGGACTTACCATTTCTTAACTTATCCAAGTCTTCTGAAGTTTCTATAAATTTCTCATCAAACTGAAAAGCAGAAAGAGTCAATGAGTTCTCGTTAATTCATGGCATAGCATTATTGAACTTGAATGGCCCTGTCCGGTACAGACTATGGAGAAGGTAAGATTTCTGAGTTTGGCAGGGATGCACAGAGGAGAGTGATCCTGGCCATCAGGAAACTTAGATTAGAGCCACCAAAATAAAAGCATGGGATGCAGCACATAATTGCTCATTTTGAAGGTTCAATCCACCTCCACCTTGTATCCACTTCTGTCAATAATCAGGTCGTGATTTGGGAGGGGGATATACTGGAGGGAAGGGGCTGCGAAGTTCTCTAGTTGTGGAGTTTTAATATCTCTGGGAAGCCTTTCTCTCCCTGTGAGGTCAGGACAGGGTATTGGGTGTCCCCCAGCATGGGGCCAGTGACCTCAAAATGCCACTAATATGGGTATATATTATAGATACTGCTGTATATTACCTCCTGCATTCAACTTTTTATTTAGAAAGGGGTCTTGATGGTGAAAAGTGTGGGAATTGGGGGTTTCTGCCTTGCTCAGTGGGACACTATTTTCAATCTACATGATCCCGTAGGTCAGACCATACAGACAGTGAGGTGTGTGGGCAACAATCTATAAAGTGCTCAACTCAGGACAGCGTAACGGATGGTGGGTGGTCTCTGTGGGAGGGTGGTCGAGGTGGGATGGGGCTGGCTGGTGGGATGTAGCTTGTGAGGTTGAGGGAGATGGATGGGGTTGTGAGGACCACCCAAAAGTCCTGACCAGGAGCCTCTGGGAAGCCCTGTCCCCACCCTGCTCAGTCAGGCAGGACCGGACGAGAGGAGGCCTGGGGTGCTCTCAGGGTCTCCCCTCCTTCCCCCTGCTGTGCTGAGCTCATCCTGCCCAGGGGCTGTGAATGCATCCTTGAACCCCAGCGCTGGACCACAGTGAAAACTGTTGGTTGTTGATTTATAGAAATTAAACACACTAGTCTGGCACTATTTTCATTTTCTGTGTACTTGTTTCTTCATGAATTTGAGACAGGACCAAGCCAACGACCCATGCATTTGTGCAATCCCTAGGCTCAGGGAAACATGTTGGTAGAAATCTAAGGGAGCACACTAGAGGTTCCCCTCATGGGACGCCACCTCTCCTGAAACCCTCCTTTACTGCTCCCCTGCGAGGGACCAGATGTCCAGAGTCTGTCCATGACCCCCTCCCCACTCACACCTCTAGAGGGCAGAACTCAACAGAGTCCCACATTTGCTACAGAGAATATGGCAGCTGAACACTGTGAAATGCTTGAGTGTCCTCCTAGATGCTCCCGCCCCTCCTCTTCATCACGTATTTGCTTGTCTGCATCCTCACTAGAGTGTAAGCTGCCTGAGGGCAGGGAGTGTGTCTGTCTTGTTCATCCGTGTGTCTCCAGGACCTGGCACAGAACTTGGCACTTAAGGGTGCCCAACAAAAATCATTGCTGAATGAATGTATTAAACCTAACAGGTATTTTGTTACAATCTTCCCCTTACATATTTTTGGTTTATATTTTAACTTTAGCAACATTATAACATTTATTTCCTCATATTCTTGTTTTTTATTATGGAGATTTCAAACTTGCACAAATATAAACAAAAAATTATAATGAACCTGCTTGGACCCATCAACCAGCTTCAGTAATGATCAACTCAACACAATCCTGTGTCATCTATATGCTTATCCACTCTCCCCCTTGGAATAATTCAAAACAAATCTCAGATATTAAATATTTCACCTTTAAATACTCCAATACATATTTCTAAAACACAAGAATAATTTTGAAAGTAACCAGAATACATTATCACATTGAACACATTTATAATGGTTAATTGATATTTAATGTTAGTGTTTCTAACTGTTGTATCAATGTCATAAATAATACTTTATGGTTTTCAAACTCAAAATCCAAATAATGCCCACACAAGGTGATTAGTTTCTCAAATTTAATTTAAGTGTTTGTTTATTCCCTTTGATAACAAGATAGTTAATAACAATTTAGGTCCTATCTGTTCATCTCTTACTAAGTGATAATGTTTTTAAATACAAAACTCTTAGCAGATCATTTAGTAAGAAAAGTCTCCTAGCTTAAGTGAGAAAGATGCTTTCAATCAGTTTTGATCCAACTTAAGATGAACTCAGGACCTACCTCCACTCCAGCTGCAGCCAGGAGCCACCGGATACACTCCATCCTGCCCCGTCCATCGAAGTAGTGAAGCAAGGGCTTCCCCGCCATGACAGCCGTCTCCTGGTTTCTCTAAACCTGGATGAATGAACGAATGAATGAATGAATGAACAATGACGAAAACCACAGAAGCAAAACGCACCATATGACACGTGGTGAACGGCACCAACAATGCAGCAGAAGAGGGTCTGCCTCCGTCATGGCAGGGTTGGAAGGGTCTCTGGAATGTCTTCCTTGACCCAAATTCTTATCCCCTGTAGCCAGCTGTGGAAAAATGCACCAAACCATTGACCAGTCTCCACTGGGCCAAATCTGGCTCTCCTGGCAGGCTGAGAGCTTTGAGTCGGTCATAAGAATGCATGGGTGGGTCTTAGGGAGGGGGAAGGATTAGAGAACTAATATTTATTGAAAACCTCCCAGTGGTCCTGACCCAGTGCTAACCCTTTTAAATACATTATACCTTTAATTCTCAACAGCTCCACGAAATAGTTACTATCTCTGTTTTTCAGTTCATGAAACCGTGGCTCAGAGGTTAAATGACATGTTCAGTCAAACTCCAGCTAGTGACGTTTCATGGAAATCCACACCCAGGACTAAAACGAGGGCAGGGCTGGAACCCACCCCGATGTGGGCCCTGGGAGTCTGGGAGGAGCCTTTAAGCCAGACCTTTGTTTTCCCCCAATATTAATACTTACAACAGTGCGTTGTTCACTCTTACATTTCGATTCCAATGACCTGCGCCTTCCAGCTACGTCAATCTCTGTGCTTTAAAAAACTACTCACCTGCTTCTGTGAGTACCTGGTTTTCCCTCCATGACTCCCTGACTTGGGAGTTTGAGAAGTCATGTAAACCAGTGATTCTCAGCTGGGCTGATTCTCCCTCCCCCCTCCCTGGAGGACATCTGGGGAAATTTGGGGTTGTTAAAACTGGAAGGAAGTCTCCCCATCACTGGGTAGAGAGCAGAGGTGCCTCTGATGTAGGTGGGGGAGGGGGTGGGAGGGGCTGTCTTCCATGTGCATCTGATTGTCCACCAGCAGTCAGTCTGCCTTTCATCCAGCTTTTTCATCAACCATGTTATACTGACAGATCCTTTTACTGGGTATTTAGCTGGGAACACCCACGGGGGATGGAGCTCACTACTGTATGATGTAATCCTCCCAGAACAGAGTATTTTATAAAATATAGCATTTTTCCTCAAGTAGTAGCACCCTAGTCTACTGTCACCAGATGAGGAAGGAACGTCCCCCACACTGTGTTCTTTCTACAAGTACAAAGTAAAATGAAAAGAAAAAGCGAGGCTGTTAATTTTCACTGGGTCAACAGTATTGATGAAATGCTGATTGCTTGTAAGATTTGTAAACAAACTGTCACTGCAGACATGTAAGAGGAGTAAGGTTTGCACATTGAGAAAATATATATATGTTAACACTATTGTCTACTTCATTCCTTAAATCTAATTCAAATTCTAAAATAAATATTATTGAGTTAAAAAAAAAAAAAGACAGTGGACAGGACAGCTCCCCACAACAAAGAATTTTCCAGCCTAAAATGTCAGTAGGACCAAGGTCCATAAACCTTGCTCTGGCCAATGTCCATGTTTGCCATGAGTTGGCTGAACCCCAGAGGGAGAGAGGCACTTGCCAGCTGAATAATCATTGCACAGACGGAATTAAAACCTACTTCTCCTGACGTCCTGACTTACTTATTTTGATTGTGATAAATCTTAACTGAGAGTTTCCACAGCCCACAGAGCATCACCAGATCACGATTCGCACTTGCTGTGTGTTGACCACGTCTACAGAGAAAAAACTTCACCATGAACACCTACACTCTCTCACTCCCTGGTCATCTCCTCGGATTGTCCAAAACATTCTTCTTCTTTTTTTCTCCTCCTATCGTTACTGAAATTTTCTCTTACTGAAATTCTCATGCCTACTTTTCTGAATTCTTCATCTTGACATTTCTGTAAAGATGTATCCAACACTAACTGAATAAACAACTCGAACTGTCCCCTTGAGAACAACAAGAAGCCACGATGTGTGCATAAAGCAGAGTTTTTCTTGTGCTAAAGACACATTTTAAAGGAGTTTCTGGTGACCTAGAAGTGAAGATGCGAGGCTCTTTATGAAGAGGCATAAAATCAGTACTCACCTTATGAGAGTCCCTCTGCCACTTGGCCCAGTAACTCAGTGCCATCTCCACGTGGGTTTATAGGCTCGTGTTCCAGTTGAATAGCTCCTCCTCTCTGAAGAGGGGAGAGTCCAGTTGGAGCAGTTTCTCCCGCAGTGTTCAGGGCCAAGGATTCCATGGTAGATTAAAAAAAAAAATGATGCGTCATCTACTGATCACATACAAATGGTATCTGTGTCCTTTTCAAGGTTGGCAATTAGAGATTAAACACAAAATTTAACCTCCAGTCAGGGAAGTATGGCTTTTGGGGGAAAAAAAACCCCAAAAAACTGCTGTAAGGTTTTCATGAACTGGATCTAAGGACTAAGGCAGATGAAAAACCTCTCCTTTGGGGACACCAGAGAGCTGGAGCCATTAAAAGGAAGTTGGATCTGTTGGATCTCTGACTGCTTTCTGTATTGGGTTGCAGAAAAAAGACAGGACACCCGGTTAAACGTGAACTTCAGACATAATAAAATTTGTGTAAGTTATGTCTTAAGCATTTGCAGGAAACATACAGATGTATCGTTTACCTGAAATCCACATTTCACGGGTACCCTATATTGTGTCTGGAATGCCAGGCTCTATTTCCCTTGGTCCTCTGATCTCACTGCGAAAAGACACTGAACAGTCCCCTTACTTTTTCAAATGCAGGAAGAAAATGGTTTGTTCTCGCATCTGGGCCATCTTGGCATCTTTTTGACCTGGTGGGTATAGTGGCAAAAACATGATCGTTTCACCCAAATCCACCATACCTTCTGCGTACATATCAATCCCGAAAGACAAATGACTGAACTGTCCAATGGCTCCTACCTTAAGTTTTATAGTTTAAGAATGGATAAGAATTGAGCATCAGGAGGTAGTAAAGTAATTCACTCCACTGGATGTAGTGTTAATACAGAAGTCATCCAGCCATGATTTTTATTAATTTTAACACGTCATTCTAGAACAAGTCATTGAGGTAGACATATGCCTAATATATTTGTTATACACACAACCACATATAGGGACAGAGCACGTCGGTGACCCGTCCAGAGTCACAAGCATGAGAGAAACAGGTGAAATCACCCCAGGCGGTCCTGAGACCACAGCTAGGGCCTGCCACCTCTGCTGGGCTGTGTCCTGTGCACAATTCATGTGATGCTCTGGCACCACCTCAGCCATGTCCAGAGAGAGTCCTGGCACAGAGACCCCAGTCCTGCCCCCTCCCTCCCCCATCCTGACACACCACCAGGGCCCCGTATGTGCCCAATACCAGCACTTCTCCAATTATTTCCCACAGAACATGATGCCACAGCCCTCTCCACGTGCTGTTGCCCAACTCTGGTCTCATTTGCATCCCTCCCGACTCCACCCTAAATGTGCCCTGAAATAGCGCAGCTCCTCATGTAGCTCCACAGTGCCTAGTCCAGGTGAGTTTGTTGTTTTTGTTCCAAACAGGGCTTCCTACAAGAGTTTCTTCTGAATAAAAGCTTTCTTGAAATATATGCACATAGCATCATTTTCACCCCTTAAAGTGTACTATTCAGTAGTGTTTAGTACATTCTGAAACCATCACCACATTCTATTTTCAGAACGTTGTTATCACCCAATCCAGTATCCTTATAGTCACTCCCAATTTCCTGCCCCACCCCACCATTCCGGCCCTGTGCAACCACACAGCTACTTTCTGTTTCTATGGATTTGAACATCTGGACATTTCATACACTTGGTTGTTTTTTTTTTTTTTAATTGACGTACCACCACGTACAATGTGTCAATTTCTGGTGTACAGCCCAATGTCCCAGTCATGCGTACACATACATATATTCATTTTCATATTCTTTTTCATTAAAGGTTACTACAAGATATTGAACGTAGTTCCCAGTGGTCTACAGCAGAAACTTATTTTTTTAATCTATCATTTCAGACATTTGGAATCATACAATACTTGGCCTTTTGTGTCTGGTTTCTTTCATTTTGTATTTTTCAAAGTTCATCCCATGTTGTCACATGTATCAGTAATTTACTCTTGGTCATGGCTAAAAATCCTCCATTGTTTGGATGTGCCACCTCTGATTTATCCATTCATGTGTTAACGGACTTTTGTGTTGCCTCCACTTTTTGAATATTATGAACAACACTGCTATGACCTTTGTGCACAAATTTTCATGTGGATGTGTTTTTGACTCTCAAGTCAAAACCCACCTACAAGTGGAATTGCTGAATCCTATGGTAACACTACGTTTAACTTTTTGAATAGCTGCCTAGAGTTCCTCACATGGTTTTAAATTTCAGTCCTGTGGTCCTTTCACAACAGAGAGGAGAACCCCCCAAACCCCCAGATTGAGGTGCACTGAGTAAATCTGATTGCTTCACACCTGTCTTAAAATGTTTGAGATAATCCTGGCATCTCGAAGACCAGCCTTTGTTAACACTGTCAAGTGGTTGATAAGTTAAGTTCTTGGTCATCATTCTAATAATTTCTGGAATTTAAGGATCAACCCCTTCAGATCCTTCCCTTCCCAGGCATTATCCTCTAGACAGTCAGATAATTTGTCCTTTGTCTCTAGTTGTTGGAGGGTGTCCTGCTCAAAGGAGCCTGAATCTCTGGGGTTATGGTGCTACCCTCCTCCTGGCTTCATAGTTCATTCATGGTTGGAAACCTCTGTCACTGTGCTGTATCCATGCACCACATCCTCTTACACAAGCTCTCTGGCTTGATTCCACCCCAAGTTTACTCTTTCCTCATCCTCATAGGTCTCTGCTCCGCTGGACCTCAGTTACACCCACGAAGTCCTGTAGTGCCATTGGTCAGGATCGCCTGCCACGTTCCTGCTCAGTCAAGGATGGACCTAAATTGTTCCTACTAATGGTTGAAAAAACAGAAACAATATTGTACAGGCTCTCTCCTTTATGTCTCTCCCACAGAGGTTGTATTTGCTGGCGATGCAGTTGAGAATGGCTCTGGTCTGCACCAGCTTCATGCCATCAATTTCAACCATTGGCACGTGCTGGAACAACAAGCTTCCAGCTTTGGAAAGAGGAAACGAAAGTAGAGTGAAATGACTGAGGAATCATACCCTTTCAGGATGAAAAAATGTTCGTTGAAATGACTAACGATATAATGTGAAACCCTAAAATGACCTGGTACACCTAAGCAGAATAGGACTTTGTTTTCAGCTTCCTATAGTCCTTCTTTTCCTCATCCAGCTGCCTTTTACTTTTCAACCTATTACTGCATTTATCTTTTTATTTCCCATTCAGCTACATGGGAGTTCCCGTGTAATTCTATGTTGATTTGTCTTCATGGATATATTAGAAAGATGTTGGAAGAGAGGGCCCCAGCCGGCTGACATTTCCAGTGGGAAGTCCCAGAGTAAGCCTCACGTTATTTGCTGCAGGATTGGAGGGAGATGTTCGTCTGGGGGTGGTCCCTCTCTCTGCTCACTGAGTCTGCAATATTCCTAGGATACTCCCTTGTCTAACCCGTCAGAGAAAAAATTCAAGGCAACCGCTGGGTCTGTTTCTCCTCTCTTCACTCTAATGCATGAGTTTGTGTGTCCTCGGATGGGAAGGCTGCTGGGGATTCTGAACGAATACAGCTCACTCAGGGTGCAGAAAGGCGGGAGACAGCAATGAGACAGCACTGTTGGCACTGGGGCTGGTTCCTTTAGCAAATACTCAGACTTCCAGCCTGTCCTAAACCTGAGTGAGTGGCAAGACCTGCTCTGGGAGCCCCACCCCTTACCTTTAACCACTTTTCTCCCCCTCCACTGGCCTCACTCCCACCGTGCACACACATAGCATTACTGGTATTAAAACTTCAACTTACGACTTCTACTAGATACCCTTATCAGAGGAATTCAGTTCTTTAGACTTATCATTGCTCAACATATCCAAGTCTTATGGAGTTTCTGTACATTTCTCCTCAAACTGAAAAGCAGAAAGAGTCAATGAGTTCTCGTTAATTCATGCCATAGCACTATTGAACTTGAATGGCCCTGTCCAGTACAGACTATGGAGAAGGTAAGATTTCTGAGTTTGGCAGGGTGCACAGAGGACAGTGATCAGGCCACGTGGAGTTTTAGATTAGAGCCACCAAGATAAAAGCATGGGTTGCAACACGTAACTGCTCATTTTGAAGGTTAATTCACCTCCACCCTGTCTCCATTTTTATCAATTATTAGATTGTGATTTGGGAGGGGGATGTCATTGGTGGCAAGGGGCTGGGAAGTTCTTCAAGTCATGGAGTTTTAATACCTCTGGGAAGCTTTTCTCTCCCTGTGAGATCAGGACAGGGTATTGGGTGTCCTCCAGCATTGGGTATCCATGGGGCCAGTGACTCCCAAGATGCTGCCAACAGGGACCTCTGCTGTAAATTACCTCTTTTATTCAATTTTTATCCTAAAAAAAGGTCTTGATGGTGAAAAGTTTGGGAATTGGGGGTTTCTACCTTGCTCAGTGGGACACTTCATTGTCAATCTGCATGATCCCATAGGTCAGACCATACAGATAGTGAGGTGTGTGGGCAACAATCTATAAAGCGCTCAACTCAGAACAGCATAAGGGATGGTGGGTGGTCACTGTGGGAGGGTGGTCGAGGTGGGATGGGGCTGGCTGGTGGGATGTAGCTTGTGAGGTTGAGGGAGATGGATGGGGTTGAAAGGACCGTCCAGAAGTCCTGACCAGGAGCCTCTGGGAAGCCTTGCCCCCAACCTCCTCAGTCAGGTGGGGATGGACAAGAGGAGGCCTGGGGTGCTCTCAAGGTCTCCCCTCCTCCCCCCTCCTGTGCTGAGCTCATCCTGCCCAGGGGCTGTGAATGCATCCTTGAACCCCAGCGCTGGACCACAATGAAAACTGTTGGTTGTTGATTTATATAAATTAAGCACACTAGTCTGGCACTATTTTCATTTTCTGTGTACCTGATTCTTCATGAACTTGAGACAGGACCAAGCCAATGTCCTGTGCCCTTGTTTAATCCTGCGGCTCAGGGAAACATGTTGTTAGGAGACTAAGGGAGCGCATTAGAGGTTCCCCTCATGGGACACCACCTCTCCTGAAACCCTCCTCTACTGCTCTCCCCGGAGGGACCAGCTGTCCAGGGTCTGTCCATGACCCCCTCCCCAGGACATCCTCTCTGACTCCCTCTGACCTGGGCTGAGAAGTGTTTTTCTCACTCACACCTCTAGAGGGCAGCACTCAACAGAGTCCCACATTTGCTACACGGAATATGGCAGCTGAACACTGTGAAATGCTTGAGTGTCCTCCTAGATGCTCCCGCCCCTCCTCTTCATCACGTATTTGCTTGTCTGCATCCTCACTAGAGTGTAAGCTGCCTGAGGGCAGGGAGCGTGTCTGTCTTGTTCATCCGTGTGTCTCCAGGACCCGGCACAGAACTTGGCACTTAAAAGTGCTCAACAAAATCATTGCTGAGTGAGTGTATTAAATCTTTAACAGGTAGGTTGTTACAGCTGGCTCTTCCTCATATTTGTGGTTATATCTTGGCTTTACTACATTTATGTTTTAATATTCTGTATATATATTTATCCTTTTATTGTAGAAAATTCTAGCATGTACAAAAATAAAAGTGCAGTGAATCACATAGCCTTCATCTAGCTTCAATATTTATCAGCTCAAGCCAATCTTGTGTCATCTATACGCCCAGCCACCCTCCCTCTCTCGTAAATGTGGAAGTAAATCTTAGATCTCATATCATTTCATCCTTATATACTTCCCATACATTTCTAAAACATAAGAACTACTTGGAAAAAAACACAATAAACCTAAAATCATACCTAAAAATTGCCAATAATTCTTTCATACCTCATACGCAATCAGCAATCAAGTTCCTAATTGTGTGTCATAAATAATATTTACAGTTTGTTGAAATCCAATTTGTGTAGTTGATGTTTCTTTTGCTTCCTTTAAAAACATTTTTAAGATTGCTTATGCACTCTTCCATGGACAAGATTATTTAAATACTTACTTGGCCAAATCAGTCCATTTCTTTCTTCATATGCAGCTATTTTTCTTTGATGCAAACCTGTTCCCAGCTCATCTAGTGTGGAAGTCTCCTAGTTTGTGTGAGAAAAGTGCTTTGATACCATCAATTTAGATCCACCTTAAGAGGACCTATCTCAGGACCTACCTCCACTCCAGCTGCAGCCAGAAGCCACCAGATGGGTTCCATCCTACCCCGTCCATTGAAGTAGTGAAGTATGGGCTTCCCCATCATGATAGCGGTCTCCTGGTTTCCATGAACTTGGATGAATCGGACCACAGAAGCAAACTGCACTTTGTATGTTTGAACAGAAGCTTTGTGACAGGGTTGGTAGAGTTCCCTGTGGGTCTTCTTTGACCCAAACCTCACCCCTTAGTATCCATCGTAGTGACATTGCACCAAACCAGTCTCAAATTACCATGCGTCCTCACTCTGGGGACATAAATAGACCAGCCTTCATCCTACACAGCTGCCTCCCTGGGCTGATGAGAGGCCTTGAAATCAGAACTTTCTGAGGCAGGAGGAGCAGGGAGCAGAGTCAGTCTTCTGCTCTTTGGCTGTCATGCTGTACTTGTCCAAAAACATTAACTGGGACCGAATCCTGCCCCGACTGTCCCCCAATCCTTCCAAATTCTCTCCACAGGAGAGCAAGCTCATTCCTTTGTTTTCTATTGGAATTCTCTATTTTTTCACTGCTGGGTGAATTTTATTTTACAATCTAGAAAAAGGGATGCTAGTGCATGACCTTTGTAGTGTATGGCAAAGAAATAACATGTGTTTGGTGTCTACCACCTAATGGGCACTTTCTCATTTTAATCCTCCTTTCATCTTCATAAAAACTTCTTGAGTTAGATTCTGCTATTATTCTAAGTTTACAGTTGGTGACTTTGATATCTCTAAAGGTTAAGCAGCTAGCCCAAAGCAACTGATGAGTTTCATATTGAAATACATTTTTATTTGACACCAAAGTCTAGGAGCTTCTATCTACCAGTGTTTTGCCAGCTATGGCTTGTGGCCCATTAGTGGATTGTGAAATCAACACAGTGGGTACTGACTAGCATTTTTCAAACGCAACATAGTAGTAGATATGAGAGTGTACCATATATAGTAAGGATAAGTTTGTTTGTTTTTGGTAAAACTTTTATTTTAGCTACATTTATGTTGTGTGTGAGTGTCTAACAGAAAAGAACAAATCTGACCCCGTATTAGATCTATTACTTTATCTCTAAACTTTGTGCCCTGTTGCCTGTGCTGAGTCATGCTGGCTCTGCACTTTTGTAAAAGACTGTTGCCTAAAGTCTGAAATAGACACGATAGTCCTTTCTCAAGGCTCTGACTCTCAGACTTGAAGTTTAAAGGTTTAACAGTTTTCATTCATATAGAGATAAAAAGTTGCATAACAGTGAATAATATTTATCTAGTTGGAGGTTTACAGGAATATAGTGACCAGACGTACATGGACAGCTGCAAGAACAAAGGATTCACATCCCCTCCGGGGTCTGGTCGGCACCAAGTAGTGTGCAACCCCCAACCACATTCTCTCCCCCTTTAGCATAAAAGAAGCCGAAATTCTAACTCAGGTAAGGAGGTTCTTTGGGACACTAGTTTGCCATCTTCTTGGTCTGCTGGCTTTCTGAATAAAGTTGCTCTTCCTTGCTCCAACAACCTCTCTCTCCATGTATTGGCTGGCTTGTCATGCAGTGAGCAGTACAAATTTGGACTTAGTATCATGTCCATGTGTGATTGTGTGATCTGGGTTTTATAAAATGTAAGATGCATTTGACTGAGACCTGCCAAAGAAGTCTGACAGATGCTGCTCTATTCTAAGTTGTCTCTGCACTAGTGACACTTGGGGTTAGGTAATTCTTTGTTGTGGGGGTAGTCCTGTGCATTGGAGGATATTTACTTTTAGCAGCCTCCCTGGCCTCTATGCACGAGGGACAGGTAGCATGGTGCCCCCTTGCCCATCATGACTGGGCGAGTTAAGCAGTGGTCTTGGACCAGTTTTCTCAGTGATGCGAGTACAAAAGCACACGTGTCATTAAAAAGCAAGGATTCGATTGCCTAGACTAAGGGAGGGACAATTTCCCTTCGTCACTAGACCTCTGGTCAAATTTTTTTTTTTTAAATTTTTGCAAGATTTTGTGGTTGTTGAGTTTTTAGCACCAAGGTTGTCCTTACACAATAGTTATATTTCCAAAACGACAGGTGAAACTGAAATGGTGCCCTATAACCTACAAGGCCCTTCAGGCAGAAACAAAACGATACAGCAAGAACACCAAGCTTGTTTTGCAGAGAACACCAAGGAAACTGCAGATGCGGAAACAAGTGGCTAACGTCCTCTCCTACTGAGTGCTGAGGGGCCAGGATGATCAACAGAGCACTTTAGACATCACTGGCTGCAAATCCACCGCATTTTACACACAAACCACCCTCTTCCTAACTTGCTTATACAACCCATGAAGAGGCATGAACAGTCAGGCCTGTTTACAGAGAACTCCTGAAACGTACACTGAAACTTACACTTACTTTCCACCAATCATTTCTTTCCGCCCCTTGTTTTCTAACTCAAAGCAGATTGGGGAGACAGATTTGAGCATTGCCTCTGTCTCCTTGCTTGGCTGCCTTGCAATAAAGCCTTTTTCTTTCTGCAAAATACCATTGCCCTGGAAGCTCCAACACCAGTGTGACTTTTCACACGGTCTCTCTGAGATTCAGAGGGCTTCCTGTATGAGGCCTTTGTTTTCATCTTTTTTAAGTTGGCATTTCTTCCTGGGCATGACCAGTTCTCACTATGTGCCATCCTACTTGGTGACTTCGCTTGCTTTTTAAAAATGAATTCTATGTTCCACTGGTGCATCAAGCTCTCCCCTCCAGACTTGCAGAGTTGCAGAGCTAGAAGGTATGTGAGAAATCAGTTGGTCCTCCTCCAAGTATGTAATGAACACACTGCACTCCAGGGAGAGCATGCGATTGGCCAGCTAGCTAGTTCATGATAAAGTCTGGATTAGAGCCTAGTCCTCCGGGTATTCTGACTAGTTTCTTCCTACTATATCTATTTTACTATTGAATTTTCGCACCCTGCAAAGATCACAGTTTCTATGCCCCCCATCCCCACCCCCCACCCCCAGTAAGCTGTCAACTCCCAGAAAGCAGATATGTCGCCATTGTCTTTAGCACAGGCTGTGGCTCAAAGTTCGGGGCACCCTCCATGTGATCCTCATGGTTAGATTGCTCAAGAGCCACGTTTTGCTTTTCGGTTTTGCTTTATTTTGTTTTGATTTCCATTTCTCTTATAGGGCTTGCTGTTTTGCAACACAGCAGTCTAGAATAATTAAATAATAAGCTAGGATCATGGCCATGAAAGTAAACCATCCTGATTGTAAAACCCACCATTGTGCTGTTTAAACCGAACTATCAAAACAGTAGAACTCTCCCACATAGTACAAACGTTAATGACTATGCAAAAAAAAAAAAAAAAATTGGGCAAGTGCTTAAGCAGAGCGGCCCAGGGAAATCTTAATAACTTGGCAAAGGGAGGGGATTTGCAAATCCTCTGTTGGACTGGGAACAGGACAGTTCAAGAGAAGGGCATTATTTTCTTGACTATGCCTAAGAAATCCAGATGCACTTGCCTCACTCACCTTGAAGACCCGTGCATTTAGATTCACTTGCAATTCTGAGTCTTTTTTTGCAAGAAACTCTGCCCACGCTTTGGTCTCAAAAACAGTGAACAAGGAGGAGGAGAGGAAGGAGGAGGAGAAGGGAAAGCAGCATGTTACTTGACGCTCAGTCACAAAGCAACTCAGGGACAACAAGCTGACGTCGGTGAAATCAGCTATCGCGGTCAGACTGTGACGCGCAGGCACTGACGATCGGTCCCTAGCGGGAGATGCTGGTTCAAGTGGCATGCAACCACTCAGATAGATTTCCTTGTCATTGCTCAAGTGGGGTTCCCAAATGTGACAATGTCAAGATCAAATGCAGCATAATTGTGTGTTGACTCCCGTGTGGGAATCACACTAATACATCATTTGTAATAGAGAAAGCAACTTCAGTGTAAGCTCGCACGCTGCTCCAAGCCCGGGGAAGTTTGGTGTTTTCAGGTGGCCCATAATAACATTCTTACTTTTTCCTTATCATCAAATTCTCTGTCCTCATTTTCTAAATTCCAGACTATCATTTTTTCCTTTAGAGACACGTCCTTGAGGAACTCACAAACAATGCTAGAGTTGTCTCCTGAGCAAGCCAAGAAGATACAATAGGAACGACCGAAGACCCGCCTAAAATAACACATTTAAAAATGTCTTCCTGGTGAAACAGACATGGGAAAAATGTATGAAGATTGTAAGATCGGTACCAACCTAATTAAAGTCTAGCTGCCTCTCTCCTCAATGCCAATCCCTCCGTGTATGTTAAATGCTTTAACATTGTGACACCCTCTCCCTCTGGGAGGAGGGGAGGTGGTCCGGATAGGGAACAGCCTCCCAAGGCTATCCAGGCACCACACCGTTCCAGACTAGACCACAAAGAAAATGATAAATCAACAGTGTCTCATTTCAAGGTGATTCATAAATGTACAAACAGAGATTTTGAATTGATTTGGCCACCCAGCAGGTGGGGGGGACCAGACTTTTATAAATACTGCTTATAGAGGATTTCATGAAATTGGCTACAAAGTCTATGGAAGGAGGAAAAATCTTGTAGGGAGAAGGGGAAGTGTGTCACAGGATGGTGCTGTTGACACAGAAAAAATAGGACGTGATAGGATGGCCGTGTCCCATGTCCCAGGCAAGTCCTGGGGACACACCCCATCAAGTAAGGGTCCTTGGCTTTGGGCAGGAAAGAATTCAAGAGTGAGCCACAGTAGAGTGAAAGTAGATTTGTTCATAGAGATACACACTCCATAGACAGAGTGCTGTCAGTCTCACTCAGAAGGGAGAGCGACCACGAGGGGCGGTGACTTTATATGCTAACAAGTGGGAGGATTGTTCCAACTACTTTGGGGAAAGGGCTGGGATTCCCAGGAATTGGGCCACCATCTGCTTTTTGACCTTTTAGGGTCAGCCTTGAAGCTGTCATGCCACCTGTGGGAGTGCCATTCAGCAGCTACTGTATTACGGTGAGCATCTACTGAAGCTCAAGGTCTACCGGGCATTGACTTTTCTGCCATCTTGGTAGCAATTTCTGTGTCCTTCTTTTAATGGTTGTGCCCTGCCCCCTTCCCTCCTGTGTCAGAACTATGCTGGGGGTGAAAGAGGTAAAAGAGGGTAAAAAGAGAGTGGAAGAGGCCTGCTGGCATTAATGAGATCAGTTAGTAAAGAGTAGGGACGCAAACTCGTGGGTAGAAAATATCGGTTTAACAAAACTCAGGCAAGCTGAAAACCAAACACCAGAACCGAAGTCTTGACTGAGGAAAAGCAAGCAGCTAATCCAAGCTCCTCTTTCTTATTTTGAAATAATTGTTTCCTTAACTGGAACCCAGACTCCTGAGCTGCATCTGCAATATTAAGGGCTAGTGCTGGGACTAGCTGCTAATTTGTTTAAAATCAAATTCAACTACAGGACCAACACACTTCATAAAACTGGTACCTCTTCAGCTTTTTGATTATTTGGATATTATCAAATACACATATGACTTGTGTAATATAGCTAATGAAAATAAAGATTAAATATATACATCAACTTCAGCTTCTTCTTTTTCCCCATTGGGGAAAAATTCAACTTCCTCTCTCACCAAATTGCCAATTGGAATGGAGTGTGCCTTCTTGCCTCTGCTGACCTCTAGTGGTGTCAGAAATCATGATTAAAAGGAGCAGGAAAAGCAGGTGGAAATGGAAGGCGGGGAGGGCAGAAAGGACTTGCTTCTTGCGGAAAGCATGGAAATCTTCAACTGTGTTTTAGATAGAAATGCAACTAAGAAACAGACTTACAGACACAGAAAACAAACCTATGGTTACCAGTGGGGGAAGCGGGTGGGAAGGGATAAATTGGGAGTTCGAGATTTGCAGATGCAAACTACTATACATAAAATAGATAAACAACAAGTTGTACTGTACAGCACAGGGAACATACTCGAAATCCTATAGAAACCTATAATGAAAAAGAATATGAAAAGGAATATATGTATTTATATGTATGACTGAACTATTATGCTGGACACCAGAAATTGACACATTATAAGCTGACTATACTTCAATAAAAAAAGAAATGCAGTTTAGACCACCAACATGAAAACTGATTGGTGATGGTTCCATACAGTTTCCTCTTGTAATAGGGAAGAACAAGTCTGATTCCATATTAGATCTGTTCCCTTAGCTCTCACCTTATGCTCTGTTTCGTGGGCTTAGTCCTGCTGGTTCCGCACCTTTTGTAAAAGAATATTGCCTAGAGCCTCAAATAGACAGGACAGCCCATTTTCAAGGCTCTGATCTTTAAGGGTATAACACTTATCCATTCATACAGAGATAAAAAGTTACAGAACAGAAAATAACATTTATCTTGTTGGAGGTTTTCAGGAACATCATGACCTGACCTACTGGGACAGCTGCAGGAACAAAGGATTCAGACACCAAGAAGTTTGCAAAAACCACACATCCCACCCCCTTTTTAGTATAAAAGGAGCCTGGATTCTTTCATGTTGAGTGATTGAAATGTCAGTTTACAATGTTGTGTCAATTTCTGGTGTACAGCACAGTGCTTCCGTTGGAGCCTGGATTCTGACTTGGGGAAGATGGTTCTCCAGGACATCAGTCTGCCATCTTCTGGGTCTGCTGGCTTTCCGAATAAAGTTGTTATGCCCTGCCCCAACACCTCATCTCCCAGCTGACTGGTCTGTCATGTGGGGAGCAGAACAAGTTTGGACTTAAGAACACTCTCAAACAAAAGGCTGCCATACTTGCAAAAATAACAACCATGTAATTACCACATTTCATCTGGCAGCAGCTGGAGTAAAGGATCTCATCCTTTAAGCCACCCAGGAGCTGCTTAAATCAGAGGTGATTCAGGGCAGGCCAGTAGCAGGTGCTAGGTGAAGGTGGCACTGGTTTGTATCACAGGTGCTGTTCACGGCAAGTTCTCTGGAGTTGATACAGGTGAATGGCACAGACCCAAGGCAACAGCTATCAAGTGTTAACCAAGGCCACCGGGGAGGCGGGGCGACTTCTGTTCCAGGCACTATCTCTATGGCATTGAGAGGAGGACCAATACCCTCCTCCTACAGATAAGGAGACAGAGGTTCAGAAAGATAGAATTTGCTTCATCATCCCTCTGGCAGAGCCGGGACCCAGGTCTCTCTGATGCCAAAGCCCTTGCTGGTTTCAACACGTGCCTCTCAGCCTCAGGGGCAAAAAGGAAGTAAACCGTGAACTGGGGTTTGAAACATGAACCCAAGCCACCACCACTGGGAGCCGGTGAGGGTCTCAGATGTAAAGCAGGCAGAGATGGAGCAGGGAGGTGGACAGGGAGGGCTGAGTCTTCCACCCCTGAGTAGATGAAACCCAAGACACAGGCAACCTTTGGGACATACTTGTGCTAAAATAACTATCAATTGTTTATCTGCAATGCAAACTTCACTCGGCCTCTTATATTTTTATTTGCCAAATCTGTAACCCTACTCCTGAGTGCCTTTTGTGTCTAGTTTGAGTTGGAGGCAGGACCTTGAAATTGTCCTTAATAAGTAAATATTTAATGATGCTTATGGTATAAACAGCAAATAGGGTGTGAAAGGAGGTAGAACATCTCACCCCTGAGGATCGTGTTCCACGGGGTAGCCAAGACTACATTTGTTTGGAAAGATGAGTAAAAAACAAAACAAAACAAAACAGGGCCATGTATAAATTTTCAATGGGCACACACAGATATGTGGGATCTTGTTAAGATGCAGATTCTGATACTTCCATTTAAAAAAAAAAAAAAAGGATGCAAATTCTGATTCAGCAGGTCTGGGGCAGACCCGAGACTCAGCTTTTCTGGCAGGCTCCCTGGGGCTGCTCACACTGCTGGTCGGGGGCCAGACTTGAGTCGTAGGAGTGAATCTGAACCCTGTGAGCCAAACGGGTAGTTCCAACACGGGTACTCTCTGCAGATGGAGCCCTCCACACCCCGATGGGGAGTGGGAGACACTGGGGCTGGTGGCTGGAGTCTCAGACACGGCCGTCTGCTACGTTCCGTTCCGCCGCTGCTACAGTCAGGCTGTCGGTCTTGCTTACTTTTGGCAAAAGACACACAAGGCGCCTTTAAGCCAGAATTGTTGACCTGTGGGTGTTATCTCTTTCCTATCAGCGATTTCTGCAGTGGTCAGACCAGCTGCGGGGACAGAACGTTTATCTTCCTGCAGACGTCTGCGTTAAAGGGAGCAGGGATCTCGTTTCATCTTTCTGTCTCCAGAGTAAAGGAACCCCTTCCCCGCCATCCCACTTTTCAATGCTTAATTCCTTTTGAATTACAGGGAGCAGGACGGAACTGTGGGGCCAGACCCAGAGAGGTCGCTAACGGGAAAATCCCAACTGCAGAAGGGTCAGGAAGGCATTTGGGAGCAGAGAGGCATCCCCACCCCTGCCCCTCACCCCCGGACCAGCCCTGAGGGCACCACTGAAAGCATCTCTGTTGTGGATTTCCAGGCCTCTCACCTCATATTTGGCAGATGCTGTCTTCGGGGTCATCAGCAAAAGTCTCTATTCCTCCTTTGAAGATTTGGAAGGAAAGAGGAAAACTCAGATTTTCCCAGGGTCTGCTATGTGCCAGGCATTGAGACTAAAGCCTATCACTGGATTCACACACATGCCCAGTTTTTACTTTGTGTTGAATTCATTTTATTTGTGGGAATAAACATCTGTCTTTAGAATCTGTAGACACACCAGACCCTGCAGTGATATCTTTTTGCTTTTCTTGAGGTGGATGCCCTGATTAAGCAGAAGATGGTTTTGGAAATTGCTCAGGGGATAATCCTACCCGTGGAAAAGCCTTTGTAATTCCATTGCCCAGGAGAGATGGGGGGTGCTCCGGTGGCTTCCACACCCTTTTGGCAGTTGTGTCCCTGGAGGCATCATCTGCTTCAGTGAACTCTGGCATCTCTTCTAAGCCCAAGATCTTTGTTTCCCACTCAACAGGATGCTTCATCACTATATAGAGCTGCTACCGAGTGCAAACTTGTTCTGCTCGCCCCACAACAGGCCAACAAATCGGGAGATGAAGTGTTGGGGCAAGGACTAACGACTTTATTTGGAAAGCCAGCAGACTGAGAAGATGGCAGACTAATGTCCTGGAGAACCATCTTCCGCAAGCCAGAATCCAGGCTCCTTTTAGACTCAAATAGGGGAGAGGGTGTGATTGGTAGCTCTGAACTTCTTGGTGCCGGGATCTTTTCGCAGCTGCCCACATAGGTCAGGACATGGTGTCCCTGTAAACCTCAGTCAAGACAAATGTCATTCTCTCTTCTGCAGCTTTTTATCTTTATATGAATGAGAAGGTGTTACACCCTTAAAGGTCAGAGCCTTGAGAATGGGCTCTCCTGTCTACTTCAGGCTCTAGGAACAGTCTTTTACAAAAGGTGCAGAACCAGCATGACTGAGCCCAGGAAACAGAGCACAGGGTTAGAGCCAAAGGAACAGATCTAATACGGAGTCAGATTTGTTCTTCCCTATTACAAAACCATTCTCTACAACACCTTCTGGGAATAATAAATGCAACTAAATTATAGTTGTGAATTCAACCACAAAGACCTGAAAGGAAAAATAATTGAATTAACTGAATTATTGGATTCTTTTGCAATTGTAAAGGGACAGCAGGGGCACTTACACTAGTGGGAAATAGCCGCTACTTCTAGGTGTGCATTTCAGCCCTGTGAATAGGTGATCCAGCTTAGAGTAGAATTTGAGCGTTTTCCACACCCCCATCCCCCGCACCGGTTCCTTGTTACACACGGTCTCCTAACAATGTGGTCCATCCTCTGCTGTGGAGATTGACACGCATTCCTGGGCTGGGCAGATCAACCTTCCTTTCAACCACTTACTTGCTCTATGATTGTGAAGAGTTACTTTAACTTCTCTGGGACCTCCCTTCTGAGATGGTTGTCAAGGTGATGTAAGAGGTAGAAACAACCTAGCATCAAGCTGTGTTACAGAAATGACAGGCCAGCCAAGAAACAAGCACCACTTGGAGGGTTGGAGTACTCAGATGTATTACGCCGGCGGGCTCAGAGGGGCTTTTGCTCCGAAGCTCTGAGCACCTCCAAGACGTGTGCATGAGGTTTTATAGGGTTAATTACAAGCTTGGGGTATTCGGCCAATAGGCATGGAACAGCTTTAGCAGCATCATTATTACAAAAGTAGAGGCAGGGAGGCAGCAAACCAACATTTCAAGGCTAGATATGTCTCTTTGAAAATCCAGCTGGCTAGCAAAAAAAAAAAAAAAAAAAAAACATGAGCAGAGAATCAGCAAACCGACACTTATTAGCTTAGATTTACGAGTTAGCCCAGCAGAACTCAGATCAGTAATCCAACACTTGTTACACTTAGATTTGTGAGTTAGCTTGTTAGCCCAGCCCGGCTTTTCCTTCTCAGCTAGACACACAGCAGGCACTCAGACAGTAGCTATTATGATTTTTGTATCGCTCTACATAGAAGAGACGATGGAGAGAGGATTTAAGAGAAAATAGGAAATGTGGAAGAGAGAGGTAAGCCAATAGCTGCCATATCTCCTCGAATGGCTCCTGTCTTGCATAGTTATAAGCCTGGCCAGGAAGCCAACCTTCAACTGCCAGGCAGGTCCCTGGGGGTGCCCCAAAGGAGAACGGACTACATAGCCCACCACCTGAGGACTCCCGCAGTCATCACTGTAAGAAGAGAGCCTAGAGGGTCCCCGGAGAAGGAGAACCAGGCATGGCTTTCTGGACATAAAAGTAGCCATTTTGTGATCTAAGCCTGCCCACCATGCTTGCCCTTGAACTGGTCTCAGGAATTAATGATCTTAAGGGAAGTGAGGGAATGAGGGAACAGAGAAAAGGCAGTCAAGAGACAATAGTTCATATATATAAAATGGATAAACGGCAAGGTCCTAATGTACAGCACAGAGAACTACATTCAATATCTTGTGATAACCTATAATGAAAAAGAATATGAAAAGGAATATGTATGTGTATAACTGAATCACTATGCTCTACACCAGAAACTAACACAACATTGTAAATCAACTAAACTTCAATTAAAAAAAAAAGAAGAAGAAAAGAAACAATAGTTTGGTGATAAAACAGAGCCCTAGTTCCTCCTTAAAGGATATACATATAGGACTCTGATACAAATCTCGGAGTTCTGCAGGAACTAAGGCTCCCACCCAGGGAGGATGGTAAATATATGCTGGTTGGTGATGTGAATGAAAAATACTGCAAACCATATCGGTAAACAAAGAATGCTGAAGCCATCAAGTCATCAGCAGTTGCCGCCACCCCCCAGTGAGGACAGGCCTACAGCCCGGCCTCTGCAGCCACTCACAATGGTGCACCCTGAGGGGACTCAGAATAAGAAAGGACAGGATGCTGGCCCTAGATAGCTAGGTACTTGTCAAAGGAATGAATTCAATGAGCCCAAATGTTTACTCCCTCCCATTCATAGAAAAGCGCTAGATTCTTTAACTTGAGATGTCCGGTCTTCAGTTAACAGATAATCTTTTCGGGGGAGGGTACAGCTCAGTGGTAAAGCACGTGCTTAGTATGCATGAGGTCCTGGGTTCAATCCCTGGTACCTCCATTCAAGAAAAAAATTTTTTTTTAAAACAAGTCATCTTTTAAGGTTCTGACTACCTGGTCTTTGTTGTAAAACTCCTAGACATCCTAGCTCCTCCCCTGCCTCTTCGGAGTGGTCCCTCAGAGCCACCTGAGAGGCTACCATCCCGGGCTGAGTCCTCAGAATTGTCCACCGAACAAAACATAACTCTCAACTTTTAGGTTGTACATTTATTTTAGTCGATGGTTTCTAACCAGGCTGGTTGGGCCCTAAGGAATGATGATATTGACATTTTCTGTCTCTTTTGACTTCAATCAACTAAAGCTTGGACTCCGGTGACCATTGTCTCAATTCTATGCTGAATTATCTTCTTCTCAAGCCTGTTCATGAATATGCAAACACTGCCCAAGCCTCTTCGTAAATATGCATTTACCCTTAGCTGAAAACTTCCCTAATTTTGCAGTTCAGGGAGACATTGCTTTGGGAAAGATCCCCCGATGTTCTCCTTACTTGCTGCAGGTAATAAATTCTTCCTTCTCCCTCTCTTTGGCTTGGTTGTGTTTTTGGATTCAATACTTACCCAGAGGTGAACCCAGCTTTCAACTCAGGTGTCATAACAGAGAAGAACAAATCTGGCTCTGTATTAGATCTGTTCCTTTGGCTTTAACCCTTGTGCCCTGTTGCCTGTGCTGAGTCACGCTGGTTCTGCACCTTTTGTAAATGACTGTTGCCTAGAGCCTGAAACAGACAGGACAGCCCCTTCTCAAGGCCCTGACCTTTAAAGATATAACACTTTCCCATTCATATAGAGATAAAAGGTTGCAGAAGAGAGAATAACATTTATCTTATTAGAGGTTTATAGGAACATTGTGACCAGACCTACGTGAAGATCTAAAAGAACAAAGGATTCCAGCAGCAAGAAGTTTGCAACCACCAACCACACCTCCTCCCCCTTTAGTATAAAAGAAGCCTGAATCCTCACTTAGGTAAGATGGTTCTTTGGGATGCTAGTCCATCATCTTCTCAGTCAGCTTGGCTTTCTGAACAGAGTTGCTATTCCTTGCCCCAACACCTCATCTCTTGATTTACTGGCCTGTCATGCAGTGAGCAGTACAAGCCTAGACTTGGTACCAGTAACACCACCACCACTACCAGGAAAGTGAAGGTCAATCACCTCCTCCGCTCCCATCCTGGGCCACTGGCTTGCTTGTTAGAGTGCCCTCACTGGAGGCTGGGCCCAGCGAGGAGGTCCCTGCAGGACTGGGCTCAAGGCCATCGGAGGCCACGTTGGAAAACAAGATGGACTAATCACTCCCCAACAGTGTCTGGATTTTTTTTTTTTTAAAGCCTCATGTTTTACATTCATTTGCTCTTAAATTTGGAAGAAGAGGATGCTTTGGGCCTGGCAGGAGTGAGCCTGGCTTCTCGCCCTAGTCCTGGTCCTGGCTCTGGGAACCTAGGTCCTCTGGCCTCTCAGGGCCTCAATTTCCTCACTGTGCAAACTCCAATGATCTTATTGTTGCCGGTGGATCCAACCGGTGTTCCAGGTTCTTGTCCCGTCCCAGAAAGAATTCAGAGACAAGACTTAGAGGTTAAGAAAGTAAAGTGAGGATTTATTAAAGGATGGATAGTACACTCTCAAGGCGAGAGCGGGCAGGCTCAGGTGAGCTGGCTGCCCTGAGTTTCTTACGCAAGTTAGTTACATAGGGTGTAAAAATGAATGAGCAGAATATTCACTGAGGAGGGAAGGGCTTGGGGTCGTATTTCCTGATTATCATCCCAACTCCACCTTCCCAAAGGGAGGAGGGATTTTTGTCCTTATTTAGTCTGGAAGAGAAGTGTCATGGCGTAGGTGCATGATGGGTACTTCTAACCAGCAAGGCTAATTTTATTGAAATGAGGGCATAATGAGCAAAAGGTTACATTCAGACACTGGAAATTCCTGCCTTTTCTGATCTTCCTTTGTTGGTCTCCAGGCCAAAAGGTGTGGCCCCTTATCAGCCCAAAGATTCCCACTTTTCTTTCTCGGCCCAGGGACCCCTGGTGCTTATGTGTGTTTCCTGCATTGGGCTTGTGCCCCTCCTTTCTACCCAATTCCTGCCATTTGGTCTGTGTCGCCCTTTCTCTGCTCAGATCTAGCTATCTGCCTGCTCTAACAATATATCTCTTGGAAGGTTGTTGAAAGAATTAAATCATAAAATGGATGTAGAGCCCCTGGAAGAGAGTCTTGTCCATAGAGAATGCCCAGTAAATGTTACTTTTTTTTTCTCATGACCCTTGCCTAAAGCAATCTCTAATCTCTATGGGGTGTAGTTAGAGCATGAAGGACCCTTGATCACTGATAAAGCCACGTCTATTACCTGATACTTGAAATTCCTTTTAAAAGGAACACAGCTTTTACCACAGTTAAATATGAGGTCTCAAGTACAAACCTACAGAGAGAAGAAATGTAAGAAATTACAAGAAATTGTAAATACAAACACAAAATAAGTAAACCACGTGACTCCAGCTGCAACCCATGCAGGACACACAGGTGGGGAAGCTCTGTGTCAGGGAGCCCCAAAATATTCATGTTCAAGTAGTTCTAGAACAGCCTGCAAATTCCTGCCCTTTTGGGAAAACTGCCAGTTGAATTACAGCTTACTTTTGCATTAAATCCTATTTGCTTGAGATCGTACCTTAACTAATTCAGGGGCTTCTGAGATTTCTCCTGCAGGAGCCTGACCATCTCTCTGATGGTGTCTCCTGTGAAGTCTTATTTCATTGACTGACACAGGGCAGTTCTGCAGGATCTTCTTGCAGGAAGAGGACGTAGCAAGATGACCCAGGGCCATTGTCGTGGCATTGTGGGTTCAAGCCAGTTTTATTCTGCAGGAGCGAGATAGACAGAAGGCAGATCAGTGATTGCCCAGGGCCAGAGGTGGGGCAGCATAATCCTGAATAAGGAAACTAATTGAACATTTTTTAATAAATAAATGAAACCTCAGTGATGCTGCTTCAAAAATAGCAATGTGGCATTTGTAAAAAAACAACAACAACAAAAAACAGAAACAACAAAAAACAACAACAAAAAAACTGAGCTGTGAATATAAGATTTGTTCCCTTGACTGCATGTTTGTTTTACTTCTTTAAAAAGTTTTATCTGAAAAAAAAAAAAAGCCTCAAGTTCCAATAGTGTTACAATCCGAAAGGAAAATAAAAGTCCACCCTTGCAAGATTTTGGGAAGGGCCCAATAGATACTGGATGGGAACGGGCTTAGGGAAAAAGGCAAAATATGCTAACTCACAGCACGATAATGTCTGCTGAAGGCTATGAATAGAAATACCAGGTTCAAGTTTGCCAAGAAAGATCTATTCCCTAGCTGCCACTTGTCTCCCAAAATGAACATCAGGCCACTGACAAATACATTGAGAAGATCACGGGTCCCAAATTCTGGATCCAGGTTCTGGCTCGGTTGCTCATTAGCTTGTGATGCTAGACAAATTTGGCTCCTGTCCTGGGTCTAGTTTGTCCCTTCCCTAAAAGCAGGATGTAATTCCCGCTGGCCCAGGACAGCACAACACGAGTCTGTCTGTTACTGAGTCCAGACTCCTGCTCGCCCCACGACAGACCAATAAATCTGGAGACGAGGTGTTGGGGCAAGGAATAATGACTTTTATTCAGAAAGTCAGTATACAGAGAAGACGGCAGGGGAGGAGAAATGGGGCCTTGGATGCTGTTGGGAGCTACTGGGGTCTCTGCAGCTTGCTTCCTGGGGCACACAGAGTTACCCCCAAAGAAAGCCCTACAGGAAAGGATGAAGGGCTTAGGATGGTTACAATAGAGACAGCAAGTAGCATCTAATGGGATTATTGGGCAGTGAAACCTGCCCTGGCACTGGGGGTCTGTGCCTCCGGGGTGTGCTCTGGGGCTTGTGTTCAGACCTCTTAGAACAAGGCAAAACTGGCTGGGAGCGCTGGGAACTCAACCACGGGGTGCTCTGCTTCTCAAAGGAGGAGCCCAGAGCAAGGGGTCAGGACCCAGGAAGCGGTTGTTTTTAAAAGCAATCTAAGGAGGAAAAGATTTTATCTTTCACTGTAAAACTTTCAAATTCTTTTAATTATTTACCAAGAACATGCGATTATTAAAAAAAAAAAAAGAGAGAGAGAGAGAGAAACTGGCCTGTAGTTCTGAATCATCAAAAATAATTTCTTTTTCCTTTTTTCACTTCATCTCGATCAGGTCAGACTCATGCCTTTGGTGGAAGTCAGAGGGAAAAGCCATCCCACACGAGGGGGCGGGGTTTCCTCTGAGAAGCCGCCCCTCCCTCTCTCAACCACCATCTATTGGCCGTGGCTGTGTCAGGTGGGGGATGAGATGGGGCGTTCGCTAAACGCGACCCTGAGGTTGGGCTTTGTGCGGCGAGCAGGAGCTTAGCATCCCCGACCCCACCGCTGGGCTCGGAGAGGGCGGCGCCGGGCTCTCAGTAACTCTGCTGATTGGCCCGCCCTCTGAGGGGCAGGAGGGACGGATGGGGCAGGGTGTAGTGGAGGAATGGCCACGCCCCGTGGTGGTCCTAAGGAAATGGCGTGAATAACAATAGAACTCAATAATGATGAGTCATTAAGTCATTTACAAGTAAGGACACTTACCTGGACACACTCAGAATCTGATCCAGTGTGCAGCCCGGGCGGGATGTCCCAGCAGCAGCTTCCAGCTGGTAGAGTTGTGTACCCCAAGCCACTGGCAGGGGTCTTGCTCCAGACCAGAGACCCCACCACCACCACCCACCCCCGCCCCAGCGGGAGCCACAGCTAAGCTCAGAACAGCACCCTGAATAGCGCTCTACCCCTCATCAAACAGAGCCCTGAGGTGGAGCTGAGCTCCAAATTTCACTTCCTGGGAACCCATCCGTACAGGATGTATTATCAAGACTAGAGAGTTTTGGGGTCCATTTGTATAAATATTCAGCAGTTATATCTAATCTCAGTGTTACTTGAAATTGTTTGACCAAAACAAAACCTAGTCCCTGGTGTCTCTGTAAGTGGAAGAGGGTTGTCTATAATAAGGTTGCTCAAGGTTTTTTCGGGGTTGCAAAACGATGTGTCCTGGATGCTCTCTGTCCCTCATGCTTCCTCTTAGGATTTACTAGTGTCTGCCAACGTCTTTATCATTTGCCCCTTTTTCTCTATCCCAAGTACCCAGCATCCCCGATCCTGCCCCCTCCAATCCACTCACTCTTCCTTCCGTGGTCCCGATCTTGATGCAAACAGCAAGAACAGCGCCCTCTGGAGGGCACTGCCCACAATATACCAGCTTCTTTATCCACATTTGACAAGCTTAAAAAGTGTCACATATCAGAATGGTTTTAGACTGCATTTAATTGGCATTTGCTGTTTGATGGCAATATAGTTTTGTTCTTTTGGAACACTTTACTCTTAGAACCTACACTTTACCCCTAGAATCTACAGTTGGATTCAGTTGGCGGCGTGTGCTGACGCTGTGATTGGTTCATTAGTTTGCCATCGTTAAGACTGCAAACTGCCTTTACAACTGCAAGACGTTCCTGACGACTTCAACGTAACGGCCATCTGGGGGCGGCTGCCTCTGTCTCCCAGGCTGCAGGAACTTCTTAATTGTAGGCATGTTGCTGATTCTTGTTTTAAATGCCTGAAATGAGAAACAGTAAGATCAGGGCTTTAAGAGCCATCACAACCTTTAAGAAAAATCAAAACTTTGTCATGAGGGAGGGGAGCTTCGATTATCAGCTTGTGAAGCCCAGGGTGTTGAATCCAAGTTCATCCTGCCATACGTGTTTGCTGGGTGCTCTGCAGAAGGATGATGCAATTGCTGGTCTGTTTAGCATTAGTGAAATTTTCTTATTGAAAAAATCATTGACATAACTAGGCAACAATGCGTATTAATAAGTCTAGAAATTCATATTTTTTGACCTATCAATTCAGTGTTTGGGGAATTTATTATAAGGGAATAAGTGAAGGGGTGAGTAAAGACATAACTGTAAGAATGCTAGCACAATGAAAAATTAGAAATAAACTATGTTTCCAGGAAAATGAAACTGGTTATATAAGTCATGGTACATCTCTGCAAGAAATATAAGTCAGCAATTTAAAATCATATTAATATGAATGGAAAGAGTAAGTTTCCTCTGTTGACAGGGATTGCAATACATTGCATTGTTTAGTTGGAAAAAAAAAAGCCCAGGGTAGAACACAATATACCCTATTTTCTGTTTTGTGCGAGAAAGCAGGAGTGGAGGGAATAAATACATATCTGTATTTGCTTGGATCTGCATAAGTAGGAGCCTTGGAAAGGTTTACAGGAAACCAATAAGAGATGATGGGGTGGGAAGGTGGGAGGGCAGTAGTGGGAATGAGATTCCACAATTTACACCCTTTTTGTATAGCTCTGATCTTGCAAAAAGATGTGACTTTATTGCCTAATGAAAATAAAATAAAATAAAATGATATTACAGAAGAATATCTGATGACATGTCAAGATATTTGTGATAATTTTTTAAAATGTTAAAAGCAGACCACAGCAATATTTAGGATGATGCCATTTGTGGGGAAATGTCAAAGAGGACAGGAAATCTAATGCAGTAACATTTGGCTGGTAAGATTATAGGTCTTTTTTCTTTTCTTTTCTTCTTTTGGTTTATATAAATATCTTACGTGTATCTTTTGTGATCATTAAAAAAATGCTAGTCTTGAACTACAAAAACCTCTGGTCACCTATTAGATGAAATGTCTGTAAGGAATTAGAACAGAGGCCAGGGAAGGTCTGGCAGCGGCAAGATTCAGAGAGAAAGAGGTCAGAAGACGGGCAGGGTAGCAGGGGAGAGGCAGTGCCTTTCCAGCAGAGGCTCTGAGCAATTGAGGGGCTTCCTGGGGGTCCCTGGCATGAGGGGGACTGACAGAGGCAGAGTGGTTTGGTCAGCTGGGATGGAAAACAACAGAAACAGACTCGTCAGCCTTGCTTAATCAGGAAAAAACACTCAAAGCACTACAAAAGGTGGAAAGCATTAAATGTTTAAGCCAAAAATCAAATAATCTATTCTTTCTCCCTTCATAAGGTTTTATTTCCTAACGACCATATCATGTGAGCAGGAGACAAGCACCAAAATGAATAAAGCAATGATTTTTGGAACAGTCTTCTTAACTTTCAAGAGTAACCTGAAGGCACATTTTGTTTCAGTCTTTATGTCTTTTTTCTTGAGCTTTGCGTGGATGTTAATAAACTACCTTTAGCAGAGGGAAGTCAGAAAGAACAGAAGCATTGAGTTCTTCCACCATTAAAATAGCTTCCAACAGCTGTATGTCTGCCCAGCTGAATGTGTTGCCAACTAGAAAATCCTCTCCATGGTCTTTCAGAATCTGCAGAAAGAAGAATAACAAAGAATATCAAATAAAATTAAAGACTATTTTGCCTGGCTAAACACTTACAAAAGCATGGGCTTTTTTGTACAGATCAAATTTACTAAAGAAACCTTTTTCTTGATAATCTCCACGAATGCTGGCAAGGGTAAGATGAAGCTAAGACTCTTACACATTGCTGTAAATTGGCACAATCTTTTCGGGAATTGGTCAGTGATTTTCAAGACACCTGGAGTTGAAGTGCTGGAACAGAGCTCCCAGTTATAAGACTAGAGCTGGTTCAGTAAGACTGTACCCACCATCATAGAGAGACACAAAGGTCATGATTAGCTGGAATCTAGCTACTAGACAACAGGTAGAAATGAGGCACCAATGGGATACCAGAAGTCCAAACCTCAGCCTTTACGCCATCCAGTGAAAAATGAATATAAAAATTTCTCAGGTGCAGCTTTGAGTAGCAGATGTACAAAATATAGGTTTCTTCCATAAATAAGGAATAAGGGTAAGTTTAGGTACCACATCTCTTCTTGTGATACATACAAGAATCAAAATGAATGGTCATATGGATGAAAAAAAGTCTAGAATCAGTGAATTCTAGAATATCCCAGCCAAGGCAAAGATGAAAACAGTTGATGGGCTATATCAAGTATGTTAAATATATAGAATGTGATTTCTGCCAAAGACAAGCTTGCAGCTACAAATTATACAGCACATAATTTGTACAGGAGACAACGCTTCCAAGAGACAGAGGCAACAGACTCATGAAAAAGAAAAATTTGAGCCACAGAGCCAAAAAAAGAAACTGAACTCTTTAAGGAGTTAAGAATGTCCAACATGTTCAAAGAGTTAATGAAAAAAAAAAAAGGCATGTAGAAAAAAAGGACATATGGATTTGAAAAAGATAAAAATAAATTTTTTGAAGTAAAATATATACACGTTGATATAAAAAAGTCCATGGAGAAGTTGGAAAAAATCAGTAATTTGGCATATCGATCTGAGGAAACCCACAGAGACAGAGAGACTGGAACTATGAAAGAGACGTTAAGAGACATGGAAGACAGAATGAAGCATCAACATATATCTAATTGGGCCCCAAAAGGACAAAATAGAGAGAATAAGGAAGAAGCCATCTTCGAGTGTTATTTGGTGGAGAATTTTCCAGGATTTTGTTTAAAAAAAGGGAGACTCTTCAGACTGAAAAGAAACAACACACAGATAAATAAAAACAAATCCAGAAGTAAACACAGAGCACTGAACGTATATTAGATAAAGATGGAATCTAAAAATGATAAATATAGTGCCATCAAAGGAAAGATAACCATGCTAATGATAACAGACTCTGAAATAGCAAAAAACCAAGGCCAGAAGACACTGCGGTAATATCTTCAAGGCGTTAAGAGAAAATAAGTATTAATCTAGGACTCTATAACCATCTAAATAATTATTTAAGAGTGAAGATAAAATGAAGTTATTTTCTGACAAAGACTGGAAGAGCTGACTGCTGACGGACCCTTCTGGGAACTCTCAAAAAATGTTCCTCACGTGGAAGGAAAATGTCCCCAGAAGAAAGGCATAAATTACAGGGAGAACTGGTGACCAAAATCAGCTAAACATGTCATTAATCCACGTAAGTACTGACTGTTAGAAAAAAAAAAAAAATTGGGGGGAGTTTAAAATCAAGTTGGATCTAAAATATGACTCAACAAAAACATAAAAAGAGGAAGAAGGGAGAGGTTTGGAGGGAAAGTAAAGCCTTGTCTAACTGAGAGGAGGATAGTGAGTAATAATTTAAGAATGGCATGTTCATCTTCCAAACCATTAGAAGAAAAATTGAGAATAAAGAAAACCTGATCAATCTAACAGGACACAGAAAAGGCAGGGGGTGGGGAGGGAAAGAAAAGCTTTGTATTTGCAAAGAAAAAACAAAACAGAATGAAAGAAGTAAATTCAAATATATTAGCAATGACAAAGCATTCATCTATATGACTCAAAAACAGAGTCGATTGAAAGAAGGAAGTTGGAGACAAGCTTCTACTATGTTATTGTGTACTTAGAAATATTTTAAGATCCATTTGTGTAAAAGTTTTTTAAACATCCCAAAGCCAAGGCTCTGTTTTTCAAAATGGACAAGAAGAATTTATACCAAATTCCTGACAGTGATTGCCTCTAGAGAAGAAGAAAGGAAGGGACGTAACATTTGGGTACAGTCCAAAGGAGACCTCAGTTATCTGAACAGATTTGTTTTGAGGAGAAAGAAAAAGTTCTTAAGCAAGAAAATGAAAGTATTCACATTTGTTAGTGCTGAATAGTAGCTCCTGCTTTTGAAAAATATTTTAAATAATAGAACAACATGTGATATGATCTTGAGTATAATTACAGTTATGCAAAATCTGAAAAGAAATAAAACTTGTTTACAATGAAAAGACTGGAAGGAAAAACACAAAAGTAACTGACATTTATCTTTGGTAGTGAGGGTGGTAGTGATTCTGTATTGTCCAATTTTTTAAAATAATGAGCATTTACTTCTTATAAGTTTTAAAACTCACCTTATTTCAGAAATTAAGTTTAACCTGAGTGAAAAAAACTTGAATTTACGTGATTTTACAATATAGAATTTAAGTCATTGAGTTGAAGTAAATAACATGCTTTGATTCGGCAAAAGTGGTTTGGTTACCTATGTGAATCAGAGAAGTAGATTTGCAGCTTAGTATCCACTCAGAAATGACTTCAGAAAAGTTGTAAGTTAAAGAGACTTTATCTTTTGACTGAAGTTTGATTTGCCTCCAATATTAAACTTAAAAAAACATCTGATGCAGTGAATTCAAGATGGTGATGCCTTGTACTGATGGCTTATTTAAAAATCAGAGGAGAAATGCTGGATCCTTTTACTGCACTTGGTTTATTCCATTTATGTTTTGTCGGAGGTTCCCTAATTATACATGTCATTTGTTCTGGAATCCTTATTAAAGTTTTGGTCCAAATGCAGCAGGAGCTCTAACAGAGCTTCTGTCTTTTCAGATATTCATTCTTTATTCTTATGAGCAGTGTAAAATGCCCAAATTCTGGATCCCGGCATCCTGGGAAGTGGAACTGGGGCTGTGCCCTGATCTCCCTCCCAGTACTCGTCCGCCCCTCCCTGACTGCCTCCTGGGCTGGGGGTGCGGGTGAGGGGACCCCGGGGGGCTGGGATGTGGGGGACCCTCATAGATGCCAGCCCCGCCCTGTCCCCTCCCCCCTCAGGATCTGAGCACGCAGCTGTCACCGACCCCTCGCCCTGTGCCACACCCGCCTCCGCCAAACTGGGTCGCAGCAGCCTACCTTTTCAAAGACGGGGAAGTACCGAGTTTTCGCTTTCTGGACGACTAAAGCAAGGTCCTCCTCTTTTTCCTCGGGGGGTTTGAACGCAGCCTGCGCGATCATCATCATGAGGTCCAAGGTGCCGTCTGCGTACATGTCGATCCTGGCAACACACCGGAGACTCACTCGGAGGGGAACTTCTGAGTGTGGGCTTTCCCAATCTGCCCCTTTTTTTGGTGCAACCAGATACTGGGGCAGAGGACTTCTGATTCCCCCTCCTCTAATCATGCTCAGGAGTGATTTCTGGAACCAGAGCCAGCCACATGACCACAGTATAGGAGGCTCTCTGGAAACGCTTATTGAAGATAGGAATGTGCTTCTAAGTTGAAATTGCCCATAAACACATACTTAGATTATTACGGTTTTAAAAACCAAACTGAATGAGGTTTACCAAAAGTGCAAAACTATTAGTACCAGACCTTTCCACTTACTTAAGAGAAGGTAGGTATATGATCTAGCGGGTCTTCCCTTGACCTGACAACTGAGAAAGATTTACAGCTCTATTTCCTTCTCTTTAAAACTTCCCTTTCATTGACAAACACTTTTAAAAAAGAATATTTAAAAAAACAAATTAGGTTATTTATGATCTATTCTTTACTACCTATTGGCGCAGTCATGGTATGCTAGATATTTTTACAACTAGCATTCAAACCCATTAAGGAGTGTGAGCCTTTGTACCCCCTTTCTATGTGCTAATTGCCCAACAATTTGGGGTTGATGATCTTCTTTTTAAAAATGTTTTTTCTTTTTAGGGGAGAGGTAGTTAGGTTTATTATTTACTTACTTATTTTTTAATGGAGGTACTGGGGATTGAACCCAGGACCTTGTGCATGCTAAGCATGCACTCTGCCACTGAGCTATACCCTCCCGGCTATATTGTTTTAACATATATAAGAATAATTGGCTTCCATTGTTCTATCGGAATCACAAATAATTTTTCTACCTTGTTAGATTGTCTCCCAGCCTACTTGCTGTAGTCACTTAGACTTTATGTCTAACCTGGAAAAAAAAAAATTAACGATGCTATATACAGTTTAGGACACACATCTTGAAAAAAAAACCTTAGAGATTTAAAAAAAACTAAAAACCTGCATCAAAACAATGAGAAACAGACTGCTTTTGCATAATAGTACTTGTTTACGTTATTATAAAAACGATTCTAGTCATACACTGTGTTTGACATTGTGTTTGAAACGTGGGGCTGCAGGTTAGAGTGATTAAGTCCGTATTAAGATGGGGCTATGGGAAAGCTGGGGTTGGGTGCCTCTTGGTACGGACTTTGCTCATTCCCGTGTTATGCGCACACTCTTTTCTGTACGATAGACTTTGCCTTTTCTTCTACCATGTGTTCGATGTATATCAGGCATCCCGTAGCGTCCACGATGATGGGAATGATGAAACAGACTGCACCTGGGACCTGGGACCCTGGGCTGCAATGCTTGTACCATGTGGGAGCAACAGAATACCAAAAAAACCAAAAACCAAAAACCAAAACCAAAAACAAAAAAACCTATTAAGAACTAAAAATAACTATATCGCATGCGTAGTTGGAGCTAATCATGAACAACAAGATACAAAAAGACCAAAAACCCAACTGCCATTTCTGAGGTGTCAGGAGCAAAAGCAGGGGACTGGTCATGACCCCTGCACAAGGACCACCTCGCCGCCCCTCCAGCCCCTCCAGCCCCTCCCCTGGACCCCTGCCCCAGCCCCCGCCCATTTAAATGACCAAATTACCACCCCACCCCTCTCAGGGAACTAGCAAGGGAAACTGTTACTAGTTTTTGCTCTCTCCTGCTGCAGCACAAGTCCCAATAAAGCCTTGCCTGAGTTTCCGGCCTCTTATAATTTCTAGATTGATGAAGGAGACCAAGAACCCTGGTCAGTAACAATGAGATTTCAGGGCCCACTGAAAAGTCTCCACCGACTCCAGATCCAGATACAATCTTAAGAGTTGGAAATCTTTGTTTTGGCTTAAGTTTACTCATCTCCTGTGAAACAAAACTATCCCTGGGAGAAATAACCCAGGTCATCCCCAGCCACGCCTAGCACAGTGCAGAGCACAGAGCAGCTGCTATGGTTACACATGTAGGAAAAAAATGGCCACAAATCCCCACCCTTCAGTATTTGTGATAAAACTTGGCGCCCAGCCAACACCCCAGCCAGAGTCTCCTGGCTGACTCTTGGCTGACCACAGACATGGGAGTGAGTCCAGCCAACATACATCGAGCCTGGCCCAGGTGTACTGACACGCAGACACCATGGACCACAGACTGGTGAGCAATAACAAATCCTTCTTGTTTTAAGTCCCTGGGTTTCGAGGTGATACATTATACAGCATTATTTGCAGGACGAGATCATTGATACCATGCTCAATATGTTTGCTGAGTCAGTCATTTCCACCTTCATGCAGAATAGTTTATTAGGTCATTTTATGAGAACATACTTTGTTAGGAGTGGGGAGAGAATACGAGAATGTTGGATGCAGACCGCTGGGATGAGTAGAGGGGAGACCTGGAGCAGGTGCTCAGAGTATGCACATGACATGTCTGAGTGGCCAGAGCATCTCGCTCATTCCCTTGCCTCCTCCTCTCCATGCAGGCTGAAAGGCTGCACCTGAGCTGGGTCATAGTTGATGCACGACCACAGAGCTTGGCTGAGAGCCAAGTATAGGCATGACTACTCTGGTACCTGACTGCCTCCTTCAGGTCCATGACTACTCTGGTACCTGACTGCCTCCTTCAGGTCCTTCCCACGCAAGTTGTACTTGGCAGCGAGGTAGCTGAGAACGGCCCTCGTCTGCGTCAGCACCATTCCATCAATTTCAACCAGAGGTACTTGGCCGAAAAGCAGATGTCCATCTGCGGTTTGAGCAAAGAGAGGTTAAGATACGCCCCCTCCACCATTGTGGTAAGCCCACAAGAGGATCCACTTCTAGTTTTGTTGGGTCATTTTAGTTTTCAGCCCAAGTGATGAGTTCAAGACCCCAGTTGTTGAGGAAATGCCTACCGTTTGCTTCATGGAAAAAGTGAGATTTGTTTGATGGTTTCTGTCAATCTGTTAAAACCACTAAGGTATCTGTCAATCTGTTAAATCCACTAAGGAAAAGTGAGTGTGAACCATGAGAACCAGAGAGTATCTTAGATCTAATTCACCCTCCCATTTGCTCCTTCTCCTCCAACCCACTGGAGCATCGTGAAGAATTCTTAAAGGATTCTCTGGTGAGATGGGGAGTATTGAGTCAATTGGCACTGGGTCAGCCTGTGCTATCGTATCTAGTTGATGTCAGAGTCGTAGCCTCCTTGATAAGCTTGTATGAAGGCTGAGGAGGCAATGATGATGATACAGTTAGCTCTGGAACAGGGACACAGTGAGCTGTCAGCATTAGCAATCACACCGCGTCCCTGCTCACACAGTTGTCATCTTAGAGCTTCGTGTTGAAATGAATATTTCCTAAAAACATAGTTCTTTTTCCAGGAAGATAACATTGAATAAATCTAGGCTTACCCTTCTGCAACTTCTCATATTGCTCTCTTGTTTCAAGAAATTCTTCTTCAAACTAGATAAAGGATAAAGACATTGTTATAACTTTAAGGTTCTAGAGAGAGAAAGAAAGAAGAAAGAAGAAAAGAAAGAAAGAGAAAGAAAGAAAGAGAGAAAGAGAGAAAGAGAGAAGGAAAGAAAAGAAATGCCCACAGTTTAAAATTCTCAATGGCTTCCAGGATGAAAATTTTAAAAGGAACTACAAAGCTGCCAACTACCATATTGCTGAAAATTCTGACAGTGTGTGTGTAGATTAGCTTAGACTAATGTGGGACTGGCACCTCTTTGGGGGTGTTGCCTCCTTAAAGGACACTCCCAGTCCCCCATTCATATTTTTCCTTTTCTTCATCTTAGCTCTGCCTTCTCCTTTCCTCCATCCTCCCCTGTGATTTCTCTTCTTCCCTTTCCCCTCTTCCTTCTCTCTCTTCTGTGTTATTCTCCCTCCATATCAGGTCAGATTCAGTTTCTCTTTGATGCTCACATCCTCAGTGAAAGGGACCCAAAGATCATTGACACAGGTGGGGTGTCATCATTGATGGATGGAGTTTCTAAAGCTTTTGTGAGAAAGAGTGACTTTTTTGTCCCACAATCCTTGAGATGGGAGTGAAATAAAGTGAGCAAAACAAAGTGAAATAAAGACAGTCCTGAGCCCATGTTCTAGAGGAGATGACATTCAAATAGGGCCAAGGAAGTCTTCACCTGCATGAAACAAAATACTTGTGAAGCACGTGCAAAAATCTATGGAAAAGTCAGTGAGAGGAAATTCAGAGTTAAGGAAAGATCCGATGGGGCTGGCCTTTCAGAGGAGGGCCAAGGAGGGGCCAGGGTGCAGCTGGGGCCAAGGTTCCGGTGGGCAGCTGCAGGTAAAACATGACTGATTTGCCAGCACAGAGCTGGAAAGAGCCCAGGGCATCAGCTGGTTCCAATGGAGAGAATGATTCAGATGCAGGTCTCCTCTTTCTCTCCTCTGTCTCGTCATCCACCAAGATCTTTCCAGCCTCACGAAGCTTCCAGAACACTTCCCTAAGCTTCTCCGTCCCACCCTGGCTTAAACAAGGGCTGTGATCCCTCCTTCACTTAGGAAGGAAGACAGCTGGGAAGGGAAAGAGTGGATAGAGCTTGAAGGCATCATCCTGAGTTCTGATGGGGGAAGAGGACCACTTCAGCCTCACCCAGGTTATCCTCCTTTCCTCTCCCAGTCGGGAACCAACCTCCACGCCAGCTGCAGCCAGCAACCAGTGGATCGACTCCATTCTGCACCGGCCACGGAAGTAGCAGAGCTTGGGTTTGGCTGCTATGACTCCTGGCTTGGGCTTTCTGAAGGGCAAAAGAGGTTAAATGTGTTTAAAGAATAGACTAACACACGCTGTATGGTAACAATTCCAGGGGGAGGGTATAGCTCAGTGGTAGAGCGCACGCTTAGCATGCACAGGGTCCTAGGTTCAATCTCCAGTACCACCATACAACAAACAAATATCTAATTACCCCCCCCCAAGAAAATAATAAATAAAAATTCCAAAGCAGGCGAAATGAAACTGTTGTTTAGGGACTCATCCATAGGAGGTAAAACTATGAAGAAAAGTGAGAAAATAATGATCACAGACGCAGGATGGTGGGTACCTCTAATGAGGAGGATGGGGGTTGTGATTGTGGGGGAGATGGTAGGGTTCCGGGATACTGATGATGTTTTATTTGATAATGTTCTATTTCGGAAACAGAATAAGTAATTAGCCTTTATAACTAGTCTTCGAAATGTACAGAAATGTCTTTACACTCTCCTGTATATATGCTCTATCGCACAATTGAAGAGAACAGAAAGAACAACCTGTACATATGAAACCATCTGTATTCTGCTTCTGGTCTCTTAAGGAAGGAATCAGGGGTTAATGTGATGGTGTCATGAATGACTGTGCAAAAGAAATCTTCTAACAGTAGGAGGGAGGTGAGCCGGTTGGAACTGAAATGTTCCGTGGAAACTGGGGACTCTTTCTTATCTGTCACAAGACTCTCCTGAGTGCTGGGACAAGCACAGAGGCAGACCGAGACAGAACCAGGATTTAGCCTGTACCTGGCCACCAAGGAGCTGGATCACTTTAGGCCCAGTTCACTCTACGTCCATCTGCCTGCATGTGCTCCTCTGTAACTGGGAAGAATCACACCAGGTGACCTGCCACCTTTCCCAGCAGAATATAGTCATAAGGTGGTGTTCCCAATGACACTTTCATCTCGTTGTTGTAAAAGCCACAGTGGCTGTTGCGTTAGTGACCCCTGCTTATCTCCCAGGGATATAGAGACGATCGAATTGGAGAACACAGAGATTGAGTGCTCTGAATAAACTAAAGCTCTACACCAGCGTAGAGGATGGCTGGGTCTCCTTTTCTTCCATCCGCCTCTCTGACTCTGGATGCAATATTGCATGCTTCAGGGAGACAGCAACGATGCCAGCTGCTGGCGCAGTGCACAGGAGCTTAGAGGCTTTCAGGACACGTCAGGGTGAGCACACGGATGGGGAAGCCGCCCTCAGCACTTACTGTGGTCCTCTGCCCGGGAAGCCCCAAACTGCCACATATCCTGCCCCAGCCTTGATTCCACCTGAGGGTGCTGCCCATGCTAACAAAACTCACAAGAAGGTCAAAAACCAGAATACCAGTAGCTCAGTTTATGATGAGAAATGTAACAGTTAATACCCGCAATCATAGGATGACAACGTCACTCCGATTCCCAAAGTCTTGCAGGCGTTTTGAAGCCATTCCCCGCACAACTGCTCTCTTCTCTGCACTGGATTTTCAGTTTCACTCTTGGAGAAGTTTGATTGCTTTCTTGCTGTGGCCTTGCCCCCACCAGGCACTGCCTGTGTTCGGTTGCTGTCAAGATTCATTCCTTTTAAATTGCCTTTTAGCTATTGCATGTTGACAATTTCAGGAGCTTCGTGAAAACCCACCGCTTTATTGTCTTGGGAGACACAGTGATTCAAAAGATACTGTAATTCTCTGATGTGAAGAACTATGTTTAGGTCCGGCAACTGACTACTCACAGACCTCAAAATGAACCCTACAATTAAGTGAGCGTGGAGGAAATATGAGAAGAGAAAGATGGAGACTGTCTCTTCTCAACTTCTCTCCAGCAAGATAACTCCTAAATTCTCTGATCTCCTGGCATGACCCTTGTAAATTGGTTAAGGATCAAACAGAAGCAGCCCCTCACACGCATAGAAGTCAAAAGGAGGAGGGTATAGGAATTCACCAACATGCCAAAGGCACAGCGGGACACACGCAAACAGTGGGTTCCAGCCCTGGGAGTCACATTTCAGATGGACCAGGTGCCAGGAGGCAGCAGGCAAAAGAAGCTGGGTGACTGACAAATGATTCCAGCCCTCACTCGGAGGACCCCCTCCAAATCTCTAAGTATTTTGCTGCCTTCAGACAAAACTCAAGCAATACTGGTGAAGTCAAATAGCAGCCCTCCACTTGGGAAGTGTCATCTCTCCGCTCTCTGAGTATACTTGACCCCTCTCCACCTGCTCTGGAGAAATGGGCATGAGGCTGCAGGTTTGGCTGGGGCTGGTCTGGGGTTAACTGCTGTCATTCTGTCTCCCTGAAACATTTAATCCACCCAAATTCTGTTTGAAATAAATCCAATGGGACAAAGGAAATCCTGCTCAATCCCTTCTCATAGTGATTCTGTTCTGCTCCCCAAATCTAGCCAAAGCTACAAGTTATCTTTTGGTCTAGAAACCGTGGCTCCAAATAAGATCCATCTCTGGTAGCCTCCAGAAAGCTGTTTCTGAGCAGTGGGCACTTAAAATGTAGGCTGAATAGTCTTTCTTCTGTCTGGCTATTCTCTTAGTGATTTGAAACCCAGAAAGATGAAAACTCTCAGCCCTGGATTTCCCATGGGAGAACGGTACCTCACATGGCCACCGAGGTCATGGCTTGGAGGCTCCAGACAATATATTGGTACCAGAGATCCAGTCAAGAGTGAGCTATGAAGGTGGGAGGGCAGAGCTCACATGGTAGAATGCATGCTTAGCATGCATGAGGTCCTGGGTTTAATCCCCAGTACCTCCTCTAAAAATAAATAAACCTAATTACACCCCCCTCCTGGCTAAAATAATTAAATAACACAATAATAAAGAGTAAGCGACCAGACGACCAACAAGTGTCTACTATATAACACAGGCACTATATTCAACATCTTATAATAACCTATCATGGAGAAGAGTCTGAAAAATAATAGATTTATATATAGATGTATAACTGAATCGCCTTGCTATACACCTGAAACTAACACAACATTGTAAATCAACTGTACTTCAATAAACATATTTTTTAAATCAATTTAAAAAATATATAAAAAGTGAGCTACCAATGGCTGTGCGTGGCGCCAATGGTAGTGAACTCTCTCAGATGAAAAGATTGGCATCAAAATGCCATCCTAAACTTACTAAGAATGAGGCAAGCTTCTTGTTGCCATGGTGAAATCGACATTCAAAGGGATGTGGAGCTATGAGTCCTCGGAGGTGTCCGAAAAAATGAGTGGGGACCCTGGAGCAGCAGACAAATGAACAAGAGCCAGCAGTGGAAGGTTGTCTCTTCCGTGGGGGGAGAGGAGGGTTGCTGAGTGAGAAGAAGAGGTGGGGTGTAACCTCCTGGACGTGGATAACAGCCACTCCGGCTTGTCCAGGTTATGAAGGCTGAGGAAACTGAGGGCTCAGGCGTGGCTCTGATTCTGTTCATCTCCAGCCTACTCCGTGCCAGGCAGGGTACCCGCGTTCTGGTGGATCTTCCAACGGAAATCATAAGTGGGTGTAACTCTCCCCATCTGTGATATCATGTGGTATTTTTCTTTCTCTTTCTGGCTTACTCCGCTTAGAATGATGACCTCCAGAGACACTTGTTTCTTAATTTGTTAAGATTTCCCTGTTCGATCCTTCTCTCTTTCTTTCAACATCAGACATTAACTGAGCTCCCTCTCTGGCTATAGTACTGGGTTGGACACTCCAGGCAGACAAAGATAAATAAGATGTAGTTCCTGCCATCAAAACCCTTACAAAAGGAATACCTATTGATGGAAACATCCAGACTGCCAAGAGGTAAGTCGGCATGAAATAAGTGTTTAATAAAACTGCAGTATCATATTGCAGGATATAAGCAGAGCCTTACAGAACAGGTATATATAAATGTGTTTGGGTTTTTGAGCCTCACCCCACCCTGCCCCACGGCATTACAGATTAAGGGTCTAAACCAAGTCCTTTAATCCTTTTTCCTGGACCTCTAATGAATTTCAACAAAGAATAGGATAAACCACAGATTGGTAATGCAGAAGTTTATGTTTCAAAAAGTAAACCCAATTTTCATCATTTAAAAAAAAAAGTACATTGTCAAAGCTTAAAAGAGCAGGTGCAATGGAAATATTCATTCCACCCGTGGGAAGTGAAGTTAAGAACAAGTGAGGCGCTCCTTCTGAATATCACCCAAAATGCAAACACTCTGAGAGCACGGTTGCTGGAAGACCCACAGCCCCAGGGGGTCAAACTGAGTATAAACTCATGCTCATCTTTTCAACTCGCTTTGTGTACCGACTTTGACCGACAGGTGTGTATGAATTAAACACACCTGGTTCTCCAAGCAGGCTCCCCCTACTGCATGGGTCTTTTGATATTGGAAATTGAGCCCCACCTCCCACGACTGGCGAACGTCACCTATGCACAGCATCCCCTGGGATGAGCAGGGGTGTGCACACCCCCACCAGAGCCCCAGGTGCCCAACGGAGGTGGGCAGAAAGCAGCCATAATGGCATGACGACCTTGGAACAGTCGGGTTGTGGTCCTTGGGTAACAAACACGCCCTAAATCTTTTAGAAAATGTGGAAGAACACAATCTCAGTTCTGCCCCGAGTACCAATGAAAACAAAGACCTCGGTTAAGATTTCAGCTCTCCCTTTCACTTGAGCAAGTTTTTTTGACCTCACTGAGCCACAGTTTCTTCATAGTTCTGAATTCATTTGCTTAGTAAGGAGGTGGAGATGCGAGGAGTGGAAATTGCTGAACAGAGTTAAGGACAAAAAACGGCGCACATCACACATGCACACACACATATGCACAGACACATCTATATCTCCAGACTGCAGCAGCATTCACATGTGCAAAAAGAAGCAACGATGCTTCTTAGAGGAGTGGAAGGTGTTCTCTAGAAGTGCGATTTGGGACGAGGGGCATCAGATCTACTTGGGAAATTGTAAGAAATGCAGAATCTCAGTCCCGGGGCCAGATCTCCTGAATCAGTCTGCATTTTTCACAAGAGCCCCAGGAGATTCACTGGTACCCAGGCAGACCTCAGAGAAATGCTGGGTTCGGTTCCAGACCATGACAATAAAGTGAATGTCACGATAAAGTGAGTCACACGCATTTGGGGGGTTTCTCAGTGCACATAAAAGTTATGCCACACGCTACTGTAGTCTATTAAATGTGCAATAGCATTATGTCTAAAAAACAATGTGCATACCTTAATTTGAAAATACTACATGAATGGACCTGGAGATTGGCATCCTAAGTGAAGTAAGACATAAAGAGAAAGAAAAATACCATGAAATTGGAAGACGAGCAATATTAAGAGCACAACTAAAGCTTTCAGGGTCGCTTTAAAGTTATAGCCCATTTTTAATTGACTCTGAATCTTCTACTTTTCTATCATATGACATATTAGCAAAATACTTGTTTGGTGGGACTTGAAGCATTAATTAGCTGGATTTGACGTGCTATCAAAGGGAAAGTCTCCTATGAGGAACTAGCCCCTCTGAAAAAGAGCTCAGGTGTTTCTGTGGCATTTTAAACACACAAACAGCTGAATGAACCATATTCCTGGGTGGGAAGGGGGTGGGGTTGCTTCTGCAATAGGATGTTTGGGGAGGTAGCTCTAAGCATCTTCTCCGGAGAGCCCCCTATTTCAATTTCAGAAACGAAATTTCCTTTCCATTAGGGTCTTAATGGATAGATTCATGTTGCTTACGGCTTACATACTTACTTAAATGAAACATAGAGCTGCCCGAGAAGATGACTTTCATCCCAGGCTGCTTGGAGAATAAACACAGTGAGCTACCACGTGGCCCACTGCTGTTTAAAGTGCGGGATGGGCTCTGGAAAAGTCTGTGTCAGGGCTTGACTGAGAGACTCCTGCTTTTCCAAATGGCACCATACCCCAGGGATGCAGGACCCCAGAGGAAGACCACTTGGGTCAGATCATTTGGACTGAATCTTCCAAGCACACATGGAGTAGATTATCTAGATGCAGGAGGCTGAGTTTACCCATTAGGCACCCGGCACAGAACGGGTGGTGCCGGCGTTCTTTTCAACTGTGTACGGTAATGTGAGATTTGGCTGAAGAAGAAAAAAATGTAATGGCTCAAAATTAATAAATGCTTAAATTCTACTAAGTAATATGTTATGTAATTCTACATAACATATGTAGAATTTGAATGTAGAACATACATGGTTTTGCTCTGATATTATATGTATCCCATGCACAGGCAATGAAAGTCTTCAAAGGCCTTGTCTAGATGAACATTTGCTATCTTGTTTTCGTTTATGTATCTACACCGAAGAAAAAATATCTGTTCCATTTATTTGATAGAGGCAAGTTTAGAAATAATAGGCATTAAATTAAACCATGAAGTTAAAACAATTGCTGACTACAAGTTACAAATTTGGCCACAAATCTAACTATCCAACCAAGTCCAAGAAGAGAGTATAAAAAAAAATGACCACTAACCTTATCTCTTCCTGGCTCTGGTCTCCCGGTGCTGTGCGGGGGATTAAGTCAAGGCTTATAACCCTTTCCTTTCCAGTTGAAAGCTCCACCCACCTCCAGGGATTGGCCAAGGAGCATCCAGTTTGTATATATCTCTGGGGCTTCACTTTACATCCGTTGTGTATGTGATAGAGCATCAAGTTTCTCAAGTAAGAACAAAGTAAGGTTCCAGGGGCTCACTCAGCAAATATTTACTGAGTACCACCCTGTGCCAGGCACCGTTTGAGGCCCTGGGTCTACAGTGGTGAGCATGACAGACCGAGGTCCTGCTTCTGTGGGGCTTACATTCTGGTTGCAGAAGAAAGGCAGTATAAATACACAGATAAAGTCGATGTGTTCAAAATAATAATAGCAACAATATATCAGGCGATTATATCTTATGGATACGTGAGATCTCTGATGGCAGTGTTATAAGGGGTAGGAGGGAGGAACTGGGACTAATCATAAAGTACCCGCACTACCTGCGAAGTAGTGCAGTGTTGTTTGAAAGTGGTCTTAGTGTAGTTGTATGTAAATAGTGCAAACTTTAGGACAACCGTTAAAACTCAAAAAGAAAAACTAACATTAAATGGCGGGGAGAGTATAGCTCAGTCGCAGAGTGCATGCACAAGGTCCTGGGTTCAATCCCCAGTACTTCCATTAAATAGATAAACAAACAAACAAACCGAATTCCCTCTTCCTTAAAAAAAAAACATAAAAATGAAATTAAAAAATGTTTAAAAACCTGTAATTGACACGCTATGAGAGGAGAGAAAATGGAATCACATAAAAAGCTCGATTAAAACCAGAGCCTGCAGAAAAAGTGGAAGGAAAAAAAAAAAAAAAAGAAGGGAAAAAGAAACAAAGAACAGGGCAACAAATAGAAAATAGTCACAAACATGGTGGAGATTAATCCAATAATCATTTTAAATGTGAATGTCTTAAATGCACCGATTTTTAAGACAGAGGCTATGGCGAGTGGATTAAAACAGGACACAATTATGTTTTTCACAAAAAACCCACTTCAAATATAAAGACGCAGATTGCATAAACAGGGAAGATTGCGAGGTGGGGGGGGCGGTGTCAAATGCTCTGAAAAAAATCAAATAAGTTGGTGAGAAAGAAGTATGGGGTGTGTGGGGTGGGCTCCCGAGCTCATGGTCAGAGGATTCCCTTCGGTGGAGATGTTGGTGTGGAGAGAACAAGGTGCCCGCCGTGCAATCTTCTGCGCGGACAATTTGGGTTCGAGGAATGAAAAGCACAGACAACAAAGAGGGGACACCAGCAAGAACGAGGGCGGGCTGCAGGCTGTTCGCTGCAGACCCCGCCCCCTGGATTCACCTTCTGCTCCGCCCCCTGGAGCCCCCGCCCCTCCATCCCCCGCCCCGCCCCGCCCCCAGGCGCCCGGGCGGGAGTGTCAGGTGGTCCTTCCTGCAAGCAGTCTGCCAAAGCCCCTCTTAGTGCTTCTGCTGGGTCCCGGGGCTCATTAGGTGCTGCAGCTCGTCCCCTGTAGACGCCAGAGCCTCACGCTGTCCAGCTTCCCCTTTCATCGCAGGCAACAGAGCCCCGGCAACTGGCCGGTTCATCCGTGGTGTGCACTCTACCGCGTTGGCTCAGCGGTAAGCTGGTGAGCCTCCTGTCCCCGCTCTGCTCTGGTTTCCTGCCTCAGGGGTCTTTGAAGATACTGAACTGATGCCTTTGAAGATACTGAACCCAGCGCCTGACTTCTTGCTCCATGACTGGAATCTGGTGGCTCCGGAAAATGGGAGGGTGGAGCGCGTTTAAACCTAAGGGTCTGGACCCATGAGGGGCTGCGACAAAGCTGGGGTACCGCACCTGTGTGGAGTGGGGGAGGGGAACTTGCTTCTCAGCTGGGAAGTGAACTGCAGCATTTAAGGTCATGTGACCTTGAGCAGACCCACGTGGGAAGGTGTCTTCACTGGAGGCGGCCTGGCCTCTCGCAATTACTTTCTCTAATCCTCTAACTCAGTGCAGAAGCCAACTTCCTTCCCGGGCTGTCGTCTCAAAGAGCCAGCCTTAAGGGTCCCCTTGTGTCTAAGAGAATTAAAACCCCCAAACACCCTTTGTTCTATAGCTTATGGTCTACACAGCAGGCCTTTGATGAATATTATTGGGCAATGGCCCTGGGTAGTAAAATCCCATCCAGAAGGTCCTGTAAGAGCCCAGATTTTTTGCTGTCCCACAAAACTCAATGATAGAGACCCCTGGGTATTACCAAGTCGATGTCTGGTTCCCATGTGTAAATCAGCCTCCAAATGAGTGTGAAGTTTCTTCTCCCTGAAGAATTTAGAAAGACCACCCTCTCTCTAACACCAACTACAGGTTCAGGGAGTGTCCCCTAAACACCCTCAGGTCTGCCAGTCGGCCGGAAGGACTCAAAGAACTCACTGAAAATGGTTATACTCACAGCTACGGTTTATTACAGGGAGACAATACAGAGGAAACTCGGTCAAGGGCAGAGATGCACAGGGCAGAGTCCAGGAGAGTTCCAGGTACAGAGCATCCAGATGTCCTCATTCTGTGGAGCATGAAACAGCAAGTGCCAGCTCCTCCTGGCAAGCACAGGTGACAATGGAGTACTGTCACAGAGGAAGCCCACTCTCACTCAGGTGAGTCCAGAGTTTTGACTGGAGCTCCATCACGGGGACATGTCTGTCTGCCCACGTGGCTGGGCTGTCAGCAGACCCTCCAGAGGGGAGCTGACACCACGCCTACGCCATAAGTCATAGTTGTTATCTGGCTGGCCCAGGGCCCCAGGCAAACAAAGACACGCCTTTCAGAGATGACATTTCCTGAGACTCAGAGATCACCTCCCAGAAGCAAAGGCCCGATCTGTCTCTTGGGAAGGTGAGGCTTTTTACTATACCCCTGCCCCCATTTTCTTCTTTTTCTTCTCTTGCTCTCAGGAGCCTGGCGGTTGCATCAGCCTGGGTCACCAGTGCTCCTCGGGCCTGCCCCATGCAGCACCTGCCGCCCTGCCGCGACTCCTCCAGCAGTTCTGAATATTAGCATGATGACAGTGCTCACTGCGTCCAAGTGTGAAGACAGACCTTCACGTCTGCGCTGGATTTTCCTCTAATAAAACCCTGAGGCACTTGCGTGGCTGGGACAGGCATTCAGGGTCCTCTCATGACAGTTTTTTACATCTGGGCAAAAATCCCTCTGGCCGTAAGGAATGAGTGCGTCCTGTCTACAGGACCTGAATCAAACAGTTGCCTTTTGTTTCAGTTTTGAAATTCCCAAGTGTGAGTTACTCCCAAAGTGATAATTCTTTCTTTTCTAAAATGACTTCTGCTGTTTACACATCTATCTCGCCTACTGTATGGGGAGTTTTTCCTAAAGCAGGGCCTCTGTTCCAGGGTTCCTGCCTCCTGGCATGCTATTTGGCACGTATCAGGTGCTCAATTAGTATCTGAGATGTAAGTCAACACATGTTTAAAGCAGTATGAACAAGCCACACTTTTAGTTCTTGAAACGTAAAAATTTAGAAGTCTACAAATAACCATTTGGGCAGTAAGAGGATAAAAGTTATATATATTTATATTCTCTTATACTTGGGTCAAATATAACTGGAAAGATACACAAAGGATAAAGATGCTGGCCTATGGAGGGCAGAACTGAAAATAAAAAAACAAACCACTTTAACTGGATAGCCTTCTATGGTTTCTCGATTCTGGAACCATGTGAATGTATTATATATTACAAACGATTTAATTTAAAAATTCTAGCAGCAGGGCAATGATTTGTAAATCCTTTATTTTGGCAAATATCGATGGCGTTCATGACTACCATGGATCTATTATAACTCAGAGGAGAGTTACTCACTATCTAGCGAATTCCGTTGTCATGAGGCACCAAAAATAAGACGAGCCTGGGGCAGGGGGTGGTTAGAATGGGAGAAGGAAAGGAGAAAAGCAGCTCAGGCGAGAACACGAGGTCCTGCCCATCCTCATTACCAGGCGATTAGCAGACAGAGCAGATCTAACTTAAATGCCGGCCTCTCCAAAAAAGGTGTTCGGAAGGGGGTCCCATAACAATTACTCACTGGACAAGACAGGTTGATGCTTCTAGAAGAGAGCTCCTCGACATGAAAGACCAACTTAGGGACAACTACACACAGCACCACGACAGCTGGATCACGACAGCCTGGCTTCCATTAAGACGCTACTGTGGACGCAGCGACCTCGGGGCTGGCGCTCATTCGCAGCCGTGGGAGCCGCTCTACGGCATGAAGATGTTGTACACGGTTCTCACGTAGATGTCATCCGGGGGCGGCTTCCTCTTGCTGCCAGGTTCGAGGAATTTCTTAATTGTAGGGATGTTACTGATTTTCACCGTGAACTCCTGAAAAGGGAAACACAAAAGTTCAAGGCGAACAGCAAAGGTATTCGTTTCTATGAAAACACCGGTATGCAAAATGGCCCATCAAAATGTGTTCAATGAATAGTTGTTGCAGGGATCCACATGAAACCATGATCCAGCATCTGTTTAGGGTCTGATCTCTCTCTCTCTCTCTTTTTTTTTGGGAGAGGGGAAATAATTAGGTTTATTTGTTTATTTATTTATTTTGATGGAGGTTGAACCCAGCACCTCGTGTATGCTAGGCATGTGCTCTACCTGCTGAGCTATACCCTCCCCTCACTCCCGGGTTTGATCTCTTGGTATAGTTATTTATCATTTCTGCCAACAGTGGCTAGAATCTAGACCAGGCTTTCTGCACTATGGAAAACAGTATGGAGTTTGCTAAAAAACTAATAATAGAGTTACCATATGATCCAGCAATCCTTCTCCTGGGCACATATCCAGAAAAACTCTAATTCGAAAAGATACACGAACCCCAATGTTCACAGCAGCACTATTTACAATAGTCAAGACATGGAAGCAACCTGTCCACCAACAGATTACTGGATAAAGAAGATAAAGTATATATATACTGTGGAATACTACTCAGCCATAAAAAGAATGAAATAATGCCATTTGCAGCAACATGAATGGACCTAGAGATTATCATACTAAGTGAAGTAAGTCAGATGGAGAAAGACAAATATATGCTATCTACTTATAAGTTTAATCTAAAATATAATACAAATGAATTTATTTACAAGACAAAAACAGACTTACAGACATAGAAAACAAATTTATGGTTACCAAAGGGGAAAGGGCAGGGAGGGATAAATTAGGAATTTGGGATTAACAGGTACTCACTGCTATACATAAAATAGATGTGTGTTACTTGGAAAAAAAAATTTTTTTTAAGTATATGTGTTACTCTTCAGAGATTTTAGTGTGTGTCTCTCTTGGCTTTTGCTAACTTGGTCAAAGATGTATCAGTTTGGTCTAGACAGGTGATTGGCAACCTTTTTCTATAAAGGCCAGTTAGTAGATATTCTAGGCTTTGCGGGCCACATGGTCTTCATCCGAGCGACTCGACTCTGCTGCGGTAACACAACATACGTATGAGTAGGCGTGGCTTTGTGCCCATGATACTTAATTACGGACACCGAAGTTTGAACTTCATATAATTTCAGGTGTCAGGAAGTACTATTATTCTTTTGATGTTAAAATGTAAAAACCATTCTTCGCTCAAGAGGGCTACACAAACAGGTGGCAGGCCTGATTTGGCCCAAGTGGCTGGAGTTTGCGCCCCCTCTAGTGGAGAAGAAAGCCCACTGGATTGAACACAAAGCTGAGGCCCCCACTAATGAGGCCATCCCGGCTGCTGACTTCTTTACGCGGGGTCTCTGTTTCCTCAGAGGTATATTGAAGGCATTGGATGAGATTAGTTTTTAAAGCCCTTTTCTGCTTCCAAATTCTAGGATCAATCCTGCCACAATACCGAGGAATAAACTGAGTCACACATACAAGTCTATCCCTGGAATCTGGGCAAGGAGAGGGGTGAGAACTCTTTGGGGTAATGTGTAGGGTGCCTCTCAGCAGCTCTCAGACCTCAGCCTCGGACACTTCCAATTTGCGACCTATTTAGAACCTAAAAGAATTACACACACACACAGAGCCAACCAATCAACAGACGTTAAAGAAGGTCTGAGAATTCTCAGCCAACCTTCTAAAATGCTGCTTTATTTACCTGGAGGTGAGGAAAGGCAGACAGGACGTTAGGAATTTTCTCTTCTAGAGCCAAAATGGTCTGCAGTAAAATGATGTCTGCAAGGCTCAGCTGATTACCAACAAGAAACCGTTGTCCGTGTTCCCGTAAAACCTGCAGGGTTTAAGCATTCTGCATCATTTACAATACTCGACGTGGAGAAACTGAGGAAGCTGTGCAATCAGCGCAGCACCTGAGAAGGACCAAAACTACAGCCTTGTCTCCTTTTATAAATAAAGTCGACTAAGAGGTGGTGCCCGATAGGAGAGAGTGCAAAAGGTGCAGAAATGAAGGCATCCCTTAATATCTGCTCTACATCAGAATGAGCTCCTGAAAAAGGGAAGGAGACATTAATTCTGGATTTAACATCCAGTGCTTTAAAAGGATACATTTATTCCCTAAACGTACCTACAGAAAAGAATTAGCCCTGATGCCTTCCAGAGGCTGGGGGGACGTGCCGTAAGTCCTAATCTCATTTGCCAGTTCTGAGTTTCTACGACCTTCAGGACTCAGTCATAAACTAGACATGATGATTTAAAAAAAAAAGGCAGGCTTCCTTTCACATCTTCTAAGACAAAGAAAATTGAAAGAACAAGAGTTCATCCTGACTCTCATTTTGAAAGTCACATATGGATGAAGAGATTCACAGGAATAGATGGTGATCGGGAAGAGGCAAGGCATAGCGAGAGAAGAGAGGAGATGCCTTGGCAGGTGCCCACGAGTGTGAACACATGTGTGTGTCTCACAGGGGCTCTACAGATGTCTCCAAATCAGACAGAGCTAATGGAGCAGAGTGGGAGAAGTCACGGTCAGAGGCCAGAGTTCCAGTCCCGGCTCCCACCTTGGACACATCACTCAATCTCTCTGTGACTGTTTCATTACATGTAAAAGAGGGTAACAATGTCTAGCTCCCATTCTGGGCAGAACCCTGGCACAGCCTTCTCCGTAGGAACCGGCAGTGACCTTCTCCAAGGCACCGCCCTTGTCACAGTCCCTCTCTGCACTGTATCATTCTACCTTCCTAAAGTGCCTGTGGGCAAGAGACCATGAAACCAAGGACAGAAAAACACAGAAGGCCAGAGGAAGTCTGCCTACTCCGTGTTTTTACCTCCTCTTCTTTTGTTTTTTAATTGAAGCATTTAAAACAATACCTGTCAGTTGAGGAAAAGAGAGGAGTTTGAAGCTCAGAAAAACAGACACAGTAAGAAGACAAGAAAAATAACAAAACAGAAAACAAAAAGAGCCAAGAGAAGAGAAATAAAACAGAAATGGGTCTTCTCTCCCCATCAGTCAAGTAGGAGGCCTGATACACACGTCTGCACAACGAACGAATGAAGGAAATAGATAGTTTCTGCTTTTCTGAATCCCTCACAGGGTGGCACCTGGCAAATATAAATTATGAGAATGCACACATGGGCCCCTATTTTTCCCAGAAAATATGGAAGACTCTGGAAGAGTCTGGGAGCTCCAAGACATCCTGGCTTTGTGCTGACAGACTCTGCCAGCTCTCAGGAGTCCAGCAAGGTGGGTCCAGCGGGACTCAGCTCAACTCTGCCTGAGCAGCAAGGGGTGTTTGTGGTCCAGTGGTGCTGTGTTCACAGGCTTCTCTGCCACCTACCTTTTCGAACACAGGAAAGTATCTAATTATAGCCTTCTGGGCCATGTTAACCACCTCCTTTTGCTGATCGTCTGGTTTGAGAAAAGGATGCATGATAAGCAGTTCCAGGAGATCCAGTGTCCCCTCCACGTACATGTCAATCCTTCAAAACACAAAAAAGCAGTTTTCTCAGTCGCCCCTCTTTGAACTCATCCGTTTCCACAACTAAGTATCCAGAGTGCTTTTTAGTTAAGGCCCTGGCCAACTTAAGTGCCAAGAAGCATTCATCTCCACCCGTCCCTCAAGAGCAAAGACGCAAAGTCAGTTCTAGCTGTAATTCAGAAAAACCTGTCACGAATCTCAAAGCACAAGAATTGCCAGTGTCCTCTCCCCCTGGCCCCTGCACCCCAGCCCTCACTCCAGCACCCACGCTCAGTGTGGGCGGTACTTCATGTTTATAAAAATAGTGGGGATCATTTATAGAATGCTTGGTGTGTGCCAAGTGCTAAACACTCTATATCCAGTATTTCATTGAATCCTATGACAGTGTGAGGAATGTGCTATTGTTAACCCCGTCGTAGGGGGAACTCATCAGGACACCAGAGCTTAACGCTTTGCCCAGGGTCACGCTCCAGGGGGTACCAAGACCAGGCTCTGAATCATTATAATTATCAAATTATAATCCAATGCACAGTATCCTGGGCCCTGAATGTTCCAGCAGCTCCCCATTCCTAATACTCAATGACAATACATTTGCAAGAAAGATGAAGAATGATATCAAAGCATTTATAGATGTTGAAACTTGCATCGTATCCCAGACACACGCTCTGTGATCTGAACTCAATTCTCTTCTGTCCTTTTACTCAGACTCTCTGTACTGATTTCCCAACTGGTCTTGACGACCTTTCTGGAGTTTTGTTCCCTGTTTGCACTAACAATACAAGACATGAGGTGGACAGGTGTGCTGTAGAGGACAGCTTATCAGCAAAGCATCGGTAAGTGGACAGGCGAGAGAACACATAAGAGGGGCCACAGTACAGGGTCCTCTCCTTGAGGTCTTTGCCGAAGAGATGGTGCTTGTCCGCTATGTAGTGGAGGATGCTCCGGGTCTGCACCAACTTCATCCCGTCAATTTCAACCATTGGCACTTGTTGGAACAGCAGGTGGTTACCTGGGAATGGAAGCCCTGAGTTAGGCATGACCGCTTCCCTGCCCTCCACACTCCAAAAATGCTCTGCTGAATGGAAAGGGACCCATTTCCTGACCCAATGGGGCCAGGGCCTTCGGAAACAGTAAAGCACCCTCAACTTCATTCAGGGGTGGAGATTTAGCCATGAAACAAGCTGAAAACTAGCTTTGCTCTAAACCTTCCCTGTTGGCTTTCACCCCAAGAGAAATAAGTAGCCTCAGTGTTAAGGGGAGAACTAGTGAAGACATTTCCCCAGAGCTGCGCTGGTCAGGACAGTAGCCAGTAGCGGCATGTGTGCAGCTAAACGTAAAGTGACATTAATCAAATTTTTGAACGATTTAAAACTCACTTCCTTAGTCGCCTTGCACACATTTCAAGTGCTCAGCAGTCACACACAGCCGGTGGCTCCTGCACTGGCCGGCGCAGAAGAGAACAATCCCGTTACTGCAGAATGTTCTGTGGCTGCACTGCTTTGACAATCTGGTAATGAAACCCAAGTCACCACGTGATACTCACGTACACGTGTCCGCAGCTGCAGCTACCTCCAGCAAGTTCACTGTCACTAGTCAAAAAGTAACCGATTACTTTCTTCAACAAGCCTGTTTCAAACACCTTCCATGCACCAAAACCCAGGGAGGGAGGCACGTATGGGATCCAGCCCAGCCCTGGGTGGGAAACTGACGGATTCATGTAGTGTCACGCAGGACAGGTGGCATCACAGCCTTGCAGAGCTGGTCCCTCTCCAGGGAGCCTTGAGTTGGGCCTTAGGACCCTGCTGATGACCAGGAAGGAGGCTGCTTACAGGGGCCTGTGTGTGTGTGTGTGTGTGTGTGTGTGTGAGGGGTGTGACCAGGAGTTAAATGGGGCGGGGGGGGGCCTTTCACTGGTGTCAAGTCTGTCCGGTATTTAGTGCAGACAGCGGCCCAGTGTAAAAGGGACGATGAGGACAGAAGTGGAAGCGATGAAGGAGAGGAAGAAAAGTCTGGGGGGGGGGGTGGGGGGTAGGGAGTCCAGGAGCCAGCGGGGAAGGAGAGGGATGGAGAAGGACCGCCCACTCGGATGGAGGGAGGAACTGCTCCCTCCCTTTCACCAGCTTCTCTGAAACTACTGAATCCAAAGCGACCTCCTGGCAATTTCAGCGACTGCTCCCTCTTGCTTGGCTGGTTTCAGGATGCTGTTCTGGATGCAGAGCATCAAGAGCATCTTTGCCCTTCCACATAAATATCAGTTCTTAAAAAAAATCAGCATTACTGACAGTAATACATTTTGATACTCACCATCCTGCAGCTTCTGCAACTGCTCCTTCGTTTCTAAAAATTCTTCATCAAACTAAATTTAAAAAGACAGCCCCCCCAAAAAAGAAGAGAAATGTCATTATAGGTTCAAGACAAAGATACCTAGTCAAAAGCAGAGAGAAAAGGACACACTCAGCACCCACATCTGGGTTTCTAAATATCACTGGGCTCCCAGGAGAAAAGGTGGACTCTGTGATGTCTAAAAGTGGGGATGGGCTCAAAGACTTATGGACACGTCACAGGCGAAGGCAGGCAGGGCCCTGCACGAGAGGGATTCCCTAGTCACATCTGGGACAATTCAAGGTTTGAAAAGAGTGTTATCAGTTATAGTAACACACGCCAACCAAAAACCCGTGTCCATAACTGATACTTTTTTAAAAAGAGAGAAAAATAAAGCTCTTTTTCACAGGAGAATTATTCCTAGTTAATGTAGAATTATTCCTAATTAATGATAAAACTAGAAAATCCCCAATTTTCACCCTACAACATAAAAACCGATTCCAATAAGGATCATAATAGGTGCTGAAATCACTGGGTCCCAGGGCACAGAAGCTTCCCACAATCTCAAAGTGTCACCCCACAAGTAACTTAATTAGGACAAGGAAAAAATGCCTCTGCAGCGGGAAGATCTGGAGGTTTCTCCATCTCCCAAGTGGTCAAACTCAGCTCCCCACCAGGAGACACCCTGAGACACCCTGTGCTCCCTGCCGTGACCTAACTTGCACCGGACTACAAGGGGAGAATGAGGGACGCTCTGTCACATAAATAGCCTGGACTCCTTCCAGCCTCCAGAACTTTGGTTTTGTCTTTAAGCTCCTTGGGATGCGCAGGGTTCAGAAACTGGATGGCGGGACCATTTGCCTCCAGCCGATCCCACTCCGTGGTCCTCACCACGTGTCTAGACATCCATTTACTTCCTAACTGAAAGCAGGAGCCCCGTTCTTAAGGGCAAATCTTTATTTTAAAAGGATTCGGCTCTTCTTTATAGTATGTGGCCTCCGAGCCTCATAACTCATTATTTCTGTTGGCAGAAACTCAGGCAAAAGACTCAATTCCTCCTCCACACACTCCTTTTCTGTTAAGTGAAAGGAAGGGAAGAGACCAACAACCGTAGGTACTGTTCTAGATGAAGAGACTAGAGACACAACCAGCAAATGCCTGAATCTTGCTTGATTAGATCCTGGAGCAGGGGAGGGGCAGTTGTAACTGCTAAATACATAAGTAACGGTTGTACAGACATTTGGGAGACAACAGGGAACTTCTGAATATGGACCATATCTTTGATGTTGTAAAATTAGTACTAATTTTCTTAGTTGTGACTATGATGTTGAGGTTATTAGATTAATTGTTTATTCCTTCTCAACAGGAAGATACAGGCTGTTGTCTGACACTTACTTTCAAATGATGGAGAATTTAAAAAAGCAGACAGAGAAGGAAACAAATGTAGCAAAATGTGAACAACTGGTGAATTTGGTTGAAAGTTGTCCATTGGACAATGATAGCTTTTCTGTGGATTTTAAAGTTTTCAAACTAAAAGGCTGGGGGCGGAGGGGAAGGAATAGTGAGAGTGACTTTTCTTGTGACTTATAAAACGTGCTCTAATGCACTAATGCATTTCATATCCCCACGGAGTCCCCAGATGGTTCCCTACCCGGTCAGTCCTTGCTCTGCCCCCCATGTCACCCAGCTTCTCTCCTCCTCCTCAACTGGCTGGCTTGGGGGGGGAGGGGAGTGGTTCATCGGGATGATGGGGTGCAGGCATGGCTTGACCTACCCCCTGAGTCCTTGTATGGGAGGAGGGAGCCTCAGTGTCCTAGAGGCACTCCCTCTGGGGCCCACGGAGCAGTAGCCTCCAGGCAAGAATGTTCTGGGCATTTGTCCAAATGCCCAGCTGCGATGCCAGGGGCGTTCCCTCTGCTTCACTGCTCTCCAACTTTTCTGACCATCATTTATAGCGTGTGGGAAGGAGTGTGTGTGTGTGTCTGTGTGTCATCCCAGGCCCACCCCTCAGAGAGTCACATCCAAGGCTGGGAGAGACCAGACATGTACCTTTTATTAGAAACAAGTCCAACTGAATAGTTCTGATTTTGGCTTTTGACTTCTGGGAACACGTAGCAAAAGGCGAACTCTCACTACGGACACCCTGTCATGTCAAGCTTTATAAAACTGTCCGTAGAAGAAACCGGTTCCAGGACAGAAGGTGAGAGGGTGGGAGGGAGAGGATGGAAAAACGTCACCAGGCAGAGCTGGAAGGGGCTGGGCACTGTCTGGGGGCTGCTCTGGGCTGTCAGGACAGAGTGTTTCCTGTCCACGCCGTCAGCCGTCGCTGTTCCCTGACCGGGGTGCTGTTCCCCCTGGAATTCTTTAGAGAAGTGCCCTTGTCCACACCTCGAACTCCGTCTTCACACCCGTCCCTTCTTCTAAGTGAACTGCCCAGAAATCCTGAACGAGGAGTTTGTGGCCTTAACGTCTTCTCTTTCACACCGTTCATCTCCCTCTTCACAAGGAGGATCTGACTGGGTTTTTGGAGCGGGGGGTGGGGGGGTCAGGTGGTCTTCAGGCAAATGAAGCCCCAAGCAGCCAAGCAGCAGCACCCAGCATCCAGCACAGAGCCAGGTCTGGGGACTCAAACCAAGCGTGAGACAGAGGAGGATGCTGACTCCCTGAAATAGGCCAGGCTGCCTCTCAGCAGGTGTCGGTTACATAGTTACCTGCATGCCTGTGCCTTAAGTGTCAGGCTCTACCTGACACTGTGACCCTGGGAATCAGGAACTCACCCAGCGGCTGCCAGCCTGGCCCTCGCCACTATTTCAGATCTGTATGAGCACAAATGTAGCTGAAAATGTCTTTTGGCAAAGTACTAGGAGGACTCCTGATTCTGCCTTTGGGGACTTGCTCTTATAAACCACGTGGTCGGCCCTGGTGAGGGGGGTCAGTCCAACTCCACCCTGGTCAGTTCCAGCCAAGACCCAGGCTGGGCTAATGACTTCACCCCACCTGCCTGCCTGGTCTAGGGTAGGCGGGTCATATGACCCGTGCATTTCTTTATTTAACTTGTGTAGGGCTGGGTTTCTCTTACTGTAACCAGGAATCTTGATTCACAGGAGAATAGGAGGGGCAGGGTAGGATGCAGCTAAAGAAGAGAGGGGATTTGATTTTGACAAGGGATTCTATTACATACATGTGTAAGACCCCCACTGCAAAACCTATTAAATAACTGCAAGCTCTGAAGCACACAGTGATTAGACAGGTGACATAAATATGCCAACCAGGTTCAGGCCAAAGGATCAAGAACTGTTTCACTCTCCCCTTAACACAATTAGAAAATGAGTCCTGAGACGACAGGGGAGATGGAGACGGTTTTGAGCTAGAAAGGTCCATCTCTAGTGGCCGTCCTTACCCAGAGTCAGCAACTGCTGCCCATGGGAAGGAGGGCCTGGTATCATCAGATCTTCCAACTTCCCAAGAGAAGCCAGAAATCAGAATTTGTATGTAAAAATGAAATCGACTAATTTAGAAAACTGTAAAACACTGCGTGGTGGGTTACAATGATATGCACAGAAACCAAACCCAAACCAAATCAGCAAACAAAAAACGAAACCCCGAATCCAGCCACCTTCGTTTGTCACCTGTGGAGGTTGCTAGGGTAACGACTCGTTATTCTGCAAATTCATAAAGAGGCAGAATCAAGCGTTTATCTTGCTTTTCTTACGTGAACTGTACTTCAAGGTAATTAAATAGTTAACCAGTGAGCAATTGCTCTTTAAAAGAAAATCACATTTCATGAATTCAGGTGAAATGACAGAAATAGGAAAGCCACCATTTTGTAATCTCTAACAATGGTGATGCCCAAGGCTGCGAGGCCACTCGTGGAAAGGGGACCTGGGGAGACTTCATGCCGCATGGATCAGGCTCATGTCACGGAAACAAACTGGCCAAGCTCAGCAACGCTGACAACGAGGCAGGCAGACATCATGCACCCCTGATGTCGCACAAGAGAAATGTGTTCACCGTGTCAACTCTGATGCAGTCTGGCAGGAAAAAATAATTAAAGGTAGGGAAAAAAAAGGAGCCGGAATCTGATCAGGCTTAAATTCATGCTGATATAAATAAGTGATGGAATAAGTAAACCAATGGAGGAGAAGACAAATCTTCCTTACATAGGAATTCTAAATGCAGAGACTCCCCACTCCAGGAGGTGAGTATGGGCTGAACTGAATGATTCGGTTCCAAAGAATAGAGGGGAAATTAGTCACTTTACAGTGAAGGAGCCTGGCAGACACCACCTTAACCACGTGACCAAGGTAAGTGCACAAGGGACATCTCACATTAATATCATGTAACCTCTTATATGATGCAGTAAGAAAGACACTCCCTCAAACCCAGAACCCAGTGTAATCATGAGAAAAACACCAGACAGGCCCAAACTATGGAGGATTCTACAAGAAACATGACCAATACTTTGCAAGACTGTCATAGTGGTGAAATAAAAAAAAGACTGAGAAACGGTCACAGATTACAAAACGCTAAGGAAACATAATGACTAAATACACTGCTGGATCCTGGAACAGTAAAAGGACATTCGTGGAAAAGACCAAGTAGATTTGAAACATGTCTACAGTTTAGTTATGCACCAATGTTAATTTGTTTCCATGAGCTTAGGTAGGATGTCATCATCAGGGGAGACAGGGACAGTTACAAGGGAACACTCCGCACTATCTGGACAACTTGACTATTAATCTAAAATTATTTCCAGATGCAAAGTTTATTTTCAAAAAATGCAGAGGAAATGTTACAGATTTTTTAGATACTGAAAGAAATGTAATCAGATGCAACCTGTGGACCTAATTTAGATCCAAGGAACAAGTTCTGTTTGAGACGATTGGACTGAGGGCTGGATGTTAATAAGGAACTGTTGTTAATTTTGTTGGGTGTGATAATCATATCATGGTTATGTGTTAAAACGCTCATCTTTTAGAGAGAAAAACTAAAGTACTCACAGATGAAATGATATGATGTTTGCGTTTTGCTTTAAAAGCAAGTGGAGGGGAGGAGACAGATGAAACAAGATTAGCATAAAGCTAATTGTTGTGGAACCTGGGTGGAGAGTAGGTGGAATTCCCGGCCACGTTTTCTCTACTTTTGCTCTCACCTGAAAATTCCCATAAATAAGACACTACAAGAACAGAACAAAACCAAACACACTGTGGGCCAAAGCAAACAGGTATGCAGACAAGATAGGAAGGCTGCCCGTCTGAAGCCACTGGAGTAAACAGCAAATTCATCGAGAGATTCTATATTCACAAATGTTCTGGGTGTATGGCAAATTGAAGGTTCCTTTCTTTCTCCTCATTAATAAATATTGATGGTAGATCCGACGCCAATGGTTAAGTAAAAGCTGAGAGTAAAACAGAATCCCATCAAATACATTCCATTCAGAAAGAGAAAAACCCTGGAAAGACTCTTCTGACTCACGGAGCCAAGTCTGAAATATCAGTGGGAGAGGACAGGGCTCCGCCATTGACGCTTCCCTCAGAAGTCTCAACGTTGTAGTAAAACCTGTGGGAAAACAGCATAGAGGTAGGGTACCTCGACTCCCGCGGCGGCCAAAACCCATCTCACGGATTCCATCCGGCCTCTTCCGTTTGGATAGTGAAGCTTGGGTTTCGTAGACATCATGGCCTTTCAGGTTTTCTGCAAAACAAACGCAGCAGCTCCTCGCACGAGAACAGAGAACAGCCTTAATTTCTTGTCTTTGACCGAGTGCCCAGGGGCTAAACGACTATTCAGGACTTTGGCACAGGAAATTGTTTTTCAGGTATTTTGGGGTTTTGGGGGAAGGGTTTTTTTTTTTTTTTTTGGTGGTTTTTTTTTTTCCAAACTGCGTTTTCCCTCACTCGACAAAAAACATACCACCATTTTAAAACCTTAAAAAAAAAAAACCCCACACCACCACTTGGCTTTCATATCGTCTCTATTTCTGATTTCTTACTCTGGACCTTGGGAAGCTGGGGCCATTTGCTGTAAAGACATCTGTGCTAGCTGCATGGTACTTCACAGACTCCGAATATCCTATACTTTGACCTTGAAAAATCTGAGATTTCCTAAATTCGGCCTGAACAGGCCAGACGCCGAGGCCCGCGGAGTTATGCACACACCCACGCAACCTCCGCAAAAATCCACTTTCACAGGCAGCGAATTTGAGTTTCAGAGCATCCAGGTGGACAGGCCGAGGATTATCATTGTCAGTAAGGCAGGCCGGCAGTGATCATAGCGGGGTCCTGCAGGCCCCCGCCGCACCCGCGACCCGCGGGGACGCGAGCCCCCAGCCCCGGGTGCGCCCAGGCCACCGCTCGGCCGCCGAGCCAGGCTCCACGTGGCCTGGCCCGGGAGACCATCCGAGCCTGCCTCCCACCCAGGGCTGCGGACTCCACAGAGCAGGTTAATAAAGATACTCAACACAGGGCCAAGCACGACCCCCACCCGCGTCTGCCCCGATGGAGGCGGGGGCGCAAAGGACCAGCTTGGGGGGAGACAGGAATAGGATGGACGCGAGGTGGCTATGGGATGGAGGGAAACTGAGAGGCTCAGAGCCGGGAGAAACAAGAGGGGAAGGGGTGGGTGGGGGTGGCAGGAAGAAGACAGACCTGCGTCCGCTCCGAGAGCCGGGAACCGCACAAAGCGCCCCGCGAGCGGTCTGCAGCTGGGGGACCCGCGGGCCACCAGAGGCACTCTCGGTGGGCGAGGCTCCGGAGGATTTCACCAATAGAGACGGCAGTATTTAGCATGCCCCACCCATCTGCAAGGCATGCTGGATAATACGAAGACAACAGAAATTCAAGCCCGTTTTAACACCCAATTTTAACGATTTGAGGGGATTCAGTGACCTCTTAAGTGTTAGTTAGACTTGAACTTTAGTTAAAAATGCCTGTTAGAAATCCTGCATGAACAAGAACTCGACCTATGCTAAAAGTTTGGAGTCTCCTTCGGTTTATATAGCGCATGCTCGGCAGAGTTACCTCGGATGTGAGGGCGATCTGGCTGCGACATCTGTCACCCCATTGATCGCCAGGGTTGATTCGGCTGATCTGGCTGGCTAGGCGGGTGTCCCCTTCCTCCCTCACCGCTCCATGTGCGTCCCTCCCGAAGCTGCGCGCTCGGTCGAAGAGGACGACCATCCCCGATAGAGGAGGACCGTTCTTCTCGGTCAAGGGTATACGAGTAGCTGCGCTCCCCTGCTAGAACCTCCAAACAAGCTCTCAAGGTCCATTTGTAGGAGAACGTAGGGTAGTCAAGCTTCCAAGACTCCAGACACATCCAAATGAGGCGCTGCATGTGGCAGTTTGCCTTTCTTTTGACGATGATTTTTCTAATCTCTTCAAGAGCAAATGCAAATCATGATACACAATTCGTATTTTGAAAGATATCACATATAGCTACGTAACACAAAAGTGCTGTTAACAAGGTCCTACTGTATAGCACAGGAAACTACATTCAATATCTTGTAAACAGCCTATAGAAAGATGAAACCGGATATATGTGCACACATATATACGCATAACTGAATCATGCTGTACACCAGAAATTAACACAACATTGTAAATCGACTATACTTCAATGAAAAATATTAAGGAAATAAAAGTGCTGTTAACTCATTAAGCAATAGAACTTAATTTCTCTCATTTTGTGTTTGTATACATAACTTTTTTTCTCCTACCCTTCCTTCTTTCTTTCATGACCCGGTGGATCATCCTGAGCTTTTCTTTCATTTTGTATACTTTAGACAAAACTGCCTTAAGCCACAGCTTAACATGGCACCTTCCTGGGTGGGAAGAACTGGGGGTGTTGGGGCGGAGGTGTTAGTAGGGCTAAAAAAGTAATTTGTCTGGTAAATAAGTTAAAACTTAACAATACATACGTATTAGAGAGTAGAATGAAAAATTCACCTGAATTTTAAAATTAAAAACATATTGTCTCCAAAAGGCCTTCAGAGCGATTTTGTTTTCAGAGGCAGCTTCTGTCATTTCTCAGACCATAGATGTTGCTGACTATTGTTTTCACCCAGGAGGGGCTCTTGAGAGTATCTGGCTAGAGAAGCCTGTGTTGCTGACCAATTGCAGCAACTAACACAATCAGATCTTATTTTCCGTGAATTCCTCTGGCAGAAACGTGGAGAATCAGTTGGGGCCTTGCAGGGTGGAGAGAGGCCAATTAAATATTTGTGTGAATTAGAGTAGCATCGTAAGTCTGAAGATGGGTAAGAAAAGGTGAGATATTAACGAGGTGGGAGGAAGAAATGAAGTCTAGAATGATGCCCCCTTCCGCAAACACACACACACACACACACACACACACACGCACGCACTTCCTCTTCCACCCTCCTTGGGGTTTTTTCCCCCCATAACCTTTATTGTCATCTAACGTACTATATTTTTATTTTGCTAACTGTCTGGAATTTTGATAGAATGTAAATTCTATGAGGTTAGGGATTTTCATATTTTTGGAAATGTACTTTATATCCTGTTTCTAGAATAATGCTTAGTATGGAGAATGCTTTCAGAGAATGCTTGTTGAAAGAATAAATGAAAGAATAAAAGAAAGAAAGAATGAATGAATGAATACCTTGCTTTCTAGCTCCATAAAGTTTGGGGGAAATAATAATAAGTAGATTTGTCTTTCATTCCTATGAGCCATCCAACTGGAACTGTCCACTACTCCAGTGACGAGTTAGAAGAAAGGACTGAGATGCATTAACCTGCAGCAAAAGGGTGAGCTTACCCAGAGAGAGCATGTTAAGTTAGAAGGAAGCAAATCAAGAACAACTGGGCACCCTGAGAGTCAGGAAAGTCACTTTCATATGCAAATAACAGTATATGTTCCATTTCATCTTTCTAAATCTAATTCTGACCTATCATAGAGATTCCTCAGTTTAACATGAGCAGGAAGCCACATTTTCCAAACCTGCTGAAGGTGATCGTTCTTCGTTAACCTTCTCCAACCCACCTTTCTATGAGAATTCACTTTTATCGAGCTAGATAGGACAGGCATTATTATTCAGCTTTGTTGATAAGCCAAACATTTATCTCCATTTCCTTATTTGTAATTGGTTGAACCATATCATATTGGTTGATATTTTACTATTTTTTTAACCTACAAAAATGGACCCTTTATACATCCAGCCTGATAAATGAAGGGTCACACCATCCTGGTGATCTTGTTTACCTGAAAGAGAAACTAAGGCAGTGTCGTATGACTCTGTCATTACACAGGCTTGTGGAGAAATAAAAAGTCCTGTTATAATAATTCTGCCATTCCATGACAGGTATCCTTGGGTCATCCTGCTCCTTGGAAAACCCTGAAGTCATTCTGTTCTTGGAGACCCTTGGTGTTACTCTCAGTCTGGGACAGTCTTATAATACCTATCTACCTACCTGCCTGATATGTATGTTCAGAGGCCCTAGGACCTCATCTCAGCCTTTGATCCTTCCCCCACCCACTCAGCAGCGGGCAAAATGGCCTTAACAAAAATCAAGAGCTTTAACTCTCAGTGTAAGAGAAGCTATTATAATTAAATGCCCCAGGAAGAGGGAAACAAAGGCTTAAATTCAGTCTTAGCTATGAATGACTACATCAGACCCTAGTCTAACAGCAGGATTTTTTTTTTTTAATTGAAGTATAGTCAGTTACAATGTGTCAGTTTCTGGTGTACAGCATCATGCCCCAGTCATGCATATATACACATGTATTTGTTTTCATATTCTTTTTCATTAAAGGTTATTATAAGATACTGAATATAGTTTGCTTTGCTATACAGAAGAAATTTGTTTTTTATCTGTAACAGCGGGTTTTCATAGCAGGAAGGCTGGCTGGAACCTGCTGGACATCTGAAGAGGCAAGGTGGGTATATATGCCAAGAATTTACACTGATGGGATCATTACACGGTCAGGTCGGGGTATTCTGATCGAGAAGGGCACATCTACGAATTCACCCATACAAGGTTGATTGGTAAATGTGTTCCCTCAAAATTCTTTCAAAGATTCAAAGAATGGTTGGGAAATGAATTTCCCGTGGAATCCTGTATGGAATTCATGAAGTTAGGAGCTTCTTTTGAAGGTTTATATTGTACCTGTGAGTATATGATGAAAACTAGAAAAATACCAGATGAATATTAATCATGATGAAATCAGCAACAAGAAATTGTTCTGACTTGCATATTTTTAAAACATTCTCAGTCCCTCAACTCGCTAAAAGCTAAATTTAAAAAACCTCCACATTGCAGGATAACTCTGGCTATGCTGGTCTGTCTGCTTCCAATTTCACTTCAATAACACTGTATTTAGCGTTCAGGAGAAGTTACAAAATACCAAAATTCCAAATTAGGAAATAGTACCATTACCACTTGATGGAAGAACATAAAAATAAAAACCAAACACTCAAATCAATTTTTCTTAAACTGTAAATTTATTTGAAGCAGAATTTTCCTTAAGTAAAGTTAACGCTTTTAAACACCGTGGGACAAACTGTTCAAAAAAAGAGCGTTTTATTTCAGAAGGGTCTTGAGTATGTGGTTTCCCATCCTCCTATCTTTTCAATATGAGTATTTGCTTTATAAATAAATATATTCTTAGCTAGTCCTTTATAATCAAATCAGGTGACTAAATTGCTGTCAGATCTGAAATATCAGTGATCAGAAGACTGTTCAGGTTGTTTTAAACTCACATTAGCACAGTGTCTATGAGAAACTGATAATACAGATTCATGGGATATTTGCCCCCAGTTTATCTTCTGTTGGTTCCCATGAGAAGGTCCTCACAATAAATTATACAAAGTACAGTACTTTGGTTGGAAATTGTAAATGTAATTCTAAAAATTAACCACATATATTAAACAAACAAGTTGCTACAGTATGCTTTAAATGATACAAAAAAATTAGTATGTCAGACATTTTCGTATAAACATATTGCTTTGGGTCACACACTGAGCTGAAATGTGCAGCCTGGGTCTTGTTCTCTCTTAAATGGCACAAAACAATGGCTTGATGTCACTTCATGAGAAAACACGGTGCCCGTGAACTTTAACAGTACCAGTAAATGTATCGATTTTTGATAACTCCGGAAGATGACATAGCGTCATTTATTGGACATAGATAGTCCTTCAGACAAGAGATATGTCTAAAAAAATTGCTTGAAAATCAGTTTTCTTCCTGCTAAAATCGTACATGAGCTGGGGGAGCACTTAGTAATTAATGGCAGTTTATTGTAAAATGAACAGCGCTACCTAGAGTATCTTTTACGCTCAGGCAACTTGCCCTGCAGCCCGCACACATACTCCTTGGCTCATACTCATTGTCACTGAACCTTTTCCAGAAAGCCTTCTGGTGAGAAATGAGGTACAGCGGGGGGACAGGTGCAGTTAAACTCATCATTCCTCTTGGTGCCCTGCGATACATTTTATAATTCTATAGTAACTGAAAATATACGTACCAGGTGCCATTTCATTTTCCACTTAACAAAAAGGGACTGTTCCCTGCTACAGTAAACAGCTTGTAGACACAATTTATCCTTTACCCATTTCAGAGGGGAAAAAAAAAAAAAGAGGACAGATTTTGCTAGCTCTTCGGAACAGACATTATTTTTTCAGCCTTCTTGTTTTCTCAATGGCAGGTCAGCTACTTGACTTTCAAATGACTGAATGTGTTTGGTTTCTCAAGGGAGGTTGTTTGCTGATGAACCAAGGAAAGAGGAAGAGAAATATTTTCTGAATTTCAAAATGATTGAATGTGTTTGGCTTCTCAAGGGAAGCTATTTGCTGATAAACAAAGGAAAGAGGAAAAGGAAGAAAAGTGAAATATTTTCTGAATCTGGATCCAACAAAAAATATTAGCAAAACAAGTTTATAATGTGTAATAGCCAGGTAACTAGGTTTTTCAATTGAAAAAAAAAAAAGGACTTAACATAAACTAGGGCCAAGAATACGGTATTCACAACCCAGCTGCTTCTCTGGGGCTTATTTACAATTTAAAACCAGCTTTCCAGCAAGCTGGGTAAGGTTTCAGATTAACTTACTTTTTATACACAACACAGAAAGGGGAAATAAATATTAACCTCACAGTAAAGGACTCATCTCTGAAAACACATTTTCTGTTGCTTTAGATAATGAGTTAAGAAGATAATACAGAAATAAATTCAGCTTCAAGTTGTGCTTACATGTACATATTTATTTCCTGAAGCTTTGCCACCAGTTTGGTAACAGGAAAATATTCCATCTCAGATCCACACCCATCATGTGCTTTTCTCATGCCCTCAGGGATCATGGTACTTGGTCAAGTACATTCTGGAGCCAGACTCTCCACAGCACACATCACTCACTGACTTTAGGTTAGGGCCCTTTGGGAACCGTGGTGATTTGTTCAAGCTGCAACGTGTTATTAATACAGCAATGCAAAAATTTACCAACTTATTAGTTTGAACCATCTCAAAGTACCAATATGCATGTTAACCTATCAAAATGACAATGTCATTGGCTCAACTCCTGGAACCTGGAACCAAACGAGAGTGGCTGGAGCCCTGGGAAAAGGTGAGTCAATACGATCTGGAGACCACATTGCACTTACTGGCTGTGACCTTCCTTCTAGCCTTTCAGGAAACCGTGAGTGGAGGCGAGGGTGCCCCACAGAGACGGAGGAGAGTGGACCTTTTGTCTTTTTCTGTCTCCAAACCAGCTTTGTCATTTTCTAAATTGCTGTAAACATTCCTCTCTGTGGAACCGCCTCTGCCCGACAAATGGAATTCTCACTGTCGAAAGAAACTACACCAGGGTTAAGAATTCAAATGTGGCATGTGACAGACAGCGACATCATGGTAACCGTGACTTCCCAGACCAGTGTCACCTCTGCCATCCATCTTTCCTGCTCCCCCGAATTGCCATAAAAATTTGACTAGAGGACTGGAGAACTGAGCTATGTGCAAAATTCTATGGGTTCTGATCTCATAAAATCTGCTGCTGCTTTGAAACTTAGCTGCTTTCAGATCATGCACATTTGCAGGGATATACATTAAAGTGACTGCATTAACCTTTATGTTGAGAACATTTTGGCTTGAAAAGCTTCCCTTTTGTGGGTACTTATACCCTTGAACTTCAGAAACAGAGGAAAATAGAATGTGACAGCATAGCTTGGTTTCAGCTGGATTTTACTAACCATCAAAAAGGGTGTTACGAAAATCGGAAAAAAATGTTTACTTAGGGTTCTTTCATCTGGGGAGTAAAAAGAAAACAAAGTGAATCATAGAATAGTACTTTGAGAACAGCCCAGTGGTATCAAAACGTCGAACCAATAACATGAAATTGAGAACAGCAGACGGTCACTTTTCTAGTGCTGAGGTCAGTCCAAGAAGTACCGAATACGCCACATCGGAAATTTCACAGGTATCTGCACACATCGAGGAAATAACCCTTTATCGTGTAGCCTTAAATTGCACCCCTGTTGCAATACTGCATCAATATTATTACGTTTTTAAAAATCTGTATAAAATATTACCTGGAACCCCAAAGGAAAATCAATTAATCTTTAAAAAGTTCATTACAAAGTTGACTGTATAAAATGCTAAAACATAATCCATATATACAAAATCCTGCCGTTTAAGAAACTAAGGGGACCCAGTTTTAGAATAAAATAACTTTGTACAAAAAAAGCTATTGCATTCAAATCAATATTAAAAAAAAAAACAACTTTAAAAAAGAATATTGAAATGTCTCAGTTCAAGAAGAACAACTATACTCGGCTTTTCCACCATCTGAAAGTCTGAAGGTGAAACACCACCAGCTGGCTGAGGGCTGGTGTCCCGTGGTCCCCCACGAAGGTCTGGGTGAGGGTCATCGCCGAGATGGGTACTTAGAAGCCCAGTCCGTCCGGCCGTGCACGGGCTGGGCGGCGGGAGGCCGGGGCAGCAATCCGGGAGTGCTTCTGGGCTGGGTGTGGAAAAAAGGTCGCCCGGCATGAGGTCTCACAGCCTTCAGGGAAGAATAACCTGCAGTGAAAGAGAAAGGTGGGTCTGATTTTTTTTTTTTTAATTAAAAATTTTTATTTTTCCTTAATGGAGGTACCAGGGATTGAACCCAAGCCCCCAGGCATGCTAAACAGGCGCTTTACCAGGAGCTATACACCCACCCCCGCAAGGTGGGTCTGACTGATAAGGGATCCACGAAAACAGAGTGCAGATAAGAGCATCGAGGTGACAAAGATGTTAGAAAAAGAGTTTCGAGAGGAGCCTCTTCCTCAGTCCTCTCTCCCAGATAAGGACAACCCGATGGTATGGCGGTCAGGCCAGAAATACTGCTGTCATGCCTGACCCCTCTCTTTTTCTCAGATCCAACTTTGCAATTTGTTAGCAAATCCTACTGGCTCTGCCTTCCAGATCTACCCAGAACCTGGCCTGGGGCAACAATGACCACTGGCCCAGACCCAGCTTTGGGTCTCCCTGCTGCCACCCCTGTTAACCCTGTCAGTCCAGTGACAACAGGGCTTGACTGAGCCTGGAAGGCAGTTGGATCCCCTCCCTTCCCAGCTCATAACCCTCCAGGGGCTCCCACGTGGCTCAGAGTCAAGGATGACACACTTACAGTGGCTTGTGGAGCCTACAATCCCCCTCTGACCTCCTCTTCCTGCTCCCCTCCCCTTGTTCAGGCCACACCTGCACTCCACCTCCCTGCTGTTCCTTGTATCTCCCAGGCTCTTCCTGCCTGAGGCCCGGGCACTAAGAGCCTGCATTACACGGCTTGCTCACTCCCCTCCCACAGATCTTTACTTGCCGGCTCCTCTGCAGTGAGGCCGCCCTATCTAAAGGTGCTTGTGCACCCCCCTCCTCCAGCCCCACACTCCCTACTTCCTTCCTGCTTTATTTTTCTCCTTAGCACTTTGGAGCATCTTATTTGCTTTACTTATTGTCTGTAGAAGACAGGGGAGTTTATCTCCTGCACTCGTGGACCCCAGGACTTCCAGGCCTGGCATAAAGCAGCTGTTCATGAATAATCCGAAATAGAACTCACCAGGGGAAGGGTCGGGAATAGGGGCCAAGTGGACCCTCTGCATCGCAGAACCGATTTCTTTTTTCAGAAAGGAAGGGATATAGTTTCCAGCCAATCCACTAGAACTCGTTGAGCAGGAACCAACTGATTTGAGAAAGGAAAAGCTTGTTATAAGACGTGCACAGGACAGCAACAGGGTAAAGGACAGTGGAGCAGGACAGCAGAGGATCAGGCTTTTACTTTTAGGGAGAAAACAATTATAAAGAAAACAGTGACTTCTGAGCAGAGCATCCCACACCACACTGTTGGGAAGACTGGGGGACAGGGCGGGGGGTGCTGCCCCTGTGGTCTGTACCCATATGGAGCCTGGTGCGTTGGTTTGTTAAAAAAAAATGGGGGGAGGGATTTGGAATTTTCTTTCTCTTTGGGATAATAGATTTAACATGTTCTGGAATTTTCTTTTTTCCACTCCACAATATAGAATAGTTAGCTTTTCATATCAGTTTATACAAATTCTAGGCTATGGCTGAACCATAACTCACTTAACCATTCTCTTACTGATCAGCATACAGGTTAGGTTAATTATTTTGGTATTATAAGTAATTCTACAGGAAATATTCTTGTCCATATCAGAAAAACTAACCATTATTAAGCTATATTAAATACATCCACTTTTCATGTCATTTCCATCTTAAGAGTGTTTTTTGGGGGGGGAAGTTAGGTTTATTTATATATTTATTTAATGGAAGTACTAGGGATCGAACCCAGGACCTCAAGCAGGCTAAGCACGTGCTCTACCACTGAGCTGTACCCTCCCCCCAACCCCTTAGGAGTGTTTTAAGGGCAGGACCTGTAATGCACACATTAGTATTCTAGGCAGTTAATGGAAAGCCTTACATACAGCAAGTAATCAACACACTGGATGGCTGAATTAATATCTATAATGAGTCTAATTATTAAGGCTTAAAGGTACACATGGAATAATGAAGAATCTTATACCAACGGAAGTTATATTTGTTAGGAAGAGTCTATGAGGAGCAGAGTTGCTCCATGTCTTCACAACACAGAACATTCTTGGCAACTGCTTAATAAGGCAGAGTGAGAAAAACGGTCTGGACCTGGCATGGGAGGCATTGGGTTGGTCAGCTGGAGCACATTTTGCAATATTGGTGAATAGATAGAGAAGAAAAATGGGACGAGAACTGGAAGGAAATCACAACAGGAAAAAAATAGTCAAGAAACACAAGAAAAGACGCTCAGCCTCATTTGCCACCAGGACTTGCGAGTTTACGCCCCAGTTAGACACCACTGCACACCCTCAGATTAGCACACACTTGCGATCTTAGCTGTACCCAGAGGAACCAGGGATGCATCACGACTCCCACAGCCTGCTGGGCAGCAATGTGGCAATGTCTGTGAAGTCGAAGGTGAGCACATGCTTTAACCTCACCGGCTTCCGTCACACCCAGAGCCACCTCACTCGTGCACAGCAACCGGGGACATCAATGTTCACTTCAGTGCTCTAACTGCGAAAACTGTCACCAACTCACACGTTTGTCAAGAAGAGAAGGGCTGAATCAATTCTGTTCCAAGCGTCCATCAACAGACCAATGGATAAGTTGTGATACATATATATCTCACATTCCATTGCACACATAGGCATACAGTGGAATATTACTCAGCCATAAAAAAGAATGAAATCTTGCCATTTGCAGCAACATGGATGGACCTGAAGGGTATTATGCTTAGTGAAATAAGCCAGATAGAGAAAGACAAATTCTGTATATCACTTACATGTAGAATCTAAACAAATACAACAAACTAGTGACTATAACAAAAAAGAAGCAGATACAGAGAACAAACTAGTGGTTACCGGTGGTGGGGGGGTGCAAAACAGGAGTAGGGGAGTAAGAAGTTCAAACTATTAGCTATAAAATAAGCCAGAAGGATATATTGTACAACATGGGGAATATAGCCAATATTTTACAATAACTATAAATGGAGTATAATCTTTAAAAATTGTGAATCACTATACTGTACCCCTGTAACTTACAGTGTACAGCAACTATACTTCAATTTAAAAAATTGTGTCCTAGTATAAATAAAATCACACATTGTATCATACACACATATACTGTATCTACCCTACTATACATAGTGTGATATATATTCTATGTATGTATAATTGCTACATACATAATGTAATCATTAAAATGAATGAAGTGGAGCAGGATTATATGCATATAAATCTGAAAACATGGAAAGCCATACTATGTATTTTTTGGGTATATATATATACCAAATATATATATATTTAAAAGCATGGAAATAATAAACACCCAAATCAGGGAGTGTCCAGGGTCAGGGAGAGGAAGAGGAAGAGAGAAAGGGAGGGAAGGCTGAGGCACTGGGCTTCGTGTGTGTTTATAGAGTCTGACTTTATAAGCTGGGTGGTAGGTACATGGATGTTGGTATATTCGTTCTTTTTTGTATTTCTCAGAATGAATGAACACATGATGGACAAAGCAAGGGGAAGAGCAACCCAGATGTTTCCTTGGCATGCAGAAGATGAGGCAGCCCACAGCGGGGGCTGCCCGTGCAGGGGGAGCAGGTGCACTGGGAACCGGGTCCATCAGCCTGGAGGACTTCTGAAATTCATCCACCCAAAAAGAGTGGAAAGGGCCTTCCAAACCATCCACCTTCCAACCAGAAGGGGTTCTGATGCCCTGGGCTAAGTCAGAGCAAGGCAGACCCCATGGAGAGTGACTTCTGGAGGTCTCCCACCACGGAGCAGGGCTTCAGAAGTCAGACTTGGTAAGGCTTTTTCCCTGGAGCCAGGGAAGACTTCACTCTTCCTCCCCAGCTTTTCTTGAAGGCGGAGCCAGAGGGAGCTGGCTAGGTCCGCAGGGCCTGCTGCCAAGAGAGAGGGGCAAAGGCCTGGAAAAGGGGCCCAGGGTTTTCACACCAGGGAGGCCCTCGTGGTGACCCTGGTCTCTCTGTACCCACTCTGCCGCATCCAATCTGCTTCTTGTCATTCAGGGGTTAATAACCAGGACTCACCTGAATTTATTTTGCTGATCACTGATACTGTCCCTGAAGATTTTCCAGACAAACCAGAACTGGACCATGGATTCGATGGAATAAAATCCTTGCCTGGATTTGGGAGTATGCCATTTCTTATATTTATTCCTGATTGGGAAGAAATGTTTTTAGGACGCAAAATTCATAGGGTAATCTTGCACCACAAGTCACAGATGAAATGAACGCAGAACCCAATTTGTGAAGGTTCCCCTGGCAGGGGAGGGGATAGCTCAGTGGTGTCACTCCTCCAGGCACAGCCCTTCAAGAACTTCCTATTGCTCATGAATTAAAATGCAGATTTCTTACAAGACCCCAAAGACGCCTCATGCTTCACACCACATCACCATCTCCGACTGCGCTCGGGCCATGCTGGCCTCTCACGAGCCAAGCCCTTTCCTGCCCCCAGGGCCTTTGCACTGGCCGTCTCTTCTGCCCGGCGTGCTCTATCTGAGGCTCTCTCCACCTGGAGTTCCTTCCCAGTCTCCAGGGCCTTCCCTCACTGCTCTGTCTAAAGCAGTGCCCCACCCCCTCCATTCCATCACCCTTAATGCCACTTGTCACCATCTGTAACTACTGTGTGTCCATTTACTGAGGTCTGTCTCCACCATTAGACAACTCAGGGGTGGGGATACTGCCCACAGGCTACTGGCTAATGTCACTGCATTGACTGTGATGTAAATAGAGGGCCCTGGCGTTGGGCAACGTAGTGGCCCCTCTAAGCTATTTTCTTTGCCCTATTCCCGGCACTGAGACCGGAAGATGCTCTTACTTACTGATGGAGTGACTCTGAACAGACGGCTGATGCTGTAAGTTTGAAATACGGAGAATTCGGAGAGAGGCCTGGGCCCCCTCCAACTACAGCGTTTACACCTAAGCCCTGGAGTCCAGCCACATGGGGTGACGAGGCTCCCACCTGGTTTCCTGAGAGCACACGGGGCTGACAGTTTTGGTGGAGAGACCCTGGGCCAGCTGCCTGGCTCTGATCGCTTCCTCCCTCCTCGGGGGCTGGACCCAATTTCCCCCACCAAATTTCTTATCTTCAGCAACTACACAGGACTGTGAAGCCTGGGCTTCAGCAAATATTTTGGAAGAGCAGCCCCAAGCACTTGCCGACTGAAACAGAATCTCTGTGAACACGTGACTCCAGGGACAGGATTTCTTGTCAGCGATCAGAGCAAAGGCAGGAATCTCTCTTACCGGGCAGGTACCGGGAGTGCCTTAGGTAGTGCTGCTTGGCCGCAGACCGCAGGGTGGGCGTGTCGCGCCTGGGATAGGACGTCTGGGTGGGGGCGCTACTCCCGGCGCCCCCGGACTCGGAGGGCTTCAGGTCCAGAACGCTCTCAAATCTGGATGGAGAGAGGGCGGCTCGTGTCAGCACGAGCTGAGATGCTCATCACACGGAAAGACAGCTCACAACCCCCAGACGGCGGCCCGGCAGCCCGCCCTTGCCTGCAGAGAGCCTCCTCGCTCTGTCTCTTCTTGTTTTTCAGGTCAATCCTGGTGAACGAGGGGCTGAAATCCGAGTCATCCAAGTCAGCCCAGTCATCGGAATCCTTTGTCGACCTGGAAACGAGACCCCACCTCCTCCTACTCTTTGGCTTTATCTCACCATTTTTGTGCTCCAGGCTGGTGAGAATTTTCTGTGTAGACAAAAAGGGGAGGGGGGAGCAATACTTGGCATGAAGGGAGCTCACCCACGAGTAACCCTCATTCTGAACTTTCTCGGTTATGAAAAGGAGGGTCCTGGGGCGTATTGCTCCCCAGTAGGTGCTGATTGTCAGGAACGGTGACCGTGGGAAACACCGTCCCATGCCTGTCTCTCTCTCATCCTGCACAGATTACAGCAGCTGTCAGCCCGTGGAGACACTAAACTGTGAAACATAAGGGCTTGAAAAAAGAGACTTAAAGGTACTTCTTGCGCACGAGGATGGCTGGATTCTCACTCAGGACTCGTCTCTGACAGTGAGTGTGACTTACACTGTCCTAAACAGAATATGAGAGAGTACAGCTAAGGTGTTGGTCACCTTCTCTTTTACAGAAAATGATGCAAATAATGCCTTCTTGCCTCCTCAGTTGCCCTGGAGAGGATTTCACTACAGAATTAGCTACGGTGAGAAATTTCCAAACCCAGGTGGGCGAGGGTCGAGTGGACACAGTCTGGAGACACCACCCCAGAATCTCCGGCACTCACTGACTGAATACTGATCGAAAGAAAAGGTTTTACTTTTGCATAAAGGTGTTAGAAAATCATACCCTCAGACAGCATCACGGGGCTAATGGTAACCAGATTCCCTTCCCAGATGATTTTATTGAATGCAACACTCACTGTTTCCTTGTGAACAGCAAGAGAAGGAGCTGGACTCAATCAACAGCCTGGCACTAACAGCGTCAATTAGGGGGAGGGTAGAGCTCAGTGGCAGAGCGCATGCTTAGCATGCATGAGGTCCTGGGTTCAATCCCTGGTACCTCAGTTAAAAAAATTAATTAAAAATATATCTAATTACCTCCCCCCACCAAAAATACACAGCACCAATTGATGGCACTGATGGAAATAATGATCTACAAACAGTGGGGTGCTGGATGATTTTCAGACTATCTTCACAAGCAGAGGGACCTTTGATTCCCACAAATAGCCCCACCTGGTGGGCAAGACAGGCATCGGGATGAGGGCATGGGGTCCACAAAGATGAATATTAACAGGGACTAGACATTTAGCAAGTTCTAGCTGGGTGCTGGGTACTGTTCTAAAATCTTTCAAGCCTGAACTCATTTAGTCCTCAAAAGAACTGTATCCGGCAGGTACTTTCATTCCCACCCCTGTTTCACTGATGTGGAAGCGAGGAACAGAGAGGCCAGGTACCCTGCACAGCGCCATCGTGCTGTGAAGCCACATAGCCGAGACAGGGACCCTGGTGCCCTGGCTGCCGCGTCCAGCCCTCGGCCGACCCCCACAAGTGGCACTGTAATTCACAGGCAGCGTTAGAACTTGACCTTTAACTCCAAAGCCAAAGCTCTTTGCACAATTCCACGAGACTGCAAAGACAGAGCTACTATAGTTAGCCATGATCTGCTGAAAAAGAAACTATTTCATGCCATAGGTAGGCTCAGAAGAGGAACAGGCCAGACTGCAAGGCTCCCTAGCAGCTCTTCCTGCTTACTGCCTGAGGATGCTTGGTGTGGAGGGGTGGCAAGTGCAGAGGGCTGGGCTTGTCCTCCGGAGGGTGGTCTGTCCTGGCAGCCTCGGCTTTGTAGGAGTACAGGAGATGCTGAGGGGGCTGGCTGGCTTGATGCTGTCTCGACGAAATCCGTGCGTGTGGCTTGGTTGGGGGCTGGGCGGGAGGGACCGGCTTTATGTGGGGCGGTGGGCCTGCCTTTTCCAGGATGTCCTTCTGTGGTTTTCCTGAATCCTGAAGGCTCTGTGTGGTGCTGCCCAGGGGGTGCCCAATCTGGAAGTAAGGATATCGAAGTGCCTGGAATGACACACAGTACTGCTTTAGGAGAAGAATCTGGCCAGAGAGGGTGACACCATTCAGGGTCACTGGCTGGATTTCATGTAGCCAGTTTACCATAGTTGCTTAGCCCAAACCAACTACAAAACCACATCCTGAATCTGTAACACCCCTTGTGATTTTCTTTCTAAAATAGTGTAAAATGTGCGGACTGGTTGCAACACTAAAATTATTTGCATAAAGCAGCCAGGTTCACTGCTATTCCCTTGGCTACTTCTGCAAAGATCCTGGCCTTGTGACTCATTTGCTATGTGTCTTAAATGTAATAGTTCACCATTCCAAGCCCATTTCTTCACTCCATAGAAAGGAAGAAAATAATATGAAATGGAGAGAACCAAATACAATGATCCAGGAGGACTCTGAAGAATCAAATATAAAATAAGCAGGTACAGATGATAAACAACAAGGATTTACTGTAGAGCACAGGGAACTATGTTCAGTGTCTTGTCATAACCTATAATGGAAAAGAATTGGAAAAAATATGTAAAACTGAATCACTTTGCTGCTCATCTGAATTTAACACAGTACTGTAAATCAACTATAGTTCAATAAAAAATAAAATAAAATTAGCAGGCATAGATGCTTTAACACCAGAAATGCCAAGAGGGTAATGTATGCTATAGTTAAACCTTGCCCATCAAGATAGCCTAGTTTTCTGGATAGCCTACAGATAAATCTGGAAGTGCTGGGGTTTGCAATTCTTTCTGAAATATTCCTAGTCTTTTTAAGTGGAAGTCACTGAACATAACAGAACCGTCCTTAATGACTCTGGGACATAGCTATAAACATCTGTGATAATGATACTATCGTACAGGTTTTGGACCCTGGCATCTAACTTGGGAAGTCTTCTCTGTCCTCCCAGGTATTTTTACAAAGTATCAACTGAATTGGGGGTACTTTTGTTTTTTAGCTTTTCTGATCCTATTCTTAAAAGTACACATTCCTCCCTTGGTTCCTCCTTACAGAATCTTTTTCTTGTACTCTCTAGTGTGTATCTTTTAAAAAACTGGGTTTATCAGAATGCTTCCCTCCTGCCCTGAAAACATGTGTGAATTTCATCACCAGAAGCACATTTCTGAGCGCTTTCCAAGCTTCTTGAGCCATCTGGAGTCTTCTGGTACCAAAGCAGGGTTCCTTCTTCCTTGAGCCAGTGGAAAGCTGCTTTTCTCCCATTCCTTAATCCCCTCAACTGCCATCTCTCGGCTCTCACAAATTCCAACACCACATCGGCACTGTCTTCCAGCATCTTCGTCACATTTGCTTAGCTTAATTGTTGACTCTGCTTAGAACTGGTCACCTTTTTGATTCTCTGAGCAACGGGACTGTCATTGAAACAAGTTGAGAAGGGACCGGATACGACTAACACAAAAAGAGGCCTGGGAGTGGTTGAAGCCCACAGCACTACACGCCTCTTTTGGGTTCACTTTATAATCTAAGTCACAGTGGCTTCGGCGGGGGGGCAGTTGGGAAAACAGGAGGCAGGGAATTGGAAGGTGTGCCATCCACATGTAGGAACGGCAGTTGGGTACCTACCTGTACTAGTTCCTGGCGGAGTGATTAAGGCAAATTGCTCACACTTTCTGAGAGGCAGCGTTTGCATTTAGAGAATGAAAACAGTAACACCTATCTCATGGAGCCTTCACGGGGTTAAAATCACATGAAAACATACTAAAGCATCTGCAAACTGTAAAGTGCGGTAACACGTTAATTACAGTTATTCTATCCTAGCTCTCTCTTTTTCATCTGTAAAATGAGGGATTTGGATCTTATAAGATATATGCAAACTCTCTTTCAGCAACCAGTACTGCCTTATAAACAAACTGCTATGTAATCTTAACTCAGAGAGAATATATTTGAAAATGTTCTCCAAAGGTAGGTGGATATAATCTGTTTATTTTCATTTCCTCATATATGGTGATGCATCACATGAATTGTAGTGCTATTTTCCAAGCAACTGTATTGTTTAAATCTTAAGAGAGCTTCAAACTGTTTTAAGTTCTTATATAGTTTTTAAAGAACATTATAGAAGAGTAGGGTATAGCTCAGTGGTAGAGTGTGTGCTTAGCATGCAGGAGGTCCTGGGTTCAATCCCCAGTACCTCCATTAATAAATACATCAATCTAATTACCTTCCCCCCAACCATCACCAAAAAAAGGACCTTACATAGTTCACCACTAGTGGTATTCAATCCTATTTTTCACTCATAATACCAAATAAAATACTTCCCATGAGATTTATAGGAATTATTCACAGTTAGACATGAACTTCACAAGAAATGCATCAGGAAAAAATGGAGGGAAACCTGACTAGCTGTCGGCCGTTTCTTGGGATCCCACTGAAGCATGTCTCTCAGGAGCTGAACTGCTTCACTGCTGGCATTTGGAATCAGGGTCTTCAAGTTATTGGGGACACACTGGGGCCAGCGGAAGTTCATAGCAGTTGAAAGTTGGTAGCCTTCAGGCCAGTCCGTCTGAAAGAAGGAAAAGGAGGGAAACCTTACTCAGCCAGTCGCTGTGATAGGACTTGATATTCTGGCCTGCATGTGTATAAAGGAAAAGTGATCTGTCATTACCACGCCCACGTTCAAGACGGTGGTGCTCTGGGTGCTGAAACACAGAGGACTGCTAATGGAGAGACACAAAGGACAGGAAGGCTGGGGATAGTGGGAAAGACCCTGTATTTACCACTAACTCGTTTTTAACTTTCACACAAGACGGTTCAGCTCTTGAGATTTGAAGGCTGAACCAAATTAGCATTTTCCCCACTGCATTCCACGAGACAGAGGTTTTAGAAACTGTAATGAGATATCTGGGGAGCGAGGAATACAGCAAAACATCTTGTTCTTGGTCAGATTAATTTGAGAAATCCTACATATTACTAGATCCCCATCTTGATGATTCAGAGTCTACATGCTGAGAAACCCAGCAGTCAAGACAGCTGCTCCATCTCAAGCCCTCCTCTTTTCCATGCATCAGAACTACGGGACTCAGCACTGGAATGAAGGGCAGAAGATGCAGCACAAGCAGTCCTCAAGGCCCCTTTTAGTTCCAACTGCTCTTTCACAAGACACATTCCGATGTCATCGCTTTTTATTTTTTTTTTAAAGGGAAGTGTCAGAATGTATAGCTGGTATCATTCATTCACTTACTCACTGAGTGCCTCCTATATGCTTAGTCCTGTCAGGCATCTGAAAAGTAATCCAATATCAATCCTGCCTTTAAAGATACGACTGTCCAAAGGAGAAGATAAGACACTTATTTAAAAAACACAATAATAAGAATAAAAAGTGAAGGGAGGGTATAACTCAGTGGTAGACTGCATGCTTAGCATGCATGAGGTCCTGGGCTCAATCCCCAGTACTGCCATTAAAAATTAACAAAAATTTTTAAAAACCTAATTAACTACCCCCCCCCAAACACACAAACAAACAAAAAGTAGTAAGAGTCACAAGAGAGGTAGAGTCACAGTTATCCAAAGGTAGGAGAGATTCCAGCAGAAGAGTCTGGAAATCTAAAAGAGGTGGCATTAATGATTCTTTCAAATAATTAAAAAAAAAATTTTTTTTGAGAGTCTGGTTTGTACCAGCAATAGTGCTAGGACCTGGAAAATAAACGCACAGTAACAGAAGGCAAATCCTTTCCCTGAGTGAGCGGACGGTCCGGGAACAGATAGGCACACAGATGATACATAAGTAACACAGAGCGCAGCTGCAGACGGAGACACCAGAGGAACAGGGAGGAGGAGGATGCCGAGGGTCTTGGAAGAAGACGGGGGAGATGCCAGGGCACCGAGACGGGTGCAGGCACCGAGTTGGGGGTGAGGAACGAGAGTTGGGGGCGGGGCGGGGGGAGGCAGAGAATATTTTTAGAGGGGAGGACAGCTCCAGAGCTGTTCTTTAGAGGGATAAATCTGGCCGCAGACTGGAAGAAAAGCTGGAGGGAAAAGTCTTGAAGGCAGAAAGGCACCAGCGGGGCGATCACGGCGGCAGTCAGAGATACTGGGCGGAGATGGTCCACCGGATCCATGAGCCTTCAAAGGAGGCTGGTTGCGGGGTAAATCATGAGCGGTCTGGGTCAGATGTGCTGAGTTTGAGGTGGTGGCGAGGGGGCCAGGGGAAAATCCCGGAGACGGGTGTAAATTTGTGAACGGAGTTACGAAGAGGGGTCGCATTTAGGAGGCTTCTGCCTGGATAAGAGTTGTAGGCACGAGAAAAGAGATGCTCTGCCAGGGAGGTGAGGGGACGTGGAGAGAAAAGCAGGGGGAGCCCGGACCCCTGGAAGTCTTCCACCGCAGAGGAGAAGGGGCGGAGGCGGAGGGTTACCCGGGACGAGGACGGTCCCAGAACTAGCCGTGCTGCCCGGGCTGGGACACGGGGACCACGGGAAGCTGCCGCGGCGGCCCACAGGCCCTCGTCCCACGTCATTACCTTTTTCGGAGTCCCCAGCACTTGGCAGATTTTGAAGATCGTGTCGATCTCACTGGCCCCGGGGAAGAGCGGCCGGAGGGTGTACACCTCTGCCATGATGCAGCCCACCGCCCAGATGTCGATGGGGGAGCTGTAGTTGGTGGACCTCAGGAGCACCTCCGGGGCCCTGTACCTGGGGCGCAAAGGAGAGACGTGCTAGTGCCAGGGACGCCGCCCAGAAGCAAACTAAATACAGTCAACCCTCCGGGCGAGGGTTTCTGTATTTCCGTCTTCTGTCTAGTTCAGGGCGGTGCACGGATAACGCCCTGCCTCTCTGCTTCCCGGGGTTTTCTGTCGAGCATTTCTCCACCGGCCTCTTCTCTACAGCATCTTGGAGAAACACAGACAGTGAGAGAGGGCAGGAAGAGAGACAGCGAGACAGGAGGGAAAGGGAGCGAGAGAGAACCCAGAACTGGTCCTCTGTAGGCTCTTCTTGGTCATGGCCAACCGCTCAAATCAGACTCGTAGCGTCTGAACATTTTAACAGCATCAGTTCGCTGGTTTTCAGACAAGGTTATTTGGACAATCTTTTACACGACTCTTTTAGCAAAGGTCTTCTGGAAGCTTCTAAATATGTAATATTATTTAGATTATGGAAACGTGCAATGCACTTCCTTTTAAAATGATTTACAACACAAACTTTGATGTGTTTGTTTATTTTTAATTTATTTTTTTAAATGGAGGTACTGGGGTTGAGCCCAGGACCTTGTGCATGCTAAGCATGTGCTCTACCACTGAGCTATACCCTCCAAATTTTTGTTGTTTCTTTTGGGGTGGAGGGAGTTTAGGTTTGTTTGTTTGTTTTTTTATGGAGGTACTAGGGATTGAACTGGGGACCTTATGCATGCTAGGCATGCTTTCTACCACTGGGCTGCACCCTCAACCCCAGGCCCTCTTGCATGCTAAGCCTGCACTCCACGGCTGAGCTACACTCACTCCAACACAAGCTTTTAAAGCCTGTATGGGGGTGGGGAACAGCTCGGTGGTCTAGCGGGGGCTTAGCATGCACGAGGTCCTGGGTTCAGTCCCCAGTACCTCCATTAAAAAACAAAACTAAACTAAACTAATTACCCCCTCCCCACAAGAAAATAAATAAAACATAAAATTCTTTTAAAAATTAAAAAAATCAAAATATAATTAGAAAAAAAAGCTTGTACAATGCCACCATCCCTGCATATATGTTTCAAACTGTGCTCTTCCTCATAGTGAGAACTTAGTATTTCTGACATTGATATTACCCTCAGTATAACCATATGGTCTTTAAAAATAAGAAATGCAAATATTAATACTATCCTTAATACTATGATATTTTAAAAATTTTTATTGAAGTGTAGTTGATTTACAATGTTCGTTTCAGGTGTACAGCAGTGATTGAGTTATACATAATATGTACATATATATTTTCTTTTCAGGTTCTTTTCCTATAATGGTATGTTTTTAAAGAAGTGCGATTAAATAATTTTGAGGAGGATGGGACTCACCATCTGGTAGACACATAGTCTGTGTATGGAGGTCTTGAGCGGATTTCTCGGGCCAATCCAAAGTCTGCGATTTTCACAAGCTCAGGTCCCATACAGAGGAGGTTCTCCGGCTTTAAGTCCCGATGGAAGAAGCCTGTGGAGGTAGGGGAGAAGGAATCCAGAGGTGAGATCGCGTCTGCATTACTCTTTGCGGCTGTAGGGCGTGACAGCAGTGATCTGCAAAGTAGTATGGTGTGACACTGAAGCCTCCGAAGATGTCAGCTGTTCCTCCGCAACCTCTGTGCTGAAGTGCTCAAGTCTACACCTGCTGCACCTGCTCCAGACCCACATCTGATGGGATGGCAGCTGATGTCACTGTCACCCCCACGTCGACCTGTCCCAAACCCCTCTTCGCCTCTCCCAAATCATCTCCTCTTCTTGCAGCTTTGTACTTCCACAGAGGAAGTGTGCACCCATGAAATGAGAGCAAAGATTCTGGTTCCCCATATATCCCACCAAGCAGCTTTCCTTCCTATGGATCATACTTTAGGCCCAAAATAAACTGCCAGATGGAAAATGGCAAGGAAAAAAGTTTAACTGCAAACAGAATCTTTTTTTGTTTAAATGGAGGTACTGGGGATTGAACCCATGGATGCACGCATGCTAAGCATGCACTCCACTACTGAGTTACACCCTCCCCTGCAAACAGACACTTAAAAACGACTGATGAAAACTGTATTTGTCAGTTGACATAGGTCGTCTGTAATGCTGTATAAGCCTTTATAACTGGGAAGCATTTGTGACTCTGTCTTTAGCATATCCAGCCCTCTGTTCTTTTTATCACCAAATAATAGCAATAATTATGATCATCAGCCATATACCCAAGAGTTCTGTTCCTTGGCAACGAAAAGACCCTCTTGTCATGTCCACTTACTTTTCATCTCCATTTTAACAAAGCATCACTATTTCATTGCTATGAGAGGCAATGCTGCCTCTTGGTAAAGCTTGCAGACCGAGAAGGTTGCCTGATTTCAAATCCCAATTCTGTTCATTGGCTGGCAAATCACTTAACCTCTCTGTGCTTTCCTCATCTGTAAAACAGGGGAATAACAGCATCTACCTTGTGGGGATGTTTTGCAGGATTCAGTGTGTTAATATTTGTAGAGCTCTGAGTGCAGGACTTGGGACAACGGCACCTCGCAAGAGCTTGTTGTGAGCAATGCAAATCCTCTCATTTTATCTCCCTGACAACCTGCTTGGGGCAGGGAGCAGGGAGGGGCAGGCAGACAGGGTTCCATTTTTTGCAGATAAGAACTAAGGCTTACAAGGCTGGTGACATGTCCCACCACCTGTGGGAGGGGGCGCTAGGTTCCGACCCGATTCCTGGCTGGGTACGTGTGCAGGGCTTGTCGCAGTGAACCCACTTTTTCCCATGCACTTGGGATTCCCAGTGGAAACCCTCATCACTGGGTCATTCAGCAGTCATGCAACAGCCCCGTGCTGCTGACACAGAATCTTCCTGTTCGAAACTGTTTGGCTTTCAGAATACAGGAAAAGACCTTCAATTCAATTCCAGGGTCCCCCATGCCAGTGCAATCAGAGGGATTTCCTCTTTCATCCTGGCAGAAAATGTGTTGTGCTTGCTTTTTTATTACCAACCCCTGGGCAAGAAAAACCTCAAACCACAGAGAAGGCTTTCTCCCCTCCACCACATCCTGTTCACGAGGAATCTGATATGAATGTATGGAAATAACCAGAGACTACTTCAACATGGTAAATTTCTGTAGCCCACCTTCCTGCTAGGGAAGGTATGGTTTCACAGACATCACTGAACTTGAGCCTACGGAGCTTTTTATCAAGGCCATGAGGACAGCCACACACAGAAAGGCCAAGGGCTGACTCAAGGTCAGGCACAGCAAGACAGCGGTGAAACAGCTACATCTCGGGGCAAAACACTGTCCTCCGAGCCACCGAAGGCATTTCAGACATCCTGCATGGAGATCTGTTAGGGCAGGGCAAGGATGAAACCGCTTTGCGTCCATTATTTAATTCCTGCAAAGTACACATGTGTGGGCCTTGCTCAGTCTGCCCAGGTGGAGCTGTGTTTTCACTCCCTGGGGGGAAAGGAGTCACTGACATGAACTACGGCCATAGCAACAACCCGCAGCGCTGCTCTGCCCTCCCAAAGGATTCCACTCCCAGGGACACGAGGTACCTTGGCACGGCGAGAACCAGCTAACAGGGAAGAGCCTGAAGCTCACAAGACGAAGCTGTGATGTGCTTTCGATGATTTTTTTTCCATTACTGGAGGAAAGGGACCCTACAAAGCTCCAGAGTTAAGTCAACACTGTCTAAAACCATGCAAGAGTTTTCAAAAATCATTTATCAATGAAAAGGAGGTAGGACCTGCCCAATGAACACCCACCCCCACCTCCAATTACTGTCACACTTTCTTCATCTCTTGTTCTCTGTTCTCTTTAAGAGAGAGGTTTTTCTAGTGAAGCGTGGCAAAGGGGCACAGATACCTGAGCTAATCTCCACTCTGCCACGCTCATGCCAGTGGGGCCTCGGGCGGGTCTTTAAACCTCTCTGAACCTCAGTCTCCTCTTCTTTGAAAGGAATAGATGCCATCTACCCTCCCTACTCAGGAAGTTGGCAAGGAAATAAATAAGGTAACAGGTGAAACGTTATCAAGCTCAGACTAGAACTGGCACTTAGCTGGGGGGAGGACGTCAGCAAGAATCTCCGGGCAAAGCATGGTGCTGGGGTCGTAAGAGCAAAGCAGGTCTGACCTTGTCCGGAAACGGTGCCTTCTCTGTGCCCTTTCCACACACCACCTGAGTGTGTAAGGCGTGCAAGGGAGACTGACAGTGCAGAGCTCCAAAGAGCTGTTTTGACACAGTAATTTATGGGTGCTCAATTACTAGACACAAGGGTGTATTGTGTGGGCATATTCATGTGCATTTGTGGGTGTTGTGGGGAGAGTGTATGTGTAGGTACAGGTGCATGTGCAAGGGTGTGTGTGTGTGTGTGTGTGTGTGTGTGTGTGTTCATTTGATGGGTTTAGGCGGAGACCTGGATCAAAGGCTACAAGTTCTTTCCAGCAATAAATATTTGAGTCTCATGAAAAGCAACACAAAGAGAAAGAAAAGTCAACGCATGTTAACTTTCTCATAGGTCCACTGCTCCGTTTCCAGTACTGACTGAGGAGCCCAAGTCACTGAGACACTGACTGGTCCCTATTTGAAAACGTCCTGGTTGGCCATTCTCTTTGGAGAATCCCTCTGATTCCTCACCATTTCTTCTTCCTGACCTCTCAGATCTAGTAAGTGATCTGTCTCCTCCTATTTGTCCCTAAGACACCAAACCAGCAGTTTTCAGCATTTTGCAAACTCACACCATCCCTTGGGAATTCTTGTGAATAGAGGCAAAAGTGCTTCTTCCACCCGCGCTGGTGGAATCAGAGATACCTTTTACTGAAAACTTTTTACGAGAATTGGTTCATGGTCTTGCACATGACCTGCCAATTATTCAGCGCGTGCCCGAGGCTGCCAGTGTACAGCCAGCCTCTGTCTGTTGGTGTTTCAGTTAGTCTCTAAGTGCGAGGGGCTGCTTAGGGGTCACAGAGCCAGCTGCGAAGGGTCCCAGACGTCCCACCCACTGGCTGCGGCACAATGTCTTCTCCCCTCACTGCCAGGTTGTGTCAAATCTGAACTGACTGTATCATCAAAGGGCTTCCTCCCAGTCTCCTTACTGCATAATGAGACTCACCTGTTGGCGCAGTATTTGCAGCAGCCACGGTACCTTAGACTGGGAGCGAACGGATTTCTCCCCATGCAAGACTGGCCGCCTTGCCCATCTGTCTGTCTATCAAAGCAACCTCAAATGGCCTCCTGAGGGGGACCCCTGCCTCCACCAGTGGACCTGTCCATTCCCAGGCTCTGCGTTTATGAGAAAGTAACGATCCAACCCCAGCTGGGTCGGCGTCCAGTTAGCAACAAAGACTAGCAATACCGCAGGACTTGCTGGAAATAGAACCTCAAAGGCATCGCTACTCAATACCGTTCAAAAGCGCAGTCAAGAGGACTTCCTGAAGGGTATGTGACTGTTCATTCCTCTGGGTGCTCTAAATCCGTCCTTGGACTCACCAGACCATCCCTGCAGTGAATCATTCTGGGCCCCAGGAGGACCGTTTTCTCTGATCCTGTGATGTAACTGGTCTATGTTGAGGGAGATGACCTGAAACTATCCCATGTAACCTGTCACCGTGTTCACCATGAAGTCACGTTATGTAAGGGTCCACAAGAGAAACCTCTCTGGCGTTAGTACCAAGAGCAATTCTGCTTTTCTTGGGCAGTTGAACTGCTTTTACTTCAGAGAAACTATGGAGATTGCAAATGGTCGTGTTTCACATTCTGCATTGTCTGACGGCAAACTCAGATTCAAATTTTCTACTTAAAAATATTTGCTGACGTGCCTTTTGTGGATCAACCTCACTCCTGGCTATAGCCATGCCTTGTTTTGCCTTTTTCTGTGCTTATTTTAAATTCATTTTGTTTTCTGGTGTTGCATAAATCTTGTTAGACAGCTTTGCACCTTTTTGAACAAGCTGTAATTGAAATACATTAGGAAAATGAGAAGCCACAGCAAAGCAGTGTTAGTTAGTGGATTAAATATCACATGCGAAGCTTTTCTGAATTCTAATTTTAGGTTTCTCATTCACACACCAGTTAAGGGTCAGGAATAATTCTTGGATCTAGAAATAACAAGCTTAATGTTAGTGCCTAAAGAATAAGAACATGTGGACATGATTTAAAAAAAAAAAAGAGGGAAATTCAGAACAAGCTACTTAAAATAACATACTCCAAAATCCACTGTCAGTCTCGCAACTGGTCAATTTCTGGGAGTCAATAACAAAAGGCACTGACAATTCCTGCATCTGCTACCTGGTGACATTTCGCTGCTATTCAAAAGCACAATAGTCCAATCCACCTACCGTGTTTGTGAATAAATGCAAGTCCTTGTAATATCTGATACATGATATTTCTTATAGCGGACTCAGGAAACAACTTATTTCTGTGTGGGGCAGAGGAAAAAAAAGTTATAAATCGAGATTTACATATGAAAACAAATCCCTTGTTTTCATGTTCTTTTAGATATATAGTAAGAATTTAAGAAAACATTGGCCCCCATGCTAATTTGACCAGATCCTTTGATGATAAGGACCAAAGGAAAACAACCATTGAGCCATATGGGAGAGTGGACCTTATAAATACCAAATATATTCAGTTATGTCACAAAGAAGAAAAGACTAAACATTTAATAACAAACCAAAAAAAAAAAATTCCCTCTAGTACATCATATAAAAAAATCTTCTCTCTCCATAACTATAAATTAAAACTTAAAAAAAAAACTGATGGGGAAAGTTTGGGGTCTTTCAGAGGTCTCATGAGATGCAGTGGGTACCTTTTCCCCACCGCTGGGCAAACCACACAGCTTCACTGCTGTTACTGACAGTGAAAATGGTATCTGTTCACCGAACTCGCTCAGAGGGATGCTGTGAATGACATTCATTTACCAACCAAAAAAGGGGCCCGGACAGTTCGACATGGTTCACTTTTAAAGTTAAAAATTACATGGTAGGAAAGTTCTTTATTAGTTTGTCTGTCTTCCCAGCATGCAAACTCTGAGCACCGCAGCTAGAAAGGCCCTGCAAGGGACTTGATGTTTCCAGTGAATGTCTCAGTAGGAACGAAGCTGCTACACCCCTCACTCGTGGTTGCCCCGCCCATACGTCCTGTGGGAAAGAGGGCCGCAGAGCATCTGTTAAACCCCGAGCCTGCTTAGGTGAGCAACCCACGGCTGCACTGACCACGCCGCTACCACCAGGCAGGAACGCGGGTGGGGCCCCGTGTCTTCTGGGCACCTTTAAACAGCAAAACCCAAGCAGCACGCCCGCGATAAACAAAAGCAGAAAGAAAACCTATCCCCTCTGAAACACTTATTTCTAAGCTCCTGAAGACCAAACCGTACCTTTCTTTAATGAGCTGGTAAAGATTTTCCTTCATGTACTCAAAGATGAAATAAAGATGATCGTTTTCCCTGATAACTTCTTTTAATTTGACAACATTGGCGTGGTTGAGCTTCTTTAAAGACTGAAAAGGAAGGAGCAAAACACAAAAAATTAGAGAAAGTCTGTGGCTGAAAAAAGAAGCAATCCCACATACACTTGGGAAGAAATACCGAATGCTAGAACCACTGAATGCCACAATTAGTTTTTATTGACAATTTCATAAATGGTATTTCTCTGAAGTTGATAGTGACTTTACATAGAAAAATGATTGCGATTCACTGATGAGAAGGTAAGGATGTGACCGTGACTGGAACTTCTGGCTACCCCCAGCACCAGGCAACGGGACAGGGCTATCTGAGGTGCACCCGCTCCAGATGACGGCATTCACGCCATGGACATGGCCAGAGGGGGCTCCGCTGAGGTTTGATGGAGCCGGCATTGGAGAGGTGGAGAGGCAGCTGCTTGGAACTGAGACCACCAGCCAGCCGACTGCAGACGCTCAGAACAGGAAAAAACAAACACACACAATGTCTAAACATGAAAGTGTTCACAAGCGTCCAAATCTGGCAGGACGCTCAGTAACAACGCACCCAAGGGATCAGAGCTGGGGCGTGTGTAATACGGCCGAGTTACTTCAAGCAGCTGGGAGCAGGGAGGACATATGGTCAGTGAATGAGAACTGAGTAAGACTCTTCTGGAACCTCCTCCCAGAAAGACAAGTTTTTGCCAACTGCTTCTCTGGCAGGAAATTCTCAGCTGTTTTGGCCAATGGCCCAGATCCTTCCAGAATGACCCAACCGGGCTGATGACTTCTTCCAGCTGGTTGGATTTCTGCTTCTCCGTGAGTAGCAAACATTGCCTAACATGTAAGCATTCACCAGATTCTCATGGACCGCAGCCGTTTTTTTCTCCCTGCTTGCCTAAAACGCACCCTAAGTGATGGCTGAGGCGTGCAGTGGACGAGCAGCAGGATGAACAGGGAAAATTCACTCAGAGGAAAGTGAAGTCAGCTTTAAAACTTTTCAGGAAGAGAATTCTACAGCTTAATCTCAAACAAACAAACAAACAAGCCCAAGCAATCCAATCAAAAAATGGGCATAAGACCTAAACAGACATTTCTCCAAAGAAGACATCCAGGTGGCCAACAGGCACATGAAAAGATGCTCAATATCAGTAGTTATTAGAGAAATGCAAATCAAAACTACAATGAGGTATCACATCACACCGGTCAGAATGGCCATCATCAAAAAGTCTACAGATAACAAATGCTGGAGAGCGTGTGGAGAAAAGGGACCCTCCCACACCGCTGGTGGGAATGTAAATTGGTGCAGCCACGATGGAGAACAATATGGAGAGTCCTTAAAAAACTAAAAACAGACTTACCATATGATCCAGCAATCCCACTTCTGGGCATATATCTGAAGTAACCTCTAATTTGAAAAGATACATGCACCCCAGGGTTCATAGCAGCACTATATACAATAGCCAAGATATGGAAGTAACCACTGAAAGATGACTGGGCAAAGAAGACATGTTACAATTATACAATGGAATACTACTCAGCCATTAAGAAAAAATGAAATAACGCCATTTGCAGTAACAGGGATGGACCTACAGGTGATCTGCCGTCTTGCTTCTGAGTGAGGCTGATGGGCAAATTAAAGTCTGTATCAGTTTCACATAAAAGGAATTAATGATAAAAGAATTTTGTGGCGGACTTTATGTGACACAGTCTGGAGAGGTCTATTTCAGGAAAGAAGGCATCTTGGTCTGGCTTGGGAAAGGCTTCCAAGGAGAGGCAGAGGCAGGACAGTCATATCAGAGCAGAGGAGCAGAAGCAAATTATGCCCGGCTCTGCAGCGCACCCACGGACCGTCTATTAGGGGCAAACAGCCTGGCGGGGAAGAGAGGACATGGAGACAAAACACACGGAACGGAAGAACAGGATCGCGAGAAGAGCCAAGGGAGAGATGAGACACAGAACAGCAGAGATGTTTCAAGGAGCAGTCGCCAAACTCTGAGCGGTCGGTGAGAGCTGTGTTGACCTCAAGCAAACTGCTGAGTCTCTGGACCTCAGCTGTTCCCACCAGGAAACTCAAGGCACCATGACGTTCCTCACCAGGTGGTTGTGGGGATGGGATAAGACGGAGCAGGTAGAGGTGCGCCAGGCCCATCACAGCTGCGCAGTAAATGGTGGATGGCGTGTGAACAGCTGAGCGCTGGGGATACGAGATGTGTGGGAGGGGTCACAGCGGCCACGGCCACGAGCTGTGGTTTCTGGGTGAATGGTAATCAACAGAGGAGGGAGAAAATAGGGGCGCTGGGGTGGGGGGCACTCGTGCTTCAGGCACTGATGTCCACTAAGCAGCTGGCTACAGGGGGCCTGAAGCCAGGGTCGGCAAGCCCGTCCATCAGGGGACAGAGAGTAAATATTTTAGGCTTTCCAGGTCTGATGGTCCCTGATACTCCACTTTCCCAGTGTAGCGTGACATCAGCCACAGATCATTTGAAAACAAACAGGACAGGGCTGCATTCCAACCAAATTCTTTTACAGAAACTGGCATTGGGCTATTTGTCGACCCCTGGTCTAAATGCATAAGAAAGAGAAAAGATTTGATGGGGTTGCTGAAGCCAGGGGAACAAGTAAAACCACTCTGGAGGAGTCAGAGCAAAGGGAAAAACTGCTAAGAAAAGAATGTGAGAAATTATTGATATTTAAAGGGGGAGGGAGTGTATAGCTCAGTGGCAGAGCGCATGCCTGGCATGCACGAGGTCCTGGGTTCAATCCCCAGTCCCTCTATTAAATAAATAAATAAACCTAATTACCTCCTCCCAAAACAAAATAAAACTAAAAAAAAAAAAAAAAAGGGGGGGGTGAAACTACAGAACAAGGAGGTAGAAGAGGTGGGTAAAAGCAGTCACACAGACCCGGGAGAGGAGAGGAGGAAGTGGCCCACAGACCAGAAGACGTCCGAGAAAATGATGCCGGACTTGGCAGCTGGGGACTTGGAGGAGAGCAGCTTTGGTAGAGTTGCTGAGGTGAATGGAAATCAGTTGAGTGGAAAGTCAGTGGTGGGGGGAAGTGATGGCGGAGAGGGTGTTTGGAAGGTGAGGTCATGAGAGAGAAGAGGTGGGAGCTCCCGGGGAGAGAGGGCTGAGGCTGATTAGAAAGAACAGCAGGCACGTGGATGGACTGAAGGCAAAGGAAGGAGGAATTTGAAGATACGGGTAGGTTCATCATCACCAAATGTGTCCCAGGGGTTCATTGATGGATGAATGGATAAACAATATACAACATATCCTTACGACGGAGTGTTAATCAGCTTTAAAAAGGAAGGAAATCCTGCCACGTGCTACACCATGGATGAATCTTGAAGACATTATGCTCAGTGAAATAAGCCAGGCACAAAAAAGATAAATACTGTATGACTGCACTTACACGAGGTACCCACTTTAATCGAACTCATACAGACAGAATGTAGAGTGGTGGTGACCAGGGGCTGGAGGGAGGGGTTCGTGGGGAGTTGCTGCTTAATGGATATAGAGTTTCAGTCTTGCAAGATGACAAGAGTCCTGGAGATGGATAATGATGACGGGTGTACAACGCTATGTATGCATTTAATACCACTGAATTGTACCATTTTTAGGGCGAAAATGCAATTCTAAGTTTATTTTGAGCCCTGTGGGCACTAGCACTAAACACCTTTAGGGTTATCCTGATAGTCTGGACTATTGCTCTGAACACCTACCTGGCAACCTGCCACTTCCCTTTGAGTTTTTAACCTTAATGCACAGGCATTGTGTGCGGAAAATGTGCAAATGAGCCTTCCCCGGAGATGACTGCAAAATGTGATTACTGCATGTATTCAGTTTCTGACTGGTATGACAATTTCCTAATACTGTTCAGTTTGCTGTGTAAACACAATTGTGCAAATCTGTTTAAAAAGGGTCAGAAAGGTAAATAGTACATGATGTGTATTTCATCACAATTTGAAAGGAAAGGGACATTAGTGAGAAACTGGTGAAAGCTGAATAAATCTGTGGTTTAGTTAATAGTCCTATTACCAAGGTTACAAAAAAAAAAAAATACATGCACTAGTGTAATTGCATAGCAATCCTCTCCTCTCCGCTATTAGCTGCTTTAGGTTATCTGCCTCCTTTTTCAGCATCAGTGAAACAATTCAAACAGAATGGCTATATTAACTATAAATCTAAGCATGTATAGTGCTATTTTAATTGACCATACGTAAATTATCCCCTCGTGTATTCATAAGTACCTTGACCTCCCGAAGGTTCATGCATTCCTCCCAGGAATAAAACTTTCTTTTCATTCTAAAAGAGAAGAAAGAAACAAACAGTATGCTTACTTCCAGTAACAGGCTAAACTCTATCTCTCAAAAATTGTTTTCATTCCAAACCTAATGAACAGTGCTTAAAGTTGGTTCCAACTTCCACCAAATATTACACTCTTCAAAACAACATGTATTTAAAAACCTGCCAGTGCAATCAGTCCTCCGGCACAAAATTTCCCAGCAGAGTGAGAACAGGGCCCTGTAAAGAGACCTGGACGGCTGCCTTGCTGTACCACTAATTGGCTAAGCTCGCCCTGGAGGCAAATCCCTCAGGCTTACTGCATCTAGACTAGAGCTGTCCAGACTTTCTGCATTGATGGAAATGTTCTGTGCTGTCCAGTATGGCAGCCACCAGACACGCACGGCTACTGAGCGCTTGGGTGCAACAGAGAAACTGAATTTTGAATTTAAATTTTAAATTTAAATGATGTATGATTATTTGTCACCATGTCGGGCAGCACAGTGTGAGACCCTCCGGCGCAGGGGTTGGCAAACTCCCATGGGCCAACTCCACTCCGCCATCTGATTTTATACAGCCCGTGAAACAGGAATGCCACTTATATTTTTAAAACAGTTGGGGAAAACAAAGCAAAAGAAAAATAATATTTTGTGACACGTGAAAATGATCTGAAATTCAGTTTCCATGAATGAATGTTTTATTGGAAAACAATCACACTCACCTGTTTCTAGATGGTCTGTGGCTGCTTTCCCACCACAACAGCAGAGCGGCGTGGTGACAGAGACCACACAGCTCGCAAAGCCTAACCTAAAATATTTACTGTCTGGCCCTTTGCTGGAAAAGTTTGCCAACCTCTAGTCCAGAGGCGGAGGGGTAATCTGGCCAGAAATGTCAGTCAAGGTTCTCTCTTTCATGGCCCTTCAGGCATGTCACCTCATTTGAAACTCACGGCATCCCCATGAGACAGAAAGACTATGAAACAGAGCAGTTATGCCATGTCCCCAAGGTCTCACCTCTGCCTAATAACCCTCATCTCTCCCCCTCACTCTGACCGTCCGTCCCCGATGTCACACTGTCTCCTGGTTGAGTGACCAGTTCCTGTATTTATGCCCCAGACCTGCTACATGACAGGGGCCGATCACGCACTGGAGATACAACAGTGGACCCGACCTTGGAGCAGGAAGGCAGGTGATCAGTCATCTTCCGTGCTGAGTGCCGTGAAGGAAAGGGACAGGGCACCCTGAGAGTGGACCCCAAAGTGACCTAACTTCACCGGGGTCTCAGGGAACAGTCCTCTAGTGAAGTGATGGTTCAATCAAGACCAAGGGCATTTAGCCCGGTCGGAGGTGTGGGGAAGGGAGTAGTATGGGAAGGCTCAGGGCAGAAAGGCATCTGGTCAGTTCAAGAAGCCGAAAGGCCAGAGTGACCAGGACAAAGCAGGCAAGCGGCCAGTGAGAGGAGACGCGGCCAAAGAAAACAGGCAGGGGCCGAGAGAGGCGGCAATTTGTAAAACTGGGGACTTGATCCTAAAACTGAAAGCAAGACATTAAAAGCTGTCTTCATCTGGGTTCCCTGAAGCAGAGCCTGAGGCAAGGATTTGGGTGCAGGGAGTTTATTTGGGAGGCGACCCTAGGACGCCAGGGCAGGGAGCAGGACCCCTGAGAACAGAGCGGTGGTGAGCCCACAAGAGGGTGCACCGGGGAGCTGACACCATGGTGGGTGACAGGGGCTCAGTCCTGCTGGGGACCTTCTCCGGACCATGCAGAAGCACCTCGGTGAGTCTCCCAGGTGCACCTGAGGTGGGATGCTGGTGGTGGGCACAGCACCGCACACAAGTCAGGTCAGACACGGGGACGTGATGGCAAAGAATGTTTGGCACAAGTGATTTTAGATGACTAGACTCATGTTTAATATAATCCCTTCAGGCTGGAATGGACAGGGGAAAGAGTGGAAGCCAGGAACCTGAGGGAGGGAAGTATTGTAGTGGCAGAGGTGCTAAGTGAGACTGGGCTGAGGGGGAGGTTAGCAGTGGGAAAACAGAGACTGTAGGTGGATGAGATAAACATCTGGGGGTTAGAATCTCCAGGACCAGACAACCAATGCTGGGGCACACAGAGGGAAGACTGGGAGGACTCCCGGGTTTTGAGAGGATGGTAGTGTCACTTATCAAGATAGGGAATAATGAAGGAGAAACAGGTCTGGAGCAAGAGAGAATGTGCTGGATATAAGTTCCGTTTTGGACGTGATGAGTGTGAGGTGTCTGCAGGGTATCCAAATGGAGATGTTGAGAAGGCAACTGATGTAGCTGGAGGGGCAGGCAGACTCTAAAATGGTCCCCAAAGCCCCCCGCCTCCTGGTATTCACCAACTAGTATAACCCTCCTCCTTCAATGACTTGCTTCTGACCAAAATAATACAGCAATTTGAGAGGATGTCACTTCTGTGATTAGTTTACAAATGCAATAAGAGATGTTGCTTGCAACTTGGCAGAAGACTCTCACTGCCTTCTTGGTTCCCGTGCCTTGATGAAGCAAGCTGCCATGTTGTGAGCTACTTTTTGCAGGGACCCATGTGGCAAGGGACTGAGGGCAGCCTCCAGCCAGGAGCCAGCAGGGAACTAAGGCCCTCAGTCCAACAAAGCACAGGATACTGAATGCTGCCCACGGTCATGTGAGTGAGCTCAGACCTGGGTCCTTCCCCAGTCCAACCTTCAGATGAGACCCCAGCACCAGCCAACACCTTGACTGCAGCCTCATGAGAGAGACCCCAAAGCAGAGAACTCAGCTAAGTCATGTCCAGAGTCCTGACCCACAGAAACTGTGAGATAGTTCTTGTAAACCACAATACTTTGGGGTAAATTGTTCCGCAGCAACAGATACCTAATACAATGGGTCTGGACTCCGATTGCAAAGGGCACGTGGGGCAAGGGGAATAAAACAGTAGTCACCAAACGGAGTCACACGTGTAAAGGATCCAAAATAAGTCACTGAATTTCTCAGTGTCAGTTTCCTTTCCTATCACATGTTTCTTTATTTGCTCGTTCCTGCCTCCCAGTATGAGAAGACCCTTGGAAAAAGCATTAGTGCTGTGTGCAAAGCAGCACATCTGACGTGGGGACATGGTTAAGTCTCTAACATGAGCATCCCAGAGTCCCCCATCATCCAACCCACAGAAATCAACGCACGTCTCCATGTGCTCCCCTGTAGAGACTTTTCAAAGACGAGGAATGGGGAGCATACAGTTAAAACTATGTTGACAATGTGTCACTGAGGATGAATTCATGAGCATGAAAGAGAAAACTTTTTTTGAGTTCTTTTTGTTTTTTTGCAGGGGGGAGGTAGTTAGGTTTATTTATTGATTTACTTTCTCAGTGGAGGTACTGGGGATTGAACCCAGGACCTCGTGGATGCTAAGCATGTGCTCTACCATTTGAGCTATACTCTCCCCACTAAAACTTACTTTTTAATAGCAATCAGTTCCCCAGACTCAATGCTTCTTCCCAGCAGGACGGAACCATAGGTTCCATCCCCGAGTTGCTTGATGGTTGTGTATCTATTCATGGTGTGCCTGCTCAGGCCGGACACTCATCTCAGGCCAGAGGTGGACCAGTCCTGCAGCCGCAGCAGGCCTCCCCGGAGTGTAACCAGATTTTTCGATGGCAGCAGCAACAGCAGCAGCAGCAAGAGGTCTTCAAAAGAACGTGACTATCTCCCAAATACATATTTTCAAAGATGAGTCCTGCCTGTAGAGAAAAACGAGAGACAAAGATCAATGCACAACGTATATTCTGAGTCTGTCTAAATCAGGGACCGGCAAATGGTAAGCCCCAGCCACCACCTGTCTTTGTCAAAAAAGTTTTATTGGAACACAGCCCTGCCCACACATTTGCAAATTGTTTGCAGCAGTGTTCACACTACACAGCAGAGTTGGGTACCTGTGACTGAAGGCTTGCCTGCAAAGCCTACAAGATTTGTTATCTGGTCCTTTCCAGAAAAAAGTGTGTCCACCTCTGGTTTAAATAATGTTCTTTTCCAATGTTTTCTAAAACGAGAGGTAGCATTCTTGGAAAGTGATTTTGTCCCTGGCTCAGAAACGAATCAGTTGCAATGTGATGCCTTTCTGCTGACTAATCGCTGTGGGCAAACTCCCCACGATAACCACCAGGGAGAGAAATTGCTGAGCTACGAGACACCATGCTAAATACACTGTGTTCTGTGCAGTTCAGCTGCGGTTCACCACGTAAACATACAAAAGCCGAGAAGTGCTTAAATTAAGGTTCTCCTGAGAGAGAACTTAAGACGTGCTCCATGAACTATTTGGGGCTAGGCAACAACAGTATTATTTTTCCTGTTAGACATTCAGAAGCCGAACAAAAAGAACTTGTCATTTTTTAAGGCCCGCATGTACGGTGTGCCCCTTTTAAAATCATTCAGTTGGGCTTTTTTTAAAGGATAAGTCGTTGATTTTTTTTTTATATATGTACTAATTATTGTTTCTAAGAACAGGTTAGATCTTTAGCTTTTAAACTTACATAGTTATCAAAGGAATAAAGCCAACTACAAAATAAGAAACAACAGAATGCAGTAATCCAAACATAAAGGACAGTCGACATAGTCAAGAGATCAACCTAATAATTAGTTCATTTGTGTCCTTATTATTATTATTATTATTTTAGATTCTTCATATAAATGATGTCATAAGGCATTTTTCTTTCTCTTTCTGGCCCACTTCACTTTGAATGACAGTCTTCAGGTTTGATTTTTTTTTTTCATTTTCATTTATAAAACTGAGTGTCAGTCGGTCTACCTATATGGAAGAAAATGTAAGCCCATAACTTAAATGACTGCAATGCCTTTAGGCAAACATTAATGAAGTGTAAATGCTTAAATAAGAACATGAAACATCAAACTAATTATCTGAAGAATCAAAGGATCCGAAGATAATGATTAGAAGTACATGACATTCTGCATTGAAGCCCAGTTAACGCAGCTTCTCTTTTCAGATGAATTCCAATCAATGAATATAAAAGCAAAGAGGGAAATACATCCACTACTAGCCCAACTTCACAGTAAAATCTGTTGCAGGCAAGATTCTTTGATGGATGTAAATATCAGTGGATAAAAGTTTGAGGAGAAACATGCTATTCCCATTGTTTCAAAGTATCTTTAAGATATTTATTGACGTCAAAGGGAAAGATGGTGACTCTGTGGGCAGGAATCTAGCAGAAACCTCCTTACCCTAGTGATCAAGTTCCACATCACCATTCATAAGACACATGACATCACGAATCCTGGATAGGATGCTCGGAGAAGGGGACGCCTCTGTGGTACTCTTGTCAAAAATGCAGAACCTCAACCTACTTGTGAGAAAACCTCAAACTCAAAATGTGGGACTTTTTTTTTTTAAAAAAAACTGACCAATACTCTTCAAAAGTGTCAAGATCATAAAAGGCAAGAGGACAGACCAAGGAGCTGTCACGGATCAGAGGCAATTAAGGAGACAGGACAACTAAACTCAACATGAGATCCTGGATAGGGTCCTGGAACAGAAAAAGGGCATTAGTGGAAAAGTTGGTGAAATTTGAATAAGGTTGTAGTTTAGTTAATAGCATGGTGCCAACATTAACTTCCTGGGTTTGATCGTTGTTCTGTGGTTACAGAAGATGTTAGTAACGGGGGGAGCTGGGTGAAGAATGCCTAGGAACTCTGCGGACTATTTCTGTGACTTTTCTGGAAGTCTAAAATCAGTTCAAAATAAAAAATTAAAAAACAAATCTAGTCTGTGTTCTGTGCGTGACCTCGAGAAACCTTGAGAAATGTACAGGTTATGCCTGATTTCACCATATTCTACCATAAAACTGGAAATGCCTTAGAGATCAAGCTTCCGCTCCCCATTCCTCCACCACACAAACTCATTCTCCTCCCCCCAGAACCATTTGAGGCCCCTGGTTTCCTTCCTTTCGAAGCTCTACAGGGTCAGACTCCTCACAGCTTCCTTGAGCAGCTCTTTATAGCAATGTATTCCATTGCCGATTAGTACATATTTATAAAGCACCTACTATGTGACAGACCCTAGGTTAACATCTGGGGCTAGAGGGACCAATAAAACATGGCCCCTTTCCCCAAAGATCTTAGAGTCTCATGGCAGAGGATGAGGATGGGGGTGTGGAAGGGAGTGGCTCATGAATATGCACGAAGATATTTCAAGGACACTGAGGGTACAGAACTGGGGACGGGTTAAGAAGAAGGCCCCCTGCCTTCCGGCTGGGTGGATTCCACGAGGCTCAGGAGAGCAGCAAGAAAGGTCTTCATAAAAGACTGAGTCTTAAAAGAAAAAGAGAAGTCGGTGTTTTGTAAGCCGAGGAGTTCTAGCACTCCACTCCAGGGAGCAGAAATGAAGGCACGGGCACTTGAATCTGGGGTGGAGGGGAAGGTAGGGAGTTAGCGCACGGTGGGCTGTTTTGGATTCCAGATGTGTCTCAACATAACATAGAAAGAGTATTTGGGTCAAAACATAATCAAATTTGGGGCTCTGTGCTTCTTTCCCCCTCTTTTTCTTTTTTTTTTTTCTTATTTGTCTTCATCTGTTTTTGATATGACATGATTTCTGCATTATTCGTAACTTCATTTTCCAACAAATTCTCCTTGATGAACCGTGGCAACCAAAACTTAACAACGACCTTCATTCCAGCAGCATGTGGTTTTGCCCTCGCTTTTTTTTTTTTTTTTTTGCAATGGCATTATACTACTGATTCATATCTATTCATTATTAATCATAGAAGCCCTTCTTTGATAGCTACTTCCTTCTCTACTAAAATTGTATAATTGGGACAATGCCTTCCTAGACTATCATGGAGAAAGGTATTTGTGGAAGAATTAGGAAGTTCATTGAAATCAAGACAGAGTGGGTCATTCACGCAACACACAATCACCCAAACGATTCTTCCTTGTTACAGTCTGCCAGATAACAAAAACATGCCATAGAACAGAATTCAGTTACTCTGGCAAGATCTGACTCTCGTCACACCGGGGCAGTTGCTTTTTAATTTTATTTCAGGTAATAACGTATCGGCTGTCAAATCGATCCAACCAGTGTCTCTTCAGGCATTAATGTCAGGTTGGCAGTGTATAATTTTATTCAAACTGTACTGAGATGCCAAGCGTTATGCAAGGCTTTAGGGGTGCATTATGGATAAGGCGAGGGTCCTTCCTTTAAATAACTCACACTTGACATATATATGGAAAATGCAGGAAGTTCTACAAGAACATGGTGGAGACGGCAACCGACTCTTGGGAGGAAGGAGAGGTGGGACACCCCTGCAGAGAAGAGGGGGTACAGAGGTAGCGAAGAATGAGCAAAGTTTCATTATACAGAAATGGAAGAGAAAGGAATTACAGATGGAGGAAACTCTGCAAAAGGTTGCTTATAAGAGCTCGGCATGGTCACATGAGGACAAAAGCCTAGTGGTTCACTCCCTGGGTGAACAACAGACTCACTGGGGGACTTTGAACAAATACTGATGCCCAAGCCCAACCTCTAAGGGTCAGATCAGGGGCGGGGACTGCGTTTTGGTAGTTTAGAAAGCTCTCCAGGTGATTCTAATGTGCAGCCTCAATGTGAAGTTCAGGACTAGGGCACACAAGCCGTGAAGGGCAGTAAGGAAATGGAGAAGACAGCCAGAAACTTCGGGTGGGGTCCAGTCGTGAAAGGGTACACTCGTCATGCACGACTTTGGTCTTTACCCCGACATAAGAATTCTCTGGGGTTTTTAAGCAGGGAAATGACACGAGGAGGACCCCCCTGGACTATTCAAACTGCTGTTAGAATAGAGAGACTAGAGGCAGAGAGACTAGTCAAGGGGGTTAGTGCAACAGCCAGGAGAAGTATGTAGAAGGCCTGCCCGAAGGCACTGGGCTGGACGGATGCTAGAGCCAGAGACACGGGTTTTGGAAGAGGGAACGTGAGTTTGTGTGTGTTATTTGGACAATGTGCAGAGACAACGGGTTCTGTTTCCGAAGGTGCTGAATTTGAGGAATGCACGAAACCTCTCATGGGAGATGCTCAGGACACAGCTACAAGCAGTTCCAAGGTTGTTCTATTTTTTTTTTTTTCCCCAAAGAGAGTGCATTATTGGAGTTCTTCCTAGGAGAACAGCATTCAGACAAGGCTAACGTTGTGCACAGTTCTGGGGCATTCTGCTCACAGGGAATGCTACCTAAACGGTGACCCTTGGAGTTTCGCAACATGGCGGTCAAAGTTCCAGACCAAGGGACACAATAGCCTAAACATGAGCCTTAATTACTATGCAATTTGGGATGACAAATGTCTAGATAGACATTAAAGAACATAATACGGGTCCTCAACGGAAGTACAGGAAGAGTAGTTAAAGAAACACAGAATTCATGGAGAAAAGGAGGATTAGAAAGCACGGTAGTTGTTTCAAGTGTACAAAGGGGTATCAGAGAGAAGGATTCATTACACTATCTGTGGATCTGGAAAACAGAACCATGCCACCATCTGACCTTTCTATTCTCTAGTGAATTATTTCCAATACTAAAAAAAAATGAAGTGGTATTATTCAAATTCTCAGACAAAAAGTCACATTCAACCCACGTCAGTGCTGAGCACATCCCAGCAGGAAGTGGTTAAATACATTTGGGATTCATATTGTTCAACTGTTCATCACTTGTGGGGTGGCCCAAAAGGAAAGGACAAAACCTCACCGGTGCTCTGGGAAAACGACAGGGCGATGGACAGGGCATCAGGAAAAGGAGGGAGAGAGGACAGATACTGTTGCTGATCTGCCCAACAGCAATGTTCCTCCTCCTGCTTAGTTTATAGAGCCCTGATTTTATTCAGGATTCAGTATCACCAGGAACGGCAGCCACCAACACAGCCCCAGGCTGTGAACTATGCTCAGGCGAAGCCAAGTCAAGCAATTCCACTTCCTACTGAAAATCATTTAGGAGTGGGACTACAGCTCTGACTGATGAGATGGAAAGGATAGTGAGCAGGTAGGGGAAGAGAAAGGTTTCTGAGAAGGAATCCACTCCCTGAAAAAGACAGTTGACAAAGACGTTGCCCCATGTTTCTGCCTTGAACACAGTCATCTAAAGCTGTAACATGTAGGGCTGAGACCGCCTTCTGGCGATTATGAGACGTCAACTCTACAGATGAGAATCTCATCTGCTGAGGATGGATGGAAAGAAAGAAGCTGGGTCCCGATGATACCACTGGGTGGCTGCACGATCCCTGAAAACATCTGCTTTAGATTTCTCGTCATATAACCTAATCAAAAGCCTGTTGCTGACGCTACCGTCAGGTAGTCTGTTAAGTACAACTGAAAGCATTCCTGATTCAGTGGACTAAGGCCACACTGACTTAAGAGACTACATACAAAGTGTTCTACTGGAGTTCATATAGGTAAGTAAACAGACTGATCTATCCATCGATCTTTTGTAGTCAGCATGGTTGTGAAGACTGAAAGAGGTGTGGGGCTGGAGACAGATGAGAGGAAGGAATTCTCTATGAGCCTAAGGTTAATTTTCCACCCACCATGACCTGCTTCCATTTTGGAAGAACATACAATACACATCTATTGAGGGCAACACGGATGAGTGTCCAGAAATGGCCCTGGGTATCGCTCAGGGTTGCCTGGGCAACTAGCTCTTTTCCCCAGGGTCATCCAAGCCCAATTTCTCTCTTTTTTTAATGGAGGTACTGGGGATTGAACCCAGGACCTCCTGCATGCTAAGCACACCCTCTACCACTGAGCTATCCCCTCCCCCCAATCTCTAAATAATGACTAATTTCTCTCACCAAGGACATGTCATTCACCCATACATTGATCCATGCATCACTGACAAAAAATAATTTAAAAAAATGTAAATAGTTTTCCTTACCCACCCTATTAGTTTCCCGTAGCTGCTGTTAACAGATCACCATAAGTACGCTGACTTAGAACAACAGAATCTTATTCTCTCATGTTTGCAGAGGCCAGCGTCTGAAACCAGTATCCCCGCGCTGAGATCAAGGTGTTGGCCCTTCCTCCAGAGGCTCAGGGAGGAATCCATTCCTCGTCTTCTCCAGCGTCTGGGGGCTTTGGGCGTTTCCTTGGCTCGTGGCCACATCACTCTAACCTCTGCCTCTGTGGTCACACTGCCTCCTCTCCCTGTGTCAGACCTCCCTCTGCTTCTCTCTTACAAGGACTAGTGTTTGCACTGAGGGCCCACTTGGATAACTCAGGTTTATCTCCCCATATCAATTTTATTAATTTTATAAATTTATTTATATAATAAATTTAAATACGAAATATAAATTAAATATAATTAAATAAAATATAAATTAAATAAAAAATAAATACAAATAAAATAAAACAAATTTATTACTTTAATTGTATCTACAAAGTCTATTTTGACAAATAAAGAAACATACACAGGGTCTAGGGACTAGGACCCGATCTCTCCAGGCGATACCACGAGCCTGTTACCCTCCAGTGAAACTGCCCAAAGACACGCGTGATCATACGAACTATGGCAGCCATGGTTTCCACTCAACCAAGTTAAGTATTTTAGGAATGAAATCAGGAATCTAACGCTGAGTTACCCAATGAACAAAGGCATTCTTTTTTGAGCCATAGAGAGTATTTCTCTTTAATTTGCAGAACAGACAAGACTTTGAAATCTCTGAGAAGATGATGTTAACATATGGAGATTCCACACTGTATGGACCAGGGGTTGCAAGTGGACAGCCTGAGGACCAGATTCACAGAGATGCTTTGAGTTTATATTTAACGATGGGAACTTGCATATAAAAATTGCGATTTGGGGCAGCTCTGGAAAAACTGAAGAGCTAAAATGACACACAGTCCTTGGCCCTTCACGGGAACAAAAAACTAAACAAGCGTGGTCACCGTCCCTTCCAGTCAAACACGAGCTCTCCAGCAGTTTGCTGCCCCCATCCTCCCAGGTGTCCCTTAAAATAAATAGCATGTCAGTTGCTTTTTTTTTTTTTTTTTCTAGTTCCCATTTATTTTTGTACCTTCACAGCCACTTGTTTTACCGGAAGAAAAACATTTCTCTGTTCCTATGCCTCTATCCAAAGTGACAAAGTAAAAGACAGCCTGGAAAAAAAAAAAAAAAAAAACCTCTTTTGAAGAAAAATTGGAGGGAAAGAAAAATTGTTGTCCTCTTTCTAAAAGAGAAGAGCAACTCTTTACCATTGAACAAGCACACAGCCCACTCCTGAGGGTCTTTTCCATTTCCTCCTCTGCCCCTGACAGTGTGTGAATTCACAGCTCCTGGTGTAGACAGTTTTCACTGCTGGAGAAGTCAGTCGGATGCAGCAACCCACCCATCAACTTGGGGACTTAGCTAACGTGCACTTCTAAATCCCACTGACTCCAAGAATGAACTTGGATAATCAGTCACCATGACCAGTCCATACTTAGCTCACTAATCTATCAAATAAAGTAGTAATAATAATTTTAGTACTTACTATGTGTACAATACTGTTTTAAATGCTTTGCATATATGAATCCATTTAATCCTCACAACGGTACCAGTCGGTACTATTATTATTACCCCCATTTTATTTTATCAGTAGGTACTATTATTTACCCCACATAAGGAAACTGAGCCCCAGGCTACTCATCCAACATTATACAACTAATAGATGTTGGCACTGTGGTAGGAACCCAGGCTGACTGCTCTAGACTCAAGGGAGAGATTGCAAAAGATCCAAAGACCATGAAATCATTTAAGGATCTGAGAGCAAGGGGAATTAAAAGAAGTACTTTGTAGCTCAAAGTCTAAATACAGAAACCAGCGAGGTGGCCATGCTCTAGTTGGCCTCATTCTGCAACCCAGCTTCAGCGGACCCAGCGGGGACCCCGCCAGCACCAACTGCCTACAGCGGAGGCAAGGGACTGAGGACAAAGAGGGACTGGGTCCTAGCTTCCACTCGGCACAGACCGCCTGTGACTCGGAGCATCTCTTGGTCCTCGGGTTAATTTCTGGGCGCCGGACTTAATGAAGTGAGGTGGTTTCCTGCTCTAAGGCTCTGTGGTTCTGTGACTCTCTGGGTCAGGAATGAAGCTAGCTTTTGTCTAAGGAAAAAAAAAATAGATCAGTGTTTCCACCTTTTTCCATCACATGCACAAAAGATAGCAAAGAGCAGACAGTGCCCTGGAGGGACGCTGCACACTACACAGCATCTCTCTTCCAGAGCTGGACAAGTGTCCCGCTGCCTCAGCCAGACCCCAAAGCTGGTAATCTACCCCTTCCCTTCCCTTGGGGTCCAGCTCAAACATCACCTCTTCAGAGCCTCCTGCCCCAAACTGCTCAGACACAGCCAAGGGCTCTCTCCCTGGGACGCCGCAGAGCCCTGACCCCTCCTCACTGCCAGCCCTTCCCCAGCAGTGCCCAGCGACATGCAGGCCTGGCCCGGACACTCTGCATGCTTCCTGCATCTCTGTTCTCACACCTCACACTCCGTTTGTACACAGAAGGGTCAAAACATGACTTTTAGTCTTTGCAATTCATTTTCTAGACTACCCTTGGTAAGCATCTCAAAACACACAATGCTTCTAATTCTTTGTGTGCAAAGTTACAGTAATCAAAGTGTTTGCCCTGAGCTGAAGTGTTCTGAAGTTCTGAGATGGGGGAATGGTAAATACTAAGGTAAAGAAAGGGCCCTGCCTGGGTGAGTCCTCCCACCACAAGGCTGGAATTACTGAGTCTCAGAGTCCCAGAAAGGCCCCCCTCAGGGTACCTCAGATCAGGCCCTTGGCCTTTGGGTGAGGCTGTATCTCTTAGAGCAATACAATTGTATTTGCTTTCACAGGGTTCCAGCCCATCTTTGGAATGAATGCTATGGTTTTTCTGGCTAGGTGACACTGGGGAAACCTTCCTGCCATCTGCCCCAACTCCCTCCCCTCGACTCAGTCCTCAGTGGAGGCAGAACACCTGCTCGCAGCCAGCAGTACCGCCAAGTGTCCTGGGAAACTGACCGGATGCAGGGACGGAGGTGGTCCGCTCTTTATTTTGGAGACTTGATAGTCATTGAATAAATGCCACAACTACTCATATTTTAAGACAGGAGACAAAAAACTGTATGCAGAAGTGGGCTTCTCTGGGAACTGCGGTTTACCAAGCCCACTCCCCCATTCAGATCTGTATGAAGAGCTCTGCTCCCTTCACCTTGATGGCTTTCCACTGAAAAGACACCATTGCTTTCACTTGTCCTCACAGGAAAACTTCACCTCGTGCAAAATCGCTCAGTGGCCCTTCGCCTGACACTTCTGAGTCTTATTTTACCTCAAGTGGCCCGTATTCTAGGTTCAAACATGTCATAACTTCATAAATGTAAGGTTAACATGGTTATATTTCTTTTAAAAGGGTACCAAAAATAGTGCACCTGTATTTCTGTCTTTCTCTCTGGGACCGAATTCTTCTGCCCATGTACATTTTAGTAACAATGTCCTCTAAGTATTTTTGCCTCTTAGACTAGTGCTTTTTTCTGCACTGAGGACAGCAGCTCCAAGACCAAAAGACCTCCTTTAGATGGACCTGGCCTTGTCATGGCGGACCATGACAAGGAGGGCATTAAAGATGCTTTCAGTGACTGTCTTAACGGAGACACGGGGGAAGAAAATCCGTTACCCTGGCTGGACTCTTCTGTTCCCCAGAGACTGTTTCATGCCCTGACCCCCCTTTCCTCCTTCAGCCTCAGCTTCTGAGAGGGGAACTCCTCATGCACCAGGTCCTGAATCCCAGGAGAAGGGTCCACGACTTCCTCCCGCGTCTCCTGCACCACCGAAGGGCGCTGTGCCCCGAGCCTAAAGTCTTCTAGCACTTGTGGGTTCTTTCCAAACTAGGATCCGTCATTCTGCGAGGTTCATGGGCTGTGAAAAGCCGAAGGGAAGACCCAGAGGATGAATACCCATGCCCCTGACTCGTGGGAAACTGCGGATGAGCCAGGATGATAGTCCCCACCGGCTTCATGGAGGTGGTGATGGTGGTCCTGGCCCCACCTGCTTGCCTGATCACCATCCCCTGTTTTACAGGTGAATAAGGGAGGGCGAGGTGAAGACGAAGGGAGCGAATCGCCAAGTGTCACATACTCTAGCGCTTTGCAAACATCACGGCGCGGTTAACTGCGGGCTGATATACTGCAATGTAAGATGCTTTACCACCTTGCATAAGGACAAATCAATCAGTAACGCATATCAAGGAAGCAAAGGCTTAATATAAAAATTAAATAGAAGGAGGAGGGTAGAGTTCAAACGGTAGAGCGCATGCTTAGCATACAGAGGTCTTAGGTTCAATCCCCAGTACATCCATCAAAAAAAAAAAAAATTAAATAAATCTAATTACCACTCCCCTCCAATAGAGCAGGGCTCAGCAAACCTTTTCTGTGAAGGGTCAGTCAATATGTTAGTCTGTGAGGTCGATAGGGCTGTGTCACAACTATTCAACTCCTCTGCTGGAGCACAGAAGTGTAAACAAATACGACTTTATTTACAAAAACAAGGAGCAGGCAGGACAGGCCTGCAGGGCACCATGTGTGGACCCCTGAAACACAGGAAACCCTGCACGGAGGCAGAAGCGTTTTAGCCCTCTGTACATAACCCTCATCTCCCCCAGGGTCACAGGTTTGCATACAGACTGTGCATCCTGAGAGTCTGAGCTCTTCGAGGGCAGAGGTTTCGTCCTGTTCACAACCGTATTCCCAGCACCTAGACAAGCACCTGGCATCCTGTTGGCCCAAAGACGTGCTCAGAATAAAGATGGGTTGGATGATTAAATTAATGAACGGGCAATTTATGGGTTTATAAAGGGTCGCTTTTTTTTGTTTTTGGCATAAAGGGTCACTTTGACTTATTTTCCTACACCATCAACCCCAAGCCTACTGCCGTCCCTCATAACTTGTCTGCAAAACTGGACAACTCCATGGAGACGAGTGCACGGAAATTATGAATCCTTCAAAAAAACTTGTACAACAGTTTAGGAAAACATTTTCTTTTTAACAGCTTAAGATAACGTGTAGATATATGCAGCTTACTTTTTTCTCACTCAGTTTTGTCTGAGTTCAATCAGTCATTGATACATTCACTTTCAAAGCACAGGCCGAGTCCAAGCGGACAAAACCACGAACTATACTGTCCTTTGGGATCTACAAGCTCACGCAGATGGTAATTCCCATAGTATGGTCAAACATGTCGTTGGATATCACACCGTCGCTACTTTATCTTTTTGGTCCTGGGCCATTATCCTTTATAGTAACCACGAGAGCAGTCACTTGTTATCAGCACTTTACCGCTCCTAGTCCACCTACAGAAAGGTAAAAAAATGACTCATAGTGACCTTTCCTCACACAGATGTGGCTTGCACAAGCTCTTGGCCATGACTGGACGTTTATCAAGTGGCTACTAAGAGCGAGATGGAAGAAAACTCCAAATGAGACGCGAGGCACTACTGCGCCCCTCCATTAAAAAATCTGAGTTAGGACGACAAACTCAGGGTCTAGGGAAAATGTCAAGTAAGATAATGTATAACCTCATGCTAATTAGTACAGATTGACTGCTCAGTTCAGTAGGACCTAAGTTCAACATGGATGGAGCATAATGTTAAGGAAACTTGACTACAGCATCAGAGTTTTTTCCTTGGTGAGACCTTAATGATCATCCCGAACCCTCATTGCCCAGATGAGATCCAGAGGCCCAACCAATAGGATTCTTGGCACCTTCAGAGCAGCATAATTTTAAATGTGTGAATGTAAGAAATGTTTTAATTATCAATGTCACAACTGCTGCCACTTCCCCTTCTGGGAAAAGTATATGAAACAGATACCATATGACATCACGTATATGTGGAACTGAAAAAATGACACAAATGTACTTATTCACAAAACAGAAATAGATTCACAGACATAAAAAACAAACTTATGATTACTGGGGTGGGGAATGGTGGGGGAGGGGGGAAAAATACAAAGTTTGAGATTTGCAGATACATACTACTATATATAAAATAGATAAACAAGGTCCTCCTGTACAGCACAGGGAACTACATTCAATCTCTTGTAATAGCCTATAATGAAAAAGAATATATATGTATAACCGAATCACTTTGCTGTACACCAGAAACTCAACATTGTAAATCAACTGTACTTCAATTTTTAAAAAAGGATATGAAGCCATTGCTAATCTTGAACCACATATAAAACAAAGTGGCAGCTCTTCAAAGACGTGCTTTCCTCAGACCCTGAGACGGCTTCACAAGTCAGCGCTCGTAGGAGTTGATTCCGGCTGCACAGGTGAGTCTGACCACAGGCACTCTTTCTATGAAGGTTTTGACTTTCAAAGCACGGCGAGCCAGCGCCTTAATTCAAGTGCAAGAATGCTTCCATTCCCGCAGAAGGAATCAAGAAAGGAAGTTCTCCACTTGGATTGAGTATTTCCCTAGGCTCTGTGGAGCAGTAGGATTTCCTAGCATCAGACAGCACCCCACGGGGAGCAGAGAGAGTGAGCCTGAATGCCACCTCCACCTCAGTCCCCTCTTGTGAGGAACCTGCTGCTTCTACTTCTTCTTTGGCTGAAGATGTCTCTGATTTCTTCCTGCCACAACGCTTAGCATCTTCAGGCAATGTGCCCCAGAAATAGATTTGTTTCAGCAAATTAGTTTTACCGGGTAGTTTTCTAGAACACATGGGTATGGATAAGGAAGTAAAAACCATTTCAAGGTAAGCACAGCCACAATCTCGGACACGGTTACACCATAACCCCCAAACTGTATGCGTGTAAGGCACCTGGCTCACACCTCTGTTTGCAGATCTCCCAGTCAACCACACCTACCACAAACAGTGACGTCCACAGATGGGAGCAGTCTGACCCTCCAGGCACAGGCCCTTCCCAGAACCCACAGTCATCAAAGAGAGCTGATGAGAGAATTTACAGTTAAGTGAGACACCATTCATTCACAGGCTGCCAGATCAACACACACAGGAAGGCCACTGTGCCCAGAATTCTGCCAAGGAACCACTAGGCAGGTCGTCCGGCTGTGAATACATACGCACACGTACCCAACGAGCAGAAAAACAGAGGTATGGGGTACACCTCCAACTCAGCGAGACCCTGCAGAGTGAAATGAAGTGTCGCAAGAGAAGCAGTTAAAAAAAAAGAAAATTAAAGGCAGTAATGTTCCTGGCGAGGTTTAGATGGAAAAACAACAGATCCCAGACACAGAGCTGTAGCCAGGAATAACCTAAGCTCAAGCCGTTTTAAGTAAGAGCAGAAAGATACTGAAGGTTCTGCACAGCTGCCGCCCTCCAGGCCGAGCCCTGGCTAGTGTCTAATCCAAGTCAGCCGACAAAACATCTACCAAGTATCTGCTATGTATTCAGGGCTCTCCGAGTCACTGGAGGGATGAGCAAATTTTTGTCAGGCGTGTGGCGGATGCTGATCAGGCACCCGGACCATCTGCACGCCACAGCTGGCTGGAGAGGCATTTCCCCTATTTTACACACGAGGACTGATGCTTGGAGACTCCCTAAGGCCGCATGAGTAACCAGGAGTCAGGCCCTGACCTCAAACCTGCCTGACCCCAAAGCCCGCAATGGCATATTACCGTGCAGAAAATACGGCTCCTGCCCTCAAGAGGCTTAAAATTACCTAAATCAATTAGAGATCAACGTAGCCAACAGAAGGTAGAGCTAATAAGTATCTGGAGACGTGCACCAAACAGAAGAGAAATGAAGAGAAGACAAGAAATGAAAAGAAGTTAGGATTTAGGCTCCTCCTGCGAGAGAGGGTAAGATTTGCACAGGAGGACGGGAGAGGGCAGGGGGGTCTCTAGGAGAGCCACGGAGCAGGAACAATCCTAGCCCCCTTAGTAGAGCAGGCTAGCGAGAAGACGGCATCCACTGAGTGCAAAGATGCATGCTGAACTGAAAATAGAATTTAGATAGGACGAGTGAGGCCCGATTATGAAAGGCTTTGAATATCAGGCAAATTCTATATATAAAAATAGATAAACAACAAGGACCTACTGTATAGCACAGGGGACTAGATTCAATTTCTTGTAAGAACCTATAATGGAAAAGACTCTGAAAAAAAATATGAATGGATATGTATAATTGAATCATTTTGCTGTACACCTGAAACTAACATTGTAAATCAACCTCACTTCAATAAAAAATAAAATTAGAAAAAAAACCAGGTAAATTCTTTTAGACTTGGGGTAGTTGAGAAGGGAGAGGACCGGAAGGTTGCAAAGCAAGGAGAGACATAAGGAAGTGACAGTTGTAAAAGGCAAGATGCACAACAAAGCTGAAGAGATCAGAAAGGGGCGTGTCTCATCCATCCATCCATCCATCCAGCAAACATTTAATGAGGACTTACCAAGAGCCAGCTTTGGAGGCTAGCTCAGAGGCTGCCCCAGTCTGCAGGAGAGGAAGGGTGAGGCTCTGGATTAGAATGGGGAGGAAGGGTTCTATATAAATCACATTTCAAAGGTCTGGATGACTCATTGATAGAAAGGATGAAGGAAATGAAGGACAAGATGGTTACAGGTAATTCCAAAGGTCCAAGATGGACATGATCGCCACCATTACTGGGAACCTCAAAAAACACAATTAGCATAAAACAATGAAAAGTATAAACAGAGCTTTGATGATGTTAAACAGGCAACAAACTGAAAAAATAAAAACCCAAAGGCTCATTCTTTATTCTGGTGACTTGTTTACAAACAGTCTGTAGGTAAGAAACTTCAGTGAGAAAAACCATTTCTTTGTGACTAAATGCTGAGTTCCCTTGACTAGAACAGCCCTCTGTCTACACAGACAGGCTCCATCAATCCTCCAACACATCCCCCCATCGTCTAAAACTAAACTGGTCTCATTTAGAAACATGGCTGTCCACTCCTGCCCTGCCACGAGTTTTGACTCTGAAGAGGAGGACAAGGCAAGGTACACAGGACAGGAAGGGTTACTGCGGAGGGCTGGACCCTAGGGAGCAAGCAGTGGTACAGGGTATCATTTTAACTAAAGAATCCCAGCCCTGCTCTTATTTCTACACCCACAATAACTGGTCCTCAGATAGACAGGAAGGCCAAATTCTTTACCAAATCACAGCGCTTTGTTCAGAAACTATTTCAAATGTGCATATTTATGAATATATTAACTCCTAGCACAGCTAACATATGGTTGAGGCACAAATTCTTCTTAATAATTTGTATGTTAACTACACATATTTAAAGCTCATTTTAATTTTATACTCAGCAATAGTACAATTCACTTTTGGGGCACATCCTGAAAACCCACTCACTGGAAAATGTGAGAAATGAAAACTGCACCTATCAAACTTCCATTGCTACAAAAAGTGCTCTAGGCTAAAATAAAAAACACAAGTGCCAATGCCTCTGAGAAATCTAGCCCTGGCTGCAAAATTCAGGGTGATAGTCTCTCAGTATAATCCAGCTTCAGCAAAAGCAGATTTTTATTTAGTTATAAGTGGAAATGAATACTCTTTTCTGCAGAATGATGCATTCAAGTCCTTTTATATTTAAAAGTAAAAGTAAAAGCCCTCAATGCTGGTGTCAAGCTTCAAAGGGTGCATTACAAAAGAAACGGTTGTTCTGGAAAATCCTTCGGCATCTCTCTCATAACATCTACTCAGATTAGCAAGGAAGAAATCAGAGCAGAAAGAAACCCAGTGAAAAATGGTTGCACACAAACGTGTGAGGATTTCTTGCTCAGAACCCTTGCGGGACAGCCAAAGGCCTAGTCGGAAAAATTCCAAGAGCAAGTCCTCATATCCTACTAACGGGCTTCAAAACCGGCCGGGATCTTTCCCTTCTTTAACGCTCAAAGGTAAACACCCATCAAAATCTTCCAGACTCGGGGGAAACGGGAGTTTTTACTCCAAGAGGGAGAGAACCACAGGACCGCGAAGAGAAACTGCAGACCCTGCGCCTCCCCCTCGCCCTCCGAGCCCTCGCGGGGCCACTGCACGGGGGTCCCCCATGGCTCAGGTCCATGACCCCGGGTGACAGGTCACCCGGCAGAAGCCCCTAGTCCCCGACCCCACTTACCGGCGCCGCGAGCACAGGCGGGGGCCCGCTCCTGCGGTGAGCGCGGCTCCTCGGAGAGCGGGCGGCCCGGGAGCGGGCGCGGGCACCGGGCGATCCCCGCTAGGACCGGCCGAGGGGTCCGCGCAGGGCCGCCCGGGGGCGCCGGCGAGGGGCTCGGGCCGCGCGGCGCATGGTGAGCAACAGGGACCCGGCCGCTCTCCAGCCTCCGGCAGGAAAACAAACAAAAGGCAGGGAGGCTTCTGGTGGGGACGACCGGCCGCTTTCCCTGGAAAAGTTACCCTGCAGCTCCCCTCGCTGGCCCCGCGCGTCCCTGCACCGCGGCCGGGCCGCCGGGGGCGCCGAGCCGCGCGCTCCGCTCTGCACCCGGGCCCGACGGAGCCCCGGGTCCCCGCGGCCCGCCGACCGCCGACCGCCGGCGCGCCCTCCAGCGCCACGCGCGCGCCTTACTGCAGATCGCTTGCCTGCATCAGGACTGAGAAAGGCAGGCCGAGGATGCACGTTCGGAGAGCATCTCCTTACGGATGGTCACGCCGAACACACTTTCCCGGCTGAAAAACTGTCCCTGAGGCCGCAAGACATTGTGAATGAGTCAGCGTCACCGAAAAGTGGTTAAGAGGGCAAATTGCGTCATATATATTTTACCATAATAAAACCATGTTTAAAATAAAAACCAGACTTCCTGTTTGCAGACCTTTGAACTTTGAGAGTTTTTACATCGTGAGGAACTTTAGTTTGAAAGACTGGATTGTTACCCAGGTAAGGAACAGACTAGATAAAAGCTCTACACCATTGTCCTCAGTGTGTAGCTGGTGCTATGAACTATATAACACTTAAAATTCACCTTTTAAACACTCTCACTTGGGTTGTTTAATTATATTGTAGATGTTACCTTAAATCACACATATAAGGACTGGCTCTGAACCACTGTGAAAAAGACATCACTGCTGGAGAGAGTTCTCCAAAAGGTAACCTTCCTACACTGTTGATGGGAATGTAATTTGGTGCAGCCACTATGGAAAACAGTATAGAGAGTCCTTCAAATACTAAAAATAGACTTACCATATGATCCAGAAATCCCACTTCTGGGCATATGTCTGGAGGGAGGTCAAATTAGAAAAGATACATGCACCCCAATGTTCACAATAGCACTGTTTACAATAGGCAAGACATGGAAACAACCTAAATATCCATCAACAGATGACTCAATAAAGAATAATCTGATATGTGAATATATGTATATATATATAGAGAGAGAATACCATTCAGCCATAAAGAAGAATAAAATAATGCCATTTGCAGGAACATGGACAGACAAACTATATGCTATCACTTATATGTGGAATCTAAAAAAAGAGACACAAATGAACTCATTTACAAAACAGAAAAAGACTCACAGACATAGAAAATAAACTTATGGTTACCAGAGGAGGAAGGGGTGGGAAGGGATAAATTGGGAGTTCAAGATTTTAAAATACTAACTACTATATATAAAGTAGATAAACAACAAGTTTCTACTGTATAGCACAGGGAGCTATATTCAATATCTTGTAGTAACGTATAATGAAAAAGAATATGAAAAGGAGTATGTGTATGTATATGTATGACTGAAACATGATGCTGTACACCAGAAATTGACCCGACATTGTAAACTGACTATACTTTAATAATAATAATAATAAAATATCAAAAAAAATTGCTTCGAGGTCTTTGATATAAATTTACAAAATTGCCCCAAGCCGAATGCTCTCAAACTTTATTTGGAGGCATCAGGCTCACTCGGAGCTTGTTAGAACAGACTTCCGGGCCCTCTCCCCAGAATTCTGGTGCTAATGCTGCTAGTCAGGGGACCCACTCTGCCCCAGACAACACAATTTTAATTAACAAAGCAGTAGTCTTTTCATACATTGTGGATCTTTCTCTGAGTTTAAATTCCCCAGCTAATATCAATTTTATGATTGATTTATGATTTCATATCAATCTCACTGTCTTTGTTTTTGAATTCTAAGAACCAAAAAGATTGTTTTTTTCCAAAAAGAAATCTATGCAAAAGGCCTGAATCCCTCTCTCCTCTTGCTCCTGTTGAAGAAACCTATAAGAATTGAGACAGTCAAGCTTCCTTAGACTTCCTGTCCCAAATGGGAAAGAGTCATCTGGCCACTTGGCAAATGAGTAACATTCATCTACCTTTTGAGTTTACCTACATAACACCCAAACCATATGGCAAATGAAAATTGAAAGTTGTCATCAATGGGAAGATAGAGAGACAGGAGGCAGCCTAACAAATCGTATACTACACCCATGAAAAGTAATTTTTTAAGTATTTAAAATGATCAGTTTTAGTCGAATTCAGTTGTCCAAGTAACTGGCAAACAGACTGTCTTGGTCTACCTTTAACAAGGATCCACTGGGCTAGTTAATGGCTTAGGTCAATAGTCCTAGCCTTGGGGAAATTATAACTCTGTAAATATAATATGATGAGATAATACAACCCTGTAAAGAAGTCTAGTGGATACAGTGGATGCTGATCTAAAATAGAAAATTAGTAGTTAGGAACCATAACAGTGTCTTAATAAATTAGATACTCAACTTACTGTTCCAAATACTAATTATTATTATATTAACATTTATTGTTTAGTTGCTGGAATAATAGAAATCATCTGTGCTAATCGACAAAGCATTCAAGTTTAATGAAATAGAAGAGATCTGAAAACATTTCAAAACCCATTCATTTGTAAAACTGATCCTTCGTATTCGAGTCACATATATCATTTCCTTCCATTATAAATCCTTACAGCTAATCTTTCCCTCTGATTTTAATTTCAAAATCCAATTTAAAAGAGGTCATTGGGAGGAAAATCATCCTTAGAAGACCTAAGTCCTAGAGTCTCCTTTAAAATCTAGAAACAATTAAAGTTCTGGTCTCCGTTAAACAATAAGATACTTTTTATAGGTAGTTGATTTAGGATGTAAATGAAGACACACTCATCGGAAGGGCGGCTACTAATATTAAAAGATAGCATTTGGGACTTCCTTATTTTAGCATACCTTTCTGCACTCATTCCCCGCCCCGCCCCGCCCCAGCTCCTTTTCTCCTCTATTAATTTCTGCGGAAGCCTTACTGCATTACTAAGATATCTAGAATAAAATAATGGATAAGATTTTAACTCTAAACTCGTGGAACGTAGGTAGGGTCCTGGAAGCTTTAGAATCTCCATAAATGTTTGTTGAATGAAGGCAAGAAGCCCTAAGATTGTAGCTTTACACAGAGCAGAGAATATGCAAAATTCAGTATTTAAAACAATGTTAAGTGTGGGAAAATAAAATTTCGCCCGACAAACAAGATTGCCTTCTGCGGAAGTGAAATCAGGCGTTTGAGCTTTAAGAGGTGGGGCGAGGAAGGCGTGTGAGCGCCGGCGCTCGACGCGGAACGGCGGACTACAAAGCCCAGTGTGCCACGGAGCCCTCCCCGCAGAACTCGGGGTTCAGGGCCGTGGAGCCGCAACGTCCTACCCGCGTTGCATGATGGGGTCTGTAGTGAAACGTTCGTTGCGAGGGCTGAGTTATCTTGTCCCCTGCCGCTCTCCAGAGAGCATCTTTTCCTCAACCTCCAAAGCAGTGTTTTAAAAGAGTTTAGTCGTTATAACAGCCTGTGAGGGTAGTGGAGTTTCACTGTTTCCCTGCATTCCTGGAGTGGGACTCTAGCCACAGTCGCCGAGGAGGACCGTGCAGCGACCGTCCCGAGCGCCCATTTCGATGTTCCTTAGGACCGCTCGCCGTAGGGTCTCAACTCTAGATTTGTGTTAACGCCTGTTCAAGTTTGCATAAATTCACTGAGCCGAATGCTGGGTTGAGTTTGGCCGTGGGCACACCGGTGACCCCACCCGAGCTATGCCTCGCGCACACTGCTAGCCCACGCCCCTTGCCCTCCACCGGGCAGCAGGCGGGCCGCGGGGCTCCGCGGCCCGCGCGAACGGCGGAGACGGCGACGCGGCACTGCGCATGCTCGCTGCTCCGGCGCAGGTTTCCGCAGCAGAGGAGCAGCTCGGCTGCGGCGTCCGGGGTCTCCAGCAGGGCCGACGCTCCGGTTCGCGCACAGTCCTCGGCCTCGGCGGGCCCCGGCGTCCCTCCGCTCCGCGAGTCCCCGGCCGCCGCCCCAGCGCGCCCGGATCTGGCCCCCTGCCCCGCGAAGATGGCTGCCGTACGCCGGGCCCGCAGTTACTGCCGCTGCCTGGTGCGCTTCTCCGACCGAGAACTCTGCTAAGCCCCGCTGCAGCAGACGGCAGGAGTAGACACCGGACACCCAGCGCACCTCCTCGCGGGGGCGGTGCCGAGGGGGCGCCGAGAGCCCCGCGGCCGCGGCCGGCCGGCCCGCCAGCATGGTAACTCGCCGAGGGGCGCGGGCGGGAGGGCCTGGGCCTGCGGGGAGCCCCGGGGGGGGGGCGGGAAGGGGAGCCGGCGAGCGGCGGGGGCTGCATGGCCGGCACCGTCGCGGGGCTCTGGCCTGAGAGGCAGCGGAGGGGTGCCAGCCCTCACCGCTCCCGGGGGTTCCTTCCTGCCGAGCCCCCCAGCCGGGACTCCAGGTGAGCAGAGCGCGTTTGCAGAAGGGCCGAGAAAATATGTCTTTTCTCAGCCTGCTGAGGACCTTGAACCAGTCTCGCCCCCCTCGAGGAATTTTATTAAAAGCATAGTAAGCGTGGATTGAGGTGAGCCATCGCAGCAGCTAAAATCGGGAGAGAGCCTTGGCAAGCGGAGACACTTGTTGATTCCACCCCCCCCACCCCCACCCCCGCTGGAAAGCCTGCCCGCGAGCCGCCGTTCTGGGCCCTTATGGAGTCCTGGGTTTAGGATGCACCTGCCCCAGGACGCGTCAGGGCCCCCCCAGGGTTTTGTCAGGCGGTCCCCGAGACGTCGGGTTGGAGGGATCATGTCTCACTTCACAGCAGTGAGGGCCCGAGCAGTGTCGGAGCGGTCCAAATGGAGAGACTGAGCAAAGCTCCAGAAACTGACAATGCAGATTCCATGGGGTATTGCGTGCTGGAATGGTAGTCTTTGCCCCATGCTGCCTTGTTTTGGCTTCGAATAAATTGTCCATCCGAGAGCCTAATCTCTGGCTAAAGTTGAATGATTCCAGGGTGAAGTGAGACCAGACTGATTAGTTTATAGTCGTTACCCAAATGTGCGTTGAATATGTGAAAGGTTGAATGAACTTATTAAATTAATCTGGAGGCTAGAAAAACACTAATTATGCTTCTGAACTATCAGAAATAGTTCTCTGCCCAGGATTAAGCACTTAATTTTGTGTATTATTCTTAATCCCAGGTGTAAAACAGTAAAATGGTGAACACATGAGCTGCTCAAGTGAAAAGTGCTGTGAGGTCAAACTCAATTACGAAAAACAAAGTGAAAATCTCTGGGTGACAGGCAAAGACCTACTTATTTCAAGTGGTATTTGAGTTAAAAAAAAATAAAGTCATAAAACCCCAAGTTTGATGGGTCTTGTTTTTGTCTTCATACAGTCAAAATCAAAGTCATAATGGATTAGAACTTTTAAAACACAGCTCAGGGGAGAAGATAGATGCTGTCTGTGTTATAGGTTTCCTGTCTTCTTTCCTCATCCCTGAGATATGCATTATGTACCCTCGTGGCATTTTATTTGTTGATTGAAACAATTTTTTTGAGCGCCTTTTGTTATCCTGGCGAAGTGCTAGATCCCGGTACAATACCAGATCTTCAATATAACCAACCCTGTAAGGTGATTTACGGTAAACCTTTAATCATGGGATGTCACATACGAAAAGGGACCTCAGAAGTCACCAAATCCAACACCCTCTCTACAAATGAGACAGCTAGGCCTGGACAGGCCTTGACCTTGAATCAAGCAGTATGTTGCTTGATTCAATCCAGGTATCCAAGGTTTCCAAGAAGACTGAGATGTGATCCTTACTCCCAATGTAGTAATTCAAGCGAAGGAGACAAAAATCTCAGTACAAGTCCTGAGTGCTGTAATCAGCAGCTCAAGTGTAATGGGGAAAACGAAAGGGCCAAGTTAAAAGGATCAGAAAAGGCTTCTTACTGGGATAATCCCTGAGCTGAGTCTTGAAGGATGAGTAGCAATAGCCAAGCGAGGAAGAAGATGTAGTCATTCCAGATGCGGAGGGCGAACAGCATATGCAAGAACACGGGGCTGGAGAGAGCAGGGACTGCTGGGTTAGAGGTAGAGGCTGAATTATTAAAATACCCCAGGGACCTCAGTCCCCTTCCATTAGCTGTCCTTAGAGTTTATAGTAATAAAGCAGACTCTTAAATTGAGACAAGGGAAACATACTTCTCAGTGAGATCAATACATTCAAACCCCTTTATTGTGTAATTTCCTATCGATGTTCTTAGGAAAAGCTCTCAGCTTAAAGAGACTGAAGAAAAAATGTACTTGACAATACAGTCGTGCTTAAATTTGCCAGTTTTCTGGGAATTCATCGGAGTCTCTGCTTCTCTCCATTTATTTCTTCACTGATTTAGCCTTTCCACCTTAACCATGTACTAACTAGTTCACATCTTCAAGGCATCTCTGCTGCAAGTCTGGTTGCCAGAGATAAGCTTATTTATGTTGTGCTGTGAAGTAGTCCAAGTATATTTGGTGGCTGTGCTCAAAGATAGGTGTTCACTGAAACACTTTTGTCCTGGAAACAAATTGCAACCCAAACTGGCAACTGTAAAACTTAACCATTTTTGGAATGAGGAAGACTAAATCGATTTTATTTTGTTTCTAACCTTCCCTGATTGCCACATTTCTTTATAAGACTGAGCACTTGAACTGTTGAGCACGTCCTGTGTGCTCATAAGTCTTAGCTAACAGGCTGGACCTAGGCAACGTTTTGTTTTCACTGGAAGGTAGGATTTAGTTTCATTTAGCAAACGTTAAAAGGGTAGAATGGAAGGAAGCTGACCTGAGGCCTCTGTTAAGCCCTAAGCCATGCATGGTAGTTCTAATCCAGCTTTATTCCACTTTAAATCAATCCAGTGTATAAATATCTGGGTTTATGGAAACAAAATAGAACAGTCTTCTTTACAAAAATCTTCACTATTACAGGTTTTTGATTAATGAGCTTTTCTAGTACATTGAAAATAGTAATAGACAAAAGTCACATCCACACATAACATTTCAGTTTCTGTTAAAAAAGGGACAGCCATGTATGGACTGTGGTCTTTTAAGTGATCCAAGAAACGAAAACTATTTGTTTAACGCTATACCACGACCAGCTGTTATTCTCTGAAGCAAAATTGTTCTTTTTAACCACCTACCCAAACATCTGAAGCTGGAGCCCAGTGAAGGTGTTTATTCATCAGTATGAAAAAAATTAAAGTGTCAGGTTTTTCTGGCTGGAGTCATTAAATTACCTGTGAAGAAGATGCCGAGAGGCAACCGTGTGTTTCATTTGTCAAGGAGCCGAGTGGGAGATGGCGGTTACCGGGGGACGCTGGTGGGTGTTGGCCTGTTCCTGGTGTCACTGAGCCTTAACTTGCCTTTCCCCCTCAGGCAGAAGCTGAGGAAGATTGTCATCCCGATGCTGTGAGAGCAGGAGATGATGATGAAACTGAGAGCCCGGCTGAGACAGATCTGCAGGCACGTTTCTCCACCTGTACATTTAGTTCTTCTGTTGATCCCTTACCTAAGCTGGAGTCAGGTGTAGTGATGAAGACTTGGGGATTCTTATTTGCAGCAAAGAATTTAACTGTGTCTCAGACCAATATGTAGAATATTTAACTTATAACTATGTTACAGACTTCTTTTTTTGCAGAAAGAAGTGTCAGTAATTGCTGCTGTGTAATTCAATTTATAGGTTTAAAAGTGTTCAGACCAAGGCTGAAGCATGACTAAAAGACATCACCTTAAAGAAAAAGAGTGACAGATTTGACCACCTAAAAGTTTCAAACTTGTATATAGCAAAAGACATCCAAAATCAATAGAAATTATCAACTGGGAAAACTGGTAGCCACAGGTGGGCACAGAATTGATAGGTCTGATACAGATATAACTCCCTGTAAAATTAGGGAGACCGTAAGATAGAAAGATAGAAAGATAATGGAAAAAATTAATATAAATATTTGTTAAACATTAGAAGAGATAATTAACCTTACTAATAATTTTTTTAATACAAATTAAATCTGCAAAGAATTTTTTTTTTAAGTGATCAGATGAGTGAATAATGCCTGTGGCTCTGCAGGCCGTGAGAACACGCCTGCAGTGGATGTGGAAGTGCAAGTTGCTGCAACCCTTTTTGGAAGGAAGATTAGCATTTTTGATCAAAGTGAAAAACATAGCAGGGAGGGCACAGCTCAGTGGAAGAGCACATGTTTAGCATACACAGGGTCCTGGGTTCAATCCCCAGTCCTTCCATTAAAAAAATCCATAAAGATAAGACATTGGAAAAACATCAAAAAAAAAAATTAAGAAAGAAAGAAAAACATAACATTCCCTTTGAGCCAGCAATTCTGCTTCCAGGAAATTAATCCTAAGGAAGTAATGGGGGAAGTGAGAACGTGTACACGTTCAAGAATATTTATTGTAGCATTGTGTACGTGGGAAAGTGGAATACAATCCAGGTATCCGTCCCTTGTATTAAGTAATGATGTGTCCATACAGTGAAATACACCACAGCCGTTTAAAGGGATCAGGTCAACCTTTGTGCAGCAAAGTAGAAAAATATTCATTACAATTAATTAAGTGCATCTTCTGGAACTTATAAGCTTTGTAATACTTGTGCCTTTGGAGTGCACCAGCCGGTGGACCTTAAGAGTGCTTCTAAAGAGCCGTCAGGTCAGAGGTGTGTGTGTGTGTGTTACGTGTTGGGGGTAGGAACATGGGTGTCAAACTGTGTGCAGAATGTAGAGAAAAATTATTTTTAAAACTTTCATATTATATACTTGAAAAAAAAAAAGGATGAATATACACAATCCAGTTACCAACGGCCTTCTTTGGAGGAAGGGCGTCCCAGGTTGGGTTCCCAGGAAGCAGACAGTGAAGGGGTTGTCAGAGGTTTATTCAGCAGAGCTCCTGGGAGGGCTGCTGGAGGGGGCGGGGTTGGGGTGGGGGTTGGCCTGCTCTGCTGTCTCAGTGGACCACCTCAGTTAATCCCGTGGAAGTTCTGAGGATGGAGTAACCTTTGAGAGCCAGGCTGTTTTTGTTTTGTTTTTTTTAAATTTTTTGTTGTTGGTTTTGTTTGTGTGGTTTTTTGTGGGGGTAGTTAGGCTTATTTATTCATTTATTTATTTTATTATCATTATTATTTTTTTAATGGAGGTACCAGGGCTTGAACCCAGGACCTCATGCATGCTAAGCACGGCATTCTTCCACCGAGCTATACTCCGTCCCGAGAGCCGGGCCTTTAACCAGTCATTGGTCACTTTCATGGATTAGTCATTGAGTAGGGATCACCTGGGAGATGTGTTCCAAGTAAAGAAATGTTTGGAAGCATGCAAGTTCAGTCCCTAAGCAATGGCTTATAGTTTCAATTCTAATTAAAATTGGATTTTCCCATCTCATTAGATTTCTCCTGTACAAGGAACCTTTAGGCAAATTTTCACCATTTCTTCAAAGCCTTAAGCAGAAAATTACCTTGGAAGATATCAGGGGTTTAATGGTATTGATTTAGTCATTTAAAAGAACGTTTTCTTGTCCTAGAATATGCGTGTGTGAGGAAATCAGTGTGGGACCTATTGACACATTGTTCTGGAGTTGAGCTCCTGCGTGATGAGTCCTAAAACACTTTTCTCCCCTTAGGCACAGCTCCAGATGTTCCGAGCTCAGTGGATGTTTGAACTTGCCCCAGGTGTAGGCTCGAGCAACTTGGAAACTCGGTCTTGTAGAGCAGCAAGAGGCTCTTTACTGAAAACAGCGGATACCAAAGGAAAGCAAGAGCTGGCAAAAGAAGAAAAGTTAAGTGTTATGGGTGTTGCACTTGGAACCAGCGTATCCATCCCTCCCTGCTTCCTGTACCACTCCTTCTTTCTTGCAGGTGGACAGTCTGCCCGGAGCTCTTTGGTAATTCACACACCCCTGAGAGTCACTCTGTCTCTAAAAGATAGATGCCTCTAAATTTACAAACAGAACTCCAAAAGGGGAAAAAATGTGTTCAAATGTTAACACCTTCCCAGAGGTCTTGATGCAGCATTTTGTTATATTTTGAGTGGAACAGATTTATGCGGTGATCACTTCCTCATTGTGGAAGATTTTGAATGCTTCCTGATGGTTCACCGCTTTCCTGGTGCTTATTCACATGAAGCACGTTGAGCCCACCGTTTCCCTTTCTGTCACATTTGTCCCTCAGTGTCCAAGGATGCTCACATTCCTTGTATAAAGTGGTGTAGTGTTTGCGTGTGGCCACACACAGCCTCCCACATACTTTAAATCATCTCTAGATTACTTTTTTCCTCTCTTTCTAAAAAAATACATTTTTATTGAAATATAGTCATTTTACAATGTTGTGTCAATTTCCGGTGTACAGCACAATCCTTCAGTCATATAGGAACATACCTATATTCGTTTTCATATTCTTTTTAACCATAAGTTACTATAAGATATTCAATACAGTTCCATGTGCTATACAGTAGAAATTTGTTGTTTATCTACTTTATATATAGTAGTTAGTATCTGTAAATCTTGAACTCCCAATTTATCCCTTCCCACCCCCTTCCCCACCAGTAGCCATAAGTTTTCTGTCTGTGAGTCTGTTTCTGTTTTGTAAATAAGTTTGTTTTGTTTTTTTTTTTAGATTCCACATATAAGCAATATCATATGGTATTTCTCTTTCTCTTTCTGGCTAACTTCACTTAGAATGACAATCTCCAGGTCCATCCATGTTGCTCAAATGGCATTATTTTATTCTCTTTTAAGGATGCATAGTATTCCATTGTAGAAATATACCACAGCTTCTTTATCCAGTCATCTGTCGATGGACATTTAGGTTGTCTAGATTACTTAAAATACCTAGGACAATGTAAACATGCTGGAAATAGTTGTAAATGCTACGTAAATAGTTGCCAGTGCACAGCAAATTCAAGTTTTGCTTTTCATCACTTTTCTGGAACTTTTTTCTCAAATATTTTAGATCTGCAGTTGGTTGGGTCTGAGGCCGGGGAGTCCGCAGAGGGGGAGGGCTGACCGTAGTCTGTCACTCCACGGAGGCTGTCCTCTTCACACCGTCAGGTCCGCGTGTGCGTTTATGACAGTTCGCCATTAAATAATCGACATCATCATGCTAACTGAAAACTTCCATATCCGTTTTGTCACTGTTAATTTTGAAATAGAGAGTCCTCTTACGGGGAAGTCCTGTGCACCTTCCCCGGCCTCCCTCCACCCGGACCCCTTCCGTGGCTGAGTTCTGGGAGATGGACAGTGGTACAAGTCACAGAGCTTGTTCTGGTCTCCCAGGGTTACTAGCACTTTTGTTTGTGGGTATGTGTATAAGTAGCTCTCTGCAGCTTTTATTACACGTGCAGCTTCATGTAACCACGGCCACGGTCAGGATGCAGAACTGTTCTGTCACCCCAAGGCTCGCTCAGGCTGCACTGTGCTGGTTACACTCTCCTCCCCACCTCCTCCCAGCCGTTCCTAACCACCAGCAGCCACGAGTGGCCTCCACTTCTGTAATTTTGATATGCAAAAAATGTGGTATAAACGTGACCTTTTGAGACTGGCTTCTTTTCACTCAGCATGACTGCTTTAGGATCCATCCCAATTTCCCGTGTGCGTCAGTAGTTGCTTCTCACTGCTCTGGGGTGTTGCGTGGTGTGCAGGTACCCGCTTTGTTTAACCAGTCACCTGTGGAGGGACATTTGGGGCGTTGTTTCCAGTTTGGGGCTGTCATTGCAAGAGCCGCTCTGAATATTCGCCTGCAGGTTTTTGCATGAACATAAGTTTTCATCTCTCTGGGCTAAGAGCGCAATTACTGAGGTGTATGGTAAGTGCATCTTTGATTAAGAGAAACTGCCAAACTCTTTTCCAGAGCATCCACACCATCTTGTGTTCCTTCCAGCAGCCTGTGAGGGTCCCCGCGTCCCCGTCCGCGTTTCGTGTTCTCATCACTTTCACACTGTAGCCATTCTGACAGAGGCGTTGCGACGCCTCCTTGTGATACTTTGTGTCTCCCTAAATGGCGAGTGATGTTGAATATCTTTTCACGTACTGTTTGCCGTCTTTCTCTTCTCTCTGTGAGATGGCTGTTTGTCTTTTCTAATTGGATTGCTTGTGTTTTCACTGTTGAGTTTCGAGAGTTCTTTACGTATTCCAAGTACGAGTCCTGTGCTGAATACGTGGCTCGTGAATTCTTTCAGCCTGTGGCTTGTCGTTGCAGCCTCTTTTCAGGGTATGTCACAGAGCAAAAGGGTTTCATTTCGATGAGGGTCAGCTGATCAAGGTTTTCCTTCTGTGGATTTTGTGCTTTTGGTGTCAAATGTAAGGGCTCTGCCGAGTCCAGGCCTCCAAGGTCGTCTTCTCTTGTTCTTCCCGGAAGTTTTTTAAGTTTCACATTGAAGTCCTCCACCTGTTTTTGAGTTAACGTCTTACATCAGATGTGAAGTGGAGGCCGACGTTCACTGTCCTGCTTGCGGGGGCCTGACTGTCCGAGCGCCTTTCCTTGAAGGGGGCTGTCCCTCCGCCCCCCGCACTTGTTTTTAACGTGGACTTTCAAAAATTGTTTTTCACTGTTTGTGTTTACAGGCTCGTGAACTATTCCTAAAAGCAGTTGAAGAAGAACAAAACGGAGCTCTCTATGAAGGTGAGGCCTCAGGACCCAAGATCGTCTGGGTTAACAACTCTTTGTTACTGACCAATTTTATTTTATGTTTTGCTAGAATACATTTAGCGTAGAATGTCAGCCTCCCTATATTTTTTAAAAATCAAAAACAAAAGTTGTATTTTTATATAACCTGTTTCCAAAAAGTATTCCAGAGAGACATCATAGTGGTAGGATGAGTAAGATAACCTTTTTCTACATTCAGGGGTTCGTCTGTGTTAATTCCTCATGGTTAAAGTCCTAAAAATATTGTTCCTTGTTTGAAAATAGGATATTGCCCCTTTTAGAGGTGAAAATGACTTCAGAGGAGGGGTACGTAAAGGACAGATTGAGGAATATGTACACGTTTCATAAATCCTAATTTACAGCTTTTGCTTCTCTCCTTAGGCCGGTAGAAATGTGTAAGCACACCAAGGGGTGGGGCTGTTACCGGATTAAGTTTGTAATTAGGCCTTCATTTTTGTGACAGAAAAGCTAATAATCGGGGCATGGCAGGGAAATGCTTGAGCTTGAGTCATTTGAAAATGCCCCCAAAGCAACGTTTTCAAAGTTACACGTTTCTCCTAGTGGTGCTTTTACTCTGAGACAGTAAGAGGGCCCAGACGGTGACATCCCTTCATGGCCTTTATTGGCTCGTGAGAGCCCTGACTGTGCGTGGTGGACAGTGAGTCACCCAGGGTGTGTGGAGCGGAGGGGCTGGAGGTGGCGGCCTCCTCGGCCCCAGTCCCGTTGGCACGTGTCCGTGGGGCAGGTGGCTGGATGTCCTAGTTCTAAGCCACCCGGCCAGGAGATTTATAAACAGGTTTTACAGGTTATTCAGCTAAATAAGAAGCAGCTAGATGAAAGGAAGTTGGATTTGAAGGAAAATTCGAAAAAACTCCTCTCTTTATTCCAGTAGGCAGGAAGCATTTGCTTTTCCTCAACTCTGCCTCCTGGAAGGAAGTTTGCTCAAAGGTGGTGTTTTGCTGGGGCTGCAGCAATGGCGTTTTCAAAGCCCAAAGAAGGACGCCATGTATAAGATCCCATCTGACGACCCTTAAGAGGCCAAGGGGAAAGATGGGCCGAAAGATAGAAATGAAATGCAGCGTCTTGAGCTTCTGTAACATGAGAGCTTTAGAAAAAAGAAAGATGGTTTCTGAATAGGAAGGTTTGGAAGTAACATTTGTGCACTGAACACAGTTGCATGTAGAAAAAGGGAATTTGGCTGTTTGTAAAGCAAGTTACCCAATTAAACCACAGCTTAGGGTAAGTAAAGGAAATGATGAAAATGTGTGGTCATAGCTAATTTAGCTTTATTTCTCCTTTTAGCCATCAAGTTTTATCGTAGGGCTATGCAGCTGGTGCCTGATATAGAGTTCAAGATCACTTATACCCGATCCCCAGATGGTGATGGCGTTGGAAACAGCTAGTGCGTATATGATTTGATAGTAACACATAAGAGTTTGTTAACAGTCTCTGCCCTGTTGACTCTTCACATGATAAGAAGATGGTGCTAATTCTGTGAAATTCTATAGTCTTTATTCTAAAGACTTATTTATAAAGTTGTAGAAATTTCTTAAGTAGGGAAATTTTAAGGTTGAAGTACAGAAATGCACATTTTAAACGGATAAAACAAAAATAAGGTGACGGAAGAATTTTTGTTTCTAATAAAAGCAGTGTCTATTGAAAGGAGGAAATTAAAGGACACATTTCAGCTTTGTGAAACCTATATCAAGTCAAAACTATTAAAATGTAATCAGGCCAAAGCTGAAAAATACTAGTAATAATGGTTGAAATCAGGTACGTGGGGTTTCATTACCCTGGTTCTCTGTTGGAAACTACATTTTTTAAAAGGCTTTTCATTTTATTAGGAAAATGCTGGACTCTAACCAGGCCTTGTTGCAGACAGAACATTGTTAAGCCTCTAACATTTGTTTAAAAGCCCAGGAGCAGGACGTAAGCGCTCCCCAAAGAAACCACCTGCTTTGTGTAGGTGCCACTCTCATCAGTCATGGAGTAGCGTTGACAGAGCTCAGGAGGACGTGTTTTTAAGCCAGTACTTTTGAAGCTATTTGTAAAACAGTTACAAAATTGTGTTGGCTTAATCCCCTCTCTCCCCCAAAGCCCAGCTGGCTGGTATTTAGAAGGGAAGGGAGTCCGTTCCCACCGGAGATTTATCAAGTTTAAAATGAGCAGTACATAGAAAAATAAAATCTTGGTAATGAGGTATTATGTTAACTACTACATTACCTCTGCCATGAAACACTTAAGTTACCTTTATCCATAACTGGTGCTGATTGCCAGGGTTTCTTAACTGCTTATAGTATTAACACTTAAGCTTTGGCTAAACCACATTAAAAATATCCCAGTGAAGTCAGCGTCGATTGCCTGCTGGAACTTTTGGGCTAGAAATATTGTTCACCAAGTTCGATTTAACAGTTCATACTCAAAAGGACTTGTTTGGACTTTTTCTCAGCCTTCTTTCAGTTTGGAGAGAGTTGTTCAGACCCACCTCTTAGCCAGTTTCATAAATAGATGCCTGGTGCTGTTAAGAAAGGTTGTGTTAAAACATTAAAGAAGCATTGCTTTGTCTCCCGTCCCATCATACAAACCCAGATGCTACGAAAGTGCTTTAAGGACAGAGTTGTGTATTTTCTTACCGGATCGCATAGGCCCTAAAAATCTCTGCTGGGTTTTTTGCCTCCTGTAAGAAGTCAGTAGCATCGCGATGGGGTCCAGCCAGCCTCAGCCACACGTGCCCTTGGTTGTCATAATAAGCCTTCCTGGTTTTCTGACTTCATCCTCATCCAGCCTTTTTGCAAGTCGGATCATTTTTAAAGTTAACTTCAGCAAAAATGGAAAGCTAGCTATTTTTCTAGAACTCTTAACTACACATTTGTTTGTACTGATAGATTATTTGTGGCCCTGCTAAGATTTTTTTTTTTAATTACATATTTTCCTCTCTAAAGGTAGGGTCATAAGGCACAGAGATTAGAAATCCCTTGGTAAGTCAGCATCTCAGGTGACGTCTGCATATTTTATTTTTATTCAATTAGTGTGGATGATGGTCACTTAAAAGGATATATTTATGTAAGGTTTTTTTTTTAATCATTTGAAGTTATCTTTTTTACTAATTCAGGAAATGTTTACCATAAAACTAATTAATTAAATCTCAGCACCTATCTCCAGAAGTTCTAATTCTTTCTCTGTGGGAATTAAAATTGCTAAAGCTCCCCCCCCAAAAAAAAACCTGGTATGGTATTCCTTTGCAAGGCAGGGTAAACTTTTTATCATATCCAAAATAAATAAATAAATAAAGTAGTAAGAAGTTTGCTTTTAGACGACTTTTTGTAGAGCAGATTTGAAAGTACTGTGCGGAAGTCTGTGTGCGGACCAACGCGCTGGTTCCCTCACATCCTGTCTTTTCTCAGCATCGAAGACAGTGATGAAGACAGCAAGGTGGCTGACCTCCTGGCCTCCTTCCAGCAGCAGCTCACGCTTCAGGAGTCTGCGCTCAAACTGTGTCAGCCTGAGCTCGAGAGCAGCCAGACTCACATATCAGGTGCGACTTCACGCGCGTTACCCTTCAGGGAGAAACGCTTGACCTTAAGATTTACGTGTTCCAAGCCAAGAAGGTCAGATAGCTCGTCAGACCACTGCTCTGGGTCAGAATCCGGTGGGAGGCCAGGTTGTAACCAGGATCAGAAGGAGGGCAGCAGCGCCCTTGTTGAAGGGTGCCATTCTTTTCTCAGTGGAGCTCTGAGAGGGTGAGTGTCCAAGTTGTGGGGCAGCCCTAGGAAAGCTGGAGGAGGCCTGGTGTCAGCAGGCATTTCAGCCATGTTGGACGCTAGTCCTGAGATAGACTGAAGGTTTAAAAATGAATTTCTTTTTTCTTTTCATGTGTTAAATACTGTTCACTTACGGGACTTTTCAGAGGAAGACAATTGAAAATTTTCAGGGAGATGAAAGTAACTTTATTTAATGTCACAAATGCAACAGGGATCACACTCACGCATATGTACTATTTTTCTAAGGCTTATTTTTATACATCTTGATGGTAAAAAGATCTGAGAGAGAGAGATGTGCTTACGAAAGTAGCTTCAGATCTATCCTGTGCTGGAAAAACGAAGGTGTGTGTGTCTCGCTTTGGGGTAGTTGGATGCACTGGTGCGTAGCTCTGAGCAGCGCTGAAGGTGTGGCTGTTAACACTTCAGGAGCTCATAAAGGTGTCTGCCCTGGGGACGTGCCGGGAGCGGGTGTGCGGGAGGGAGAGTTGCTGAGGGGACGCGTCCTCTGTTGCAGCGCTGCCAATGGAGGTGCTCATGTACGTCTTCCGATGGGTGGTGTCCAGCGACCTGGACCTCAGGTCTTTAGAGCAGTTGTCACAGGTGTGCAGGGGATTCTACATCTGCGCCAGGTACTTACCTTTTTTTTTTTTTTTTTTTTTAAAGCAACTCCGGCAGTGTTTGAAAAAGGATTATGGTCTTTTGCCAAAAGAAAGTATTCTTTTGAAATTATTCTTTTGATACAAGAACTTGATGGATATTCTAGGTAAAAACTTAGAATGAACAGTTTTGCTAAGCCGTCCTTAAGTGGGTTGGCTCAGACAGCTTAGCATGCCACGGCTAGAAGGCACTAGGTTTCCAGGGTCTAGAATAACATGGAACATAGTCATACGTTAACTTCTGCAGGGTGGTTTGCATGCTGGCTTAGCTGATTTGGAGAAAGAATTATGCTAGAGAACTACACTTAAGTCATTTTTACAGTAACTCCAAACTTGATAATGATTTAAATTTAGATGGCACCAGAATTTCCTTTTGTCCCATTAAAAGTTATCCTAAAAATTCCTAAACACGTACAACCTACCAAGACTGAATCAGGAAGAAATAGAAAATCCGAATAGACCAATTGCTAGCAAAGAGATTGGATCTGGAATAAAAAATCTCCCCCCAAAAAAGAAAAAAACAAAAAACCCCAAAAAACTCCCAACAAAGAAAAGTCCAGGACCAGAGGGCTTCACTGGTGAAGTTTTCAAAACGTTTAAACAATTGACACCAGTCCTTCTCAAATACTTCCCCAAAATCAAAGAGGGGGCACACTCTGACACAAGGCCAGCATCACCCTGATGGCAAAGCTGGATAAAGGGACTCTGCTGGAGAGGGAGGCCCCAGGCCGGTGTCCCCGAGGAACGTAGACGCAGAAATTTGCAACAAAATACTAGCAAACCAAATTCAGCAGCAAACAGCAAGGGTCATTTACCATGATCGAGTGGGATTTATCCCTGTGGGGCAAGGGTTTTGATTTGATTTGAGCTGTATTAGAGTCATGTCAGTTTCGTCCGTCATTGGCTTCGCTTTTTGCACTAATCCCACAACAGAGCCTTGGTGCCGCGTGCAGAATGTATCTCCAGTCTGACCGTTTCGCTACTTGTCAGTACTGTTCTGGCTCTGCCCCCATTAGGCCCGGTCCGGATTGTGGCATCGGCGTCCAGTGTGGTCTCTGGGCTCCCACTCCCACATTCCAGGAGCACATCCTCCATAGACCCCCAGAGTGATCACTGGAAAGCATTAGCCATGCTCAGACCCCTCCAGGGGCCTCCACCTCACTCAGCCAGCCTCTCCCTGCTGCAGACCACGACCTCACCTGCCCCTGTTCCCTCTCAGATCAGGGAGTCTGCACGTCACCTTGTCACTTTGCTGCGGCCGCGTGATCCTTCCTGGTCTTGCACACCGGCCACACTCCAGCCTGAGGGCCTTGCACGCTGTGGCTGCTGCCAGGATACCCTTCCTCCTCACTGTAGACCCCTGCCCAGAAAAATGAGTCCCTGCTTCCCCTCCACCATCATCCTTGTCCTTTACCCTGCTTTGTCTGTCTGTCTTTGCACTGAGCACACTACTTAACACTTTTCTCTCTTCCTTTTATTTTTGTTTGCTTTCCCTGTAAAAGAGCAGGGCCTTTGCCCTGTCCATCGGTCTGTCCCCAGTGCCCAGGGCAGTGCCTGCAGGCACCCGGCCAGCATTGCTGAGTAGACGGTGGTCGGTAGCAGGAATGTTTCTCATGTCTGAGAGCGTAGAGGGAGTTAGTATTATATGTACTGATGTGCTTTTATTACCTAGAGACCCTGAAATCTGGCGTCTGGCCTGCTTGAAAGTTTGGGGCAGAAGCTGTATTAAACTTGTTCCATACACATCCTGGAGAGAGATGTTTTTAGAAAGGCCCCGTGTTCGGTTTGATGGTAAGTTGAACTCTTCAGAGAAATAGTGATCTGTCACGCTGATTTTGATGAATACACAGTCTTAATTTTCCGTGACAGACCTGAGTACCACAAGCACCTTTAGAGGAAACCACGATAAAAGGAAAGCTGGAAACGTGTTACATGATTGTAGTATTAAAAGTTGTGTATTGTGTTCTTTTTAAAAATCTGTTTCTTTTCCTAGGCGTGTACATCAGTAAAACCACGTATATCCGTCAAGGGGAACAGTCTCTCGATGGTTTCTATCGAGCCTGGCACCAGGTGGAATATTACAGGTACACCTGCAGGAAACTGAGCGAGTGAGAAACGCTCCCTCTCCGACAGCTGGTTCATTGGTTATTGGACACCTGCTCTTTCTGCCTTTTGTATTTATCCGCAGAATGGCCCTCGGTGTTTTTATCCGGTATTCCACAGAAACCGCGCTCAAAGAACCAGTAGGCTAAGATAATTAATTCCTCCTGGCTGTAAAATTTTAAGAATTTATATTTTCAGAGCTGTTCCTTGTCTCCCGCCCTTGGTGGGCTCATTTGCCTTCCCAGAGGGCTCGTGCTGTGATTCAGCCTCCTTGTCCACCAGCTACCACTGCCCTCGAGAAACAAGTAGACCGTGTTAACTACCGTGTAATATCATCGGACCGCACTTTTGTTTGATGTTAATTAGTGCTTCAGGGAAAAACACACAACTTTAACAGAGCAATATTTAATCCAGTTCATTTGGTGAGTGAAACTAGAAGTTCCACCATCCCCTCGAAGGAAGGTAATAAAATGCTTTCGTTCCCTGCTGCTGGCCTCACGGGTTTCAGGCACGTCTGTCCCAGAGATGTTTCGCTAGTTCTTTAGCCTGTGGGATTTCTGTTTTGGTTTCACAGCCATGAGTAGGTTTAGGTACCAGTAAATAAGGACACGTCCTGTGCTTGCGTTTTCCGTGTCCGCAGGTACATAAGATTCTTCCCGGATGGCCACGTGATGATGCTGACCACCCCCGAGGAGCCCCAGTCCATTGTGCCGCGGCTGAGGACGAGGAATACCAGGTAGTTCGTTCTGCAGTTTTCCGTCCAGCCTGCATTTTGGGTGGTAACTTGGAGATTTTGTAACTGAATACTGGATGATCGGAAAAGCAGTCATTGGGGGTGCCTGTAAAAAATGCCAATCCCTGGGCCTCTCCCTGGAGACATCCTTCAGTGGATCTGGGGCCTTGGAAACCAGGTTTACTCAACACGCTAGCTGATTGTCCTCAGGCGCGTTGAGTAAACACTTCTCGCCCGTTACTTTCTCTGTGACTTTAAATAAATGCACGTAACTGACTTAAAGTATATATATTCTCTCATTTTCAGAACGGAAGCAATTCTACTGGGTCATTATCGCTTGTCACAAGATACAGACAATCAGACCAAAGTATTTGCTGTGATAACTAAGAAAAAAGAAGAAGTGAGTACGCAAGGGGGAGCTGGCACATTTCTTTAAACTTCCGTGCCCTGCGCATTCACACATTCTTGATTAGAAAAGGGTAAAGAATACTGTCTCATCACTTCTGCTGTTACGCAAAATGGGTGTTGACTTAACAGCATATCTCTGAAGAGAGCTGGAGGGTTTTCTAAAATGTGGTTATTTTTTATTGAATCAGCTTAATTCTGCTCCAGGTTTCCTTCTCTGGTCCAGGTTTTTTTAACACATGAAAACGCAGAGCTGGAATTATTTCCTGTGGAAGTAACTAGTTACAGTTATGTCTAATTATGGTTTTTTTGGCTTTTCTCATTTTGAATCATAGACGATTAACCTAAATTGTCTCATATAGATAATCCTTTCACAAGGGTGTTTTTCAAATTTCTGTTTCTACTGGAAATAAGCTGAAGTGAGATCACTGCCTTCTTTCTGTTCTTGCAAAAGGGAAGAAATGCCGAGCAAACATGATGGCTGAATTATTACATCCAGAGTACCTTAGACTCTCAACAGAGTAAGGGTCTGATTTTGTTCACAGCTTTTCTCCATGTGCAGTTGTTTTCGATCCTGGTTGAAAACTACATTGTGTACCCAGGAAGTCAGTTTTGGGGTAGTTGGAATAAATACTAGCCTATTGCATTTATAATTAATATCATTTTTGAACGAAGTTTCCCTTGTGTTGGGTCTCCAGTCCCCACCCCCAGCACCGGGAGTGGGGATGGTTACAGCGGGGTTTCTTCTGAGTCCTGTCACCCCCTGGCCCTCAGCTGTGGCCTCTCTGGCTCCTGGAGTCAGGGACAGTGGTCTGAGGGGCAGAGATCCTTGCTGTCACTGTGACCTTGGCCATGAGTTTCCTGAGGTCATCAGAGCTAGGGAGTTGTGAGGCCCTACTTGAGATTTTATCTAATGAAAGAGTTTAGGAATTCCCATGCTGACCATCAGTTTTCTCTTCAGAATATGACATGGTAGGACCATGTGTCATATTGACCTTCTTGTGTTTTTAGCAGTATTTGCAGACGTGATTCCAGCGAACCCAACACTTCTGTTTCTCTGTTGACCATTTTACTGTTGTTGCAAAAGAGAAGTTAGACTTGGTGCTTTATCTGCAGCCTTCCCCAGTTTATCACTTTACCTCTTGAAAAATTCCCAAGTCTTTCGAACAGAAGGAAACCCTAGGCTTGGAGATGGGAGACAGGAGATTCAGTTCCCATCTGCAGCGGCCGCGTGACTTTGGTGGACATGGCTGCCTGCCCTGGTCCCACTTCACAGGATGCTTGACCGAGATGATGATGGAGGACAAGCCTTCTGTGTTCAGAGCACTTGCACGTTCTCCCAGGCGCTCACACGCGTTCCCAGTTAATAACCAAGACAGCTCTTTGCTGTGTGCGGATGTGATGTGGCTCGTGTGTCACTCTCCCGTAGCGTATTCCTAAGATGTCTGTGTGTGGATGTCAGCCAGCCCCTTCTGCCTGTGTCTCTCCGTCCGTGGAGCGAGGCCTCATTGTTGCCCGTGTGCCCTTCCTTTCACAGAAGCCGCTTGACTACAAGTTCCGGTATTTCCGCCGCGTCCCCGTACAAGAGGCTGAGCAGAGTTTCCACGTGGGGCTGCAGCTGTGCTCCAGTGGTCACCAGAGGTTCAACAAACTCATCTGGATCCATCATTCCTGTCACATCACCTACAAGTAGGCAATCGCAGTGAAAACCCCAGGGGTACAGAACAGCGGTGTCCTCCCCGTCGGGCCAAGGGGCCTCTCCGATGGGGTTTGGTTCCTCAGAGTTAATGTTCAGTTACACGCTGTGACGCTCCTGCAAACCAAGAGAGCAGCTAGCTTGGGAAAAACGAAAAGTGGGCCAAGACGTGGGGCGTCCGGAGCTCCCCTATGGCGCCCGGGGGACGCGGCGGGTCCCCCCGCGTGGGGTGCGGGCAGTTTCCATGAGTAGGGGCGGCGCTGGGTCCACCCTGACTTCACCCTCCGACTCGCGCGAGGCAGTCATGGAACACCAGGTCTCTTTTCTTCTCCCATGTTTCAGTCGTACAATTTTTCTCTTTATTTCCCCACTTGGTTTACCCCCGGGGATTGTACACAGATTTCAGATGAGCTGTAGTCAGGAAAGTAAGGCTGCTGAAAAGGTCTCTGGTACTCCAAAGCCGAAGCTGTCAGTGGTTCCTGCTTCAGCTCTTTGTGCTTTTTGTTGAGATTCACTCGGATGGAATCATCGCTGAGCAGATGACAGTGCATGAGAAAGGAGTAGTGCAGAAGTTAGTACTTGAAAAAGCAATTAGGAAAGTGAAATGTCAGTTGGTGCGGATCCTGACTTAGCTGTGGTTGGGTGTGAAAGAATGTGACCGAGGGTCTCCGTTCCAGTTGAATCCAAAATTCTGATGGGCAAAATGTGAGGTCATCTGCCGTTAACCTGCTTCACGACCTCGACCACAATGTCGAAAACTTCCCTGGTCACGTTTCTACCTTACAAGTAACTTGCCTCTCATGTGGAGGGTCCTGACAGTGGAGAGAGCGCTGCTCTTTCTTCTCACCCTTGCCTGCCAATCCTGCCGTTTTATTTTTGCTTCTCTGAATAATGTCTAAAGTGGAATTTTTTTTTTCTTTTCAAAGAAACCAAAATCAAAAGTAGGACCAAGCCAATGAAAAGCATCATGTTTTAGAAAAAAAGGGCGTCATTTGTAGCTGCTGATGACCACATTGACTTCCTTATCATATTTGTAAAGTCATTTGGATTGTTTTTGTTTTTCTTTTTTTTAGGAGAAAATAAAAGGCGGTGGTAATATAACTCGTCACGTGCTCCCCCCTCAGCCTGAAATTATGCTGTTGATCATGCAAATATCAAATCATTAAGTTCTATTCTAGGATTATAATTCTTTCTGATACACATTTTATCAAGAGCTTTAAAATGTCCATAGCCTTTGACTTAGAAATTCTGCTCTTAGGAATCTATGTAAAGGGCATAATCAAAAATATCACAATGTTACTTTTAATTGCCAAATATTGAAAACAACCTAAATCTCCGACAGAAGGGGAGTTGGGTGAATTGTGATAAATGCAGACAGTGAGAGATGTGGCCACAGAAATGGCTTCTGAAGAGTATTTAAAGATGTGAGGAGATGCTTACGTCAGTGTTTAAGAAGCAGGATAACTGACAGGGTGATCTCAGTAAAGCTCGACGGTGGGGTTGAGATGCTTAGAAGCAGCCCTAAACGAAGGGCTTCCTGCGGCTCCATCTGGGTGGTGGGGTGGTGCGCAGTTCTCCTTTTGTAAATTTTTCACATTTTCTATGATCCACCTCTGCTGCTTCACGTGGACTGAGATGAATTAAAAATTAAAGAGGCTGAAGCCTAAAGTCACTCCCCACTCCCAGACATGCCAGGGTCTTAACTGAGTTGAGATCTCCCGGTAACAGGTGACTGTGTGCTCTCTTTTCCAGACCGACCGGAGAGACGGCAGTCACTGCCTTTGAGATCGACAAGATGTACCCGCCTTTGCTGTTCGCCAGGGCGAGGAGCTACACCGCGTCCTCCGAGAGGCCCCTGTAGCCCCACACCCCCCCGCCCCGCCGCATGAGTAGATGCATATAGAGAAACAGAGCGCCTAAGTTATAAATGTACAGATATATATATATATGGGGCTGGAACTTATTTTACATTGTTGGAGTTCTCTCAAGAGTATAAATCGATTATTTTTTTTATTTAAAGGGAGAGTTGATTCTTGGGGTGTTGGTTTTGAAATGAAGAAGTGGGAATCACAAGTCTTAAGTACATTTACGTTGTGAAAAAACACCGGAGGTTTAAATCATGCCCTTCTTGGGGCAGCCTTGTGTCACGTGGGCTGTCCCCTGCCCGCTCGGTCATCCCGGCGTTTCAGGGTGTGCGGGGGGGTGCCCCGCGGGGGTCAGCGTTCGTTTCACGGAGGGCACAGTGTGTTTTCACCAAAGGCTCAACATGTGAACACCCCTTCTGGGTTTGTTTGAAACTGTTTGACCAATAAAGATCATAAATAAATGTTTCTTTCGAGAAAATATATTTCTGGATGGCCTTTTTTTGAAATGTCAGAATAGTGAACCATCCTAAGGTAGCCAGCGAGGGCTGAAGAATGAGTCCGCGCCTCTTTGGTTTTGGTCTCTGTATGCGGACGATGGTGTCTGTCTCCCGACCCTGCCCAGGCCCCGTACACATGTGTGACATTGCATGAGAAGGAGCGACTACCCCCCAGGACCGGGACTCTTCAACAATCTCACCTGTCACCTCCATTCCTAAAGGCAGTCAAGGGTCCTGTAAACCCAGGCCTAACTCCTCCAGAATTCCAGTCGGGAGAGAGCCTGCCGCCCAGTAAACTGGGTGTCGGCCTCCCTCACGGCAAGGCCACGAGTGCTCCGTCCCAGAGCTTGCATCTGGCACATGTCTGCCGGATCCAGGTGTGTCTTCGGTGGCTCAAACATGGCTCGGGTACCCGTATAACCTTTCAGAGCTTGATACCCATGGCCATGGTTGCTTTCAAGTTCATGGTGACATTAAAAGAGGCTTCATATTCCCACAATCCAGTATAGGATGGGCTTTTTAAGAAGCCAATACATGTTATGTTAGAGATGAAAACCATCTGTCCACCGTGTAATGAGAGAAAAAGAGTTCTGATGGCTTCTAGTAACCTGTAATGAAAAAGAATATGTGTGTGTTCTCATACACACACACACACACGTATAACAATCACGATACTGTACACCAGGAGCTAATACAACACTGTAAATTTTAAAAAATACCTTTCTTCCGGAAAAAAAGTTCTGTTTGCACTGGCTTTTTGCAGCCGTCTGAGGAATGCATTCCTTAAGTTGGAAAACACGGAGAACGGAGGTGCGTGCCTCAGATAAGGCGGCTCTTCGGGACAAGACCATGAATTTTGATATGCAAGTTAAGAGGACATCTGATGAGAACAGAGTCAAATGTAGCTAGAAAAGTACTTTCCTGTGGAAAATGGAACTGGAGGTTCTCTCGTTTGCCACCCATCCCCGAGTTAGGTGAGCTATTGCTGACACCCTGGGGGCCGCTGAGGGCAAACGTTCTGCTATGGCCAGGAAGGCATCTTCCACTTATTTAGCTTGAAACAGAAAATACTTCCTTTTCAGATTATATTTTCTGTGTACTAAAATTTTTTCACTACAAAAGCAATAGACATTTATTGTGAGAAAATTAGAATATACAGAGAGTCAAAATAAAATAATCCTAAAATCCAAAAATAACTCAGCAGAAGGAATTTTCGCTGTGTAATTTTTTCTCCTGTTCTCTGCAAACCCGCAGGAATTAGCTTCGGATATGTCCTTCCTTTGCTCTTCCGACTTGACAGAAGCCGATACTACAGGAAGCTGATAGCAGTGTCAGTGTCCCTGGTCTGTGTTTCCAAAAGACCCCACAATCCCCTAGCCCAGCAGTAATCAAGCTCTATTCTGTTTTTTTTTTTTTTTAACATGCCAGCGTCCCACCAACAAACGCTGGCTTCTCTGGGGACAAGGACTACGTCTTTTAAATTCCTGATCCCAAAGCACCTCCGTGCTGTGAACATCAAATAAAATAACCCCTAGCAAGCACCGGACAGAATCCATGGGCTCTGGGTGCGTCTTCTTTCAAACGAAAGTGGCACGCTTCCGCCACTAGGTGGCACTCTTGTCCCATATGGAGTGGCTTCTGCTTTCCTTTCTTAGCCTGAGGGAGAGGTCCGGTTCTCACATTCACAAGGGAACAGGGGCGTCCCAAATCCTTCTGATTGGCCTTCAAAACTGCACGTGACAGGATCGAAGCGTTAAGGTGTGGATCCAAGATGAAATGCTGTCCTGATGACAGAGCTTTACTCCTGCTGAGCTGAACTCCTCAAGAACCAGCCAAGGAACCCGTTTTCTCAGCCAGTGTTTATCTGGCCAGTTTATCTTGGCTGTTCGGGGAAACTGAATACCCTGTTTTGGAAGTGAATAGAAAAGGGATCCTAGGATGAGTCATCTGGGGTTGGGTTGGGGTTGGGGACAAGATGGGAAGGGACACAAAAGAGGTCAGCCTGTCCCCGTTTGACGCACAAATGGCCCAATTTGTGCCCACTTCATACGTGGGAGGCACCGAGCCCCACTTCCCAGAGTCTTGTGCACAGTAGGGAAATTTGGGGCATCCCTGCTAAATCCACTCAAAGCTTCCATATCTGCACCTTCCTGTGACTCCAGCAGACCTTTGGCTATGGAACTGAGATGCATGAACGCTTGTAAGACTGATCTAAGATGTGCCTGACACCAGACATGTGTGTGTGTGTGTGTGTGTGTGTGTGTAGGAGTGTGTGCAGCAGAGTGAGGGGGAACAGTGTGGAAATTTTTACCAGCAGTACAGGCTTCTTTCTGACCAAGTGGATTTCTGTGCAGACGAACTTTTTCTCGAAGGCTGGAAATATATTCAACCCAGTGGACTGCATACAGGCCAAAAAGACAGTCTGCTGAAACCCGCTGTGTAAAAAGGTGACTGTAGAGTCAATTTATTGTCAAAATTAGGACACTTTTTAGTGGAAAGAGGAGTGCATCTTGTAATTACACCGAGACAACCAGCATAACCCGGGACTGTCCTGAGCAAGCTGGAAATGGACTGTCACCCCGTGTACCAGGCATCACCAAGGCCCGACAACCGTTTCATCAGATTTGACGTGGAATGAGGCTATTTGTTCTGACCCATTTTTCTCCCTCCTGATAGAAAAGAAGAAAACACCTTTGGTTTCCAGGTATGAAGTGACTGCCATGGGACCCCACTGATTTCCCTCAGAACCCTCCCCAAATCCTGCGTTTGGCCGATGGAGACATCAGTGCCAGACGGTGCCAGAAACCACCAACAGTGTGAAAAAGGGCTGAATCTGTTTGTCAGGTTCTGCTTTTCTCGTATCTGCTCTTGATTAGGTCTCCTGGGCTGGGACCTAGGATCCCTGTGGACGGTCGCCGAGAGATGTCTTCCCTTTGCCATATGGCTCGCATTCCCTCCAAATGTCCGGCTGGAAGCTGCGTTTCCTGCCTCGTTCCTTCTTGGTTCCCATCTGTGGGGCTCTTCCCCTGCGGGACCATCTAGAGGAGTGAGTAGGTTTATTTGGGGCACTGTGATGCGCTGTGGTGCCGAGACCACAGATGGGACCACAGCACCTGAGCTCAGAGCACCCAGCACGGAGCCTGGCATGTGGTAGGGGTGCAGGAAATGGGAGGCTGCTCCCAATCCGACCATCGCTGTCATTGTAGGACCGGAGTGCAGCGGAGGGCAGCCTCGGTGGGCTGCTCTGCCAGCAATGTGTCAGAGGAGGAGGTCCTTGCCTGCGTGCCCCCAGTTCAAGCCTCCAGTGGTAGATTCTTGTAGCATCTGGAGCAAGGGACAGCTACACACATGGGGGCTTCTCTAAGGGTCTTTCAGCTAAGCATCCTTCAAACCTGAAACATGATTCCTTCGAGTCCCTGGGACCTGAGTAGGAAGGAAGGGATCTTATTCTCCCAGATGTGAAGGAAGGAGGTTTCCCCCTAACTCAGAACTCAAAGGGAGAAATAAGGAAAGAGATTACCTACAGGGTATAGACACCCTAGGTTTGAACTTCCACACTTACTAGCACTTGTTATCTTAGTCAGAGTCATTGAAACAACTGGAGCCTTATTTGTAAACTGGGGTTAATGGTAACTATCTGCAGGGTTGCCATGACAACAAAAGACTACACATCTTGGGGGGCGTGTATAGCTCAGTGGTCGAGCATGCACGAGGTCCTGGGTTTGATCCCCAGTATCTTTACTAAAATTAAATGAGTAAATAAATACATAAACCTAATTACCTCTCCCCATCAAAAACAATAATAATAAACTTAAAAAAAAAAAGACTACACATTTTAGGCTCCAGCACAAGTGGGCCTTTTACAAATGGAAAATATTATTGCTTTGGATTATCCAAAAGAACAGTAACACCCAGGCAGGTGGGGAAGGTAGCTCTATGACTGACAGCCCCCAGAAAGGAGATTCTTAAATCATAAGTCTTGAAAAGAAAAAAAAAAAGCCCTGAGACTATGCTTGGGACCTATCTCAACAGGGCAGTTGACACCAGAAAGCCTCTCAGACAAGGGCAAGTCAGGTTACATCAAATCGATGGCTGGGCTTGATCAGTTGGTGGGGATTTGCCTGAAGTGCTGGTTAAGAATGATTCTGATGCTGAGTCTGAACTCAGGGAAGCAGGCCATGATTGATTGACTGGTGATGCCTGCCCTGGGCACAGGACTGGGGAGGCACATCATCACCCTCTGTTCCTCAGCGATCAATGCATAAGACTGCCCTTGACACAGGCAGGAGTGTGGACATCTGGAGCAGCACTCGGGCTGTGGGTAGCCCAGGGGAAATAAGTGGGAGGCAGTGATGCATCAGAGACTGATACAAAAGGAAAGGTGTGGAGGATCATGGGAAACCCTTGATAGTGATGTTGGGCAAATGCCAACGATTTCCCAATTCTACCCAGGAGCAGCCCCAAAGGGGTAGCCAGAAGAGCCTGAGAAGTTACCTGGAAGAGTCAAGAGAAAACTGGGCACACTGGGAAACCCTAAGAAGTCCACAGAGCCAGTTAAAGAACAGGCGAGGTGGTGCACAAAAGACCACAAGGCAAAATTATAGCAACTGCCTGACCTTGTCCTTGGGAACAGTAGGGTGAGAAGCAAGAGTTTATAAACAGCCAGAATGGTCAAGAGCGTTTATCCCCAAACTTAACGCCCACTCTGAGACCCAGTGGCCTTGCTCTAATTGCCAAATGATACCTCAACACGTCTATTCTGAGGACTCTAATCTCGACAAGAACCGAGTAAGGCAAAGTGCAGCCTGAGTCTTCCTTAATGACAGAGTACAAACGATGACCCCTGAGAGGGTCATGAAGACTCTAATAGCAAATCCGCACTCCCGGCCCTGCCTTGCCCTTGCTCCGCTCAACAAGAAACAGCAGTATTTGAAACATGAATCGCAGCCTCTAAGCAGACCTGAGTTAGGAAAGGCAATCTGAAGAACTTGGAAAAGCAGGAGAAATATAACAAATGAGAAGTTTTCTTTTAGGAAGAAACATGTTTTGGAACAGGCTTGTCTTCTTCTCCTCCCTACTGAGACTGTCATTAGGCAGACGTCTCTGAGTGTGAAGACAGTTGCCCACGTGGCCACCATGTTGCCCGCACCCTCCAGGGTCCACTGTCACGGAGGGAGCATGGTACGGCTCTCTCTCTAATCCTTCTGGGGCCGGCAACCTTCCCTTCCCTTTCCTTCCTACGTTTTCCAATAATACAGAAGACCGGGATGCACCTGTGAATCTTCCAAACTTTTGGGCAAACATTGCTGAAAATTAAGTCTACAGAACCTGGCTCGGTTTGAAAAGATGTAGGTTCTAAACTCACTTCTTTCCTGTATGACTTTTTAAGGAGTATGTATTTCAAAACTTGCCCTTCTGATTATAGAATTAATACACCCATTTTGTAAACTGCAGAGAAACATTAGAAGAAATTAGCATTAACCCATCAACCTGCCACTAGAGGTAGCCACTGTTTGCATTTGCATCTAATCTCTTCCACTGATTCCTGGGTACTCTGGTCATCCATCCTCTGGTCATCAAAATGAATTTGTGAGCAAGGCGTGAACTTAATGCGTTGTGACCATAGACGTGGTAACACTCATCGCTGGGCTGGGGAATCATTTGGTGAAGGTTAGGCTTCTCTGCTGTGTTCTGGGTATTTCAGCAACTGGAACCACTGTCTTTCATGGTTTGAGAAACACTTTCAAAGCCTCATTTCCTCACTGGTACAGTGGGGAGAACTCTGCACCAGATAGTTGCGTAAAGGTCCCTGCAAACTGGAGATGAAACGATGATTTCAAAGCCTACTTATCGCAGCACATACAGGAAGGTTTTGCCGACGGACTGTCCTTCAAACCCCAACCGTTGGCTCTGGTCCCCTGTCCGCTGCTAGACCAAGTTTCTCTAGATAGGCAGTAACTGCCCGATATACCTCGATGACTGGAGGTGAGGGCGAATCAGAGGCTGTCCTAAGATTAACTCTATTTCCTGATCATTGAAACATTCCCTATAATTCTCTGCTCAGTTCTGGGAAGACATAGTCAAAGGGCTACGTTGTCAGAATGATGCAGGCACCTCAGGAAAACAGTAGACATACTGACCAGGAGATGAGACAGTGTTCTACAGAAAGATACCTGTTGGTGGTTAGCAGTTACTCACTGAAACTATCTCCTTTTAGTTACCCTTTTGGTAACTGCCTTTTATAAATGTCTGAGTTGGGGCTGGTCCTATGTGTGGGCAGAGGATCTGAACAGAAGACTTTCAGGACTCAGGGGACTGGTGAAGGGCAGGCTGCCTTTCAGTGAGGAGCCAGAGAAGCAGGGCTGTTCCTCCTCACTCACCAGCCATGTGGATTTGAACCCCTTCCTCCCAGTTTCTCTACTTACAGGTTTCTCAGCCTTAGCATCCTTTCTTGTCATTCACGCCACTGCCTAGGTCAGGACCTCACCATCTCTCGCCTGAACCTTGTGCATCAGCCTTCTGTCGGCGCCCTGCCCTTGTCCCACCCCTGCCCCCAGGTTAGTCTTACTGAAGCCCAGCCCCGCTCTGTTATTCTCCAGTCGCCAACTTGCACAGCCCTCCTCTCTCTGCCAGGATCCGCAGGTGGCCACAAAGGAGCCACAGCGGGCCAGGCAGGCAGACAGTGGCTGGCGAGTCCCTGTGCATCTCATCTGAAAAGGAATCAGCTACTCGGCTCTCACTGACTGTCTCTATGAGAAATCTGGGTTGTCCGTGAAATGCCTGTATTTTTAAAAGTTGGCTCAAATTTTAAAAGAACAAATGCACTCTGTACAAATGAAAGCTGGATGAATGAAATTGGCCATTGTGTCCGATTTGGTGTCCAGGCTAAATCCAAAACCACGAGCTTTGCGCTCTAGGCTTGGAATGACTTGACATTGACCTACCTTTCTGGCGTCCTTCCTGCTCACGCGCTCATGTAGTCAAGAGCCAGGAGACCTGAAGCGCCTCCCTGCCCTGCCTCTCTGCTCTGCTGGCTCTGAAATGCCTTTTCTCCCAGCATCTCCTGCTCCACCACTCCACCTTGAAAGTTTCCACTCCTCCTCCTGGAAGTCTTCCCTGATTTACCCCCAGCCAATGACTAATTAAAAATTACACACCATCTACTTCCCTGGGTCCTCTCAGAGGGTTGTATTTCACCTCGGTTGTGCTTTCTATTATCCTGACAGCCACCGCTCATCAGAAGGCTTCAGATATAAGTTTTTCTTTAAACATTTTTTATTGAGTTATAGTCATTTTACAATGTTGTGTCAAATTCCAGTGTAGAGCACAGTTTTTCAGTTATACATGAACATACATATAGTCATTGTCACTTTATTTTCCACTGTGAGCTACCACAAGCTCTTGTATATATTTCCCTGTGCTATAAGGTATAATCTTGTTTATCTATTCTACATTTTGAAATCCCAGTCTGTCCCTTCCCACCCCCCACCCCCTTGACAACCACAAGCTTGTATTCTATGTCTATGAGTCTGTTTCTATTTTGTCTTTTTGTTTTGTTTTGTTTTGTTTTTTAGATTACACATATGAGCGATCTCATATGGTATTTTTGTTTCTCTTTCTGGCTTACTTCACTTAAAATGACGTTCTCCAGGAGCATCCATGTTGCTGCAAATGGCGTTATGTTGTCGGTTTTTATGGCTGAATAGTATTCCATTGTTATAAATATACCACCTCTTCTTTATCCAGTCATCTGTTGATGGACATTTAGGCTGTTTCCATGTCTTGGCTATTGTAAATAGTGCTACTATGAACATTGGGGTGCAGGTGTCATCCTGAAGTAGGGTTCCTTCTGGATATATGCCCAGGAGTGGGATTCCTGGGTCATATTGTAAGTCTATTCCTAGTGTTTTGAGGAATCTCCATACTGTTTTCCATAGTGGCTGCACCAAACTGCACTTCCCACCAGCAGTGTAGGAGGGTCCCCCTTTCTCCACAGCCTCTCTAGCATTTGTCATTTGTGGACTTTTGAATGATGGCCATTCTGACTGGTGTGAGGTGATACCTCATTGTAGTTTTGATTTGCATCTCTCTGATATTTAGTGATACTGAGCATTTTTTCATTTGCCTATTGATCATTTGTATTTCTTCCTTGGAGAATTGCTTGTTTAGGTCTTTTACCCATTTTTGGATTGGGTTGTTTGTTTTTTTCTTATTAAGTCATATGAGCTGCTTATATATTCTGGACATCAAGTCTTTGTTGGTTTCATTTGCAAATTTTTTCTCCCATTCTGTAGGTTGTCGTTTTGTTTTACTTATGGTTTCCTTTGCTGTGCAGAAGCTTGTAAGTTTCATTAGGTCCCATTTGTTTATTCTTGCTTTTATTTCTATTGCTTGGGTAGACTGTTCTAGGAGAGCATTTTTGAGATGTATGTCAGATAATGTTTTGCCTATATTTTCTTCTAGGAGGTTTATTATACCTTGTCTTATGTTTAAGTCTTTGATCCATTTTGAGTTTATTTTTGTGTATGGTGTAAGGGAGTGTTGCTTTGCATGCTGCTGTCCAGTTTTCCCAATACCATTTGCTGAAGAGACTGTCTTTACTCCATTGTATATTCTTGCCTCCTTTGTCAAAGATTAGTTGACCAAAAGTTTGTGGATTCATTTCTGGGCTCTCTATTCTGTTCCATTGGTCCATATGTCTGTTTTTGTATCAATACCATGCTGTCTTGATGACTGTAGCTCTGTAGTATTGTCTGAAGTCTGGGAGAGTTAGAAAAGTTTTGATATTTAATTCTAAGCCATTTGTGTGCACAGCCCTGTCTCCAGCTATCCCCTCCCCCACTACTGAGCCCCAGGATCTGCCCTGTAGGTGACAGATGCGTGTCTTTATGAGAGCTCTGACTTTGAGGGACTAGGCTGGGTTTATCAGAGCCAGGCTAAACTCAAACCTGGAAGACCTTGGCTGGTTGACTCGCCAGACGAAACTGCCCCATCTCCCTGCAGCCCACCCTCCACAGGGCTCCACCCCTCCACAGCAGGGCCAGGGTCTCTTAGCTGTGTCCTTGGTCACTCGCGGTCTCAGGCCAGGGGAGCTGAATGGACGAAGCAGCTTCACCTTCCCCGGGGGAGTGGCTCCTGGCACTCACTCTGCTGACTGTTCGCATCACCCGGAAAAGGGAGAGACGCCTGAGGGAGCGGCTCCTGGATTCGGCTAATCCGATTTAGTACTGATATTATCACTTAAAAATGTTAGACCCAAGGAGACGCTTATAGACATTAAGATCAAAAGAGGAAAGTTTGCAGCAACATCGATGGAACTGGAGATCGTCATACTGAATGAAGTCAGCCAGAAAGAGAAAGAAAGATAGCATGTGATACCACTTACATGTGGAATTGAAAAAACGATACACATGAACTTATTTACAAAACAGAAACAGACTCATAGGCGTAGAAAACAAACTAGTGGTTACCAAAGGGGAAAATGAGGTGGTAGTGGGGATAAATAGGAGTTTGGGATTAGCAGATACACACTACTGTGTACAAAGTAGATAAACAACAAGGTCCTACTGTACAGCGCAGGGAACTATATTCAATATGTTGTAATAACCCATAATGGAAAAGAATTTTAAAAGAAAAGACTATATATATAACTGAATCACTATGCTGTACACCAGACACTAACACAATATTGTAAATTATCTATAATTCAATTAAAAATTGTTTAATTAAACCAAAGAGGAAACTGAAGCCCAGAGAAGTATGCTTGCCTGAGGACAAGGCAGGGTGTGCCCCAGATAGGATCCAAGACAATTAACTCCAACTCTGAGGACTGTTTTCCACTAAGCCATAGATTTGCCACTAATGTTTGAAATGTTCTAATAAAAACACAGGTGAGGTGGGTAGGGTTTAGCACAGAGGTAGAGCGCATGCTTAGCATTTAAAAGAATGATAAATAAATAAATCAAAGCAAAATAAAAATTATTTTTAAAAAAAGCAAAAACATAACCAAAACACAGGTAGGCTATCCCAAGGCCACATTTTTCAAAAACTCCATCCTGCAGCTGAGCAAACGTGGGCTCCTGATTTTTCTGGTCCTTCCAGCGTTGGGAGAGTAACGTTTGCTGCTCCAGCAAACCTGGAAGCCAATTCCTTAGCAGAGGCGGATGAGTGGGTCGTGTCTGTGTCTGCACCCACACGTTTCAAACTCCGAGCCAAACGTTCATCCCGGGAGTAGACAGAATAATGAACCGCTCACAGGTGATCTGCTGCGATGTGTCCTGCTCTGCTCTCCTCATGGCTTGTCATACTTCCCCGGAGCATTCAAGCAAAGAGGAGGTACCATTGAAATCAGGCAAGAAGATGAGACTGTTCCCTTCTCACCACCCTCCTGGGGAACTCTGCTGAGAGTAAGTCAGGGTAGGAAAGGGGTTACTGGTGCTGAGATGAGACCATTCTCTTCACTTTACAGACAAGGAAATGGAGGCTCAGAGCAGCTCAAAACCACCCACCTGTTAATTTGCAGACACACAACTGGGCCAGGCACTGGGCTAGGCTCTGGAGATTCAATGGTGAGCAAAGACAGACATGGTCCTGCCCTCACATTGCTTCCAGCCTCGCAGGAAAGAGACTGTGGATAAATTATATGAAGCTGAGAGGAAACAGACCATGCCTCCCCATAAGGATTACTTTGAACTGAAGGCACCTGAGGAACAGTAGACCACAGGAAAAGCTCTCTGCCCTCACCTGGTTTGCCTGAAAGCTGGGCATAAATTTCCCATGTGATGGTGACCCCCTTCCCATTCTTGTACCAGGAATGACTCTTAATCATTGGAGAGCGCTCCGGACTCTCATCAGTCCAGAGGTGCACGGAGAGGAAGCCCCCTCACAAATCTTCCTGAAATGACCCTCATCTTCGATTCGTTTCCCTGTGTAGCTGCATCCCACGGCGGGCAGCTCCTAGAAACCTAGGACCTTTCCTACGTCTTGTCGCTTCTCCAGGCAGGCGCCGTTCCGTGCATGAGCCTCTGGGTCTGACCTCCTCTTTGGCATTTTCGTTTCACTCTGGGAAGCCCTCAGTCTGCACGTGAAAGAAATCTCTTTATCCGGTTAACCTGTCTTCAGCAGCTGAGTCTCCAGGGCCCCAGCCAAAGAGCTGGGAGGATACAGGGAGAAATTTCCCTCCCCTCTGAGGTCCCCTGACACCTAGTCCCGTGGCCTTTCTACTGCTCCGAGATGCTGACACCACACTCCTGAGTCAGATGAATCAGATATCCCAGGTCGGTTACTTAATCTTCGGTCTTTATCTGCTCCTTTCCCCCCACACTTGACCTTGTCACCACCCCAGCTGCTTCTCTATAACACACTTTATCTTGTGAGGCGAGGCTGGAGATCTCGGTCTCCGTGGCCAGCGGTCCGTGGGTCTCCTGGCAGCATCTCTCAGGGTCAGTAAGAGCCCCAAGCATGCTGCCCGGCCCGTATCTCATCTAGAGTCTGATAATGTGGCTCCACCAAAGGAAACCGGAAGCCAAAGAGAGAGATGGCTTCAGTTTTTTGCTTATTTTTGCGATCACTTAGCTGCGCAAACCCTGCCAGGCTTTGATGGCTTCTGAGAAATGCCAAGCATTTCTAAGGAAGCTATCATTAAAGTTAGCCTTTTGACCTCTCCTCGTCCAAAGTGTGCCTCCACATCCCTGCCCAGCATTCTTCACCTCAGCCCCGAGTGCCATGGCGCCATCCTACGGTTAAGCCCTGGGAGCTTTTGCGACCACAGAACCAACAAAATGCGGCAGGAGAAACCACAGCTGCTCTGATGAAACAGGTTGATGGAGTCAGTGTGACAGCTGACGTGCAAAGGCATGTGTGTCTGTTGGGGACCTTCAGGGACACCGCGGAGTGTTGAGGCTCCACGCCTCATGATGGAGCCTCAGTAACTATCACTGGATGTCATGAGTGCCCTTCACACTCACTGTGTGGCAGGTGTAACCCAGGTGTGCCTTGGGCTCCTGCTTGGGGGTCAGGGATGGTGGGTCACACTAGCCTCAAGTCTACCCCACCTGCTGCGCTTTACGTCCCCAGAACTTGTTCCTCCTTTAACTGCAAGTTGGTACCCTTTGACCAGCATCTCTCCAATCCCCCCACCCCAATGAAGGCTCCTTCTCTCAGCCATCCCTTCCTCCGCGCTGCTTCCTGGGCTTCCTTCTAAGTTACTCAACATCTCGGAGCTCAGTTTTCTTTTTTTTTTTGAGCTCAGTTTTCTTGTTTGAGGCACGAAGACAATAACACGTCCCATATCATCATTTTGGGTATTAAATAAGGTAATGTATAGAAAGCATTTGGCACAATGTCTAGAGCATCCTATGCTCTCAGTACAAAGTTTCAAAGTAATGATCCAGCAATACCACTCCTGGACATACATCCAGAAAGAACTCTAATTTGAAAAGATACATGCACTCCAGTGTTCATAGCAGCACTATATACAATAGCCAAGACATGGAAGCAACCTAAATGTCAATCAACAGAAGACTGAGTAAAGAAGTTGTGATATATTTATACAATGGAATACTACTCAGCCATAAAAAAGAATAAAATAATGCCATTTGTAGCAACATGGATGGACCTGGAGATTGTCCTTCTAAGTGAAGTAAGCCAGAAAGAGAAAGAAAAATGCCATATGATACCACTTATATGTGGAATCTTAAAAAAAAGAGAAAAAAAAAGAAAGGAAGAGGACACTAATGAACTCATTTACAAAACAGAAACAGACTCATGTAGTAAACAATCTTATGTTTACCAGGGGAAAGGGTGTGGGAAGGGATAAATTTGGGAGTTTGAGATTTGCAACTGTTAGCCACTATATATAAAAATAGATTAAAAAACAAGTTTCTTCTGTATAGCACAGGAAACATTCAATATCTTATAGTAACCTTTAATGAAAAAGAATATGAAAATGAATATATATATATGTATATGCATGACTGGGCATTGTGCTGTACACCAGAAATGGACACATTGTAACTGACGGTACTTCAATTTTAAAAAATGTGGGCTAAAAAAAAGAAAGTCTCAGAGTATTTCCATCATCAGATGAAGGGATAAAGAAGATGTGTTATGTATATACTAGGGAATACTGCTCAGCCATAAAAAAGAATGAAATTTTGCCATTTGCAACAACATGGATGGACTTGGAGAGCATTATGCTGAGTGAAATCAATCAGACAGAGAAGGACAAATACTGTATGGTCTCACTTATATGTGGAATCTAAAAAATACAACAAACCAGTGAATAGAACAAGAAAGAAGCAGACTCAGCCGACATAGAGAACAAAATAGTGGTTACCAGTGAGGAGGGTGGGGAGGGGAAAAAGAGGGGTGGGGGAGTGTGTTGTACAAATTACTGAGTGAAAGACAGGTTCAAGGATGTATTGTACAAGCCAAGGAATATAGCCCATATTTTGTAATAACTATAACCTTAAAAAATTGTATAAAAAAGTAAAAATTAAGTTGAAAATGTCTCAGAGTATTTAACCTTCGTTCCCAGCCTTCGTGAAAAGCTTTTGGCATCTCAGGATGGAGTGTCAACAGCTCACAGACTGTAGGTCCTCAAAGGATGTTTTCCATCTCCCTTATAAGCAGAGCAAAACCAGGAGGTGGGAAGAGGAGAGTCCTTGCAAGATCGGCTGAGGGCATGTGAAGAACGTAAGCTGACAGGCAACTGGACACAGGCTGGTTACTCTCTCGAGGAGCAGAGGACAGTGCTCTGTTCCTTTGTGTGCACAGGAAGAAAACTACTGGCGTGAAGTTACACAAAAGGGTTGTGAGGGAACGTGAACTCCCAGGCTTTGCGTCTTAGCCTGCGTCAGCCCAAAGAACACTGCGTCTCCAGTTACTGTCCAATTATTGTATTTTATTTTGTACTAAAAGATACACAAGTTCTCTGGGCTGGTTAGATTTTTAAAAAACCTCAAGGCTTAACAGAGGATGCTGAGATTTCCAAAGTTATTTTTTCTTGGCAGGGCTAAGGTGGGTAGGAAAAGAAACCAGTTGGCATTCTCTCCTAGTCAAGGAGGAACGACTCGGGAGGTGGCCCCCTGCTCTCTGCAGGATGAGAAAATCAACCACTGAAATCTCCCTGGGACAGAGTCCTCCTCTTCTCGGAGGACAATGCTCTAATTTTAAGGGAGGGATTCTGGTTACAAAGTAGACAATTCTTTTTTCTATTTTGAACGTCAGAATGAAAACTTGGGAGTTGATTCTGATTTTAAAACCCATTCCATCCTTTTTTTTTAAAAAAAAATCACAATGTGCAATTATTTATCCCTTCCTTCCCTCATCCTACTCTTCGATGGTCTCCATCTCTCACTTATGCCCTGAGCCTGGAAGGACTCTGTTGGCCACCAAGGCAGCCATCTCTACCTTCGAGTCAAGCCCTGATGTCCAGGGCCAGTTTGACCCCTACCGGTAGGGCTGGTAGACAAAAGGAAGCAATGGTTGTTAAGGCTCCATCTGGAGTCAAGGCCACTTAGGTGCCAGCAACACCTAAACTGACTGCCCTCAGTCCCCGGCTTCCTCCACTGACCTGGCCAGGGGTCTCTTCTCACCTGCCTCTCCAAGCTCACTCCTCCCCACTTACCCATTTCTGATTAAATCTTACCTAAGAATAAAGCACTCCTCCAAACGGAGGGCCACTTAGAGCCTTCAGGACCAGCAATTATGTCAGGAGCAGAAAAACACAGAGGAGAGGTACAGCTGCTGTGACTCATGCGATAAACACTAATGTTGTTAATCACATATGATCGGAGGGTAGAGCTCAGTGGTAGAGCACATGCTTAGCATGCACAAGGTCCTGGGTTCAATCCCCAGGACCTCTGCTAAAAATAAATAAACCTAAGTACCCCTCCCCCATCAAAAAATAATGTGATAATAAACAAATAAAAATAAATAAAATATTTTAAAAAATCATATATGACAAACAGTAGAAGCCAATAATAAAAAGCACTTATGACAAACTTGCATTAAAGGAAGTTCAGTAAGTGCTTTATATTGAGTTTGTTATCCTTACTTTTTCCATCAAAATAATGTTTGTATATGGAATAAAATATATATGTAATAGTACATGCAAAAGATTTATACTAAGAAGTACTAGTTCTCCCCCAGGTTCCCCAGAAAACAACTAGAGCTCATCAATGAATTTGGTAAAGTTGCAGGATACAAAATTAATATACAGAAATCTGTTGCCTTTCTATACACTAACCACAAAATAGCAGAAAGAGAAATTAAGGAAACAATCCCATTTACCATCACATCAAAAAGAATAAAATACCTAGGAATAAACCTACCTAAGGAGGCAAAAGACCTGTATTCCAAAAGCTAAAAGACCTTGATGAAAGTAATTGAAGATGACACAAACAGATGGAAACATACACCATGTTGCTGGGTTGGAAGAATCAATGTTGTTAAAATGCCCACGCTACCCAAGGCAACCCACAGATTCAGTGCAATCCCGGTCAAATTACCAATGGCATTTCTCACAGAACTAGAACAACTAATTTTAAAATTTACATGGAAACACAAAAGGCCCAGAATAGCCAAGACAATCTTGAGAAAGAAGAACAGACCTGGAGGAATCACACTCCCTGACTTCAGACTGTACTACAAAGCTACAGTCATCAAAACAGTATGGCACTGGCACAAATCAGACATGTAGAGCAGTGGAACAGAATGCAGAGCCCAGAAATGAACCCACACTTACATGGTCAATTAATCTACAGCAAAAGAAGTATGAATATACGATGGAGAAAAGACAGTCTCTTTGATAAGTGGTGCTGGGAAAACTGGACAGCTACATGTAAAAGAAAGACATTAGAACATTCTCTAACACCATATACAAAAACAAACTCAAAATGGATTACAAATCTAAATGTAAGACCAGATTTCCTCCTAGAGGAAAACACAGTCAGACACTCCTTGATGTAAATTGCAGCAATATTTGTTTGGATCTATCTCTTAAATAAAAGAAATAAAAGCAAACATACACAAATGGGACCTAATTAAACTTGAAAGCTTTTGCACAGCAAAGGAACCGAAAAGACAACCTACTGAATGGGAGAAAATATTTACCTCATCTCACAGCCTATTCCACACCTGTCCTTTTTCCTTTTTTGGTCTTTTGAATATTCAATAGAGCCTAATTTAAAGTTCTTTCTTTGCGATTGCTGTGGCTGCCAGACAATCCATGATCTAAAAAGTACTTTGGATTCTGACACATGAATTGGCACGCCATCAATCACGTAAGTTTGAAATTCCACGTATCATGGTCGCTGCAAATGTGAGGTTATTCTGACCACTGCGTCTTAATAGTAAGGACCAGCATTTTCAGGGCCTCTCATTTGGCTTTGTGAGTTGCACAGACTTGGATGTCACGCTACCTGGGTGTATATAGTAAGCTTTTAAAAAATGTTCAACTGAAGACCTAGTCCTTGTCCTGCGGGGACAGTAAAGCATCCTTGAAATGACCTGAATTCAAAGCACCTGATGAAATTACTATCCTGATTATGCTCTGAAGGAAAGAATTTCTCTTCTCTGCAGAGAAACAGACAGAGGCTGGATAAGCTTTTATTCGGGAAGCTGTAAAGGAGATTCATGTCTGTTTAGATATTTGCACAAGTGACCTTTAAAGTCTGTCCAAACCCTCAGATCCAAAAGCTGTAGGTCTCTGATTGGTTGTTTATACTCAAGGATCGCGTGAGATAAGGAGATGCAGAATCATGGAGCTCTCTGAGTGGAGGTGAATCTCATGAGATGCTGCTTCCCCAGAATTTTGAGCCAAATTTTTAGCAAGCAGAGACACCTGTCTTAGAGCACGAAGGAAAGGCATTTTAGGGGGAAAAAATAAATCTGACGCAGCAATGAAAAGAACAAAGTACAGCTACACACAATGATACGATGGCTCTCATGGACACAGTGTTGAGAAGAAAAAGCAGATATGAGAGGATATGCACTTGGTGGTGGCCAGAGTGTGTGTTCTTGTGACAACTGACGGCCTTAGGCTGTGACTGTGCTCTGTCCTGTGTGTACATTCCATGTCAATACTTGCTTAACAGCATATCATATGATTCGACTTGTTAGGCTCCCCGCAAAAAGGCAAAATCGAGCTATTGTAATATGTGCAAAAGTGGTAAAAATATAAAGAGCCAGCCTAGCAGTCAGTCACCATTGGGATGGGGGAAGGGGCTTGTGATCGGAAGTGCGTGGGACTGGGGTCCACAGTCAGGTGACCCCTGAAGCGCTGGTAAGTTCTAGTTCTTGGCCTGGATGTTGCTTTATACAGGCATTCACTTTATAACTCTGCTAAGCTGAATATATAAATGTTATACACTTAGACAAAATCATTCAGTAACCAGTCTAAATGTTTATGACTAGGGGACTGTTTAAATGAATTACAGTCATTTAATGTATTAGGGATCATTAAAAATGAAGCAGCTGTGGTCTTTTATCCTTTTAAGGATCTGATGTCCAAATTGTGTCCTAAAATGACAAAAGTCATGTTAGAAATGAATCTAGTATGACACTACACACACACACACACACACACATACATACATCAGTCCGTCCTTGTCCATGACTTTGCTTTTGGTAGTTTCAACTACCCATGGTCAACTGCAGTCCAAAATATTAAATGGAAGATTCCAGAAACGGGGGAGGGTATAGCTCAGTGGTAGAGCACGTGCCTAGCATGCACAAGATCCTGAGTTCAATCCCCAGTACTGCCATTAAATAAATAAATAAACAAACCTAATTACCTCCTGCCCCTCCCCCAAAAATTAATTTTAAAAACAAAAGGTAAATAATAATAGAAGAAAAATACTTTTAAAAACAAACAAACAAAAAAGAAATTCCAGAAATAAACAATTCATAAGCTTTAAATCGCACACCATTCTGAGAAGTGTGATGAAATCTCACTCCGTCTGGCTCCTTCCCACCCAGGAGGTGAGTCACTCCTCTCTCCCCTCTGTGTGGTGTATCCACACTGTACAGGCTACCCGCCTGTTCGTCCACTTACTGGCCATCTCAGTTATCAGATCGACTGCCGGAGAATCACAGTCCTTGTGTTCAAGGAACCCTACTTAATTAATAATAGCCCCAAAGTGCAAGAATAGTGACACTGGCAATTCGGATATTCTCTTACTGAACCTAATTTATAAGTTAAACTTCACCACAGGTATGGATGTGTAGGGAAAAACGTCAAATATTTAGGGTTCAGTTCCGTGGTCTCAGGCACCCACTGGGTGTCTTGGATTGTACCCCTCCACACAGAGAAGGAAGGATTACTGTATGCAGAGCACCTCTAATCTTTGGGAAATAGATGGAGACTAGGAGTCAAATTTTGTATCATGTGCATTTGTTTCCATTCAAATAGAAGAGATCGCTTATTTTGAACACAATTGCTTATTGCATGGTTCTTTGCAGATTTTATGTCTAGGCGCTCCTTTATTATAGAGTATTCTCAGCAAAAACGAGCAACTGGCAATCAAATACAGCTGCCCAACCATGGCCATGTTAGTTACACAAGGACTTTCCTAAGCAAACATTTCTCAAGCACGTGTTTTGAACCTGGTATGGAGTTAGGTCCTGGGAAAATAAAGATAAGTGGGACAAAATCTGAGCCCTCGTGGAAAGGGAAGACAGTGAGGAAGAGGCAGAAAGAAAGGAGAGGTCACTTGGTACCACTGGAATGTCTCTTCATGCAGCTGTTTGATTTCACTGCTCTTTGTCTTTAGGAAACGGCGTTGGCTTAGATCCCTTGTCTTGACAAGTCTTAGAAATCGACATCTTTTATAAACCAATCCCACGTGTTTCATACTAGACCAAGTACCAACCACTTCACTGGTAGAATCTTCATCTTTCAGCTCCTCTGAAGCTCCCTCACTCTCCCTGGTCCTTCATTCTGTTTCCCAGAAGGTGTAGATGAGATCCTAGGTAGCTGGGCTTTTCACACATCTGCTTTGTTTGATGTGATTCAAAAGATATTGGAAAAGCAACAGACAATGCAGCTGAGGTGCCGAGAGCCCCAGATATTGTGGGGGAAGAAAAAGAGCAGGGGACATTGCCCGCCACAGACTGGACAAGTTTCCAATCCTCACTGAGCAGTACTCCAGTACTCCGGGGGAGTACCTCAGTACCCCAATACCCCGGTAATCCTGAGGACTACTCTAATACTCCTATAGTACTACAGTGGAGGAAGATAGGCCAGCAGATCACTGCTGTAAAGAAAGACGTCTTGCCTCCTGCTTGTCATAATTCTGATTTACCTGTGGTCACATTGTGAAAACTATTTCCTAAAGAAATGCCTTCAGCCGTTTCCCGAAACAGCTTTTTTTTCCCACGTGGCTATAAAAGATTTCAGTCATTTTTCTCCCCCATTTTATTGAGATATATTTTTATTAAGCTATAATTGATATACAACATTGTATAGGTTTAAGGGGTACAACATAATGACTGGATTGATGTATACACTGCAAAACGTTTATCACAGTAAGTTTAGTGAATGTCCACCACTGCACAGTTACAACTTTTTCCCTTGTGATGCGCACCTTTAAGATCTATTCTCTTCGCAGCTTTCAGAGATACCCACAGTATGAGCTGTAGTTGCTATGCTGTGCATCATACCTGCAGAACTTATTTACCTTAAAACTGGAAGTTTCTACCTTTTGATGACTTTTACTCAGTTCTCCCACCCATCACCTTCTGCCTCTGGCAACCACAAATCTGATCTCTATTTCTGTGAATTTTTTTAATATTCCGCGTGTAAGTGAGGTCATACAGTAATTGTCTTTCTCTCTCTGATTTATTTCACTGAGCATAATACCCTCAAGGTCCATCCATGTTGTTGCAAATGACATGATTTTTTTTCTTTTTTATGGCTCAATAGTGTTCCATTGAACCGTATTTTCTTCATCCCATTCATTTGTCAATGGACACTTAGGTTGTTTCCATGCCTTGGCTTCTGAAAATAATGCTGCAATGAACATGCGAGATCTGTCTTTGGGGTAGCACTCCCATTCCTTCAGATGTATACCTAGACATGGGACTGCGGGATCCGATGGCACTACTTTTAATTTCTTGAGAAATCTCCATTCTGTTTTCCACAGTGGCTGTACCAAATTACATCTCCCCCAGCAGTGCACAAGCGTTCAGACTTGGATCATCTTAAAGGACAGAGGTTTAGAAGCATTTCATTGTTGCAATGATCCAAACCCAGGTACCTCATCTCTTCGTCAAAATCCCATTTGTTGCTCTTGCTGGGCAGAGAATATTGATGAGGCTGAGAGGTGTAGGGGAGGAGAAAGGGGTCTTCCTGAGGTGAATAGCACGTCGGGGGAGAGCAGTAGTTGTTAAAATCCACACGCACCTTCTCTTCATAAAGATCACCCTCTTGATTTGGCCAGAGTGAGTGGCAGCTCATTTTGGCTGCTGGTGGTTCCAATGGGATCTGCTGGAAAAAGGGTTCTGAAGTGTTCTGGGAAGAGGGGCAGTCATAAGGCCAGCTGGTCAGAGGAAAAAAGTAATTGGGACCACCACTGTCATTCAGAGGATTCCTCCCCAAGGCCATATTCTTGTTCCACGTTTGCAGATCACTGTAACCAAAGACCCCAGAGACGGAGGGCTGAAGCAGGTCTTCGCTGCTGGAGACCCGACTGTCAGACAAACTGCATTTCTCGTGGAGCTGAAGGGGGTCCACGGTGGAAGTGGGGTCTGCTGGGTCAGCGACTCCCCCCAAACCGTAACTCCTGGAGAAGGATGCGCCGTCGTTGGGCGCCTTCTGCTGGGGAGCATGACCTAGTAAATGTGCGCTGTAACTGTCAGGCAACTGGACGCCTTCCTGCAAGGACCAAGTTAAACTTTCCCAGCTTGGCGTTTCACCTGGAAGAGGCTGGGAAGGAGAGAGAAAAGCTCACGTTAATAAGTTAAACTGCCACAGGCCCCCCAGGCCCCCACTGGCTGACCCCGTCCCACAGGCGCTCGGCGCACGTTCCTCATTCCTCGCATGCTTGGAGCACCAGGGCACCCAGCCCTCTCCACCGGCACCCCAGACCTGGGAGAGGCCAAGGCTGCTGCCATTTCCATCTGAGATCTTACTAACCAGCAAGGGCCGCATCCCCCTTTACTCAGACATGCGTGTGTTTATAACGTGTCACCTCAAACGCAAATCAGGTGTCCTAATTGCCTCTGTGAGACATTCGTAAGGGGCGATTTAAGAAAAACCAAACCACCAAAAATTTATATTATATTCAGTGAAACTCTCAGGGGGCCTCTCTCTCTCTCATCATGTCCCTCCTTGACTTTTCTATTTTTTTTAGCGTGGATTCCATGAAACCAGGGCCTATCTTTTTTTTTTTTTTTCCTCCTCAAGAGACATTGAACTCATTCTATTGAATCATAAAGAGGACCTCTGGAATACGAGGTGGTAAATTTACTTTTATAAATGGAGGAAGGAGGTTGCCCTCCAGTTAATCACAGGAAAAGTTATCTGTTGAGAATGGGGTTATCTTCTTGTTTCTGGAAGACGAGGGACTATGAAGAAGATGTGGATGGAGAGACTGTGACCAGGTAGGGTGAGCAGAAGATGCCCTCACCTTCTCCCAGGGCTCCCAGGAGACGGGGTGAGGGACCAGTCACTGGGATTCACGGACCCATATCTCCCTATAACATACTCAGATTATATATGTATTTTTTCTTAACATGCATTTAGAGACTCCAGGGATGGACCGGCTCCATTCCTGTATTCCTGAAAAGAAATGTGGTGCATGGAACAGTAGAAAAATTACCACCACTATTAAGCAGACAAACCCACAGACCTACTGTATGACACCCATAAAGCCACACACGTCACATCACAGTGTGACCGCAGGGAGGAGTCTCTGTCCCCACACCCACGGGGTCCACTGCTTTCCAAAACTCCCTGGTTATTTCATCGTGGTGGAGCGGGCTAAGGAAATCATCTCTTCTAGGGAAGCATGGAAAAGTATGAGGCTAATATTTTGTGGAGATCATTTCATTTTGTTCTGGTTCTGTCAGAAGTAGAGAGTGCCAAATACAGGTCAAGTACTAATTCCAGTCTCTTTTTATTAACTGCAGCAGAGAAGATGATTCTGAAACTGTATGGACTTTACAGTCGAGGGCATGCTACAAAAATGGTAGAGTCAGGGGTCTTGGCAGATGCTTGCTCACAGGTGAGCCTGAAGGTATATGATGTCTGGTTTGCACTCGCAGGTAAGGGACAGGGAGATCTACGGCCGCCACCACAGGGGTGGCAAGTCACTGTAGGTTTTGAAGGCATGTGGGGAAAGGTTACCTTTATCTGCGGGCTCTGCTTCAGCTTGGAGCAGACGGAGGAAGATGCTGCGGGCGTTTTCTTCACTGCTCTTCTGGCCTCGGCTTCCAGTTTGGTCTCTGGCTTTGGATGATCATGCTCTCCCTTTGACTTAAAGGAGATGAAGCAGTGAAATAAATAACCAGATGTCCTTTTCATAGTGTATAGAATTTTCCCCCACGCTCTGCCATCGGACTGGGTGTTGTGGCAGCTGACTATTGTGACAAGACTGGAGGAACCTTTAAAAAATCCTCCCGTGCGCTTTCCTGCCCACCTGCTCGCCCATCTTTTCTTAGGATGCTCCTGGGCGTGGTGCCTCTCCCCAACCCGGCAAAGTCACATCACAGTGATGGCGAGTAGCGCTGATGACACACGCTGTCAGTGACTCTTCAGCATGACGCTGTGAGGCCCCCACCGTCATCACCATCCCCAGTTTATGGAGTGGGAGATGGAGGAGTGGAAGGATTATGCCACCGGGGTAACCTCCCCAAGTAAGCGGGGAAGCCGGGATTCAAAGTGCTCCAGGGCTGGCCAGGCTGAGAGCCAATGGCTGGCCATTCAGGAATGTTGTGAGCTGGTTGTTAAACACATCTTGAAATCAGCCACTGTGGGAAGAGTTACATCCCAGAAAAATGACAAACCCTACCCATTAGAGCACTTTCTTTCCAGGGGGCAGGCTTAGCAAGGATGCAGGCCCAGGCCTGCCGGAGGCCACTGTTGATATCACCTCCCCCATGAGGGCTTCTTAACACCGCATTTTACAGAAAACCTGGGCTTAGGGGACTCAGGTAATGTGTCCATGTTTACAGGGCTGGTGAAATGTCAGAACCAGGTCTGTGGAAGGCCGCTGCACCCCTCAGCACCACGCTGGCCTGAGCCATCAGATTACTGACCACTGCCTCCTCTGGGAGCCTGAGCAGCTCCAGCCCCAGCTCCTCTCTCGAGGTGTGGGGGACAGACGTTTGCTTGCCCAGAGGGGCCTCGGGGAGGATGCAGGCTCCCCTCCACCTGCACATCTCCAGTGGGAGACGCCCTCCTTGTGCTCTGTGAACAGCTCCTGAATGAAAGGGAAATGGAATCGCTAACTTGAATCCAACCTGGAAAAAGATGAAGCGTCCATCGTGCCTCCAGAAGTTGGTGACGGGAA